>NC_072376.2:19093125-19709062 GCF_028885625.2 Pongo pygmaeus
AGAAGCAGGCATTTCCAATTTCCAAGTTTCACAAAGTAGCAAACACAAGTATTTTATTTCTATTTCCTGATTTTTTTAAGCTTTTATTTTAGGTTCAGGGGTACATGTGCAGGTTTGTTGTATGGATAAATTGTGTCTTGCAGGGATTTGACATACAGATTATTTACCCAGGTAATAAGCTCAGTATCTGATGTTAAGTAGTTTTTCAGTCCTCACCCTCCTCTTCCCTAGATCCTGTTTATTTATGAATAAATAAACAAATGAAATTTGAAGAAAGAAGATGACTCTCTCTGCCCAAATCTGCTCCTTCTGCAAACTTCTTCATCTCAATTTGTGACAAGTCCATTCTTACCAGCATTTAGGGTGAACACTTGGAACCTTACTTGTTTCTTTCCTTTCCCTCATGCCCCACACCCAGTTTGGAAGAAAGCTGTGCTGGGTTTACCTTCCAAATACATCCAGAATCTGACCACCTCTCCACCACCCAAGGCCAAGCCACTGCATTGCACATTTGAGCCATGCAAAAGCTTCCTCGTCTGCCTTCCTACAGGTTATTCTCAACACAGCTGCCAAAGTGATCCCTTTAACATCTCTCTGGAGTACTTCTCCAGTTCAGAGCAAAAAACAAAATTATTGCAGAAGCCTTATGTGCCTCTCCATGGTGTATCCTTGGTTACTCTCTGTCAACACCTACTTTATCTCCTTTGCACACTCTGCTCCTTGAACATACCAGCTCACTCTCTTTCTGTGGCCACCGCTGTTTCCTCTGCCTAGAACATTTTTCCTAGATATCTTTCTTGTTCACTCAGATAATTGGTGAGAACAAGTCTCTTTAATAGCAAATTGACTGGAAAATACTAGGAAAGCACATGGATGTATGTGGAGAGGTGGATTTTTTTGCTGGCCTATATTTTGTCCCTTTGTTACTAGTTATTTTAATTACCTCCTAGAAATAGGCCATGTTAGCCCACTCATCTTTCTTTTTCCCACAATTGAAGAAATATTTGTTACATTGCCTAGAGCCCAGAATCTCGTTGCTAGGGTAGAATTTTCCAAGGGTTCTTTGGCATATGTCCCTGAACAAAAGATTTTTTAAAAAATCTTTTATATTATATTTTTACTGTTCCTGTTCTATATTTAGATCTGTTTAGATATACAATACATCCCACTATGTTACATGTGCCTACAATATTCAGTACAATCACATACTGTTTAGGTTTTTGGCCTAGGAGCATTAGGCCATACTGTATAGCCTAGGTATGTAGTAGGCTATATCGTCTAGGTTTATGTAAGTAAACACTATGGTGTTTGCACAACGATGAAATCACCTAACTGTACGTTTCTCAGAACTTATCTCTGTGCTTAAGCAACAATGCATGACTGTAACTAAATTGGATACCATGGTGTAAAAGGTAAAGGTTTCCAGTAGCATCCTAAAAGACTCTTTTCCAGAAACCAGAATGTTTTTATATTTTCAGTAAGCAAGATCTGTTTTGCTTAAAAGAGTGGTTGTTAGTGCTCTTCCATAAAAAGGTCCAGTTCTCCTTATGGAAATCAGAGAGGGATGTATTTTCCTGCCTTACTTGAAGTCAGAGGCAGCCATGTGTCTCGTATTGGCAATAGGATGTGAGCGGAAGTGATGTTTGTCATTTCTTTTTTTTTTTTTTTGAGACGGAGTCTTGCTCTTTCGCCCAGGCCAGAGTGCAGTGGCGCTATTTCGGCTCACTGCAAGCTCCGCCTCCCGGATTCACGCCATTCTCCTGCCTCAGCCTCCCCAGTAGCTGGGACTACAGGCGCCCGCCACCGCGCCCGGCTAATTTTTTGTATTTTTAGTAGAGACGGGGTTTCACCGTGTTCGCCAGGATGGTCTCTGTCTCCTGACCTCGTGATCCGCCCGCCTCAGCCTCCCAAAGTGCTGGGATTACAGGCGTGAGCCACCGCGCCCAGCCCGATGTTTGTCATTTCTAAGCTAATGTTTCAAGAGTCAGTCTGTAGTTTGCCACATTTATTTTTGCCTGCTTTGGTGACTGTGCAGCATAAAGGTGAAGACTCCTGCATGCCGAGGTCCTGAGTGAAGGTGATCTAAACTGCAACTACCCAGCTGGCCTGCAATGGTCAGAGAGAATGAATGAGAAATAAACTTAGGTCGTTTTAAGGCATTGAGACTGGGTGCTTTTTTGGTTTTGATTTGTTTTTCATTTTTGATATTGCAGAACAACTTAACCTATCCTGACTTATACACCTAATCTAAGGTATTTTTATTTTCCAATTTTTGACTGTGTTTGAGTCATTTAGGCAATTATTGACATTTTTTTTTATTTTTGGAAGATTGAAACCAGTTTTTGAGTAAGAATTTCAAAAGTAATGAGTGGACTGCCTCCTGAACAAAGCATTCAGCACATTGCTTACAGGCCTCTTGCAATCATTTTGATGATTCTGAATACTCACTAGACACACAGATGCACGAAGCAATATTTGTGTAGAGTGACAGGAATTTCTGTGATGTTGCCAAAATGTTCATTTCTGCACATATAAATCCAACTCCCTTGCATTTATCATAACTGGAAAATTCTTTGAGGTTTCTGTAACTGGCTTTTAACTGTCTCAGTGCCTGTTTTTTAGAGGATTAGCATCCACTAGGAAAACTTTCCCTGTCCCATTTCCTCAAAGCAAAGTGCTTCGAAAGACAGAACAGCCAGAAGTATTCCAGGGTATATTCATGATCCAAGCACCCACTCCTGAGAGTAGAGAGAAACAGAATTTAGAGGTAATCCCACCCAATTTTGTGGACTTTCATGCAATTTGACTTAAAAAATCCACTCCAATCTGGAGGCATATGGATTTATTTACTCATTTCCTTTGCAGAAGAGTACTTTAGGAATCATTTCTGCCTTTCCCCCACCTCCTGCCTTTCTCTGTCTCATCATTTGGAGGCTACAGGGGAAATAAATTTATCTTGAAAGAGTGTTATGAATATGACGTGGCCATTATTTGATTGAATACTCAAAAGATATAATCCTACCCAGCGACCATGTCACATGAGGGAACCATGGTTACCATCAATTACTGTTCATTTTCTGTAAACATGGACCTGAGCCAACTTTAGGGGGAAAATAAAAAGTTGGCAAATGATGTATTTGGCATCTTCCATCTGTTTTTTTTTTTTTTTTTTTTTTTCTCTACCCCTTCAGTTTTTGCTCTGGGTTTATTATTTTTCTTGGGGCACCAAAACTATTAGATCAGGGATTGTGTTTCTTGCCTACACTTCTTTAAACGTCTCCTGCTGTGGAAATGCTGTCCTCTGGCTCTTATTGTTATATTAGGACATCATTTTGAGCTACTGCCAGAGTGCTATGGAATCCCTATCTCTGAAATGGATTTCCAGGGAAAGTCTAGGGTAGGCTTTTGAGATGTTAAGCAAGTTCCTTAAGTTCATATAGCTGCCTGAAAGCAAACAAAGCATTGCATTTTAACAGGTTATCAATTATAAATGGATTTCAGGTATTAAAGGATGGTCAATTATAGATAAACGTTTGGGCTTAGGACTTTGACTAGAGCCCGTTTCTAGCTGACCTTGTGACTGACGCTGCCACATGGACTCCACTTTGCTCACCTTGTGCTGCATTCAGGCATCTTGGAGAATTAACCTCAGTTCCAGAGGCAGGAGCTGCAGAATCTAAGCCAATCACAGTCATCCTGACTCTCATACCATCGTGAATGTCTTAGGGATGGGCCAATCAGCATAGAGATTTATTCAGGAGCATGGAAGTGATGGCAACAGATGTGAAAAAACATTTCCTTAGGTCCTTTGGAGAAGAAATTTCTTTCATTTTATGAAAAATATTTTAAGAATATTTAAGGGTCATTAAGAAATGACCCTTTTTCTCTTCTCCAGGGAAGATGAGGAAGGAAGCAGGATGAGGACATGACACTTCTACCAGGGTTCACAAGGGGGTGCCAGCTTTACAAGTACTTTGGCATCTGAAAGCTGAAAATGATGTGAGGGAATTGGTCCTTGTTAACTTCATCATGCAACTGAAACAAACCTGCTTTGGGGTCCATGTTTCCTCTGCATTTCCTTCCAATTAAATGAGACCTGTAAATCTCCTTTTTTTTTTTTTTTTTTTTTTTTTTTAGCAATTTCAAGAGTTTTAAAATTTGCAACCAAAATATTCCTTCACTATTACACCCTCTAAGAATAATAGTCTCCGATAAACATATGTGTGCATGTATCTTTATATTTATTGCAACACTATTCACAATAGCAAAGACTTGGAACCAACCCAAATGCCCATCAATGATAGACTGGATGAAGAGAATCTGGCACATATACACCATGGAATACTACATGGCCATAAAAAAGGATGAGTTCATGTCCTTTGCAGGGACATGAATGAAGCTGGAAAACATCATTCTCAGCAAACTAACACATGAACAGACAACCTAACACCGCATGTTCTCACTCATAAGTGAGAGTAGAACAGCGAGAACACATGGACACAGGGAGGGGAACATCATACACCGGGGCCTGTTGGAGAGGTGGGGAGCTAGGGGAGGGACAGCATTAGGAGAAATACCTAATGTAGATGATGGGTTGATGGGTGCAGCAAACCACCATGGCACGTGTATAGCTATGTAACAAACCTGCAAGTTCTGCACAGTTATCCCAGAACTTAAAGTATAATAAAAAAAAAAAAAGAATAATAGTCTCTAACTTTCTAAAACATCCACATATGCCCAGTATCCAGGTGATTCATAACGCAGTCATGTATTGTTTAATAATGTGGATATCTTGTGAGAAAAGTGTTGTTAGAAAGATTTCCTCTTTGTGCAAACATCATAGAGTGCGCTTATTACACAAACCTAGATGGTATAGTCTGCTACACACTTAAGTTATATGTTATAGTCTATTGCTTCTAGGCAACAAATCTGTACAGCTTGTTACTATACTGAATACTATAGGCAGTTGTAAAACAATGTTATATATTTCTGTATCTAAACAGATCTAAACATAGAACAGGTACAGTAAAAATAAGGTATAAAAGATTGTCCAAACTTGTACACCTTTTATGGCACTTACCATGAATGGACCTTGCAGGACTACGGTTGTTCTGGGTGAGTCAGTGAGTGAGTGGTGAGTGAGTGTGAAGGCCTATGATACTACTGTACACTACTTCAGATTTTATAAACACTTAAACTTAGGCTACACTAAATTTATAAAATTAATATTATTTCTGTAATAATAAATTAACTTTAGCATACTGGAATAGTTTTCTTTATATGCTTTTAATTTTTTAACTTTTTGACTATTTTGTAATAACCTTTAGCTTAAAACATACATTGTACAGCTGTCCAAAAATATTTTGTTTAATTCCTCTTTTATAAGCTTTTCCTATGGTTTTTAAATTTTTTTTTGCTTTTTAAATGACTGGCAGAGCAGCAGGTTTGTTTACACCCGCATCACCACAAACACATCAGCAATGTGTTGCCCTAGGGAGTTACAATGACTGTGATGTCACTAGGTGATACGAATTTTTCAACTTTTTAATAATCTTATGGGAGCACTGTCATATAGGCAGCTTGTCGTTGACTAATGCGTCGTGATGCAGTGCATGAATATATAATGTGTCTATAAAAATCAGATCTTTTGTCAGATAAATTTATGTTAAAAACACATTTGGGCTGGATATGGTGGATCACACTTGTAATCCCAACTCTTGGGAGGCTGAAGCAGGCAGATCGCTTAAACTAAGGAGTTTGATACCAGCCCGGGCAACATGATGAAACTCTGTCTCTATAAAAATACAAAAATTTGCCAGGTGTGGTGGCACATGCCTATAGTCCCAGCTACTTGAAGGGCTTAGGTGGGAGGATCCTCTTGAGATGGGGTGGTTGAAGCTGCAGTGAGCTGAGATTGAGACACTGCACTCCAGTTTGGGAGAAACAACAAGGTCCTATCTCAAAACACACACACACACACACACACCCCTTTGAAGAGTCTCACTCCATGTTTAATAAGAGTAATGCTAATAACCATGATTAGACCTGCATATTCCTCAATAAAAATATTTTTGAATACCCCTATTATGTTTGCCCACAGAGAATGCACTATATTTTGCTAGTAATGACAGACACTGCAGTTGTGTTTGGTTAATAATGCACAAATATATTTAACAAAATGTGAATTTTTAAATTCTTCTTTGTCTCAGACATTTGTTTATGCCTAATAACATAATACAAATATCAATAGTTTTTATTTTCAAAGAATTAATCCATTAATTTGACATAAAATAACTTTTCTGGTTTTTATGAAGGAAAAAATATGAGAGAGAAAAGAAAAACCTGAAGGCAACTATAGGTAAATGAAATTAACTATGAAATTCATTTACATAACTCCAGAATCTGTAACTGATATTTCCCTTCAATTTTAGTGACTGTATATCCTAGTCCCTACGTGCATATAGTTGGCTGTTCTTTTCCTCCTCACCTTATTTATATCTTTTTTTATTCTTTTTTTTTCTTTTTTTTTAAAACTATACTTTAAGTTCTAGGGTACATGTGCACAACGTGCAGGTTTGTTACCTATGTATACATGTGCCATGTTGGTGTGCTGCACCCATTAACTCGTCATTTACATTACGTATATCTCCTAACGCTATCCCTCCCCTCTCCCCCAACCCCACAACAGGCCCCTGTGTGCGATGTTCCCCTTCCTGTGTCCAAGTGTTCTCATTGTTCAATTCCCACCTATGAGTGAGAACATGCAGTGTTTGGTTTTTTGTCCTTGCAATAGTTTGCTGAGAATGATGGTTTCCAGCTTCATCCATGTCCCTACAAAGGACATGAACTCATCATTTTTTATGGCTGCATATAAAAACCCTAGAAGAAAACCTAGGCAATACCATTCAGGACATAGGCATGGGCAAGGACTTCATGTCTAAAACACCAAAAGCAATGGCAACAAAAGCCAAAATTGACAAATGGGATCTAATTAAACTAAAGAGCTTTTGCACAACAAAAGAAACTACCATCAGAGTGAACAGGCAACCTACAGAATGGGAGAACATTTTTGCAATCTATCTTTATTCATTTCTATTCTTAGCAGTTTTTTGCTTTGTGGGCTTTCCCTTCCTCAGTTCCCTCTTGCATAAAATGAGATTTTTGTTTTTAAATGCTTAAATGAGCCAATAGTGTAAAGTTCTTAGAACACTGCCTGAAACACAGTGTGCACTCATTGATTGCTTTGCCTTATTTATTAATGTTCCTAATCACCAACAGTGTTATATAACATACATGTAGCAAACACTTTTCAGTTGTTTTTACAAATGCAGTTTTATTGGATACACAGTGCTCTGTGAAGAGTTTCTTATAATATAGTTTATTTTTTATTTTGTGGTTGTTTAATAGTTACATTGTTTGTAGTTTTGTGAGTTTTAATTTTTTTAGATTATTATTATAAATAACCATGTAATGTATCTTTATTTATTTATCTTTGATTAAAACTGTCTTATTTCCTTGGGATCCAGTCTCAGAATTGAAATCACTGGGTGAAGGAGTATACTGGTGTGACATATGTCTTCCAAATATTTCATGGGGTTCCCTACATGTAGCTTCCTTACTGCTGGTTGGAGCCTATTTCTGGCCAATGGGCACTGGCCAGTAGGGTGTAGACCTAAGAAAGTTGTGTCACTTCCAGGATGAGCATTTAATTTCCAGAGAAAAAACTTTGGATGTTTTCTCTGTGCATTCATGGGGGTCTTGTATTGAAAAATGGAGGCACCAAAAAGAAGCAGTTTATATCACTAAGTTGCTACATGAAGGACAACGTACCAGAGAGTTATGTGGATATAAAGCTACCCTACATGAGCAAGAAGCAAACAGTTTTGGTGTTAAGTACTGAGACTTGAGGTCTCTTTGTTATGGCACAAATAGGATGCTGCTGAAGTACAGTGGCTTGCCTTTATCCACCCATGGTTTCACTTTCAGAGGTTTTAGTTACCTATGGTCAACTGGGGTGTGAAAATAGGTTAAGTACAGTACGATAAGATATTGAGAGAGAAAGATACCACATACACATAACATTTATTGTGGTACATTGTTATAATTGCTCTATTTTATTATTAGTTATTGTTGTTAATCTCTTACTACACTTAAGTGATAAATTAAACTTTATCATAAGTATGTATGTATAGGAAAAAACATAGTATATACAGGGTTTGGTACTATCTACATTTTCAGGCATCCAATGGGGGTCTTGGAACATATATCCCATGGATAAGAGTGATATGTTTTGGCTGTGTCCCTACCCAAATCTCATTTTGAATTCCCATGTGTTATGGGAGGGACCCAGTGGGAGGTAATTGAATCATGGGGGCAGCTCTTTCCCTTGCTGTTCTTGTGATAGTGAATAAGTCTCATGAGATCTGATGGCTTTATAAAGAAGAGTTTCCCTGCACGAGTTCTCTCTCTTTGCCTGCCGCCATCCACGTAAGATGTGACTTGCTCCAGCTTGCCTTCCACCACAATTGTGAGGCCTCCTTAGCCATGTGGAAATGTAAATCATTAAACCTCTTGCTTTTGTAAATTGCCCAGTCTCAGGTATGTCTTTATCAGCAGCACGAAAACAAGCTAATACAAGGGGAAATTCCTATACTAAGTTAGCAGTTGGATGTGAGGAGTTGAGAAAACTAAAATCAGACTTTGGCAGGATATGGATTCATTTTATAGTACTGCCAAAGTAATTGACAAAATAGTGTCTTAGTCTATTCTTGCTGTTAATATAACAACTGTAGCTAGGTAATTTATAAATAATATAAATTTATTTCTTCACAGTTCTCGAGGCTGAGAAGTACAAAATCAAGGCACCAACAGGTTTGGTGTTTGGTGAGGGCCATGATCTCTGCCCCCAGGATGAGGCAGGTTATTCTGAAGGAAAGCTATGTTCTGAAACTCTCTTCCAAAATTTATAAGTTGAAACTTAATCAGCAATGTAATAGTATTAAAAAGTGGAGCCTTAAGTGTCATGAGGGTAGAGACCTCTTGGATGGGATTAGGACCCTTATAAAAAGTTTGGGTGTCCTTACATGGCAGAAGTATAGAATGCAGCAAACCTACTCCCTCAAAACTTTTCATAAAGGCCATAATCCCATCCATGAGGTCTCCACCCTTATGTCACTTAATTATGTCCTAAGGCCCCACTTTTTAATACTATTACATTGGTGATTAAATTTCAATTTATAAATTTTGGGGGATGGTTTCAGAACATAGCTTTCCACCCCTGGCCCACAGAATGTTCTTCACACCTGCAACATACATTTATTTTATTCCAGTAGCCTCAAAGTCTCAACTAATTCCAGCATAACTCAAAAGTCTAAAGTTCAGAGTCTCATTCAAATCAAATATGGATGACACTTGGTTAAGATGTGAACCTGTGAGATCAAACAAGTTATATACTTCCAAAACACAATGTAGGACAGGCATTGAATAGACATTCCTACGCCAAAAAGGAGCAATAGGAAAGAAGAAAGGAATAACAGGTCTCAAGTCCAAAACCCAACAAAGCAAACAATATTGAGGCTTCAGAATAAACTTTCGACTCCATATCCTGCCTTTTAGACACACTGAGGCAGGGCTCACCCACAGCTTTTCTGAACACAGCCCATACAGTAACTCACACAAGTTGAAAGTGGGTTCCTGAAGCTCTCTCAGGCTGGTGTTGCACACTGGTGGTTCTACAATTATGAGGTCTTGGGTATGACACTGACGAGGTTCTCAGAGGCATCCTTAGAAATATAGGTAGAAGTAGCAAGGCTTCCATAGTTCTTGATGTCTTCATGGCTGCAGAGTTAGTAGCAAATGGATACCACCATGATTTATGGCCTGTACCTTTCAGAGGGGCAGCTGAGCCACACCTGGGCCCATGAGCCACAGCTCGATGGTCAAGAAGCATTGCACTCCAGTTTAAGGAGCAGAGATGTGAGGTGCTACAAGGCAGCAAATGCTGAGGTCCTATGGGTGATTGGGTCTTTTTTTTTTTTTTTTTTTTTTTGAGATGGAGTCTCGCTCTGTCACCCAGGCTGGAGTGCAGTGACGTGATCTCAGCTCACTGTCACCTCTGCCTCCTGGGTTCAAGTGATTCTCCTGCCTCAGCCTCCTGAGTAGCTGGGATTTCACCAATCCCCAGAGACCCCAGAGATGGGGTTTCACCATGTTGGTCAGGCTGGTCTCCAACTCCTGACCTCCTGATTTGCCCACCTCATGATTTGCCTGCCTCAGCCACCCAAAGTGCTGGGATTAGTCCATGCCCACTTCTATGATAAAATACTTGAGACTTGGTAATTTATAAAGAGCAGAAATTTATTCTGGAGACTGAGAAGTCCAAGATCAAGAAGCCAGCAGGTTTTGTGCCTGCTGAGGTCCATGGTCTCTGCTCCAAGATGGTGCCTTTAACACTGTTTCTTCACATGGCAGAAAAACAGAAGACAGCACACCCACTCCTTCAAGCCCTTTTATAAGAGCCCTAATCCATCCATGACAGTTCCACATGACTTAATCACCTCCTAAGGCCACACTTCTTAATATTATCACACTGATGATTACATTTCAGCATGCGAATTTGGTGGAACACATTGATATCATAGCACTATTACCTACCCAACATATCTGTGGATCTACGTGAAGGATTAGAAATTAGACACCTATTGATTGAATGTCATTGAATGCTATTTACAATTTATTATAAGAAAAATAAATTCGGCAAAGAATTGGCCAACTTTCAAACATAATTGAAGGAAAAAGATAAAGTTTATTAATTCTGTAACTTGCCGGGTTGAAGAAAGTACCTGTTTATCAACTCCAAACAGTAGGAGTAAAGGTTATTAAGTCCAAAATGTCCAGTAAAAATTTCATCTGATTAAATACTCCCAGGACAAAGATTAGACTAAGAGTGTAATGCCTTTAAATATCATCAATAAAAATTATTAATAAGATATTTTATATTTTTGTGCAAATACTAAAATTCACATCTCAACTCAGACTGGCCACATTTCAATTAGCCAGTAACTGCATGTGCCTAGTGGCTACTGTGTTAGACAGTATAAACCTACCTACTTTAATGAATATAGCTCTATATTATAAACTGGTACTTTCAACAACAAGAAGGACCACCACCTTCCTGATGCCTAAGTTAGAAAATGTGATGGTTAAATGTATATGTCAACTTGAAGGGTGTTTTTCAAAGAGATTAAGATTTAAATTGGTGAACTTCCAGTAACACATTGCCCTCCATAATGTGTGTGAGCATCATCCAATTAGATGAAGGCCTGATTAGAACAAATAGACCAGCCTCCTTGAGCAAAGGGTAATATATCAGCAGACTGCCTTCAGACTTAATCTACAGGTTTGTTTCTCTCAGGTCTTCAGGCTGTTGTCATTTGAACTAGAACAGAAACATGAGCCCTCCTGGGTCTTCAGCCTGTTGGCCAACACAGCAGATTTTGGACTTGCCAGCCTCCATTATCATGTGAGTCAATTTACATATAAAGATTTAGATATAAATATAGATACACATATAGATATATTGATTTATATCCAATTGTTTCTGGTTTTCTGGGGAACCTAATACAGAGAGCAATTACTTAAATCAAAGTCACTAATTTCAACCTTTTGTTCTATTGTCCACATCTGTCATAAAGGTTGGAAGTGAAAAACTACATTTTTCAGAATGATTATAGCTAAGGTCTTAGATGGAATTGAGATTCCACTAATGAGTTGCAGTTGCAAGATTTTTGGAAGATACAAGTGAGGAAAAATCTTTTTTCAATGAAGTGCCAACAGACATAGGATTTCTTCCATTACCAAATCCTATGTTCCTTTGTCTAGTAACTGAAACAGTTGTAATCGCAACATACTTCTAGCAGCAGCCACAAATATTTTCCTGTTCTTCATATCACAGCTATAGTGCTATGACCCTGAAACCAGAAATCCAGTGCAGCTCTCTGACATTGATTCCTTTGTCCTTTCAGCAATTTTCTAAGTACCTAATTACCTTTGGATTGAAATACCCAGAGAGGTTTCTGTTACCCACATTAAATTTCACTGATAGAATAATGTGTTATATTTAATTATTTGTTAGATTTTTAAAATCAGGGTTAGTTATGGTAAATGTTAAGGTTCTGTAAGAGCTTAAAATTTAGTTAGCTAAATAAAAGTATATTTATCCTTTATATAATAGTTCAGAGATACATACATTTTTATTATTTTGCATTGTAAAAAATGAGCATTCTAATTATAAAAAGATACTGATTTTTCTATTATGTCAATAGGTCTCAAATCTCAGGCGTTAGGAAGATGGTGGTTCTTATTAGAGAACCTATGCCAACAAGTTTGGCAGTGAGAACAAGTTTAGGAGACTGGGTGGAAGCTGCCCACAAGAATATTGTACAGGCTTCTGTATATCTGGAAAGAGATTTCAATGACCTATACATATATTAAACCAAATCATAAAAGTAAAAATAAGGAAAGATTATTTTGGAAAGGGATTTCTGTCAAACAGAATGTGACACATACTCTCTTTCTAGTCTATTTTATTAGCCAGAACTATTTCAGTTGCAAATTTTTGATATTCACCTTAAACTAACTTCAAGGAGTAAGTCGGTTCGCAAACCTAAAAATCCCAGGGGTTGATTATGCTTCAAACAAATGTGGGTCCAGGATTTCAAATATTGTCAACAGGACTGTTTCATTATTCCCATTTTCATTTTATTTTCTTTTCGGTCAATACAAAGTCAATTTCATTATCTGAGCTACCCAAGAAGAGACAAACTTCTTTTTCAATAAAAGTCCAATAACAATTCCTAAGCCTCACTGGAAATGATTTAAATAAGATCATGTACTCATCCCTGAATCACATTTTTGACAAGGCATTCAATACTCTGAATAGGTGATATTTCCACTTTGAAGAGGAGGGTAAAATCAGCTCTAACACAACACATGTAATGACACTGGGCAATTAAGTTATTTTCCCATGAGAATTAGTTTGTTCTTACTAGAATAAGAAGGTATTGATATTAAGCAGCTTAATAGTTGTAGGTCAATCTCCAGCTAGATGGTCAGTACACTAAAAATATGTAAACCATTTAATTAAAGTCATATCTTACACATTTACATGCTAATGTTTTATATTTTAGCATCAAACTTAATAATCTTATTTGATAAAAACTTTGCTATGTCAAATGTAGAAAATAGTGCATAATGGGTGCAAAATAAATATTTGTTGAGTTAGTTAATCTGTTTCCATTGGCAACATTTATTCATTATCTATTGCCATATTTTAAAAAGAATTAAAAAGATTATTGCTTAAAAACAATAGATATTTATTTGCTCATAATTCTGTGGGTCATCAGTTTGGTCAGGTCTCAGATGGTATATCTCTTCGCTATTGTCAGTTGGACTCACTCATGCATTTGGAGTCAGTTTTCAACTGGCAAGTTTTCGGCAGATATAAAATGTTTCTGACTTGTCCCAGAACACCACACTCAGATGCTTGGAGATTGTCTGGAGAAATAGAGACGGCCGGACTATATATCTGTCGTCTGCCTACAAACCGATCACAGGCTTTCTTTTACAATAACTGTATTCACAAAACATGAAGACAAGGAAAGACTCAGTGTACAAACACTTTTAGGCCTCTGTTTGGATAATATTTGCTGATATACCATTGGCTATGGTAAATCACCAGAAATGGAGAAATACATTCCATCTTTTCATAAGGAAGCTTACAAATTGTATGGCTTTTTTCATGTTTAAATTTACGATAGTCCAATTTATTTACATTCCTCTTAGTTGCAAAATAATTCATCCTCCCCAAAGACTTCTCAAGAAATCCTGTCAAATTTCAATATCAGGCTCAATGATCAGTATCTGGTCTAAGATAGATGTATCTCTTATGATTCATCTCCTATTGATTTAGTGACTTGTAAACTAAAAGGATAAGTTAAATGACCTGAACATGGATACTCCCATTCCAAAAGAGAAGGAATAGAAGGTCACATTACTCTGGAAACACAAAGTTTTTCTTGATTAAAGATGAATACTGCTTCTTGTGAGTAATTCCTGAGTCTATTTTTCTCCATGGTACTTGGTTCTGCCCCCTGAGTCATTCTTCCTTTTAGAAAAAAAGTACCTAAGAACATGCTCCGCCTGATTTCTACTTCTAGAAAGTTAAAGGCACAAAAACATTTTCCAATTTGAATGAACTCACTTTTAGTAAAAGTGGTAGTGCTTTGATTTTTACTACTTCCTTCAAAATTCTATATGTTTCCTATGAATTCACAAAGCTCTAACTACATTTGCTAATGTTGCACTTGCTAAAGCAAGTCACAAGGTCAAATCCATTTTCAAAGGGTGGAAAAGTGGTTTCCATCTCTTAATGGAAGAAGTTACATGTTATGATGGCCTTTTCTTTTAACACTACCACAAAGTTAAGGTTTAAACATTCAATAGGCAATATTCATTTTTATTTTCCAAAAGTAATAAAAAAATGAAAACTCTTTTTGTGAGATAAGCTCTTGATTCTTTGTAAATTGACTTTTCCCCAAAGAAACTTACTGTCAATTAGCATCTGGCATTAAATTCAGACTAATAAAGAAAAAAATAAATGTGGACTGTGTAAAATATTTAGTAGACATGACACTCATAAAAGAAGAAATAATATTCAAAATATTTTTCACTATAGTCTCTAAATAGTCTCAGAATAAGATGATGAAGCCCAGAATTATAAATTGAGCATTAATACTAACCTCAAATTGTGGGGTCTAAAATAAGGATATTATATACAATTGCAAACTAATCCAGATGTCCTTACAAATCTTACCTCTAACATAATAAATGACAGTTATTTATTGGGTGAATAAGAATTTTTGTCCCTAAAATCTATCTCCCAGTGTTAGTATTATATTAGATTTAATTTAGAATACTGAAATGTACTGCATGACATAGTGAGAAAGGAGAGTGAAAATCTTTGTGAGCCAATAAATGCTTTCAAGTCCATTGTTCAGGGTCAGTATACTTTGTACAGTTTCTATAGAAACCATATTTCAATAACAAATATCTAATATAAAATCACCTTGAAGCAAACTAAAAATACTCTACTTATTTCATTATAGGATATAAGTTTTAGAACAATAATTCAGTGAAACAAGCCCTATGGAATGCCTCTTTTTTATAAGCTATTAGTAAATCAGAATATAAAAGCCAACTGGAAGATCTTAATAAATATCACAATTGCTGCTTTGTTCTATTTCCTCAAAGCTTTTTGTATTTTCCATATTTAGGCATGAGATGAAAGAGGAGGTGTGGTAGTTTATGGGAATGGAGGAGCAGCTGGATAGAAAGATAGATTTACCTTTGGAAACTCATATGCAAGGGAAGAAATCTACATAATCATTTCAATGCAAATTGTGATATCAATATACCAAATGTTACTGAGAACTCCATCAAAGCAAAGAAAACATGAACTTAACATCTACTTTCTTATTGCTAGACTCTGTTCTAGGTTCTAGGAATAAAGTTATCACAGTAGTATTATAAAAGTAAATGAGTAACCTATAAAAAATAAAAATAGGTTTATTTGGGCTTTACCTTGAAAATGTTCTTTAAAAATAACCTGGTGTAAAACTAGAATTTTATGGGGGAAAGAGTGATTTTAATATTGGTGATGACAGAAGTTTAAATATATTGGCTTGTTTTTGAAAATATTAATTATTTAAAATCTTCTGTTAAAATATATGTCTATTATAATGGAAACAAAAACTATTGCGACCATGAGGAATGGAAAGCTCTGTTTCAACTTAAGGAATCTGTGAAGATAATTTTGAGGAGAAATCATTTGTGTAAGACTTTTGGGTATGCAAAGAAAAAGAATGTGATAATTCACTAAGGGGTTGGATTTCTTATGATTTTTATTTTCTTTCTCTACTATAGCTTTATGTTTTCAACCAACTTGAAATTGGTTTCATTTATATCCACACAGCTTAACTAATAGTACAGAGAACTGAGACTATCTTTATCAATGTGTTAATTATTTCTTTCATGAAATTATTCCTCAAGAAGATAAAGCTATAAACCAATTAATAGCTTCACCATTTGTTTCAGGAAATTCTTTTAAATGAATCATCTGGACAAAGAGTTCCCTCATGTTGGCTATTAGTTGTTCTGTCAATATAGAATACTCACTTGGGCAAAGTTCTTGCTTATGAAACAAAAGAAACTCATCTAATATTTTTTTCAACAATCTTATAAATAATCTCATGAAATTTTCTCAAATACAATCAGTCCCTACCTTGAAAAATCCACTTTAAACTACTTGATTCCAGATCCCAACCCCTATAAATATCCTTCTTTGAACTCCTTATTTTGTGACATAACTAAGATTCTATTAAGTTCATGATTTTTCCTGTTAAACTATGTTAATATATTGAGCTTTGCTTAACCAAAGTTTATTCTGGTGGTCTTGGAATGGACTCAACTGCTAACAATTTTAGAGTGCTGACCAAAATCCAGTTGAGACACCTTTGCTACTGTGGTTCAAGACCCTTGACTCAGAAAGTCAACTACTCTGAAGCCCTGAAGCTTTTTACTAAGGACTCTTCATGACCATGTGATGCTCTCCCTTACAGAAGGACATCTAATAAATATTTGCTTGATCATTGTTTTTCTGTTGTTTTGGTTGTTTTGACAGCCAACAACCTGAGTAATTTGCTTACAGAGAATCTTACCGTTCCATATCCCTAATTTGAGTTTCATTTTTGGCAGATATGATTCCCAGATTTCTTTTTTCCATTGAGAAAAGTAAATATCACAATGCATAAATGTCCATTCAAAGGTCACCCAATTATTAATTAACACAGATAAAGTTTGTATCAAGGTCCAGCTAAAGTTATCAAGACTAGTGGTACACACTGCTGGTTAAAATTTATGAAGAGAATTGTGCCTCCAGAAAAAATGGAATAGTTGCACTTTTCTCCTCTCTTGCCAAGTGCGCTAAAATCCTGAAAATTATATATAAAACAAATCTATGGAGACGCTAAAGGATGAAGAGAAGAAAACAGAAAATTTAAGGACCTTGGGACCCAAGAAACAACATAGCAGTGAGTACCATGGGTTTATGGTTTTCGTTTTAATTTTTAATTTATTTTTAGTTTTTGTGTTCGTTATGTCAGAGAAGGTGCTGAAGAAGCCAGACACCTGGAACTGTCAAGGAGTGTGAACCAAAATGCCTCAGTATACATATGCTCTCTTTATCCATAGAACCAAGAAAGGAAAAGCCTAGCAAGATAGAATTATTTTTAAATAACTGCTGTATTCTAGCTAAATGCCACAGAATAAAACTACAGCTTCAATTCCAACTCTGCCAGCATAGGTCAAGTGGGGAACTTTCACTGCACCCACACCAGGTTGTAACAAAGTACTGCAAACCCTCCATGTGGTGCCAAAGAAGGTTGAAGAGATAGCCATGACTTTCGTCTCCACCAGGCAGCTGTTAGCCCTCTTCTCCCTTTATGTTAGTAGAGGCTACATGAAGAGAATAGACTTCTACACACATGTGGTAATAACAAGGCACCTCACCCACTCTCTGCTGGGAGTCAGATGAGGCCTAGTGTAGAGACAGCACTTTTTTCATTGCCCAATGTTAAAGATGTTGATATCCTTTGGCTGTGTGCCCACCTAAATCTCACCTTGAATTGTAATAACCTCCATGTGTCAAGGGCAGGGCCAGGTGGAGATAATTGAATCATGGGGGGCGGTTTCCCCTATACTGTTCTCCTGGTAGTGAATGAGTCTCATGAGACTTGTTGGTTTTATAAAGGGGTTCCCCTACACAAACTCTTGCCTACTGCCAGTAAGATGTGACTTTGCTCTTCATTCGTCTTCTGCCATGATTATGAGGCCTCACCAGCCATGTGGAACTGAGTCAATTAAATCTCTCTCCTTTATACATTATCCAGTCTCATGTATGTCTTTATTAGCAACATGGGAACAGACTAATACAGATGTCATCCCTAACAGCAACAATATAGGCCATATCAAGATTAGGAACAAAATACTACTGTTCCTCCCATATAAGCTGGTATAAGCAGGAGCCTCCCACCTAGGTCTAGGGCTATTGAAGAGCCTCCAAACCTCTGATGTTAACAGAGGCCAAGTAAGGAATTTAACTATCATACTCACCTGGCAGTAATTTGGCAACACCTTTCTTCCCCCAGGGCAGTTGTATTGGAGGAGATCTGCTAAACAACAAGATTTAAATAATATCCAGTGTCTCATAACATTACATCCAAAATGCCCACATTTCAACTGAAAATCACCCATCATACCAAAGACAGAGAAATCTGAAACTGAACGAGAGAAGATAATTATCATACCAAAAGCCAAATAACAAAGATGTTAGAATTTTCTGACAAGGATTTAAACCAGCCACTGAAAATGCTTCAAAGAGCAATTACGAACACTCTTGAAACTAATATAAAATGAAAAATTTCAGTGAAGAAAGAAGAATAAAATGGAAAGTTTAGACTGAAAAATACAATAATAAAAATGAATTTCTTATGCTTAAAAGCAAAATGGAGAAATCAGAGAAAAATATTGGTGAACATAAATATAGGACACTAGATATTAAGTAATTTGAATATCAGAGATAAAATATACTGGAAACAAAGACCGTGGAACAATGACAAAAGATCTAACATTCATGTCGTAAGAGTCCCATGAGGAGAGAATAAAAGGTAAGGCTGAAAAACATTGGAAGAAATAATGTCTGAAAAATTTTCAAATTTATTAAAACAAAAAACCTACAGATTTACAAAGCTGAGTGAACACAAAAACGTTTAAATACAAAAAAAATATGCAAGGGCATCTCATAGTCAAACTTCTAAAGACAAAAGTATATATATTCCAAAAGAGGCAAGAGAGAAAAAAAAAAAAACACTTTATAGAGTAAAACTATTTTAATGACAGAGTTTTTTTTTTTTTTACTCAGAAACCATGGAGGTCAAAAGGAAATAACATCACATTTTTTAAATATTAAGAAAACTGTCAACACAGAATTCTATGTCCAGCAAAAATACCTTTCAGGAACAAAATGGAAATCAAGATACTCTTAGATGAAGGAAAGTTATGAGAATTTGTCACCATCAGGCCTAACTTAAAAGAATGGCTAAAGGAAATTTTCAAAGCAGAAGGAAATCATAAAAGAAATCTTTAAATATTAAAAAAAAATCAAAAGAGTAAACATACAGGTAAATGAAACAGATGTTTCTTCTCCTGATAAGTCTTGTAAAAGTAGTTCAAAGGCCAAAGCATGAATTATAACATTGATGTGGTTTTCAATATATAGAGATGAAATATTTAAGACAATTTTTATAGATGTGGGAGGATAACAAAATGGAAAGGGAGATAATTTTTCCCACACTTCATTTGAACTGATATAAATTATATATCTTATTTATAACGTAAATAGGCAAATAGTGAAAAAATGTATACAAAAAGATACAGTCAAAAACAACATAGATAAATCAAAGTAGAAGTATAGAAATGTTTGAGAAACCCATATGAAGCTAGGAGAAAGAAAATATTGAAATAAAACTCAGAGAGGATAAAACAAAAACAAAAAAATTAAAATTGTAGACAAGCTATTTAAATAAATAATTAAGCCATAAATCAATACATTTAATGTTCAGAGTAGATCATTCCTACGTAGAAAGACTAAAAGAGATTGAAAAAATGCCTATAAAATCATGAGCCATCTAAACACAGCTTATAAAATATTGACTTCAAATATAACATTAGTGGGTTCGCAGCACATGAATGCAAAAAGTTATACTGTATAAACATAAATGAAAAAAGAAAAAATGACTATATTAATATTGAATAATGTATACTTTAGAGCAAATAACATTTCCAGAAAATAAAAGGTTTTATGTAATGATAAAAGGTAAATTCACCAGAAAGAGATAGTAATTCCAAATATAGATGGACTAAACAAAAGTGCTACAAAATATATGCAACAAAAGTTAATAGAAATGTAAAATGATAAATAAAAAATGCAGAAATACAGATGATCTCCAAGACTATTTTTTAACTATTAATGAAAGAACTAGACAGCAATTCAGCATAAATATGTACGATCTCAAAAACACCATCAATCAACAGTATCTTCTCAACATTTATAGAATACTCCATTCAACAAAAGCAAAATATACACTCTTCTCGAGAGCTTATTGAATAAATACCAAGATAGACTATATCCTAGGCCATAAAGCCATATTAACAAATTTAAAGTAATTGAAATCATATTGAGTGTGTTCTCTGACCACAATGAATCAAACTAGAAACCAATGACAGAAAGATGACAGAAAAACATTTCAACAAATACAAACTACACAGAACCTTTAAAACAACTGATGATCAAAGAGGAAGTCTGAGGAAAAGTAAGAAAATATGTTGTAATGAAAAGAAATAAAAATATATGAAAATATGTGTAATGCAGCTAAAACAGTGCTGAGAGGGAAATTTAGAGAATTAAAATATTATAATGCAAAAGAGGAAAAGTTTCAAAGTGATATTTTGAGGTTCTACATCAAGCAATTAAAAAAAAGAAAGACAAAATATACCCCGCAAGCAGAAGATAAAAGTATTTCTTCCTAATGTTAGGGATAAAGCACTCAGACCATCACCATCAAGTATAATATAAAATGAAGTTGAGAATGTGCATGGTGGCTTATGCCTCTAGTCCCAGCTTCTTGGGAAGCTAAGGAAGGAGGATGGCCTGAGCCTGGGAGGTTGAGGCTGGACTGAGCCGTGATCATACCACTGTACTCCAGCCTAGGTGACAGAGAGAGATTCTGTCTCAAAAAAAGAAAAAAAAAAAGAAATTGAAAATAGAAAAATAATGGAGAAATATTTTTAAAACCTGTTCTTTGAAAGATTAATAAAATGTATACATCTCTATCAAGACTGATAATAAGAGAAACAAGAATTACTAATATCAGAAATGAAACAGACAAAATCACTACAGATTCTGCAGGTATGAAAACAATAATAAGGAAATACTACAAACTCTACATATACAACTATGACAACAAAAATGAAAGGTACCAATTCAATGAAATATATCAACCAAGGTAACTTACCCATTATGAAATCGAAATTTGAATAGCCTTGTAGCTATTAAGGAAGCTGAATGCCTTATTTAAAACTCCCCCAACAAAAACATCTCCATAGTTTTATTAGAGAATTCCAGTAAAGATTTAAAGAAAAATGAACATCAATTCCATCCAATCTCTTCCAAAAAAATAGAGGAGGAATAATTGTTTTCAATTTTATATAGTTAATATTAATTACTCTGATATCAAAACCAAAGATAGAACAAAAAAATTAAAAGCCAATACACTTTATAAATATAGACACAAAAATCTTCAACAAAATATTAGCAAATAGAATACAACAATATGCTTAATTATACACCATAATCAACTGGAGCTCATTCCAAGGATTCAAGGCTAAACTCGTGTTTTAAAATTATAATAGTTTCCAACATCTTCATAGGCTAGAAAGGAAAAAAATACACATGATCATATCTGTTGCCACTTGAAAACGTGTCAGACAAAACTCAATGCTCATTCAAAATAAAACTATCAGAAAACTAGGATTAGAGAGGGACTTTTTAAACTTGATAAAAACACTGAAACACAAAACAAAACAAAAACCAACCCTACAGCTAATAACATAGTTGATGGTAATAGTCTGAGTGCTTTACTTCTAACATTGAATGTAAGGTTAGAATGTCTGCTGTCACAATAGCTATTCAACATAGTACTGAAAGTTGTAGCCAGCAAAAGAAGGCAAAAAAGGAAATAAATTACATATAGATGGGGGAGAGGATGAAATTCTCCCTATTTGCAGATGACATAGTTGTCTGCAAAGAGACAGAAGATTCTCTTCCAGAGAATCTTCAGAATAACTCTTTGAATTATAAAAGTGAGTTCATCAAGAGCACAGATATAAGATGAAGATAATAAATTAGCAATAAACATATGGAAACAAATTAAAAATATACTACAGTACAATAAAATACTAGAATGTACTCTTTCTAACTGTATTTTTGTATCCGTTAACCAATTTCTCTAAATTCTCCCTCTCCTTTCCAGTCCCAGTCTCTAGTAAGCACCACTGCACACTCTGTTCCTTTTTTCATAACTGAGATTTTATTGGTTGTGATGAGGCTCGGTACACAAACATTTCAATTTGTACATAATTCTTGGCAAATATAATGAAAATCTAAAAAAGCCATGTACAGTAATTCTTTTTTAAAGTTGTTCCAGTGACTTTCCAACTTAAAATTTTGAGGCAAATTTTCCTTGAGTGGCTATCAATGACTAGTATTTTCATATTTTCACCGGTTGATAAGCTGTTCCACACATCCCACCAACTTATAATTTAATAACATATGTACTATATACTCAAATTTTCAACCTTTCACCGCACATTAACAAAATTAAGAAAACAGGACTACAATGACCCAAGTTGTTACAAAGTGCACACAATTCTGGCAGCGAGAGTCATGGTCAAGGAGTGGTTTTCTGTAGGAAACAATTCTACTAAAAAACAACATGGAAATAGAATTAATTTAAAATGTTCAAGACATTAAATGCAGGACTGTGACTCCACATTGCCATTTAGTATGCTTTGTATTATAGGATATAAAAACAAACCCCCCGCCTATAGAATAATAAGCTGACACCCAAGACAGTCAAATCTTCCCATAGTTCAATATCCCTCATTAGTTTCTGGTTCTATGAAAAAATTAATCACCAGTGAATGATTTCACCTCTTTTTTATTTTTATTTTTAAAAAGCATTCCCACTTAAAAACTGGGAGGAGGTGGGATTCCCTCATTCTTAAAAATGTTTCCAAAGCTATTAAAAAACTTGCATTTAGAAAATAATTGATAAAAATATTCCTCTTATTACACAAGAGAGACGGGGATGACAGATAAGACATAGTATATGATATTAATCAGACTTGGCTTCTATCTCTCCAGCTTCATCAGAGGCTGGACTCTTCTCAGGTTTAGTTTCTCTGTTTTCTGCAGATAATTCTTAGTTTACTTCTTTCACTACCCCTTCAGCTGAGCTGACCTTCAGGGAGAGGCAGATGGACAAATAGGTGCAATCTGTACAAAGAAGTAGCCATGTGCCCCACACCCTCCCAGCATGTGAGAACAATGCCATCATTGCACCCTCTACCTCCGTGAGATCTACATTTTTAGCTCCCACATATGAGTGAGAACATGAAATATTCATCTTTCTCTGCCTGGTATAGTTCAGTTATTAGCATTATGACCTCCAGTTCCATCCATATTACTGCAAATGACAGAATTTGGTTTCATTTTATGGCTGAGTAACATTCTATTGTGTGTATATATATATATATATATATATATATATATATATATATATATATCAAAGTTTCTTTATACATTCATTTTTTATGGACATTTAGGTTTATTCTCTATCTTGGCTATTGTGAATAGCGCTGCAATAAACATGGGAATGCAGATGTCTCTTCACTACACTGACTTCCTTTCTTTTGGGTATATACCCAGCAGTGAGGTTGCTGGATCATATGGTAGTTCTATTTTTAGTTACTTGAGGAACCTCCATATTATTTTCCATAAAGGCTGTACTACTTTACATGACCATCAAGAGTGTACTAACATTAGCCTTTCTTCATACCCTCACCATAATTTGTTATGTTTTGTCTTTTGGTAATAGCCATATTAATTGGACTGAGATGATATTTATTGTGGTTTTGGTTTGTATTTCCCTAAGACTAGTGATAATAAGCATATTCTCATATACCTTTTGGACATTTGTATGAATTCTATTGAGAAATGTATATTCAGATTTTTAACCCATTTCAATTAGATTTTTTTAAGTGAGTTGTTTGAGTTTCTGTATATTTTGGTTATTAATCCATTTTTAGATGCTTAGTTTGCAAATATTTTCTTTTGTTACATGCATGTCTCTTTACTTTATTAATTGCTTCCTTTGCTGTGCTGAAGCTTTTTATTTTCATGTAATCCCATTTGTCTATTTTTGTTTTTGTTGCCTATGCTTTTGAGGTCTTACCTCAAAAAATATTTGCTCAGACCAATGTATTATAATGTTTCCTGATGTTTTCTTTTAGGAATTTTATCTTCTCAGATCTTATATTTAAGCCCTTAATCAATTTAGAATTTTGTAAATAGAGAAAGATAGAAATCTAGTTTTATTCTTCTGTATATGGATATCTAGTTTTTTCAGCACAATTTATTAAAGAGACTGTCCTTAACTCAAAATATGTTCTTGGTGCCTTTGATGAAAATGAGTTGGTTGTAAGTGCATGGATTTATTTCTAGTTTTTTTTACTTTATTATTATTATTATTATTATTATTATTATATGGCTTATGTGTCTGCATTTATGCCAGTACCATGTTGTTTTGGTTAAAATAGAATTGCAATACAATTTAAAATCAGATGGTATTATGTCTCCATCTTTCTTCTTTGTGGTTGTTGTTGTTTGTTTTGGTCAGGACTGCTTTAGCTATTTAGGGTCTTTTGTGGTTCCACATGAATAAGTTAACAATCATTTACTGTATATTTCAAAAAACTAGAAGAGAAAAATGTTAATGATACCAACGCAAAGAAAAGATAAATGCTTACAGTGATACATAGCCCAGGTACCCTTATTTAATCATTAAATAATGTACACATGTATCAAATTAGCACAGGTACCCCCCAAATATACACAACTATAATACATCAATTTTAAAACATATCCAAAAAAAACAAAAAATTCACAAAAGTAGTCCATAGACATAAATTTTAAATGTAAAACTATAAAAATTCTAGAAGAAAACATAGAAGAAAATCTATGTGACCTTGGGTTTCATTATAACACCCAACACCTAAAGCCAATTCATATGCACACACAAATACAATAAAATACAATTTACAGCAACTCAGAAAATGAAATACTGAAGTGCAAATCAAAAGTATTTTCAGATCATTTATGCTGAAAACTACAAAATATTGATGAAAGAAATTATAAATATCTGTATAAATGAAAAGATGTGCTGTGTTCATGGCTTGACAGAATCAACATATTAAAGATGTCACTTTTCGCCAAATTGTTATATAGCATTAACATAATTTCTATCAAATTTCGAGCAAGATATTTTATGTAGTTGTAGACAAGATTATTCTAAACTTCATATGGAAAGGCAAAGGAACCAAAATAGTTAAAAACAATTTAGAAAATGAAACATAAAGTGGGAGAAATAACCCTACCAAATTTCAAGACTTACTAGACAGTAATCAAGACTTTTTGATTTGTAAGAGTAATAGGTACATAGATCAATGGAATCAAATAGAAAATGCAGAAACAGCCCTACACTCATATGGCCAACTGATTTTTAACATAGCTATAAAATTAATTATTTTCAAAAAATGTCTTTGGAGGAATTGGATATCCACATTAAAAAAAAAAAGGATAACTGTGAACCAAATCATATACATTGTATAAAATCATATACATTGTATAAAATTTACCTAAAAAGTTATTATAGATTTTAATATACAACTATGAAACTTTTAGAAAACAACATATAAGGAAATCTTTTCAGGACCTAGGGCATGTAAGAATGTTCCTAAACATGACACTAAAAGCACCCTTTTTAAGAGAAAAATACAGACAAATTGACTTGATCAAAACTTTTAAACTTTTTTTTGTACAAAAGACCCCATTAAAGGTATGAAAAGAAAAGCAACAAACTGAGAGAAAACATTTTCAAATCGCACATCTGACAAAGGACTTATAGCTAGAATATATAAAGAATCTTCAAAACTCAAAGGTTAAAAAACAAAAATCCAATTAGAGAATGAATGAAAGTCTTGAGGGGACACATCACCAAAGAGTATCTATGGATGGCAAATAAGCATATGAAAAGATGTTCCACATCAGTGGTCATCCGGAAATGTAAATTAAGACTATGATTATTGGAAATAATTGTCAATTTCCTAAAAAAACTAATCATAGTCTTAATTAAAAGATATGAATAAATTGAAAGTTATGCTATACTTTCATTTTTATTTCTCTTATGCCTATAGAATATCCATAAAGCTTAGCATATAGACTATTTATATTCCATTCTAATGTGCTACTTTATTTTTTCTCTGGAATCCTTGATGTAGTTGGCTTCCCTTTTTAATTGCTTCCAATCCATACTCCCTCTAACCTTCTTAAGTAGCCTATGACCTAATAGTCCAATATCAAAGTCACTTAATATGCTAGTAATTGCCATTTTGTGAAAAAAAAATACATCCAATTGAAGCTATTTATGTTTTGTATTTGTTTCAGATATTCCGTGTACCATTGCACTAACACATGCCTTTTATTTTTCCTTTTCAGCATTTCTGAAATTAATGATAATGTGTTTGACGATTTACTTAATTTAAGTTTTAAAACACCTTCTGGGTGTTTTATGCTTTTTATGAGTTTGGGGAAGAGGAATTAGCATGTGTGCTATATGGAAAATTTTTTATTTCTTTATTCTCTCTCTCCCTTTTTAAAAAAATTTACTACTACATCAAATTTATACTACATATTCCCATGCTATAAAAATGCCTGCTTTCCAATCTATTTCATGTGCTGGTATCATAAGGTGCACCAAAGGGTATTTCCCTTCACTGCATCATTTTGATAATCACTTCTGCCTCGATGCATGAAGGGGTTCTTTTGCATAATGGATGTTGGAATGTGTTGATAACTTTAACAGACAGTTGTTAAATTGAGCATACATTTAGACAGCAATTTGCACCGGCTATTACTACAATACCTAGTGTGCTACCAAAAGAACCTGGCATATTTCAGTAACGGTGAACCCTTGTAATTCATCAGATATTAAATGACAAGATTGGTTTAACACATTCTATATATCTCATCTTGGTTGACATGCAACTATTTTACTTCTCCTAGAGTGCAAATCAAAATGACATATATTACTGTGCTCACATTTCAGATAATCAAGGCCTACAATAATGGAACAAATATTGTTAAATGTGCATTATTGCAGCATTCACTTTCATCTTCATCACCATCATTAAATTAGTTGAAAGCATGAGCGGGGAGCATGACATTCCACTAAGTGCTTCCTGCCTTTTAGGAAACTATACCAGTGTCTCCAACACCAGAGAAGTAACAGCAATTAATCTGAGTTAACAACTCCCTCCGTCAACAGCCATCTAATATGATTTGGCAAATATGCTTATGGAAATTCTTAGGCACTGGAATAGAGTTTTGATGTGTATTTATGTTTCCTTTCTTATAAAAGGGTAACACCCCAAGATACAAACAGCAATAATAAAGATCAGAGAGCTAAGAGTCATGGCTTGACAAATTTGCACTCCATTGCTCACTTGATAGTGGACAGACTGGAGTATTAATACCAACCCCAACACTACCCCCAATGTTTAAGGAAATCACTGATACTTCTCCCTATCAGAAATTGTTTTGTCTTTGCTATTTGCTACCTCATTGCTTAATACTGCTTTTCTCCTTTCTTCACTCAGTAAAAATCTATTCATTCTGTAAGTACTGACAACTGGGAAACAATAAGTTGAAAGCACAAATGTATTTTACTTATTCTTACACTCCCAGTCCTTAAGAGGATAGCACATACAACATGGTTGTGCTGAATGTTTATTGAACAAATAATCAGAATCAGGCAAGCATGGACTTGAATTTTCGCTTCAACTTGACTGACTGTGTAAGACCGAACATTTTTGAGCCAAATTTTCCTAATCTGTAAAATCAAGAAAATAAAATTCATCTCAAGGCCTTATAATTTTAGGAGATGTGTCCGTAATGTGCTTAGCACAGCCTAAAAACCTGACTCACTTTCCTTCCCCATGGTGCCTCCTTCTTCATTTCCTTTCTCATGCATATTCTGTTGTTATTGGAATTCCTTTTGAGTTTTCTTTCTTCCTCTTTCAAATTCTCAGAATCAGAGTTAGACCTTCTTCACACTCAGACAAAGAGAAAAGCTCCTTTTGATAATATAGTGTATAGTGTTCATCAACTCTGGGCTTATTGATTGGTAACCCTCATTAGTAGAGGTGGATTTCAAGTGATAAAAATCCTGCAAAACACAATTTGTCAGAAACTCTGATTGCAGAGCACAAACCTGTAACAGTCACATGCTTTGATGCTATGAGTAATAATTTGCATATTTTATGCATCGCGACACTCTAAACAAAACAAACAAACAAAACGTTGATTTGATAACCATCCTACAGGGAACCTGAGTTATCTGTCAATTTTCCTTATGATAATTTTCCAAAAATATTACCATAAATATAAAGAACAAGAGAGTATATGGCAAAGAAACGAAGGGAAAAAAGGGCAGTTGGCGGCAATCTGTTGGGGAGTTACTTTTAAAAGGAGTATATTTTTCAAGATTTTGTTATATTTGTGGTGTTTGTTTTTATAACATTCAAATTTGTTGTATGTTTTCTCTTTCAAAATTAGTATTCATGTTCATACTTGATTCCTTTTAAAGCGGGTTAAATTGTACACGTCTTGGCGCTTGCCTACAAAACTAGATCCAACCTCACTTAAAACTTTTCTTATAATTAGCTGCCTTCTTATTTAAATAGAAGGTACACATGTACAAGAATCACACATTTCCTATGCACTTCTGCATTTCAATGCCTACACACTAGTCCAAACTTCAGATTTCCAGAGAAATATTTTCCATCTTTTAATGTGACTATGAGACATCTCATTTTATTATAGTTCATGGTGACTGGCTCCCTCAAGCTTTACTTCACATGAAATGTCAACATTGAACATAAATACATGGAAAGTACATCTGGTCTGGTGGGATAGTATTGATGCTGGCTTTTTGGAAATTGTGAGATGGGATGAGTTTGCTGCAGATATCCAAGCATCTGCCAGTTAAGTTTGTGTGGTATATCTGGAAAGGTCCCATGCACACTGAGGCATAACTTCAAATATGTTTCTTTGGCTGTGGATTCCTGGGAAACAAGATGAGCAGACAGACAACATTGCCTAGAGTAATTAGGAACAGAGTGACTCGCTCTACATCCTCAGGAAATTGTTGCAAACTGGGAAGGCACATCCCCCAATTTGTTTTTTTCCTCTGAACATCCCTGTCTATTGAGAGGCAACAGCTGGCAGTGTAACAGGCTGGGCTGCATGAGTTTGCACTAATATCATTAAAGAGTAAAATATTAATATACTCCTGTTAAAAGAAGTTACACAGAACTTATCCCTGAAAGCCATCATCAATCTTCATAATGACCTTCCAAATAAGATAGAAAAAATGAACACATTTTGTAGACAGGAAAATCTGGATAACTAGGGTTTTGTTCAAGGTCAGAAGTCTAAAAAAATACACACTGTATTTCTCATAAATTAAGGTTTTGCCATGATTGCCTCAATTCTATTCTCTGCCTGCTATAAGAAAGTGTTTTCTCTGCCAAATGGCATTTCTAGCAGAAATAAATACTTTATAAATCCATTCCCTTTGAAACTTGCATTGAAGTACAGTCAATCTTATTTTTAGAACATTTATGCATTCTTACTTTAAAAAATCATTTAAAGTTCTACTTATAAAGATCATATTTCTTCTTTACTGCCAAAAGATCACAAATGCCTACAGGGCAGAAAACTTCCTGTTGAACAAGGGAGATTAGATGAGACTTTCAAGAAAAGATTAATTTGTCTACTGAAATACGGTTGGTATTGCTTAAGCTGATGATTTTCTTTGCAACCATTGCAATGAAAGCAATATGACTTAATGTGTCCAGTTTAATGAGTAAACATGTTGGTACTAACAAAATGCATTAGATTCCATTTTAAATAATCATTTACAAGCAATATGAAGCAAGTGATAATCAATGGAAAATTGTAACAGAAATGGAGAATATGAAGAATTGAAAGAATGTGGCTATGTTTTTAAAAGTAAAATTCGCAAATAAAATAATCAGATCTTCTTCAAATTGCTGATAGGGCATAGCTTATACATCTAATTACAAAGATTGCATAGACCATATCACATAAACAAAGAAGCATTTGTCCTTACTTAAGAGGGTATTCAAACCACAAATTGCTCTGTAGTATGCTCCGAATATAGACAAGCTTGAAACTGCTTTATTTAGTCTTCATACACACACATCAAAATAGAAAATGGTTGCATATTTAAACATTTTAGACCCATTCCTATTTTAGCAAATTCTAGCTTACAATATGATTATGATTACATAGATTTATAAAACCTCAAATATCTCCAGTTATCACTTGGGATTTTTCTTCTTCCCTGATTTTTTTTTTGGGGTGTGTGTGTGTGTTTGTGTGTACTTAATCAGGACTCAGATAATCACATATGGTCTGAAGTGCCTTTCCTGCTGCTTGGGCTCTCAATTTTATACATCATTCAAGTCCTTATTAAAATACTACCATGTTCATGGAACTGTCCCACTCTCTGATTACTGCTCCTACCACCATTCCCAATAGGACTGATTTTCCTTCCAAAATAGGTTTTGGCTGGAAGTCCCCATTGCAGTCTTTCCAACTTTCTACTGAAAAGCTCACAGATAACCTGAACATTTGAATGCACAGAAACAAAAACACTTAAAAAATACCCAAATGTGATTTTGACCAACAACTTACCTTTAGAATCTGAGTAGTATTTTCATAAAATGTTAAGACCCATGGGCCCAGGTTAAAAGAAAAATCTACCACCGAATGGCTTATGATAAGTCTTTATAAGTCAGAGTTATTCTGTTCAACTGGAAGAAAGAAAAATGAACTCCATTCATTCAATGGTGTTTTGCTGACTTATTCATGAAGCCATGGTCTATAGTATAATAAAACAGAGCTAATCAGCGGAATTCTGGATGAAGACAGAAGGCAGGTTGGTTCAGTGGTTCAGCTCCTAAAGAAAAGCATAAAATGCAGGCCAGAATGACTTTTTTTTTCCTTTACAGGAGCATAGACAGGATGACCATTTATTCAGGAGCATGGAATTTTGGAAATCGGTGGAGCAAAAGGGATGGAGTCGGAGAGATGGCTGAACATGAGAGAAAGGAAGTGCAAACTTGAAGGTGATGGCTTCTACTTGGACCACAGTGAGGGAGAGACAGAGGTGGGATGTGAGGAACTGGTTCCCACGGAGAATGGCGCTGTCGCCATTTCCCTAAAGAAGACAGAAGATCATGTGCAGGCCGGGTGATAAAAACCTATTACGACATCACCAGCGAGAGGCAAGAATCCGTGAAAATAGCATAAATCATAGTGCTAAGAGATAACAGGATGATATAAAAGGGAAGATGATAACATAAAATCATGGGGTGATACCCAAAGACAACAAGCTGACATAATCAAGGTGTAAAGTGAGAAGGGTAAAGTTTAAAATATTAAAGGAAAAAAAATCTCCATATAAAGTTTAATGGGGAAAATGGACACTAGAATATTGGATCAGTGAGGATGGTTTATATGTCAGTGTGGTGGGGAGCAGGGCGAGTAGGATTGTGAGGATGAAATCATGGAAGAGATGTTGACAGATGTTGAGGGAAAAAAAAGAAGAAACCACCCAAGACTGAGATACAGTCCCCTAAAGGGAACCAGGACAACTGAACACAGGAAAAAGCAATTACATATTTGAAGAGAAAATTTTAACAAATACAATATGTCCTAAAATAGTAGATGAAATAACATCAGAGCATTTGAGGCAAAACATAAAAAGAATAAGACATCCAGACATTTCTTGTGGAGAAATTTTAATTATGATAATAAATTAAAAGATTCTTCATTCAAAAATCCAAAAAAGAGAATCAGAAAAGCATGTAAAAGGGGACAAAATTGGTCTGTCTTCAGACTTTCCCATGTTAAATACCAGAAGATACCAGGGAAACATTCAGAAAACTGATCAAAGAAAAGTTTGTGATTCGTAAATTTTTAGACCCTGCAAGTTTTCATTGCTGTATAAAGCCAAAAGAAAGGAATTATTAAAATAATGTGAAGTCTTACACAAAGAAACCACTCACGTGGCCAGGCAAAGGAAAAATAGCTGAAGACATTCTCTAGCTAACATTGAGATGAATCCAAATCAAGGGCTCAAAAACAGGAAAGAATATTTTATAAAACAGATGACAGAGTTTTGTAGGAGATTGTATCTCTATAATTGTAAGTAGTGTAACTAAATAAAAGCAAATATCAAAAATCATTATTGGAAGCAGAGACAATGTAAAAGTTATTATCGACAGCAACAATTCATATTGAAATTCATGTATTAACATAAGTGAATAATACAAGGCAGAAAACTGGGCAAAGTTTGCTACATCATGTTTAATACAGAGGACAGAGAAGAAAAATCTTCGTTTTATTTATTTATTTAGCTATTTACTTTAAGAATCACCAAAAGTGTAAAACAGAATGTACGAAACAGGCCAGGCACAGTGGCTTACACCTGCAATCACAGCACTTTGGGAAGCCAAGGTGGGCAGATCACCTGAGGTCAGTAGTTCAAGACCAGTTTGGCCAACGTGGTGAAACTTCATCTCTACTAAAAATACGAACATTAGTCAGGCATGGTGGTGCATGCCTGTAATCCAAGCTACTCAGGAGGCTGAGGTTCAAGAATCCTTTGAGCTCGTGAGGCAGAGGTTGCAATGAGCCAAGATTGTGCCATTGCATTCCAGCCTGTGTGACAGACGAAGACTCTGTCTCAAAATAAATAAACAAATAAAAAGTAGAAATGAAAATAAAATAAAATAAATGCAAATTAACATGGTCCGTGGAGTTGAAGAAAGAAAATAAAGTGTATGTTTTTATATTTATTTTAAAACAAAATTTCATACATGAAACAAACCAAATCAACCTAATAATAAAGGAAATTATCTATTGAAAGACAAAGATTCTAAGATTAAGGTAAAATATAATAAACAAACAAATGTCACATCCAAGGTAGTATGGGTAGCATTTACTCACTGCCACACCTGCTGCAAGTACTTTCACAGTTATTGATTCATTTAGTCTTTGCAGAAACAGATCAGGCAGTACTACTTTTGTCCTCAACTTACAAATGAGGAAACTAAGATGTAAAAAAAAGAGTAGTCTGAAATACATCTAAACTTCACAGGAATATTAAAAATAAAAAAAGATCAAATATTCACCAACGTGAAACAGATGTATACAGTAGGGGTTGCTATACTGATTTCCAACAGCTCCAAGCATTGTGTACAAGGAGCTTCATATAATTTTGTTAGAAGGCACAAGCAAAATTAAAGGTGAACAACCATCAACTTTTTAATTCTAGACATCACAAAGTTGTTAAAAATAATTGGAAAAACTGGGAGTCACTATCTTTGCAAGATACTTTAATACACCTCCCTTAATCTTTGACAAATCAAATCATCAAGAATAAATATCAGAGACATTTTAGTGATTATAAGGTGAACTATTTCATCATACCAAGCCCCAACTTTCTTTTTCAAATATCATATTAGAATATTTTGAAAAGAGGGGACATATTTTATATGCCCTAAGATATTATTTCTTTGATTTTATACACATTCATATGTACACACAGAAAAATACTTAGGATGACATCAATTCAATGCTGTCTTAGTTTGATTTTCATGTAGAGGTTGGGTAGATTGTAATGGTCTTCATTGCATTTTTAAATTTTTTAGGTTTTTAATACGTCCACAAAATACTTCCGTAGTCAGCAAGTTTATCCATCTAATATCCATGCATCCAAAAAGTACTTATTGAACCCTTAATTAAGTGTCTCAGTTGGTGTTAGTAAGTGATGACTGACCCTGAGAGAAAATATTAATAAGCAAAGGGAGAAAAAACCACTTTCCTTTATTGTAAGTAAGGGATTCATAAACTTGACACTTAAGAACACAGCTGTACAAACCAGGAGGTTGAGTGGGATCAGCTTTGTAGGAAGGGCAAACAGTTTTAGCCTCCATTTCCAAAAAAGGTGCCTCACTTCCATCTCCACTGCCTAAATAGGGTGAGAATTCTACCAAGTGCTTTGAGGGGTTCCATTGCATTCCCAAGGAATTTTTTCACGCCCTCTTGGCCTTTCCCAACTGCTCTGTAGACCCTCTGTCTATGTGCCTATCTGACCACCAGGTGAAAGTACCTGTCTATAGCCCAGCAATTCCCTGAATGCTTACTGCAGAAAGCCACAAAAGGAATTTGGGGGTCAGGGTCTGAGGCCTGTATTTCTCTGAAAGGCCCAGACTTGTAAACCTTTGTAAAATTGGTCCCTAAAACTAGATGCTGGCCATGTGACAGTGAAAAACTGCACACACCCCTGCCCTCCTGGAATTCATACTTTAAAGGAGAGGCAGGCATTACATAAGTAATTACCAGCATGATGAACGGAACAAAGGATAGGGGATGGATGCCATGAAGATATTTTTCTTTTCTCCACTGTCCCTTTTTGCATTGTTGATAATCTCAGTGTGGACCTTGTTACTTTCTGTTTTGTTCTGTGTTTCTCTGTGAGCACATCTGTTTTTCCAAGCAGTCAGTTTCTTGCAGGCATCTGCAAAAGGCCCTCAAATTAAATACTCAGTAATGTCTTGCTAAAATGAATGAAGAGAAAGCATTAGGTCTTTAATAGGCTTTTCTATATCAATATTGTCTATTTAGATACAACTTTCAAGACACTAAGAGGCATGTTTATTTCATTATCTTAAATCTTGTACCAGACAATTCTTTAGTTTTTCTTTTCTGCTTATTATCTAACCTTGAGAAATGATGAAATGAGAGTGTTTACATTTAGAAAGTATAAAGTTAACCTCACACTTACCTACAGAAATAAGCGCTAGGTGTTAGTAACACATTCCAGTGTACCAAAAAGATTGAAGTATTTACTTCTTTTGCTGTAGCAAATATGGGAGAGAAGGTTCCTGATTCTGAAAGGGGAGGGGATACCTGCACTGTGAGAAGACCACACCTTGCCAGTGATATAGAACACACAGCTGATCCCTGAACAACATGGGTTTAAACTGCACAGGCACTCTTCGACATCTGTTTCTTAAAACAAAAGTCAACAACAAGTGTGCCTTCTTCTCCTGCCTCCGTTCCACTTTCTCCACCTCTTCTGCCTCTGCCACTCCTGAAACAGCAAGACTAACCCCTCCTCTTCCTATTCCTCCTCAGGCTACTCAAGACTCAAGACCTTTATGATGATCTATGATATGATTAGGCTTTGCCTCCCCACCCAAATCTCATCTTGAATTGTAATCCCCATAATCCCCACATGTTAAGGGATAGACTAGGTGGAGGTAATAGAATTATGGGGGTGGTTTTCCCCATGCTGCTCTCATGATAGTGAGTGAGTTCTCTGAGATCTGACGGTTTTATAAGGGTCTCTTCCCCTTCACTCGGCACTGCTCCTTCCTGTTCCCTTGTGAAGAAGATGCCTTGCTTCCTCCTCACCTTCCGCTATGATTGTAAATTTCCTGAGGCCTCCCCAGCCATGCAGAGCTGTGAATCAATTAAACCTCTGTCCTTATAAATTACCCAGTTTGGGGCAATTCTTTGTAGCAGTATGAAAACAGACTAATACAATCTATTTCCACTTAATGAATAGTAAATATATTTTGTCTTCCTTATGATTTTCTTTTACTTTCTTTTTTTTTTTTGTGGAGAAAGGGTCTCACTCTGATATGGTTTGGCTGTGTCCCCACCCAAATCTCATCTTGAATTGTAGCTCCCATAATTCACTCATGTTTTTCAAGGGACCCAGTGGGAGATCATTGAATCGTGGAGGTGGTTTTCCCCCTACTGCTCTTGTGGTAGTGAAAAGTCTCACAAGATCTGATGGTTTTATAAAGGAGACTCTCCCTGCACAAGTACTCTCCTCTTGTCTGCTGCCATGTGAGACATGCCTTTCACTTTCCACCATGATTGTGAGGCCTCCCCAGCCATGTGGAACTGTAAGTCTGTTAAACTCCTTTCTTTCATAAATTGCCCAGTCTGGGTATGTCTTTATCAGCATCATGGAAACAGACTAATACATGCTCTCTGTCACCCAGGCTGAAGTATAATGCTGTCATCATAGTTCACTGTAACCTCAAACTCCTGGGCTCAAGTGATCCTCCCATCTCAGCCTCTTGGGTACCTGGGACCACAGGTGTGCTACACCATACCTGGCCAATTTTTTAACTTCTTTGTAGAGACAGAGTCACTCTATGTTTCCCAGACTGGTTTTGACTTGTGGCCTCATGGGATCCTCCTGCCTGGGCCTCCAAAAGTGCTGGAATTACAGGCATGAGCCACTGCATTTGGCCTTCCTTATGATTTGATTAATAACATTTTCTTTTCTTTAGCTTACTTTTTCCTAAGAATGCAGTGTATAATACATGTAACATGAAATATGTGTTAGTTGACTGTTTATGTTACCAGTAAGCTTCTGGTCAACAGTATGCTATTGGTAGTTATGAATTTGGGGGAAGCCCAAACTTACACACATATTCTTGACTGGGGTCATTTCTTATAACCCCTGTATTTTTCAAGGATCAACTGTATTCGATTTTGGGAGGTATGGCATTGAGAACCAGTGAACCTATCAGTTCTCCCTTATTCAGTAATTTAGGTGGGCTCACTCCCAACAGCTATATCAAGAATAAGAAGAAGTCCAGTCACCTGATCCATACACCTGGATTCTGAAAATGTGGCAATTTTGGACCGATAGTGGGGAGTTAGTACTAGTACTTTGCTAGTACTTACTTTTTTTATTATAAGAAAGAACCCGGGCATTAATTGATTTATGTCAGACACTGAGTTTGGAATGATTGGATTCAGTTGCTCTCATAGAGGAATTAGTTGGGCCTTCCTCTATACTCAGTGCCTAGCATAGGGATTATGTAACATTGAAATACCTTGTGAAGATAAGGCCACAGAGGCTTCAACCAATAAAATCTTACGAGACTTCGATGCCAAGACCTGAGTGTTATAACAAGTGGGAAGCAGAAACCTCTTCTGAATTTTGTGTAGAGTGTCTTCAGTCTTCCCGAAAAGGTCCTCTATTGCCTGCTTTCTTTTTATACCTCTATCCTCTGAGTCAGGGACCACCCTCATTCTGTAACTCATTTTTCCAACTAACCTAAGAGACACACGGTATAGTATTGCATCCTTAACAGCCTCATATTTACGGGAGGGCTTCAAAAGTAATGTTTGGTGATGATTATAGTTAAGCTTGAGTTTCAATTCTGGCAGGCCTAAAATTGGGAATTGGATAGAGTTACATTAGAATATCTTTTTAAGCCTAAAAAGTAACATATCTTCCTTCTCTCAGCTGAGAGAACCAGATAGTTAATAACTAGTGCCTAGGCTCAGAATGTTTTCAAGATTGAAATAAAATCTCTCGTTCTTGTATGTGAGATATTCCCACACTGCTGAAGTTACTAGAGACTATGCAATCATCAGCACTATGAAATTTCTCAAGATCCATTTCCATGTGTACAGTTATAAATTCACCCCATAAGTCAACCTCAGCTGTGTTATCACTGTAGGGAGGAGATTGTCTGCCCTTTCCTCATGTCCACACTCACGATGCCTGCTCCCCAAGAGCCTGCCATTTAGTTGAAACTAATAGGCAACATTTATTGAAGAACTACCCAGAGCACATGGCAAGCACCACGCCTAAGTTATCACATTTATCTTCATTTATCACACACCATGAGAGAGGTGGTATTATCACTTTTCAGATGATGAGACTCAGACCCATAGTAAGTCACAAGCCTACATCCATTCAGCTATAAATCATATTTAGAAAAACATGTTAGAATTAGATACAGTGGATCAGAAGAGAAAGCTGCCACTTCTGGCTGGGATGTCACAGAAGGTTTAAGAATGGTGCTCATTTGTGATCTCAAGCTTGAAGTAGTGATTTGTGTAACAAGAGAAGTAGACTACCATCTGGGCAAAGAATTAGATTTCACACTAACTAGTTCCTTCATATTTATTCATTTATAAAACATATATTGATATTGACTATGTGCCACATACTGTTTTTTTTTTCATACTGGAATCAAGTTTGTATTAACAGTCAAAATCTGTACTCTTGTATTTCTTACTTCTTTTGAGAGAAGGGAGTGAGACAATGTGCAAATAAACACACAATGTGTCAGTTTAGAATAAGTCCCATAAAGATAAATGCAACAAGTTTAGGGAACAAAGAGTGATGGGGTACAGGGCTGCCATGTTGTATATAGTTATCAGTGAAGACCTCATTGAGACTTGACAGCTTGCTGGAGAATGGGAGCCACTGGTGTAGCTAGGGGAAGAACATTTCACATGAAGGCAATGGCTGATATGAGGACTTGAGGTAGAAGATGAGGTCAGAGAAGGTCCTAGGACCAGGTAACTCAGGGTCTTGTACTCAGTTAGAACTTGTTTTATCAGGAAAAAAATGTAGATTAAACCTGTGTGTATGTTAGCAGAGGAATTGAATTTAGATTCTTAAAAGGATAACTTTGGCTGCCTCTTTTTTTTTTTTTTTTTACAGAGTTTTGCTCTTGTTCCCCAGGCTGGAGTGCAGTGGTGCGAGCTCGACTCACTGCAACCTCCACCTTCCGGGTTCAAGTGATTCTCTTGCCTCAGCCTCCTGAGTAGCTGCGATTACAGGTGCCCGCCACCACGCCTGGCTAATTTTTTTGTATTTTTAGCAGAGATGGGGTTTCATCGTGTTGGCCAGTATGGTCATGAAGTCCTGACCTCAGGTGATCCACCTGCCTCAGCCTCCAACTGCAGGGATTACAGGCATGAGCCACCATGCCCAGCCACCTGCCTCTTAAGCAATGAGTCCAGCATTACAAGTTTGGACCTAAAAAGATTAGAAAATATACATCCAGGCTGGGCACAGTGGCTCACACCTGTAATCCTAGCACCTTAGGAGGCTGAGGTGGGCGGATCACTTGAAGCCAGGAGTTCGAGACTAGCCTGGCCAAAATGGCAAAACCCCGTCTCTACTAAAAATATCCAAAAATTAGCCAGGTGTGGTGGCACATGCCTGTAATTCAGGCTACTGGGGAGGCTGAGGCAGGAGAATTGCTTAAACCTGGGAGGCGGAGGCTGCCATGAGCAGAGATCAGACCACTGCACCTCAGCCTGGGTGACAGAGCCAGACTCTGTCTCAAAAAAAAAAAAAAAAAAAAAAAGAAAGAAAAGAAAATATAAGTCCTACAAGATGCATGCAGGCAGGCTCATTGCAGCAAAACATGGATTCCTGATCAGCATCTTATTTTTAAAACAAACAGCTAAGCTGAGGGTAGCTGACATTAGATTCACTGCACAAACTCATGTAAACCCAGGCCAGTGGCACAAACCTGTAATCCCAGCTACCTGGGAGGTGGGGGAATCACTTGAGCCCAAAAGTTCAAGACCAGCCTGGGCATAAGCTTTTTTAAAAAAATTTAAAACTCACATAGAACCTATGAATAATCATTTGTTTTGTCAGGGGTTCTGAAACTAGTTTCGAAACTGAGGAGAAGAGTAAATTCTGTTACCTCAGCAACTGAAGTGATTTGTCATTGCATTAGGAGGGCCTCACATAGAACTGCACCTCTATCAACTTCAGCTTGAGGTCAGAGGGCAGTAAGTTGAGGTCCTGGCTACATGACTAGGAGATTTCTAACTCTACAATGAACTCATGTCTTGTACAAAGATGTAAAAACTGTGCCACTTGATATAATAACTGCTCTCACCACTCCTTTGCAGAGCTCAGTACCTGTATCTACAGGTCAAATTTAAGACCTCAGTTCTGTGCCTCCTTCTTCACATTCACACTTTCATTTCAGACACCTCAAATTAGATGTTCAATTTTTATCCTTGTTTCCGTAAGTTCTTCATCTTTTCCCAAAGGCATCTGTATTTGTTCCAATTTCCCCTTTTCTAGAATCAGCATTGTCATTATCCAAGACTAGACAGTTTGATATAATCTTCAACTGTCATACTTTCTTCAGATTTAATATTGAATGCAAAAAAAATTCATTTTTGGCTGGGTGTGGTGGCTCATGCCTGTAATCCCAGCACTTTGGGAGGCTGAGGCGGGCGGATCACCCGAGTTGGGGAGTTCGAAACCAGCCTGACCAATATGGAGAAACCCCATCTCTACTAAAAATAGAAAATTAGCTGGGCATGGTGTCACATGCCTGTAATCCCAGCTACTCAGGAGGCTGAGGCAGAAGAATCACTTGAATCCGGGAGGCGGAGGTTGCAGTGAGCCGAGATCGCGCCATTGCACTCCAGCCTGGGCAACAAGAATGAAACTCTGTCTCCAAAAAAAAAGAAAAAAAAAACTCATTTTTTTTCCTCTTAAAATGCCTTGCTAATCTCTCTGTCCCCACTTCATTCAAGTTTTCATCTGCTTTTAGTTGAAAACTAAGAAAAAGTCTCTCTTCTCTTCTAGCTAAATTCAGTCTTTCTCTAATCCAATTCAGTTTAGACAGTGCTGCCAGACTCAGTTTAGGAGAAGATTTGAGTTATTTCATCCCTTCGATCAAAACCTATATCAGTTCACTATTTTATGTAGCAAGTTAAATCAAAGTTCTACTATCTAGGTTTAAAGATCCTCCCAGTCTTGGCAGTGCTCGGGCATTCTCAGAGAAATCTAGAATTGGACAGTAGTTAAAGCAGCAAAAACAGATTTTACTGAGGGACTATTATAATAGGTGATGATATGATTTGGCTTTGTGTCTCCCTCCCCAAATCTCATGTTGAATTACAATTCCCAGTGTCAGTGGAGGGGCCTAGTGGGAGATGATTGGATCATGGGGGCCGATTTCCCCCTTGCTGTTCTCATATTAGTGGGTGAGTTCTCACGAATTCTGGTTGTTTAAAAGTGTATAGTACTTCTCCCTTCCCTGTCTTTCCCTAGCCCCCACCGTGTTAGAAGAGCTTGCTTCCCCTTTGCCTTCTGCCACGATTGAAAGTTTATTGAGGCCTCCCAGCTATTCTACTTATGCAGACTGCAGAACCATGAGCCATTGAAACCTCTTTTCTTCATAAATTTCCGTTTCAGGTAGTTTTTATAGCAGTGCAAGAATGCACTAATACAATAGGGTAAAAGAAACTTCAGTACGGAATTAGACTCAATTCCAAATACAATAAGTACAAGTGATTTATAACCGATGCACAGGTTTGGAAAGGGGTGCAGGATAGAAAATTACTAAGAGGAAAAAACACGGGAGGAGGTTGTAAAAGTTCTGATTTTCTGATTAAGCAAACCTAACAGGATTCTTGCCATGGTGATCAGGTGTCACCCAGAAAGGTGGGGGATGAAGAATTTGATCAGATATGAAGGGTCTAAGGATTCTCTCTAAACTGACCTAGCAGGATTCTTGCTAAAACAGTAGCTATTAGCCTGTTTCGCATGGCTATAAAGGAATACTGGAGGCTGGGTCATTTATAAAGAAAAGAGGTTTATGTGGCTCATGGATCTGCAGTCTGCACAAGAAGCATGGCACCAGCATCTGCTTCCAGTGAGGCCTCATTGTGGAAGGCAAGGGGAGAACATGTGTCACAAGGCAAGAGAGAGAGCAAGAGAGGTAGGGGAGTGGTGGGGTGAGTCCCAGACCCTTCAGCAACCAGATCTCATGTAAACTCATTACTGAAAGGAGGGCACCAAGCCTTTCATGAGGAATCCACCCCCACGATCCGAATACCTCCCACTAGACGCCACCTCCAACATTAGGGATCACATTTCAACATGAGATTTGGAGGGGACTAACCTCCAAACTCTATCACTGTTCAGGCTAAGAAGGACATGGTCAAGTCAAGAAAAGGCTTCCGAGGAGCCTGACTACAGTTTACGTCAAGGATGGTGTCTTGTCAGTACCCAAGAATTGCGTGCACTTGGTGGAGTTAATCTGGGTTCTTCTCTTCATAGATACTCACATATAATACACACCTAGCCCTGTCTTCTCTAATAGGAAACTCCTGCAGGAACTGCCTATTTTGCTTCTTCTCCACCCAAATCACAGTCTTCAGAGCCCTGCCAAAAAAAAAAAAAAAAAAATCACATCTTCATAGAACTTTTATGAAGTCGATGGTTCCTTATGACTTTTTTACATCTCAGGGTTAATTATTTCTGTTGGTGAGCTCTTTCAAGTGGAAACTAAATATCAAGCCCTGTGTTACATGCAGAGAGAGATACAAGCCATAAGACATGATCCTTTGTGTAGTAATGTTTAGGTGTCCTGCCATATCCGTTCTTTCCTTCTATTATAATAAAACTCTTGAAGTTTATCATTTAGATATGAGAAAAAGAAATGTATGGTTTCCAGCTTATGAGATTAAAAAGGGGGTGTGCCCTCTATTTTTTCTACCTCTCCTTTCTGTTGCATAGAACGTGGACATGCTATTAAAGCCAGTGTGATCATCTTGGGACATGAAGTAGAAGCCATATGAAATAAAAGGATTTGCTGTCTGGATTGTTGTGGACTCATCATCCCACGGGCATAGGTAATGCTTGTAAAAGACCAGCTGGCACATAGTAAATCATAAAAAATAGTGAATAATTATGTGACGTCGATGATAAAAATAAGGATGTTGATGTTTGTGGTGGTGATAACTGTGATGATGATGATGATGATCTTAATGCCTTTGTTAACTACACACACTTGAGAATTTGCTTTTTGATCACTTCTGGTTGTGAAAATAAAGCAGCAGTAACCTAGATTGTATTCTATCTTCCCCACTGTCTGGGATAGAAACACGAAATTCAAGCAGTCTTTGCTAGCCCTCAGCTAAGACCATGGATCTTATTAAGGTAGAATCCAAAAACTGGTAGATGAAGAAAAGACTGAGAAGTCAGAGGAAAGAGGACTGGATTGAGCCAGGGAAATTAACATGATCTAATAAGAAAGAATGTGATGTTTGGGTAAAAGACTGAATGGCTAACAAAAGCCTCACAGTCCAGACACAGTGGCTCACACCTGTAATCCCAGCACTTTGGGAGGCCAAGGTGGGCGGATTGCCTGAGGTCAGAGGTTTGAGACCAGTCTGGCCAAGATGGTGAAACCCCATCTCTACTAAAAATACAAAAAAAAATTAGCCAAGCGTGGTGGCAGACACCTGTAATCCCAGCTACTCGGGACGCTGAGGCAGGGGGATTGCTTGAACCACGGAGGTAGAGGTTGCAGTAAGCCGAAATCACACCACTGCACTCCAGCCTGGGCAACAGAGTGAGACTCTGTCTCAAAAAAAAAAAAAAGCATCACAAACTGTGACTAGGGAGATGCTTAGTGATTCCTTCTGATGAAAGCTTGGGAGTAATTTAGGGTTTAAAAACGAGAAGCAGAGTAGAGGATGAGGCTTTTGATAACAATGCTGCAGGCTACAAATTGTACTTTTGCCTCTTTTGAGATATTAAAATAAAGACTAGAATTCCTTAATTGCTCAGTAAGTGTTAGATTGGGATTGTTTGAATTTAAATCTACAGAGAGGCTGGATCCTAAGAGGCTACAATTTTTATTAGCAATACAGAAGTTTTAAAATATAGATTTTTTCGAAATGGCAATGTTTACATTTTATTTTTTTGCTGAACATATTTAAGTATAAAACAGCATTAAACATACCTCTTTTTAAAAAAAATTTTGTTTCCAAAGTGAAAAGCAAACTGTGGAATGCCATTCTAAATAAAATAAGATACCTGAAGGATAAAGGTAAATTTCTTTCTAAAGAAAGAAATATGATGTGATTTGACTTGTGTTTATCAAGGTATTTTTACATCGATGTAGAAAGGAATGGTATATACTAGAATTATGTAGAATTATAACAAGTTTGATGAATTGAAAACTATTATACAGTAAGGAACATGATTTATGTTTCATCTTCATTGTTCCACCCAGCACGTATATGGTTGGAGAACAAAAACTGAAATTAACCAACAGCCTGCCCACAGCTTCAATTACATTTAATATTCTAGTTTTACTTACCACACCATTGTGTATTTATATACTCACCTCACAGCCAAAGAGTTGTCTTCATATTATCACATTTTTCCCCTAAAAATACGGCTGATGTCAGTAATGTCACAAAGACCTGAAAAGGTAAAAAACAAAACAAACAAAAAATGTTTTCCCAGCTTATCTGATGTTTTCTTGAATTGTTTTCCATTAATGATTTTTCATTAATACACACTGACTTGCAGATAATTGTATTATGAAATAATGTATGTGTCTACATGTATATGATGTATATGTATTTGTGGGCAGACATTGTTACTTGCTTTTTATAATAACTTCTCTGACTTTATAACAAAGTTTTGAGGTAAATACTAGTGATATACTCATTTTAATGAATGGGGAAGCAGACATAGAAAGGTTAAAGCACTTGCCCAAGGTCACACAATAAGAATTTCACACAGTTGTTATTTGAAAAATGATACGTCATCTCCAGGAAACTTGTTGCTACTTATTTTTCTCTGCTCACAGAAACGGAGCTGGCACCCCAATCTTGTAAGAACTAATGCCAGGCTTTCCTATCTCAGCAAGGGTATTATTAGTCCATTTTCACACTGCTGATAAAGGCATACCAGAGACTGGGTAATTTATAAAGCAAAAGAGGTTAAATGGAGTCACAGTTCCACATGGCTGGGGAGGCCTCACAATCATGGTGGAAGGTGAAAGGCATGTCTTACATGGTGGCAGGAAAGAGAGAATGAGGACCACGGGAAAGGGGTTTTCCCTTATGAACCCATCGGATCTCGTGAGATGTATTTACTACCAGGAGAACAGTACGGGGTAGCCTACCCCCATGATTCAAATATCTCCCACCAGGTCTCTCCCACACAATGGGAATTATGGGAGCTACAATGAAAGATAAGATTTGAGTGGGGACACAGCCAAACTATATCACAGGACCAAGCATATAACATCAACTAATGAAGCAGATGTGTGAATAAAAATGTTACAAAACAGAATGAAATGTGAGGACTCTTGGAAACTGGAGGCCAGTACCTCTTGGGAAGCCAATGGCCAACACACCTGGCAGGATGCAGGTCCACTTTTGCTATATTTGTCACTTTTTAAAGAGATGTCAGAGTTTCTAATTTTAAGTGAATTTTACCAGTTTTCAAAGATTGGCTCAAAATAATTCTGGGGCCAGATGAAACACCTCCTCTTTAGGCTAAATCCGGTTCCCAGACCAATGGCTTTTAGCCTCTGCAGGCCATTCTGTACTTCGCAAAACTGAAAGAATATGGGCAGAAAAAAAAGACTCAGGCTTAAATTCTGGCTCAGGTTTACTAACCTCTGAACCTCAGCTTTCTCATCTCAAGTTCAGAATCATGCCTGCCTCACTAGATTACTGTGGCCATTAAGTGAAATAATGCCTGTAACTCAATTAGCACCGTGTCTCATGCATAACACATGCTTCCACCCATGTTCCTAGTTATATCAATTGTATTTCTACTGCGCATTACCTTCATTTTTATTATTCATCATTTACTTAATTAGCTTAAAGTTAGGATCAAATATAGGATTACACTTAAGTAAGTTGCTTCCTAATCAATGCCATTCTTAAGAGTTCAGATAAAATACAATTTCATTTTAACAGCATTTTCCATGACTGATGCCAAAAAACTTTTTTCCTTTGTGCTCTATTGTTTAAACTTAAGGTGCTAATCTCCATTAAAAGCTGATTCACTTTAGAGTCAATATTCTAAAGCCAAGTTTTAGACATTTATGTAAACCTCTCTTTGGCTAAGTTTGAGGTCTTTTCTGGGAAGAAAGTTTAGATAAGACAGAGGAGGAAGGGTCCATGAAACCACTGGGCATTGGAAAGAGGGTCAGCAGAGGGGGAAGTGGGCACTGAACGGGCCTAAGCAACACATATCAATCTTCTCATCCTTTCTCAAAGTGTCCCTCTGTTGCCAGTTGTAGTAGCCAGAGCCTGATCAGGACACAGAAAGCACGGCAGCATAGGAAAGGGGGAGGGAATTGTGACACGGCGATGGAAGACCTCAGAAGCCAGACGGGTCTGTGTAGCTACTGACACATTAGCAATAGCAGTAGGAAACCCTTACTCTCCTGAGCCAAAGGACAGAGAGAGGTGGCAGTAGTTCCAGGATCCAGGCACAGGGGTCACCTGGGGGAAATTAAAACCAGGTGGGCCTGCCGGACAGCACCTGAGCTGAGGAGGAAACGCAGCTGGGGCCTGAGAGGATACTTTGGGCAATAGAGAGGGAGGGAAAGAGAAATGCCCAGACTTCTACCTTTCTTCTCTCGCCAGTCTGCTGCCAGGGCCACGTGTTGGTCAAAACCAGAAGCCTGATGAGGTAAGAGTCTTACACATCCAGCCTCAGGTATCAGAGCAGGACTCGCCCTTCGATTGAGCCAAGAGCAAATGAAAAACCAAATATGGATCTGAGGGCGAACAAGCTAAGGGGAACCGCACCAGTAAATTAAATATACTGTGCTCACCGGCTACACTGTTCGTAATGTTCCCTTAGGTTCTTTTCTAAAATAGGTAACTATCACTTTTTTGATTATTACACCTTGCTAGTGTGGGCTTCCAAAATAACTGCATTTAAGGAAGAATTGCAATGGCGCACAGTAACGGCCTAAACATTGGCATCAGAGAAACATGGCTCATTCAAACCTCTGATACATACCAGTGAGATGATGTTTGAATGATTTACCTGTATTTTTTGAACTTCAGTTTCTTCCTGCCTTAGTAGGTTGAATGAGGAGTAAATAAGAAAATACCTGCAGAGCAGTCAGCATAGTTTCAGGCCCAGAATAGGGACCTGTAAATGCTTTGTCTTTTTCCTCTTCCTTTAGGAAGTCATTTTACATTCTCTTTCATTTGAAAGATTAATTTTCAATCGCCGTCTTCGCTATTTCCAACAGTGAGAAGTTCCTGTTCTGATACAGAGAAAAATCTCAAACACTACAATGCCCCAGATGCCCTTTCCCATGGTCTCCTGAGCGGACACCCATCACGTCTTCAAAATGTCTTATTACTGTTCTTTCTGTCATTTATACCATCAGCCACTTCAAGTGTCTTTCCTACTGCCATTTACATTATCTTATCACTTAGCTGTCTTGCTTCCCCTTAGTGAAATGATTTTCACAGAAAGCACTAAACTTTTTTCCTGGCATTTTCTAATGACAGCATCAGTAAAACATGTGGCATGTTGCTGGGAAAGAATGGAGGAGCAAGGCATCAGCACGCACATCTCTTCCTTCTAGAGAAAAGGCCACGAATGGATATATTACAAAGGAGAGATATGTTTATAAACAAAACAGCAAGCCAAAATGTGTTGCCTTCACCCTCTAGATTCATTGACTAAGAAAATCTTCCTACAAAAAATATTCTTCTTGTAAAATTATGGAATGTGGAACCTCAGTCTCTTCTTATCTGTGTCAGCCTGTCCATTTCCCAGGAGTGGATAGCATAAGATGACATTTCTGGGGGTAAGCCAAGGGCTTTTTCTTTTCCACAGGCAGCCTTTATTTCATACAAAAGATATCCAACTGAATGTGGAAAAGAGATCTTTGCAAATGTTTATTTTATTTATTATTATTATTATTATTATTTTTATTATTATTATTTACTTTAAGTCCTGGGATACATGTGCAGAACGTACAGGTTTGTTACCTAGGTATACATATGCCATGGGGGTTTGCTGCACCCATCAACCCATCATCTAGGTTTTAAGCCTGACATGTGTTAGGTATGTGTCCTGATGCTCTCCCTCCCCTTTCCCCCCACCCCCTGACAGGCCCCAGTGTGTGATGTTCCCCTCCCTGTGTCCATGTGTTCTCACTCTTCAGCTCCCACTTGTGAGTGAGAACATGCAGTGTTTGGTTTTCTGTTCCTGTGTTAGTCTGCTGAGAATGATGGTTTCCAGCTTCATCCAACCCTGCAAAGGAAATGAGCTCATTCTTCTTTATGGCTGCATAGCATTCCATGGTGTATATGTGCCACATTTTCTTTATCCAGTCTATCATTGATGGGCATTTTGGTTGGTTCCAAGTCTTTGCTATTGTAAATAGTGCTGTGATAAACATACGTGTGCATGTGTCTTTATAGTAGAATGATTTATAATCCTTTAGGTATATACCCAGTAGTGGGATTGCTGTGTCAAATGGTATTTCTGGTTCTAGATCCTTGAGGAATCTCCACATTGAACTAATCTGCACTCCCACCAATAGTGTAAAAGTATTCCTATTTCTCCACATCCTCTCCAGCATCTGTTGTTTCCTGACTTTTTATGATTGCCATTCTAAATGGCGTGAGGTGGTATCTCATTGTGATTTTGATTTGCATTTCTCTAGTAACCAGTGATGATGAGCTTTTTTTTCATATGTTTATTGGCCACATAAATGTCTTCTTTTGAGAAGTGTCTGTTCATATCCTTTGCCCACTTTTTAATGGGGTTGGTTTTTTCTTGTAAATTTGTTTAAGTTCCTTGTAAATTCTGGATGTTAGCCCTTTGTTAGGTGAATAGATTTCAAAAATTTCCTCCCATTCTGTAGGTTGCCTGTTCACTCTGATGATAGTTTATTTTGCTGTTTAATTAGATCCATTTGTCAATTTTGGTTTTTGTTGCTATTGCTTTTGGTGTCTTGGTCATGAAGTCTTTGCCCATGCCTATGTCCTGAATGGTATTGCCTAGGTTTTCTTCTAGGGTTTTTATGGCTTTAGGTTTTACATGTAAGCCTTTAATCCATCTTGAGTTAATTTTTGTATAAGGTATAAGGAAGGGGTCCAGTTTCTGTTTTCTGCATTTGGTTAGCTGGTTTTCTCAGCACCATTTATTAAATAGGCAGTCCTTTCCCCATTGCTTGTTTTTGTCAGGTTTGTTGAAGATCAGATGGTTGTACATGTGTGGTGTTTTTTCTGAGTCCTCTATTCTGTTCCATAGGTCTATATATCTGTTTTGGTACCAGTACCATACTGTTTTGGTTACTATAGCCTTGCAGTATAGTTTGAAGTCAAGTAGCTTGATGCCTCCAGCTTTGTTCTGTTTGCTTAGAATTGTCGTGGCTAACTGGGCTTTTTTTTGGTTCCATATGAAATGTAAAGTATTTTTTTCTAATTTTGTGAGGAAAGTCAATGGTTGCTTCATGGGAATAGCAATAAATCTATAAATTACTTTGGGCAGTATGGCCATTTTCACAATATTGATTCTTCCTATCCATGAGCATGGAATTTTTTTCCATTTGTTTGTGTCTTCTCTTATTGCCTTGAACAGTGTTTTGTAGTTCTCCTTGAAGAGGTCCTTCACATCCCTTGTAAGTTGTATTCCTAGGTATTTCATTCTCTTTGTAGCAATTGTGAATGGGAGTTCACTGATGATTTGGTTCTCTGTTTGTCTATTTTTGGTGTATAGGAATGCTTTTGATTTTTGCACACTGATTTTATTAAATAAATCCATTTCTAGAAATGGAATCTTCTCTATTTTTTTTTAATTTTTATACTTTAAGTTCTGGGATACATGTGCAGAACATGCAGGTTTGTTACGTAGGTATATACATGCCATGGTGGTTTGCTGCACCCATCAACCCGTCATCTACATTAGATATTTCTCCTAATGCTATCCCTCCCCTAGCCCCCCACCCACTGACAGGCCCCAGTGAGTGATGTTCCCCTCCCTGTGTCCATGTGTTCTCATTGTTCAACTCCCACTTATGAGTGAGAACATGCAGTGTTTGGTTTTCTGTTCCTGTGTTAGTTTGCTGAGAATGATGTTTTCCAGCTTCTTCCATGTCCGTGCAAAGGACATGAACTCAACCTTTTTTATGGGTGCATAGTATTCCATGGTGTATATGTGCCACATTTTCTCTATATCTTTATGTTGTACTTTTATTTGCTGGTTTTTGAACTATCTGTGTTTGTTTTGTTTTGTTTTGTTTTATTTTCACAGAGGTCTCTTGCATGTTTTTCTTGTCACTTCGAGATTACATTTTTGAAATGGCTTCTTGCAGAACCCATTCCCAGTGGTTTAATTGAGCATAGACAGCCCAACAAAGACCAGACAAAGAGATGCCTTCAGGGGCTCTAAATTGCATGGTCTTTGCCTACCAGTGTGACATCACCCCTATCACTTATCCCTAAGTATAACACCACAGACACACAGATTTAATTATTTATTTTCCTCATACAATGCAAACTCTCCTCAAACTTCAGACTTTTGTATGTGTGATTCCCTCTGCCAGGAATACATTTCCCATACAGGTATCTATGCTGCCCCACCTTGCCGTCAGTTTTCATGAGAATATCACTTCCTCAGAGAAACCATCTCTACACACACAATCTAAAGTAACCCCTTCACACCACTTACACCCAACCCAATACTGTGGTTACATCATCTTTAGATCAACCTTCTGGGGTTTCTTTGTTCAGAGCCAATCATTTTTTGTTTATTTGTTTGTTTGTTCAGAGCCAAGCTCCACTCACTGGAATATAAGTTCCTGAAAGCAAAGATAATGTCTGTATTGTTTCACACCTTTTGCACCTAGTACAACGCACATGCTCATTAAATGATTGAAGAATAAATGAATGATTAACTACCTCAGAAGCCAGAAGCTCAGAAGCCAGACAGGGGTCTTTGTAGCTACTGAGACATGATACCACCTCATGCCAGTTAGAATGACAATCATTAAAAAGTCAGGAAACAACAGATGCTTGAGAGGATGTGGAGAAATAGGAAAGCTTTTACACTGTTGGTGAGAGTGTAAATTAGTTCAATGTGGAGATTCCTCAAGGATCTAGAACCAGAAATACCATTTGACCTAGCAATCTCATTACTGGGTATATACCCAAAGTATTATAAATCATTCTACTATAGAGACACATGCACATGTATGTTTATTGCAGCACTTGATGCCATCTGTAGCCAGTAAATGTGAGCTCCTGGAGGCTGGTTACTGGGTCTTGTTCACTATTTGTCCCCAGTGCCTATCCCAGAACAAATAACAACTGCGTATCTACTATGTGTCGGGCACTAGGCAGGGTGAGGGTGATGTGCAATTCAGCCACTGAGATAGAAACCTTGCCTTAGTGGAACTTGCACTGCTTAGGAGGTGGCATGGAATTAAACAATTAATTACATAACCCTATGATAAGTACCCCATTATAGAAAGTACAGGGTCTGTCAAGATGTTACAATAGGAGAAGTTGATAGCCTAGGGATCAGTAGGGGATTGCAGAGGATTGAATAAAGGGAGGTTGGAAAAGAGAAAGGGATGAAGGGAAACAGAGAAAAGGACAAAAGAAGGCAAACCTTCTGCATGTAATCACTGCAAGCATCTTTTTTTTTTAATCTGGTTTTTTATTTTATAGCTTTTGTATGTAAGTGAACTGTACCTTTGTTATGGCCTGTCTGTAATTGCAGAATTTCTACTATGAGAAGCATGCCCTTAAGGCCAGGGTCCACCTGTGCACAAGAACGGGGTCCAGGTTTCCAACAGAAACACTCAAATATACCAAGAGCAAAGCTCTCTGCCCAGAACATATCATTTTATTCTCAAATGCCCCTGTGAAATAATCATCAATATCCAATTCGTAGATGGGGAATGTGAGGCTTTTGCTAGTTAAATTCCTTCCCATAGTCTCAGAAGTTTACTCATAGAGCTAGGACCTATAGCAGACTTCCTAGACTACTCTTCATTCCCTATATTTCAGTGGCTTCTTGCCCCCAGCGCCTCAGTAAATAGTCTGACTGTTATAAACAAGAATTCCCAAACTCTTGGCATTGCCAGGGACCTCGGAGAGCATTCTAATAAGACAAAAATCTCAAGATAAGCAATTTTGCAAAAATGACATGACCACGTAGAAGGTTCAATTCTTTTTTATACTAGCACATTTTATTGGTATGAGTACAAAAGAATTGCTGTGAGTATAAAAGTAAAAATTGCCTCTCGGCAGAGTAGTAGATGTCTATGAGAAATAATTACCGGGAGGGGGAGACCTCTCTGTTCCCAACGTACCCTAACTCTCCTCTGCCTTTACCATTGAATTGAACCACTGTTGAGGCTACTGATCCCTCTTAAAATGATTGGGAGGCTCCTCTGATCTCTTACTAATTGTAACCAGCATTTCTTGGAAACACAGGTGAGCTGGGACCTGCTCACTGCACTTCTATACTGCTGCTTATTTTATCCTCTCAACAATCCTATGTGGTCAGTCCTAGTATCATTCTCACTTCACTGGGAAGGGGACTGCTGCCTTATGAACATTATTTATTAAAATTTGTTGGCTAAGTGGCAAAGTTTGGGTTCAAACTCAGGTCCTTCTGAATGCAAAACCAACAAGCTGATCCCCTAGAGTTTGCTGGCCCCCTACTGTTATAAATGTACACCTGGCTGGATTTCAGAGCAGTTCCAAACAGTGATCTGGGAGGTGGAAAAGACCTGAGCACCCAGGTGAGGGGCAGAAGATGAAGCACCACTAAATGGAGGAAAAGGCAAAGGACCCATGTTTCTCTACGCACCCCAGGTAGTTAACATTTTTGCCAGAGGGATTTCCTAACCATTTTCAAAGACCTACCTGGGTTCTATATCCATATACAATATTAAGTTCTGGGTTACACAAGATGTCATTTTATTGGGAAATGTTTTCCAAGTAATGGTCTCTAAGATATGATGATCGTCATTATTGTCACCAGTAACAATTAACATTTATGTAGGATTCTGCAAGACATGCAGTCTGCCCAATGCCTTCTTTCACTGAGAAGGTGCAGGTCATTTTGCTACTAAAAAGTAGAAGTTTAGAGAAGCTGAGTGACCATCCAGAGCATCATCTTTGAAGTCAGACTGACGTGGATTCAAATGGCAGCTGGCTATTCACTTTGGGCAGGAAACTCAATTTCTCTGAATGTCAGCTCTCTCAATGAAAAACAGACAACTGTGCAAGGTTATTGTGATGACTGAGTACTTGAGAAATGATCCATACACAGAGGGTACTGATTTAATCTTTCTCTCTCTCTCTCTCTCTTTCTGTAGGCCCATACTCAGGGCAAATCTGGGCTTCAAACACAGAACTTTAAACTTAAAACCTATACTTTTACCACGATGCAATTCTTTCATTAAATCAAGAAGCTACCCAACATTTATTGATATACAAAGCAAATGGTTTTGGGGTAGGAACATAAAAATGTGCCCTACTTTTTTGTTGCTTCTTCTTCCTGAATCTTGAATAGTTTCTCCGTGGGGTTCAGTTTGAGGGAACAACTCATATCTACAAATTTGTCTTTTAAAAGGCATTCAGAGTTGCTTGAATCTTAGAGCTGACAGAGACCTCAAATGGAAACATTATATTTTACAGATGGAAAACCTGAAATCCAGAAAGATAGAGTGACTTGACTAGGTCTCAGTTCCATCTTTTGAAGTGCATAGTTAAATTGTGTACAATTTCTTGGTTATTGTCACGTGTATTAAACTTACCATTTTTTCTTTTTCCTTCTTCTGGCATTATTTGTGAAATTCAACAGTGATAAATATGCTTTGGCTTCATTATACCTACACACATTAATGCATCTGAAGGAAATTTTATATTCAGGCCCTATTAGTGCACAATGTAAATTGGAAACAGACTCTAAATGGCCAGCTACTAAATTTTTAAATAACATGATAGGCCCTCTGGAAGCAGGCAGCTGTGCTGACATTCTTCCTAGGGCAAAGGAAAAAGAAACAACTACTAAGAAAAAAAAATGTACTGATTCCTGGTTTGGTGTTTCTCCGTCACCAGATTTATTGACCTGCAAGAAAAGTCAGTGGCTGTTTTGCCCCAGTCAGTATTAATTTCTAGGGTCAATAAATCCTGGTAATGAATGGATAATGGGAGTCAATGTGTGCTCATTAGATGTGTTCACAAAATGTGCCATGTAAAAATAAAAAAAAATAATCAATCAAACTTAACAATGTTCAAATATTATTTCTGACATTGTTTGTAATCTTTTTTGTTTTCCTAAGTTTTTCTTTTGGAAGTGACTTTAGATGGGAAAAATAAATCACATTGGAAAGTTAAAGCTTCTCCCTACATAATGGTTGCCTCTGTCTTCCAATGGCCTTTACTTTAATGTCCCTTTGCTGTTCCCAGGATAGGGCTGGCATCCCTGTGGAAAGGACATAATCACCCATTCTACAAATGGATTCTGCTGCTCCCAGCTTTATAAGCTAATGGCTTCTCTGCTCTTCAATCAGAGTGGAGATGGCAAATGGCCACCAAAAATGAATAGCAATGAGCACATTTGGTAAATATTCCCATGCAAAGGTGTACACACAAATCTTTTGTAAGCATCTATCTAGGAGGTATGTAGAAAACCTAGCGGAAAACAATAATTAAAAAAATACTACCATTTGCTGAGACCCTACAGGTTCAAACACTCCGATGCAGGCACTATGCTAGACATTTTACATATGTTCTTTCTAACCTTTTAAAACAATTCAAGGTTTCTCCATTTTTCCAATTGGGAAACTACAGCTAAGGAAGCTGAATAACTTCTGGGGGACTGCTATTCCATGGAATTCCAAAGCCCTGGTTGTCTCCACATTATCCTGCTGCTTCTTTTATCACAAGAGCTCAAGTTGGGAGGGAGTGAAATTCTTAAAAGTGAAGCTGTGCTATCAGCTAAGTAATATTCAGTAAGAGCTATGTCACCATGGAATTTTTATGGATTTGTCTATTTTGAAGAGTTTGTCTTTCAAGTGAATTTTTAAATTAGTAAAATATCATATTGCTGATTATGAAAAAAATTTTAATATTTTTTTCTCTGTTTGTTATTTCGCTTTATTCTAAAATGAAAACCTACTTTGTAAACAAACAAGTTTACATCTCCTCCAAATCATTGAATAAAATGCCTGATGACCTTTCGGGATCAGGGTAGGGAGTGGGGGGCAGGAATTAGAGAAAGGGAAAAAGAAACTATTTTTGCTATGACAGTAAGATTAATCTATAGGAAAGGATGCACTTAAAAAACCCACATGCATTTTCAGACCAATCGGGATCATGTGAAATAAATATGGCAAGCATTTTGTGCTAAATTTTCAAAATCATGATCAAATAAATGTCATGGGGGACGCTACTTCCTGAGGCCTGCCTTATCCACAATATGAAACAGGTTTTGCTCACACATTTCCAGAGTAAGTGACAAAACTAATGAGCTCAGCCACATGAAATAAGTAAAAAGAAGCTGTATTTGCAGTACACTAGATCATCTCAACCAGTGAGTAAATGAGCTCAGCCATCCAAAATCCTGCACATCCTACTAACTGTTCTTCATCATCTGTGCACTCATTTTATTTCATGTGGTTCTAATGTAGGAATGGTGGGTGAGAAATATTTCTGTCTGAGGGTGTTCTGTCTTATGTTCTCATTTGTGAATTTAATAATTGCAAAAATGTGTATGAGAGAGGGAGAGAAAAAAAGAGAATGTCATGTGTGAAAGAAAGAAAATTAGGCATCAGATCACCAAACTATTTTCTCAAGGAAGGAGGATAATACAAGGATTTGGGAAGATAATACATATGAATTCATTTACTCCTTTCTTGAAAGACAAATGAGTGTTTCAGACACCCACAGCTGTATCTCAGCTTATTAACCTAAGAAGAGTACACTGATGCTAGATTCCAATCCTTCAATTGTCCTGAGAAAGGGGAAGGTAGCCAGGACAGGTCACCCTGCCCATATGACCCACTCAGGACTGGGTTCCTAAGGTGGCTGTTTCCTTACGAGTTCCTGGGTGGCCTTCTGAGTGTCTCCAAGTGGATCATGTTGCTGTAATTCAGCGCTTTACTGTTTATGCTTTGGACCAACTCCCAGTTTCAATAATATAGTGAGAAAAATGCTACAACTTGTAGGCATGAGTGCTTGAATTCCCAACCTGCGGCAACCGTGTTTTGATCCACGTTACTTTAACCTAGATGCTCATTCATATTCAATTAGCTTCTCTGCATATATTTATCCACATATCTAATGAGGGAGGTGCATGAAGCTAAATACACACACGGAAGGTTTTTCATTGATCTGGTATTTACATATATAGAAATACACACTGATTAGTATCAGAATGGTGTAAAGCACAAACATATGCACATAATTACTAAACTCCCTTTCTTTGATTGCTGAAAAGAATATCATTCCTTTTGGGCCGCTTCCTTACCAGCTGCTACGTCCTTTCCAATGGCCAGCTCTAAAATTTAATGTCTAAGCTTGGACTCTATTATCTATCCCTTGACGTGTTTCAGAATTTATATTTTAATTTCTCATGATCTTTTTGCTGTATGTTACTGTTCTTTATTTCATTAAAAGCCAGAAATCATCCAGCCTTACCAATGTGTTATATTTCTAAAATCTACGTATGAGTTTAAGAGAGAATACTAAGAATTCCTTCCATTTCTCTGGTTAGTTTATTTCCTCATGGAGCAACAACAAAAAAGAGTTGGCTGAAAATTAGTCTGACCTCACCTGATTCATCTTCTTTTGTATTTGTTTAGTGAAAGTTTACCAAGTTTTAGCAATTTTAGTACAACAAATAAGGAGGAGAAAATTGCTTATAGCAGCCACAACCTAAAATGGTTTCTGCTTTCTGACTGATACAATATTTAGTAAACCTAAACTTCTTTTTTCTCAAGAAATCACTTTTTATTTAGCAAGTATATGTAGATAACATATTAAAATAAGCCAGGCTCTAGAATGTGTTATGAATAACATAGCAGCACATATGTGAATTGAATGCACACAGGGACCTCTCTTCTTTTCATATTTATTTTTGTTGTTGTTATTGTTAAATGTACTAGACCAAAAAGATGGTACTAATCATAAAGATACAACTAAATGTGGGTTAATTTAACAGTTCTAGCTATTACTAAGCTTTTGAGTTGGACTTTTTTTTTTTTTTTTTTTTTTGCCTGAGGAGTTAGAATAGATTAGCCAAATTGAAACTATTGAATATTTCTTAAAGTCTTATAAAATGGATAAAGTCGACTGTTGACTTGATCAAATAATCTCAATGCACTCAGTCATGTGAAAAAGCAGCATGACCCATTATCTGTGCCCATGCCCACAGAAATACTCCGGTGCTCCTACCCGAAGTGGCCTTCCATGTGCTACCATCTACCTTGTCTTACCCAACTCTTTGTTCTTTCTTATTTTTCACTTCCATGTTGTATTGTTGTCATTCTCCCAACTGAAATGAGTGAAAAATTGGTATGGTGATGGAGTAGAAGAAATGTTAAAGAAAATCCTGGAGTCCAATATAAGTTTAAACAGAGACTTTGGACAAAGCTTTTAATCTCTAAAGTCTGACCCTCCCTATTAATAACAAGAGAATATTCATTTACCGAATAGCATTTCTGAAGAAATAACAAGTTGTTTTTTTCTATAACCCATCAGAACTATATTCATTGTAAATTAGGAAGTGTCATGGGTTGAACCATGTTTCCTCAAAATTAATATTTTGAAGTCCTAACCCTAAGAGGCTCAGAGATAACTGTATGGAGATAGGGTCCTTAAAGAGGCAGTTAAGATAAAATGAGGTCATGCGGTGTTTGGTTTTCTGTCCTTGTGATAGTTTACTGAGAATGATGGTTTCCAGCTTCATCCATGTCCCTACAAAGGACATGAACTCATCGTTTTGTATGGCTGCATAGTATTCCATGGTGTTTATGTGCCACATTTTGGGAATTGAACAATGAGAACACTTGGACACAGGAAGGGGAACATCACACACCGGGGCCTGCTGTGGGGTGGGGGGAGGGGGGAGGGATAGCATTAGGAGATATACCTAATGTAAATGACGAGTTAATGGGTGCAGCACACCAACATGGCACATGTATACATATGTAACAAACCTGCACATTGTGCACATGTACCCTAGAACTTAAAGTATAATTTAAAAAATGTATATAAAAAAAGAAAAAAGATAAAATGAGGTCATATGTGTGGGCCTGCATTCAGTACAATTGAAGTTCTTATAAGACAGGAGATTATGACACAGATAAACACAGAGAGAATATAATGTAAAAACACAGTAAAAAGATGGATGCATGCAAGCCAAGGAGAGAGGACTGGGAAAAAAATCAAACTTGCCAATACCTTGATCTTGGACATTTATATATAATCCAGAACCATGAGAAAATAAATTTATATTGTTTAAGCCTTCCAACCTATGGCATTTTTTTATGGCAGCCCTAGTAAACTAATACTGAAGGTACAATCAAAGGTGAAGTAGCTGTTCTCAATATCAGCCCTACATTTTTTTAATCTCATTTTGTTACTCAGGCACTTCAAGTGATCCAAGCCGACTCCAAATGTGCAGTGAAAAACACACAGATACGTGCAGTCCTACGAGCAAAATACATGTTTACTCCCTCCATTGACATACTGTTAAAGGATCATTCTTCTCATGCGGATGTCACAGGAGGTGAGCTCAAGCTTTAGCCAGTTTTTAGTTATATCATTAATCTAATTTTAGAAGTGGCTGTTGACGAACAAGGTTGATGATTCTATACCAGTAGTATAAAATTGTATATAAGCTCTGATCTATCCATTAGAGAATAACTGAATAGTTCATAAAGGAGATTTTGTTAACTACTGAGAAAAACTCATCAATGTGTTTTCAAAGAATTCCAAATGGCCCCAACTCTTTCTTGCTCACACCTGTCTTAGTCAATTTGTGTTGCTATAAAGGAAAACCTGAGGCTGGGTAACTTATAAATACAAAGAGGTTTATTGGGGTCATGGTTCTGCAGTCTGTACAAGAAGCTGGGTGCCAGCATCTGCATTGGGTGAGGGTCTCAGGCTGCTTCCACTCATGGTGGAAGGAGAAGGGGAACTGGTATATGCAGAGATTACATGGACAGAGAGGAAGCAATGCGGGGAGGTGCTAGCCTTTTATTTAAAAAGCAGTTCTCACTAATAAGAGTGAGAACTCACCCACCTCCAAGAGAAGGTATTAATCTATTCATAAGAGATCCACCCCCATGACCCAAGTACCTCCCATTTGGCCCCAACTCGAACAATGGTATCAAATTTCAACATGAGATTTGAATGGGCCAAACATCCAAACTATAGCAATACCCATTTGAGTTTCTTCTTAACAGCAATTTGCATTATTAATGGAGGTTCAGTGATGTCACATTTTTACACATGAAAAAAGACAGTACTCTATGGAGTCACCTGCTGGCATCCTTCCCATTCCACTAGGTATGTAAAATTCTGTCCTTAACCGAAACTTTAATGTTATATGTCTTTGAAAAGAGTGCAAGGGAAAGTGTGCCAGAGAGATTCAGGAAATTAAAAATTTTGGTAGATTCATAAGGCACCCTTGGGAAACCTTTATGGCTTAATATTACATTTTGATTTTTAAAATGTTTTATGATATAAGAAATTACAAGCCTCAGGTTTAACCTTGTAAGCCTTACCACGAGACTATTTTAAATGAGACCTAGGAGCAACTCACTGCAAATAAGAAAAGAAAAGATACTTACAAATGATTCACTCATCCAACTTTTATTGAGTAATTGCTAAGTACTTTCATAGTATGGACTGTGGTGTCTATATAGTCAGTACTTTGTATCCAAGGATTCTCCATTCCTGGATTCAAACAATAAGTGATCAAAAATATTTGGGGGACAAAACAATACAAAATAACAATATGACAATTAAACAAGCATGAATGAAAATAGAGTATAACAACTATTCACTCTATTCTACTCTATTCAGAAATAAGCAAGTTAGACCAATCAGAGAACCCTGAGGATTAATGATGGAATTGATTGTCCAGTTAATAGCATTTGCATTGTAATAGATATTATACATAATTTAGAGATAATTTAAAGTTTACAGAGGATGTGTGTAGGGTATGTGCAAATACTATACCATTTATATAAGAGACTCGAGCATCCAAGAATTTTGTCTCCTGCTCTCCAAGTGCTTTTGCTGGGCTCATGATGAGGCACCGCCTTAGGATAACCCACTGACCTGGTTTGCCAGAACTATGCCAGCTTTAGCAGGAAAAGTTCCCTGTCCTGGGGAACGCTTTTATTGGGCAAACCAAGAGGGATGGTAACACTAACATTCCCTTTGGAGGTAGGTAGGTTTTATAGCATAGCTCTCTCTGAAAAAAATCTTTAAAAATCTTCTTTCAGCCTTTTTAACCTCAGTATGAGAAAAGGGTTTAAGAGTTGTACAGTTGTTTCATCATCGCCTTCTTTTTCAAGTTTAAATAGATTTTCAGTTTCACATTTCACTCTGACAAGTGTTATTTTTGAGGCTTCAGCAGAAACTTTCTTTTTAACATCCTGTTACACGTTTTTAAAAATTGATTTTTCCCAGCCAACCAAAATAAACATGATTGCTATAACTGGGTACTGTGTATTTTCTCACATGTGCAGTATTATCTGTAATTGTGATTCTCAAAGTGTGGTCCCTGGAGTAGCAGCACCAGTAGCACCTAGGATCACCTAGAACACTATTAGGAATTAAATTATCCACCCCCATCAAAGACCTATTGAATCAAAAACTCTGGGGTTGAGGCCCGTGTCTTAACAAGCTCTCCTGGTGACCTGAGATAAGCTAAACTTTAAAAATCACTGGTCCACTGATCTCTAACTGTTGGTTCCCAGCTCTGGTTGAACATTAGAATCACCTGAGCACCTTTGAAAAACAAATTCTGGGGCTCATATATTCAACTTCGTTAGTATCTATTTAGACGCAGGCACTAGTAACATTTTAAGAGCTCCCCAGTTGAATCAAATAAACAATCAAGATTTTGAACCACTTGTCTACAATATTGCTTGTTGAATCTCTTTATAGAAGGGCAGAATTGTTACCTGTTTCAGAGAAGTAGGACGCAAGGACTATGTAATTCTTGGGTCATTTACTTCAAGTCAGCCCTTATGTGTGTTTAATTATATGAACACAAAATGTTCCAGTCCACCCAATCTGTTTCTTCACTACTAAACTCTATGGTGATGTCAATTTCTTTATATCCATTTTTTTAACTTCGTGAAATTTTGAATTAAAAAGAATGCCATCAAAATCTGGAATTACAATTATTTTTTACTTGTGTTTGGTTTTTGTCTGTCGTGGTCAGTGGACCCATAGCTATCTTTCAGTGTGCATCGAAACTTGGAAAGGTATTCACCTGTGTCTGCTTGATACTTTGATGATATGCTTTGAGGAATGAAAAGTGGATGGTATTCATTTCATTGGACCACAAATCTCATAACAACCTATAGTGTACATGTTACAAATAATATGTGGAACTGTGATCAGTTGCAAATAGGTACATTAACCTGCAAATGGCTACATCAACCCAGAACCAGCTAGAGCTCTTCAAAATCATTAAGGCTGTTAGTTCTGACCAGAGATAAGCAGAATGAACAAATTCTTGCTGAACCGGAATCAGTCATGCTGCCTTTCGAAGTCTCCAAAGAAGGTTCATGAAATCCAAAGATTTCACTGATTTGTTTCCCTTTACATTGTTTTGCACACTCTGTCCCTTCCGTTTCAGAGAAACTTGAAGCTTGCATTGCTAAAGTAGTTTTTGGCTGGACTGTCCCTACTCTGGTTGACTTTGCAAAAAAATAAATAAAGAAATAAAAAAGAGCTTAAAAGATTCTAAGGATTTGAGCTATGATAATTTGTCATTGTGGAAAGAGATAAGTCCCATTTTAGCTAGATGCAATTTAGATTAAAACAAAAACCAGAATAAAAGTACCTAAATTATTCAAACAAATAGGAAACTTAGCTCTATTTTTTCAGTCCACAACCTTAAGCATGCCTGAGAGACTTGGCTCCCCTAAAACAAAAGTTAGGCTATATCTCACAAGACTCTGACTGTTTTAAATTCAAAGACACAAATAAGAGTACAAAAACAACAACTAGAAGGGAGGGCTTATGTCTATATCACCCTTACGGCTTGCTAAATTTTGTTCCTTTTGATTTGTTTAAGTGTGTGAAGGATTAGAGAGACATCATAATAATCTTTCTATGTGATAAGAATATGTTTTGAAAAAAACTAATCTTAAATGAGTTCACAAGCTTATATATATATATATGGCATAACATATATGGCGTTATATATATGCCATATATATGTATATATATATGACAGGTTTAAAAAAATTAATCTGACTTCAAGACACTCTCTTGCTCAACTCTACAAATCTACACTGAGGCTCTCAGGATAATTCTTTGCAATGTTTATGTATACTGGTCTTTTTCCTGGATCTTTATCGAGTCAGTTCTCTCCTACCATCACTACACTGGAGTGGAAACTTTATGCAAACTTAAATGCATTCATTATATGAAAAGCAATTTAATTATTTTATAACAGTACAGGGAGGATATTTTAGCCATACAACTAAGTAATATTCCAAATGGGTAACTCACTGAAATGACACCATAAAATCACCCGAAAGATAAAAGCCATTTCCAAATGTTAATATAGAGTTTTGTGACTCCACCTATGGCATCCTGAAGGGCAAGGCAGTTAGAGCAGAGAATGTGCAATAACTTTCAAGAGTAAATGAAGGCTTGGAGCCTGATCTTCTACCCCATGGGCTGGAAGTTAAAGCCCATAAATCTCTTGCAGTGCAGAAAGAAAAAAGAAGAAGAAGTAGCCTTTTTGTTAAGAGGCAAAAGGGAAAAGGTTCTCTATTTTCAAATTCCAGATGTGCTGTGGAGGTGCCCTTTGGAGCTAGAATGGGTGCTAATTAGGCTATTTACATGAAACCCATGGTGGAGCATGATATTTAATAACATCATTTTGACAGATAATTAGAAGATAAATCACTCAAACTACAATGCTACTGTATTCTAAAAATATAATGCAAATACTGTTGACAGCATTTACAATTGCACCTGTTCATTTAATTTTTCAGTTAACACAAAAGAAAGCAGAAGGCAAATTTATTCACCAGCCAATCTAGCCGGCAAATTCTGGCAAGGGTTGAGCTTGGGCACACACCAATCTTGCATGAAATAGGACTCTGCTTCTCATTTATAGGGAACATTGAAAAGTTACACAATCTAATATGTGGTTTGGGGTCTTTTCTTATTAACTGATGGTAAATACTAGCCTTTGGGTCTTTGGGTTATGTGGGAAATACCAATACATGTTTATGGTATTCAAAGTTTTGCCCAGAAAGTGCTGCAAAGGCAAGTCTCTAAAGGTTTCTTATCCCCCTCCCAGTTGTTTAAATGCTTATAAAAACTTGTTTATGTATGCTGAGTCTTTTTCTAAAGCATTTATCTTTGGATGAAAGCGAAATAAAAATACCAGAGAAATGATGTAAGTAACTTATATGCTATTCTGAAAGTTCTATCAATTGGAATTTAAAATACAATTGGGATAAAAAATCAGGAAAATTTTTGAATATTATTTTTCACTCAATCTTAAAGAGTTGAAATTTATGTTATATGAAACACCTATATTTTCATAGTGGCAAAATTATTTGCTATTTGCTATTTAGTTTTAAGCCAAAATTAGATAGCACCATATCTAGTCTTTGTTTTCCAACCCATATGTGTATGTGTGTGAATGTGCACCTATCAACAAGCTTATTTTTAAAAATTGGTTTTGTATGAAGTCAAGTGATAAGGTAGGTGTGGGAAGGGATATATAATTTAATCTGACTGCTGAAAGAAGTCTTGAAGGATTGGTCTATGTTATTAAATAGGCAAGAAATTCATCACCAGCAGTTTGCATTGCATTCTTGGGAAAAATCAAATTATACAATTATTTCTTACTGATTACTATACTTTCACATTGAGGAGATATAGAATACCAGCTTTATTTCTTTAAATTGTGTACCTTAAGATGTTTTTCTAAAGACTACTTTTTTTCTTGATTTTTACATATTAGCTGTGAATCATAGCCATTTTATATCATGTTTGCCCAAGAAATGTAATGTTTTAATACAGTGTTATACCTCAAAAAAGTATAAAGATTAAAATTATTATACCTTACTTTTCCTAGTATAATTAAAGTGCTGTGATTTCTTTATGATCCTAAATACAGATGATAGGCTAAGATTGGAAATGAAAACTGAGTCTCAGAAAGGTTAAGCAACTTACCCAAAGTGAATAGTGTGTGGCCAAAAAAAGTTTCTGAAACGTGGTTTCAGAAAAAAGTTTCTGCTTTTACTCCATGCCCTTTGTAGGTTCTAGGATTGGAAAACTAAAAGTACCCTATTGCACCAGTGGTCTCCTGAGCTTTTGTAGTCACAACGTTCTTGAAATACAGTTCTTCTGTAGCCTAACCTCTCTGCAGCCACCTCTCCGGCCTTTTATACATTTTCTCCCACAAAATGTCACCTTAGTTCCAAAGTGCTCCCAAAAGATTGAACTGAGCATCCAGAAGAGAGCAGGATAAGAGCAGACATAATATTACGAAGGCTGAGTTAAACCTGATAACTCATTCCATATAGTCAATTCATAAATGCAAGTGTACAGAACAACCAATGGCTGAAATAAAAGAAAATAAGAGTCCTATTACTTAGAAAGAGAGGAGCGCAAAATTATATGTGTGCATGTGTGTAGGGGTGGGGCGTGCACATATGTTTCAGTCAAAGCCTAGTTAAACATTAAAAAAAAAAATTCTGGGCTCCAAGGGAGGTGATGGCCAAAGGGTACAAACTTTCAGTTATGCAAGATAAATATGTTCTGGAGCTCAATATACAGTATAGTGCCTACAAATATCAATATTGCATTCTATACTTAATATTTGCAGAAAGGGTAGGATTCATATTAAGTGTTACAATAATAAGAAGAAGAACGGAGACTGAAGATGATACATATGTCCTTGACAAACATAACCTATGGCCTTGATGGGGATAATTTCTCTGATGTATACTTATCCCCAAACTCATCAAGTTGTTACATTCAATATGTACAACTTTTTATGTATCAATTATACCTTAATAAAAAGATTTTTTATTATTATTATACTTTAAGTTTTAGGGTACATGTGCACAATGTGCAGATTAGTTACATATGTATACATGTGCCATGCTGGTGTGCTGCACCCACTAACTCGTCATTTAGCATTACGTATATCGCCTAAAGCTATCCCTCCCCCTTCCTCCCACCCCACAACAGTCCCCAGAGTGTGATGTTCCCCTTCCTGTGTCCATGTGTTCTCATTGTTCAATTTCCACCTATGAGTGAGAACACGCGATGTTTGGTTTTTTGTTCTTGCGATAGTTTACTGAGAATGATGATTTCCAATTTCATCCATGTCCCTACAAAGGACATGAACTCATCATTTTTTATGGCTGCATAGTATTCCATGGTGTATATGTGCCACATTTTCTTAATCCAGTCTATCGTTGTTGGACATTTGGGTTGGTTCCAAGTCTTTGCTATTGTGAATAGTGCCGCAATAAACATATGTGTGCGTGTGTCTTTATAGCAGCATGATTTATAGTCCTTTGGGTATATACCCAGTAATGGGATGGCTGGGTCAAATGGTATTTCTAGTTCTAGATCCCTGAGGAATCGCCACACTGACTTCCACAATGGTTGAACTACTTTACAGTCCCACCAACAGTGTCAAAGTGTTCCTATTTCTCCACATCCTCTCCAGCACCTGTTGTTTCCTCACTTTTTAATGATTGCCATTCTAACTGGTGTGAGATGGTATCTCACTGTGGTTTTGATTTGCATTTCTCTAATGGCCAGTGAGGGTGAGCATTTTTTCATGTGTTTTTTGGCTGCATAAATGTCTTCTTTTGAGAAGTGTCTGTTCATGTCCTTTGCCCACTCTTTGATGGGGTTGTTTGTTTTTTTCTTGTAAATTTGTTGGAGTTCATTGTAGATTCTGGATTTAGCCCTTTGTCAGATGAGTAGGTTGCGAAAATTTTCTCCCATTTTGTAGGTTGCCTGTTTTCTCTGATGGTAATTTCTTTTGCTGTGCAGAAGCTCTTTAGTTTAATTAGATCCCATTTGTCAATTTTGGCTTTTGTTGCCATTGCTTTTGGTGTTTTAGACATGAAGTCCTTGCCCATGCCTATGTCCTGAATGGTAATGCCGACGTTTTCTTCTAGGGTTTTTATGGTTTTAGGTCTAACGTTTAAGTCTTTACTCCAACTTGAATTAAGTTTTCTATAAGGTGTAAGGAAGGGATCCAGTTTCAGCTTTCTCCATATGGCTAGCCAGTTTTCCCAGCACCATTTATTAAATAGGGAATCCTTTCCCCATTGCTTGTTTTTCTCAGGTTTTCCAAAGATCAGATAGTTGTAGATATGCGGTGTTATTTCTGAGGGCTCTGTTCTTTTCCGTTGATCTATATCTCTGTTTTGGTACAAGTACCATGCTGTTTTGGTTACTGTAGCCTTGTAGTATAGTTTGAAGTCAGGTAGCATGATGCCTCCAGCTTTGTTCTTTTGGCTTAGGATTGACTTGGCGATGCGGGCTCTTTTTTGGTTCCATATGAACTTTAAAGTAGTTTTTTCCAATTCTGTGAAGAAAGTCATTGGTAGCTTGATGGGGATGGCATTGAATCTATAAATTACCTTGGGCAGTATAGCCATTTTCATGATATTGATTCTCCCTACCCATGAGCATGGAATGTTCTTCCATTTGTTTGTATCCTCTTTTATTTCCTTGAGCAGTGGTTTGTAGTTCTCCTTGAAGAGGTCCTTCACATCCCTTGTAAATTGGATTCCTAGGTATTTTATTCTCTTTGAAGCAATTGTGAATGGGAGTTCACTCATGATTTGGCTCTCTGTTTGTCTGTTATTGGTGTATAAGAATGCTTATGATTTTTGTACATTGATTTTGCATCCTAGACTGCTGAAGTTCCTTATCAGCTTAAGGAGATTTTGGGCTGAGACAATGGGGTTTTCTAGATATACAATCATGTCATCTGCAAACAGGGACAATTTGACTTCCTCTTTTCCTAATTGAATACCCTTTATTTCCTTCTCCTGCCTAATTGTCCTGGCCAGAACCTCCAACATTATGTTGAATAGGAGTGGTGAGAGAAGGCATCCCTGTCTTGTGCCAGTTTTCAAAGGGAATGCTTCCAGTTTTTGCCCATTCAGTATGATACTGGCTGTGGGTTTGTCATAGATAGCTCTTATTATTTTGAGATACATCCCATCAATACCTAATTTATTGAGAGTTTTTAGCATGAAGGGTTGTTGAATTTTGTCAAAGGCCTTTTCTGCATCTATTGAGATAATCATGTGGTTTTTGTCTTTGGTTCTGTTTATATGCTGGATTACATTTATTGATTTGCGTATATTGAACCAGCCTTGCATCCCAGGGATGAAGCCCACTTGATCGTGGTGGATAAGCTTTTTGATGTGCTGCTGGATTCGGTTTGCCAGTATTTTATTGAGGATTTTTGCATCAATGTTCATCAAGGATATTGGTCTAAAATTCTCTTTTTTTGTTGTGTCTCTGCCAGGCTTTGGTATCAGGATGATGCTGGCCTCATAAAATGAGTTAGGGAGGATTCCCTCTTTTTCTATTGATTGGAATAGTTTCAGAAGGAATGGTACCAGTTCCTCCTTGTACCTCTGGTAGAATTTGGCTGTGAATCCATCTGGTCCTGGACTCTTTTTGGTTGGTAAGCTATTGATTATTGCCACAATTTCAGAGCCATTATTGGTCTATTCAGAGATTCAACTTCTTCCTGGTTTAGTCTTGGGAGGGTGTATGTGTCCAGGAATTTATCCATTTCTTCTAGATTTTCTAGTTTATTTGCATAGAGGTGTTTGTAGTATTCTCTGATGGTAATTTTTATTTCTGTGGGATTGGTGGTGATATCCCCTTTATCATTTTTTATTGCATCTATTTGATTCTTCTCTCTTTTCTTCTTTTTTAGTCTTGCTAGCAGTCTATCAATTTTGTTCATCCTTTCAAAAAACCAGCTCCTGGATTCATTAATTTTTGAAGGGTTTTTTGTGTCTCTATTTCCTTCAGTTCTGCTCTGATTTTAGTTATTTCTTGCCTTCTGCTAGCTTTTGAATGTGTTTGCTCTTGCTTTTCTAGTTCTTTTAATTGTGATGTTAGGGTGTCAATTTTGGATCTTTCCTGCTTTCTCTTGTGGGCATTTAGTGCTATAAATTTCCCTCTACACACTGATTTGAATGTGTCCCAGAGATTCTGGTATGTTGTGTCTTTGTTCTCGTTGGTTTCAAAGAACATCTTTATTTCTGCCTTCATTTCGTTATGTACCCAGTAGTCATTCAGGAGCAGGTTGTTCAGTTTCCATGTAGTTGAGCGGTTTTGAGTAAGTTTCTTAATCCTGAGTTTTAGTTTGATTGCACTGTGGTCTGAGAGACAGTTTGTTATAGTTTCTGATCTTTTACATTTGCTGAGGAGAGCTTTACTTCCAAGTATGTGGTCAATTTTGGAATAGGTGTGGTGTGGTGCTGAAAAAAATGTATATTCTGTTGATTTGGGGTGGAGAGTTCTGTAGATGTCTGTTAGGTCTGCTTGGTGCAGAGCTGAGTTCAATTCCTGGGTATCCTTGTTGACTTTCTGTCTCGTTGATCTGTCTAATGTTGACAGTGGGGTGTTATAGTCTCCCATTATTTTTTAAAAAATTTTTAATAAATATTACTTCTGAGCTATTGTGCCAGAGTTGGGAATGGAAAAAAAAATAGTAGTCTGGTTATAGTTCATTTTTGTTTTTCTGACATATACCACTGTCTTGGTCCCATTCTGCAAAGAGTGCTACTTTTTTAGAAGTTTTCCATCAATTTTAAATTGACTGCTATGTTTGGATCACGAAAAAAACATTAAGTAATGTTGCTGAGTCATCACACTGCTTGTTGTATTGTGGCGTCTCTCTCACCCTACCTGTCTAAACAGAATCAGATCACAGAAAATTCTCTTTGTATTCACACCACAGGGCAGGGAGTGAATAAAGCATGTGGTACTTTTTACTTAATTTCTAGTAACTTCTAAGAAAATTTAATGTATTTTTTCTTACAATATAGTGAACTAGATGGAACAGCAGTCCCCACCCTTTTTGGCACCAGGGATTAGATTCGTGGAATACAAGTTTTCCACAGACTGGGGGTGAAGGGGGCTGGGTGGGGGAAGGTTTTGGGATAAAACTGTTCCACCTCAGATCATCAGGCAATAGAGTGTCATAAGGAGTGTGTAAGCTAGATCCCTTGCATGCACAGTTTACACTAGGGTTCGTGCTCCTAAAAGAATCAAATGCCAGCACCGATCTGACAGAAGGTGGAGCTCAGGTGGTAATGCTTGCTCACCTCCTCCTGTGCGGCCCAGTTCCTAACAGACCTGGGACTTGGGATGTGTACTGCTCTGCAGCCCCTGAGGGCTGGTTGGTTGAAGAGCAGTCTGGTAATGATCGCTCCCTAAAATCTTCTAGCATATACTTGATCAATTACTTCAGATGTTTCCAGTAAAGTGGAGGAATTTTTGGTTGAGATTAAGCCTTCCCTTGTTGATGAATCTCTGTTAAATGATACCAACCTGGAAGTGGCTGTCAGTGGCAGGAGATGACTTGGGAGGACTGACCCAGTGAGAAACATGGTGGCGGGGGAAGTGGTAGGAAGGAAGGCAAAATTGATCAAGGTAGAACATTAGTGTATTAGTCAGTTCTTGCATTGCTATAAAGAACTATCTGAAACTGCATAATTTATAAAGAAAAGAGGTTTCATTGGCTCACAGTTCCACAGGCTGTACAGAAAGCTTGGATGGGGAGGCCTCAGGAAACTTACGATCATGGCAAAAGGCAAAGGGGAAGCAAGCCATGTCCTACATGGCCAGAGCAGGAAGGAGAGAGAGAGAAGGGGGAAGTGATAGACACTTTTAAACAACCAGATCTGGAGCGAACTCACTCACTATCACAAGAGCAGCAAGTGGGAAGTCCATCCCATGATCCAATCACCTCCCACCAGGCCCTTTCTCCAACATCCATGACTACAATTAGACATGAGATTTGGGTAGGGACACAAATATAAACCATATCAATTAGTAAAGTAAAAAGAGACTGCATTGGATTAAACAGCTTCCAAAGATAAATGTTAGTATCCTTTATTTCCTTGCTTCAGGCTGATAGATACAGATAATTGAATTTTAGAAGGGACCTATTGACGCTGAGCACATCATATTACTAAGGTCAAAAAATGTCTTCTTCAATATACAAAGCAGAAGCGTTCAATATTTCTCTCTCTCTCTCCGTGTGTGTGTGTGTGTGTGTGTGTGTGTTAAATATGAACTCCTATTAATCTAAACGTAAATCACTTTGAGAATATATATATATATATATATATATATATATATATATATATACACAAATCAGTGAACCATTCCCAAGTTTTGTTGAAGCCAACACTGAACTTACCTGTGGGGTTTTAGCATCCACCCATTTCCATTTTTTAAATTATTATTATTCTTTAAGTTCTGGGATACATATGCAGAATGTGCAGGATTGTTACATAGGTATACACATGCCATGGTGGTTTGCTGCACCCATCAACCTGTCATCTACATTAGGTATTTCTCCTAATGCCATCCCTCCCCTAGTCCCTCACCCCCTGACAGGCCTCGGTGTGTGATATTCCCCTCCCTGTGTCCATGTGTCCTCATTGTTCAGCCCCCACTTATGAGTGAGAATATGTGGTGTTTGGTTTTCTGTTCCTGTGTTAGTCTGCTGAGAATGATGTTTTCCAGCTTCATCCATGTCCCTGCAAAGGACATGAACTGATTCTTTTATGGCTGTGTGGTATTCCATGGTGTATATGTGCTACATTTTCTTTACCCAGTCTATCATTGATGGGCATTTCGGTTGGTTCCAAGTCTTTGCTATTGTAAACAGTGCTGCAATAAACATACGTGTGCACGTGTCTTTATAGCAGAATGATTTATAATCTGTTGGGTACATACCCAGTAATGGGATTGCTGGGTCAAATGTTATTTCTGGTTCTAGATCCTTGAGGAATCACCACACTGTCTTCCACAATGGTTGAACTAATTTACTCTCCCACCAACAGTGTAAAAGCATTCCTTTTTCTCCACACTGTCTCCAGCATCTGTTGTTTCCTTTTTAATGATTGCCATTCTAACTAGTGTGAGGTGGTATCTCATTGTGGTTTTGATTTGCATTTCTCTAGTGACCAGTGATGATGAGCTTTTTTTCATATGTTTGTTGGCCACATAAATGTCTTCTTTCAAGAAGTGTTTGTTCATATCCTTCACCCACTTTTTGATGGGGTTGTTGTTTTTTTTTCCTGTAAATTTGTTTATATCCTTGTAGATTCTGGATGTTAGCCCTTTGTTAGATGAATAGATTTCAAAAATTTTCTCCCATTCTGTAGGTTGCCTTTCACTCTGATGATAGTTTCTTTTGCCGTGCAGAAGCTCTTTAGTTTAGTTAAATCCCATTTGTCAATTTTGGCTTTTGTTGCCATTGCTTTTGGTGTTTTAGTCATGAAGCCTTTGTCCACGCCTATGTCCTGAATAGTATTGCCTAGGTTTTCTTCTAGTGTTTTTATGGTTTTAGGTCTTATGTTCAAGTCTTTAATCCATCTCGAGTTAATTTTTGTGTAAAGTGTAAGGAAGGGGTCCAGTTTCAGTTTCCTGCATATGGCTAGCCTGCTTTCCCAGTACCATTTATTAAATAGGAAATCCTTTCACCATTGCTTGTTTTTGTCAGGTTTGTCAAAGATCAGATGATTGTAGATGTGTGGTATTACTTCTGAGGTCTCTGTTCTGTTTCATCGGTCTATATATCTGCTTTGGTATCAGTACCATGCTGTTTTGGTTACTGTAGCCTTGTAGTATAGTTTGAGGTCAGGTAGCGTGATGCCTCCAGCTTTGTTCATTTTGCTTAGGATTGTCTTAGCTATATGGGCTCTTTTTTGGTTCGATATGAAATTTAAATTAGCTTTTTCTCATTCCAGGAGCCGGTTTTTTTAAAGATTAACAAAATAGATAGACTACTATCCAGATTAATAAAGAAGAAAAGAGAGAAGAATAAAATAGACACAATAAAAAATCATAAAGGGGATATCACCACTGATCCTACAGAAATACAAACTACCATCAGAGAATACTATAAACACCTCTACACAAATAAACTAGAAAATCTAGAAGAAATGGATAAATCCTGGACACATACACCCTTCAAAGACTAAACCAGGAAGAAGTCGAATCCCTGAATAGGCCAATAACAAGTTCTGAAGTTGAGGCAGTAATTAATCGCCTAGCAATAAAAAAAAAAAAAAAAAAAAAAACCAGACGGATTCACGGCTAAATTCTACCAGAGGTACAAAGAGGAGTTAGTACCATTGCTTCTGAAACTATTGCAAACAATAGAAAAACAGGGACTCATCCCTAACTCATTTTATGAGGCCAGAATCATCCTCATACCAAAACCTGGTACAGACACAACAGAAAAGAAAATTTCAGGCCAGTATTCCTGATGAACATCGATGCGAAAATCCTCAGTTAAATACTGGCAAACCGAATTCAGCAGCACATCAAAAGCTTATCCACGACAATCAAGTCAGCTTCATCCCTGGGATGCAAGCCTGGTTCAACATATGCAAATCAATAAATGTAATCCATCACATAAACAGAACTAATGACAAAAACCACGGGATTATCTCAACGGATGCAGACAAGGCCTTCGATAAAATTCAACATCCTTCATGCTAAAAACTTTCAATAAACTAGGTATTGATGGAACCTATCTCAAAATAATAAGAGCTATTTATGACAAACCCGCAGGCAATATCATACTAAATGGGCAAAAGCTGGAAGCATTCCCTTTGAAATCAGCACAAGACAAGGATGCCCTCTCTCACCACACCTATTCAACATAGTATTGGAAGTTCTGGCCCAGGCAATCAGGCAAGAGAAAGAAATAAAGGTATTCAAATAGGAAGAGAGGAAGTCAAATTGTCTCTGTTTGCAGATGACATGATTGTGTATTTAGAAAACCCCATCATCTCAGTCCAAAATCTCCTTAAGCTGATAAGCAACTTCAGCCAAGTCTCAGGATACAAAATCACTGAGTAAAAATCACAAGCATTCCTATACACCAATAATAGACAAACAGAGCCAAATCATGAGTGAACTCCCATTCACCATTGCTACAAAAAGAATAAAATACCTAGGAATCCAACTTACAAGGGATGTGAAGGACCTCTTCAAAGAGAACTACAAACCACTGCTCAAGGAAATAAGAGAGGACACAAACAAATGGCAAAACATTCCATGCTCATGGATAGGAAGAATGAATATCATGAAAACGGCCATACTGCCCAAAGTAATCAATTTTATAATAACCATAATATAATAAAAAAATTCAGATGTATATTCTCCTATTTAGTAGTCATCTAATTAAGTTTTCTTAAATATCTGCGAATGAATATGTCAGGCCTTTTACTAGGCAGTAGAGATACATCTGAATAAGTAGTAATCCCTGTTCTGAAGAAGTTTACATCTTTCTAATTTTCCATTTCAAAGTGCAGAAGACTTAAGAAAATGCTACATTATATAAATTTGGTGTTCTCCATAGTTTTAGATTTTTATTTTTGGAACAGTACAGCTTTGATTCTGACTTCCCATATTTTAGCTCTTCGTTTATAAATAAACAGCCAGATCATAATAAAACTGCTCATAAAAAACTCCTCACATCTTACTTTTTTTGTTTTGGAACTCTAACTACTTAATAATTGAATGGGACTGAATAATGAATCAAATACTAAGTCTATGTTAAATGCTTAAAAATACATTTCATTTCCTCTTAATATTCTATTTGGAGAAGGTGTTTTGGGAAAGACAAGTCTATCATTTTCTCAGACACACTGAAAATAAGAAAAAGAGGTTTTGTTGTTGTTGTTTTGTTTTGTTTTTGAGAAGGAATCTCTGTTTGTCATTCAGGCTGGAGTGCAGGGGCAGGATCTCAGCTCACTGCAACCTCCGCCTCCCAGGTTCAAGTGATTCTCCTGCCTTAGCCTCCTGAGTATATGGGATCACAGGCATGCACCACCATGCCCAACTAATATTTTTTGTATTTTTAAAAGAGATGAGGTTTCACCTTGTTGGCCAGGCTGGTCTTGAACTCCTGACCTCAAGTGATCCACCCACCTGGGCCTCCCAAATTGCTGAGATTACAGACGTGAGCCACAGCCATCACACCTGGCCTGAAAATAAAGGGAAAGTTTTACTAAAATTTTGGAGGATATAATTGCAATGTGTCTTATTTGCTTGCTGCATTCTTCTTTTCATATACACAATCATTTTATGTTATATATGAAGTATATGAATCATCATGACAAATCCCACAGACACCGTGGCATGTATAACAGTCAGGTTAGCATAGAGTTGTGTTTAAAATACAATTTGGATAATTACATTGTCATGAATTGTTTTTATTGAATAATGTTGTCCTTCATGATTTCAATGTGAGATGGCATTTGCTACCATACAAATAATTTATGGAAGATTACAAAACTAGTAAAAATGTATGATACTTCAATAAAAAATGTATATATCAACTAAATTGTTATCTCCATTTCATAAATATTTCTCTTGAAATGTAAGAACCTTTTAAAATTGTGATTACTCTAAATGACTAAAAACTAAAATATGAGCAAAGTTTGACGTAAATTAAAATCTATGAGCTGTGAAATACCTAATAGGCCCCAAAATGAAAAGTTTCTGAAAAATCCTTTATGAAAGTAAACAAAAAAGTTATTTTATATGACAGTTAATATTTATGTCAACTTGACTGGACTAAGTTATGCCCAGATAGCTGCTAAAATATTATGTCTGGGAGTATCTGTGAGGATGTTTCCAGAAGAAATTAACTTAAATTGGTAGATTTAGTATAGGAGACTTGCTCTCAAGGTGTGCCTCATTCAATCCATTGAGGGCCTAAATCAAACAAAAAAGGCAGAAGAGGGGTGAATTCCCTCTCTGTGTTTGAGCTGAGACATCCATTTTTCTTCTGCCCTCAAATATCAGTGTTCCTGGTCCCAGGCTTTGGGATTCTGACCAGGACCCCATTCCTACCCATGCTTTCTCAGACCTTTAGACAGAATGAATTACACAACCAGCTTTTCTGGTTCTCCAGTTTGCAGATGACAGGTTATGGGACTTCTTGGCCTCCATAACCATGTGAGCCAATTTCCAAAATCAAAATCAAAATATATATATGAAGAACAATAAATGTATACAATGTACCATTATTAATTGGGGTTCTCCAGATAATACAGAACCAATTATATATGTATATGATGTATAATTTATAAAATTATATATTGTATATAATATACATAATTCATATAATTATATATTATATACAATATATAATTATATATAATATATAATTGTATAATTATACATTATATATATAATTGTATAATTATACATTATATATATATAATTATGACATGTAACTGGCAACAACAACATAAAGACAGCAACTGCCTGAAGCAGATACTGCTCTTGGGTTGTCATAAACTAGAAGCCTGTGAATGTGGAAGGAAACCAAGACTTCTGAGGAGGGGGTGTAGCTGGGTAGACTAAAAGCTCCTGTGGGGCAGGGCTCACAGAGGTAGAACTTGGAACTTAATTGAGGGGCTGCTGCTTGATAGTTGTTAGTTATAATTAATATATATATAATATATATTATATATAATACATATGTAACATGTAATATATAGTATATAATACATATGTAACATGTATTATATACTGTATATAATACGTATGTAACATGTAATATATACTGTATATAATACGTATGTAACATGTAATATATACTGTATATAATACGTATGTAACATGTAATATATACTGTATATAATACGTATGTAACATGTAATATATACTGTATATAATACGTATGTAACATGTAATATATACTGTATATAATACGTATGTAACATGTAATATATACTGTATATAATACGTATGTAACATGTAATATATACTGTATATAATACGTATGTAACATGTAATATATACTGTATATAATACATATGTAACATGTAATATAGTATATAATACATATGTAACATGTAATATATAGTATATAATACATATGTAACATGTAATATATAGTATATAATACATATGTAACATGTAATATATAGTATATAATACATATGTAATATGTAAGATATACTGTATACAATACATATGTAATATGTAAGATATACTGTATACAATACATATGTAATATGTAAGATATACTGTATACAATACATATGTAATATGTAAGATATACTGTATACAATACATATGTAATATGTAAGATATATTATATACAATACATATGTAATATGTAAGATATATTATATACAATACATATGTAATATGTAAGATATTATATACAATACATATGTAATATGTAATATATATTATATATAATACATACGTAATATGTAATATATATTATAATTGTATATAATACATATGTAATATGTAATACACACAATATATTATATATTACATATTATATATGTATTACATATGTATATATACATATTACATATGTGTTATATATTATATAACACATATGTAATATGTAATATGTAACATATATTATATATATTACATATGTAATATGTAATATATGTAATATATATATTTATATATATATATATAATTGGTTCTGTATTCTCTGGAGAACCCCAACTAATATCTTCCCTTTGCTCATGTTTTAAAGCAGCTCTGTAGGAGACTGACTGTCATGCTTGGAAAACATGTCCTATCACAAGATTCTGTCTCCAGTTTCCAACCTAGCATGAATACTCTTTCTCCTACGACTCATGCAGAGGAATGAAAGAAGAAATGTGTCGAAAATCAAGACACTGAGAGGACACCCTCAGCTCTTAGTACCTGTTGGAAATTGTTATTGGGAGAAAGTCTACTCTTTGGTCTGGGGCAAGAGGCTTCAAGGCTGGCTGTGAAAAGATGAAATAGAAAAGAACTTGGAATTCTGCCATGTTTCTCCCCTCCATTGTCTAGAAAAGTGTGGCCCATATCTGAACCAGGGATGGAAGCGTGTCAGGACTCAAGAGTTATGTTTGATCCCATTCTGGACACCTGAGGGCTGAAAGAAAATAAATCATTATAAGTGGAGTGATGATGAAAAGCATTTGCTTGAGGGCCAGAAGAAAAGTCCAAGGGTCACAGACTCAAATGCATGTAGAGTCTAGGCTATTTATATTAATGAAGGCAATAGACATGTCAGAGAAAGTGAGACCTGAGTGTGTAGTGGTAAATTGAAACTTACTTCTCCTTCTAGAAAGCCAAGAGCCCATTTAGTACCAACAGATGGTTGCTATGTTGTGAGCCCAGTAATGTCAGATCTTCCAATATTTCAAGGAAAGTCAGAGGTTTAATTTTTCTTAGAAATTTACCAACATTTAAGTGTTGCTTCATTTTTTAACTAAGTGAAAGCCAAATGAAACACATCTGTGATCATTTATGGTCCCTCTTATCTATCTAGGTCCATTCTGAACACAACAGACAGAATCATATTTTTAATACACAAATCAGATTGCTGAACATTCTCTAGGGTCCCCCCATTTCACCTGGAATAAAATAAAACATAATTTCCTGTCTCATATGATCTGTCTCATGCCTACGTTTCCAAAATGCTTTCCTCATGCCAGGATGGTTTTTTAACATTTGTTGTTCTCTCTGCCCAGAACGTGATTACATCAGATCTTCACAAAGCTTCTTCTCATCTGTGTGAACTCCGTTCAGTTGTTCTTTCCTTGGACCACGTTTCTAATACAGCCTCCCTCACACCCACCTCTTTCCTAGCACAAGCTTTTTTTCTCCTTTTTGTTCTTTTTTTTCTTCACAATCTATCTGGAATAATAGAATTTATTTATCCTTTTATTTTGTCATTGATTCTAGAATGTAAGGTCTATGAAAGCAAAGATTTTGTTTTGCTCATAGCTGTGTTTGGCATAATTTGTTCTGCTGGATATTAAGCTTTTACTCTCAGCTCCAAATCCACCCTTCTAAATTCTACTACATGAGGCTAGAACTTGGCAAACCACCCTCCTGCCTTGCCAGCTAGATTGTTGTTAGCTTTTGCCAGGCAAGAGCACTGAAATATATTAGAAGGCAGGAAGATGGAGAACAGACTTGCTTTTTCCTATTTTCCTGCTGTTCTGGCAGCAGTGGTTGATTCCAGTTTCCAGCTTTTTCCCACATCCCCACAACCAGCTTCACAGAACCCCATCTGAGACACTAACAACTGTCAGACAGCAGCCCCTCAATCAAGTTCTGAATTCCACCTCTGTGAGCACTTCCCCATAGGACGCTTTCATCTCCACCCCGCTATAGCCCTCCTCAGAAGTCTTGGTTTCCTTCCACTTTCGCAGCCTTCTAGTTTCTAACAACCCAAGCCTCTTCCCTCTGATCTCCCAGCCCCAGGGCAGTATCTGCTTCAGGCGGTTGCTGTCTTTACCTTGTTGTTACATGTTACATCATTGTTCCCTTTTACAGTTTCAGTCCTTTAATACCTGTTTCATCAATCCTGTTACAAAATGCTCTCTTAACTAGTGTGATTTCTGTTTTCCTTACTGGGCCTCTACTGATACAGTAGGTATTTAATAAATATTTAACACATTGATGAATAAATGAATGTGGCCAGCAGACATCTACTTTTTAAGATATGCCCTAGAGATCCTACTTACGAATTTCTTGTGACAATGAATCATCCTTACACACACACAACCATGGCAGATTTTTCCTTGGAGCCACTTGAATGCCTTGGTCAAATGCTGTGTGCTCCATCTGCTTGTACTCTACCTCCAGGGCCGGATTCTGATCTTTAGAGGACCTTAGTCATTGAGGAGATTAAAGTGTCTTGAATGGGTAATTCAAAATAAAATATCTATATAAAGAGATAGAGGCATGGTCATACACATGTATAAAATAAGTGTAAGACTAGCAAAGCTATTTTCTCGTACCGATTACTTCAATCTTTTTTAAAAAATTTATTTTCTTTTTGTCTTTTTTTTTTTCTTTTTTGAGATGGAGTTTTGTTCTTTGCTGCCCAAGCTGGAGTGCAATGATGCGATCTCGGCCCGCTGCGACCTCCGCATGCCAGGTTCAAGCAATTCTCCTGCCTTATCCTCCCAAGTAGCTGGGATTACAGGCAGGCACCACCACTCCGGGCTTCTCCATGTTGGTCAAGCTAGTCCCAAACTCCCAACCTCAGGTGATCCTCCCACCTTGGCCTCCCAAAGAGCTGGGATTACAAGCATGAGCCACCGTGCCCTGCCAAAAATTTATTTTCATATCTAATTCCTCTCAGAAAAATATCCTCCCCTTTCACTTTTAGATGTCTCTGCTTTCCTGATATCCTTATCATGCATTCTGTCTATTGCATAATTCAGAATTTATTAACAGTCTTCAAATAACTACAGGAAGAAAACATCCAAAGACATAAAGCTCTAGAATGATTCAGGTAGACTCTGAACTTTACCTTCATTGCTTGACCCTCTGGAGAACCTGGACTCATCTTTAGATAGGCTTTTGTTTAATTTCCTGAAGCTCTTACATTTATTGAGTGTTTATTATTTGCTATTGCCCATGCCAGAAACTTTATATATATCATCGCATTTTAGTCTCACAAAACTACTATGAATTAGAAACTATTTACTCTTATTTATGCCCTGACAGAATCTAATAGAGTGCTGAGTACCCCCAGGTACTCCATGAACTATGATTTTGCCGCTCAATATTTTAAGAGTTTACAATGTGCCAAGAGTTCCTCAAGTTACTTTGCATGTATTAACTTATTTAATCATTAAAACAATATTTTTACCCTGATCGTGCAGATGAGAACACTGATATGCAGAAAATACCTCACCCAAGTTCACCCAGTGAAATAATGGCAGAAAGGGGATTTGAAACCCAGCAGTCTTGGTTTAAACATTCACATACGTCTAACTAGAAAATGACATGTAAATAGCTTTATTAAATTTGCCCGATCTAAACTGAGTTAATGCTTTGTAAATTAGTGTCTTCAAATAAAACCTGTGTTGTGCTGTTCAGTGTCTCATGGATGATCTAACTTATGGTCCTCAAAATGTTTAAATATGAGTCCTTCCCTCAGCATCAGTGTTGGTGGCCCTACTTTCAATTCCTCTTAATTGACAGTATAGATGACAAAGTGCTCTGATTAAGCCAGTACTTTTTAGTTCTTGCAAAAATTCTTCAATTCCTTCTTATCATCTGTAAGACAAAAATCCAAAATCCACAACTTGACCTGGCCTGCACAGCCCCAGCCTCCTGCAATGATTACGGTCTTGCCACATGACTCTTCCAGTTTTCCCTGCAGGTCGGGAGCCTTCACGTGGAGGCATTGCCTCTGCTGAGAATGGTTCTCCCCTTCCCCTTCCATCTGTAACTAGTAAATCCCCACTCATGCTTTAGATCTCAAATGTAACTTCATCTAAGAACTCTTTCTTAATCCTCCAATTTTCACCAGGTCTCCTGTAATTCAACCTAGTGGTTCCCTAAGCGTCTCCTTCAGAGCACCTATTATTTCATTACAAAATTAGATGTGTACTTAGTTGTTAAGCACCCATCTCTGACAAAAACAGAGACACTTCTGAGAGCACAGACTGTCTGTTTCATTCACTCCTGTATCCTCAGCACTTATTACTACGTAAAAGCAGGTGGGCACTTTTAGATTTCCATGACATAGACAGCTTTATCCATCTTCATCTGATATACAGGATGAAAGTTTCTATTGTCCCATGAATCTTTGAAACAAGTGACTAATATTAATAACACCAATAATAGCTAACACTTAATGAGCAGTTTCTATTTTCCAGGCACAATTTTAAGAGCTTTGAAAATTGGAACTCAATTCATCTTTACAACATTGTGAGATTGGTACTATGAGCTATGAGATTGGTACTATTAAGTGTTCTGCTCAACACATATATGCTACCCTCTAGCCAGGGGTTCAAAGATAGTGAAAAATTAGATGCTGCTCCCTTTTGATCCAGAATAAACCCTATGGCCATGACTTAGTTCAAAATGATTCTCAGAAATCTTTCACTTGCCGAACAACTGGCCCAGCAGTTGAATATCCTTGGGGTTTCAGACCAGAGTGTAAGTTGTCCTCAACCTCTGAGCAGTGATCACTAAGGTGAGAGGTTATGGCTGCAAGGAACCCCAAATTCAGCACATACAAAATGCAAATAGAAGTCAAAATAAATAGCATTCCTTACAGAAAAGTGCCATTGTTTTTCAAATCTGAGTGAACATTATGACTAGTAAACTTCAAATTCATTTGAAACTGTTTCTCTGTTAATCACAATTCTCGTTATTTTCTAAACACTGAAAGAACTACCCTTATGGCTATTGTAAACGATTCTCATAGTCAAATAGTTCAGGAGCTACTGCTACAGATAATCCATGAAGGACTATAGACCATTATATCAGTTTTATTTCAACACTTACATCGCAACACATTCACACAACTTAGATATGACAAATGTACTAACTATATCTACATGTCATAAATGATCTATACAAATGTACCTGAACTACATAGCAATCTTCCAACACCTTTCTCTAGCTTCCAGAGCTCTTTCACTCAGATAAAAAATACCTGGTCTTCTTAGTTTAACAAACCATAAATAAACACTGTAAAGTTTTCAAAATTAATAATCACTTTCCCATATCTCTGATTCAAGATACTGTCATCACCATCTCTATATTTTTTGGAATTAAAATTAGATTAATTACTACATAGTGATTTAAATTAAGAAGAGGTGGGATGCAAGTTCTAAATAATACTGTAATCTAAAATCATCTTTCTTAAGAATGTGGCCATCACAGCGTAGAGACACATGCATGTTCCTCAAAGAATACTACAAAAAACAGACTATAATCCACTTGCTCTACTGAGCATATACAAATAATTTTACATTTTAGGAAGTCATGATCTATGTCCAGTAACACATACTAGTTCCTTGGGGTTGCATGTAAAGATAGAACCACTTTCCAGGTTTGGCTCTGGAAAATTTAGAGAAAGGGGATAGCAAAAGGAGAGACAGAGAAAGACTATGACTAATAGCAAGACAAATATGGGGAATAAAGAAGTTTTTAGATTTCTAGGACATTAAAGAAATTTTCAAGGTTCATCTGACTTAAATCATAAGAAACAATGGATGCAAATTCCTAATGCACCTTGAGTTTTTGAACAAATAAATTATAATACCAATTATAACTAAAAGTCAATTAACAAGCAAACTAGTAAAATAAATAGCATATACAATGGAGCAAAGTAAGGAAAAAAAAAAAAAGAGTGATACCTGTTGTCCAATGAGTGCAGTTTTAAATAGATAGAGGAAAATCTCAGGGACAAAGTGACATTTGTGCAAAGACCTGGCTGTAATGAAGATTGAAGTCATGAGGATGTGCCTTTTCTATCAGAAAGAACAAATCTGGGAATCTAAGAAGTGTAACTAAATTTAGAAAAAACATTGTATAATACACATTTTTGTCCTCAGACTTTAGTTCCACTATGTGTGGGTTTCACCCCTTTGTATTGAGTTCAGATATAATAATCAAAATTGAGACTGAGAATTTGGAGGGAAAATTACACCTGTTTTCAACTAATTTGGTTTTTCATGTTGTGTTGCATATTTCATGTATTTGAATATTGGTTTTTCAGCTGTAACCCAAAAGAGCCCCTCTGGAAATGACATAGTACATCTCTGCGGAATATATTTCCTGCATTTAAAAAATACACAATAAAAAAGTAACTCCATAGTGTCTGTGTTCCATCAACCATAGCCTATTTTCTAATTGCAATACATATATGCTCATTTTAAAGTTGATTTTCTCTATATTTAAACATCTTAACAGACTTATTTTTAGATCTTTGCTTAGCTTGACTTTATTCCATTTAGAAGAAGAGTATTTTGATATTTTGGAGAAATTTGTATGTTTATAATTAACTATTAAACATGGGACTGTATTTAAAATAAAAACTATTTTAAGGGGAGAAAAGAAGGAAGGAAGGAAGGAAGGGAGGGAGGAAGGGAAAGAAAGAAAAAAAAGATAAAGAAAGAAAGAAAGAACGAACGAAAAGAAAGAAAGAAAGAGAAAGGGAAATAAAGAAAGAATCCTGTTTTCACAAACTCAATTTGAAGAAGATAAACTTATAACTCTAAATTTGCAAGTATCTTCAACGTGCCTGGTGTTTTACATAGAAGGAAACAAAGCTCAAGATGTTACATTGGTAATAATAAGTTAACTAAGCAAGCATGTTAAATTATTAAATTTGGAGAATACATTGTGCTTATTATGTTACTTACCCTTGCAGTGAACTAGAAAATGAATGTGGTCATTCCAGACTGGTTAAATTGGAAATATATTTTATACAGATGTGTCTAATGTAGTTTCCTGGCAGAGGAATAATGCACACAACTTATATTTATAAGTATACAAATCTGGTTTTATATTACAATGCAGTTCTGTAAAATCAGATTTCTCCCTCTGCACTTTGGTTTTCACTTTCAGGATATATTTACCTCCTTTTATCATTTAAAGTATTTTTATTAAAACACTATTTTTTCCAGCTCCTTCAGAGCTGGTTTCATTTATGCGCAGGCTGAGGGTTGGGAATTGAATAGGAGGGAATTTAAGAATAAACAGTGAGTGATCTATTTAAAACCAAGGGATTCACCCTCCTTAATTAGTGCTAAATTGATTTTTACAAAATCCTATTACTGCTGCCAACTTAGTTGAAATTCCAGTTCTTTTTCATTTTGTTTGGATCTTTTTTAATGCTAACTAATTGTATTCCCATCTGTTAAGATAGCCAGACAGCACTAATGTGTCCATTTCAGTTCCTTTGACCATGTTCATTAGATTAATCTAGCCGTGAAGACAATGAAACACTTATCTAGACTAACTGTCCATTAACTTCTCTGATATCTTGGACTTTAAATGTATGTGTGTGTCTGCAGGTGCATATGTGTGTTTGTGTGTGTGTATTATATTGGTTTAGTTAGTTTTAGTGCATTTATTTTGAAGGAAATTTCAGTGAACTAGATTTATTATGCAAATAAAATAAATTTTTGTTACATTTACTTTGGGGTTAATTAATACTAGCCATTATTCTCCACTTCAGAACCCAGAATAGAGTGCACTATAGACTGAAAGTTTGTGTCCCCCGAAAGTTGCATGTTGAAACCCAATTCCCTTTGTGATGGTATTTGGAGGTGAGGCCTTTGGGAGGTATTTGGGTCATGAGGCTGGATCCCTCATGAATGAAATTAGTGGCCTTATAAAAGGGACCCCAGAAAGCTGTCTTGTCCCTTCTGGCATGTGAGGGACACAAGAAGACAGTCGTCTAAGAACCAGGAAGTGAGCCCTCACTAGACACCAGATCTCCTGGAACCTTGATCTTGGGCTTCCTAACCTCCAGAACTCTGAGAAGAAAATGTATGTTGTTTATCAGCCCTCCAGTCTATGGTATTCTGTTATGGCAGCCTTAATGGACTAAGGCAAAGTAAGTCAAAAACTATTCCATTGAAAGACTTGAAGTTTTAATGTGATAGCAACACAAAGGAAGCATGGAATGGAGTAAATAGTTCAAAATTAAATCACTGTTTATCAGTGCAAAAGTGCCATTGGATTGCTATTCTGGTACTAAAGGTAACTAAGACTTACGCTACTTCTCTGGGCATCCTATAAAAGAATAATTAGTTACCTTTTTTTTTTTTGAGACAGAGTCTGTCTCTCTCTGTTGCCCGGGCTGGAGTGCAGTGGCGTGATCTCGGCTCACTGCAAGCTCCACCTCCTGGGTTCATGCCATTCTCCTGCCTCAGCCTCCCAAGCAGCTGAAACTACATGTGTTCGCCACCACGCGCAACTAATTTTTTTTTTGTATTTTTAGTAGAGACGGGGTTTCACCGTGTTAGCCAGGATGATCTCGATCTCCTGACCTCATGATCCACCCACCTCGGCCTCCCAAAGTGCTGGGATTACAGGCATGAGCCATTGCACCCAGCCAGTTAGTTAACAATTTTCTCAAGCCAAAACTCAGAAAGTCTGGGTGTCAGATCACTTCTGGAATATATTATTACCAGTAGATTATTATGTAATAAATAAGAAAGTACACATCCCAAATTGGGCCTTTCATTTACCTTCAGTTGGTCCAAAGTGCAGTATGCTAAGAGGGATGAAAAGCACATTGAGATCGCACTGGGTATGTCAATGCCCATAACCAATGGAGTTCGAGATTAGTCTCCAGCAAAGTTATCAATTAGTTAATGTTTGCTTTCAGCATCACTTCACCATTTCCTTTCCCGCTAGCAAGACTGCCTCAGAGCTAACTTGTATTGGAAATCATTCCCAGGTCATTCCATAATTTGGCCCTTTCTCCACCAATGGAAATTCAGACAAAGCAAATTGAGGCAAATTATTCTAAATGACACAGCAAACGTTTTATGAACATACAGAGGAAGAATACACATGGTATGCTGGACTGGCTGGGGAAGGCTTTCCAGAAGCAGTAAAAACTGAGCATTTACTGTGTGTTGGGAACTATGCAAAACACTTTACACATAATTTCTCTTTCATTATTATGACTATGGTATAAAGCAGGTAGTAGTAGTGAGGCAGGAGAATAGGGTCTGGAGGCAGGGAACATAAGGCCAATGCAAGCTGACTTTCTACAACTAAATCAAATGGAAACACTTCAGCTATGACAGGAAATATCCTCTCCATTTACATGGGGTGTATACCGAGTAAATGACTTTGTAACTTTACTTCACCCTCTTCATTTACATAGGGCATACACCAAGTAACCAATAGAAACCTCTAGAGGGTATTTAAACCCCAGAAAATTTTGTAACGGAGACTCTTGAACCGCTGTGTTCGGGTGGCTCCCACCCTGTGGGGCATACTTTCATTTTCAATAAATCTCTGCTTTTGTTGCTTCATTCTTTCCTTGCTTTATTTGTGCATTTTGTCCGATTCTTTGTTCAAGATGCCAAGAACCTGGACACCCTTCACCGGTAACAGTAGTGACTCTGGTATCGTTAATAAAATGCAGGCTAAATTCAATTACATGTCATGTTTAAAATCACAGGTCCTTAGTGAGCTGGAAAGATCTCCTTTCATCCATAAAGATGACCCTGGGTAGTTTCTTACAATCCTTTGTTAGCTAAAGTGAGAAGGGTGATGGTGGTAGGCATGGGTTGGAGAAGGTCATCAAAGATATGGGGGTCCCTGCTTCTTTCTTAATGAGCAGAACCTTTATAGATTTGCAATGAAATTTCTGGGCCTTGTTGAAACATGAAATTTAAATCTAAATACAACCAGAGAGCAAATATCAAGTTGAAGATAATGTTCATTTAAATAATGTTTATGCATGAAATCACTAGATTGAAAACATTTTTGAATTGTCCATTGCCATTTGGCTGGTTTCTCAACTCTAAGTATGATACATGGATTTAATACTCTGTTCTCTACCCCATGCCCATCATGATGACAGGAATTAACTACCAAATTTAGATATTGAAGTGAAGCCCTGGCAGTCCAAGAAAATTACTTTAAGAAATAATTATGAGATGGTAAGACAATTTCATACATTCCACGACTGAACAAATAACATTATGAACTAGAAATCTGGCGGCCACACTAAATTGCTTCCTTTTCCTCACCTCTAACAAATATCCTAGTGACTCTATATCAGCAAATTTCTTTCCTATCACCTCCTTTGTGGAGCTTCTACTTGTGACCTCTTTCAAGCTGTCAACTCTGAATTGTACATTTATTCAATGCATACTTATTGAGCCCCTACTATGTTCCTGACACTGTTCCAGGTGTTAAGAATAAAATAGAAAAAAAAAAAAACTAGAAGACAATTTGAACGTAAATTTCTGAAGGCTAAAACCTTCATTTCTGTTTGTTTCTTTTCACTGTTATATAGACAATTCCCATAACAGTGCCTGCCTCAGAGAAGGTGCTCAATAGTTATAGGCTGAGTGAATGAAAACAGAATAAATCCCTATTCCCATGTAGATTATATTCCAGGGGTGGGGAGGGGAGGGGAGAGAGTTTGACAATTAGAAACAAACAAGCAAATACTCGTATCAGGTTACATGTTAATACTATGCATAGAAATAAGACAGAGTAATGGATATAGAAAGATCAAGCATTAAGAGGGATTCTTTTTAAAATAGGGCAGTCAGGAAAATATTCTCAAATGATATTTTATTTAGCAGGACCAGAAAGATTTGAGAGACCATATAGCCATGTGTGGAAAGAACATACAAAGGCTTTGAGTAAGGAATATGTTTAGCATTTTCATAGAACCAAATGACGAATCAGGCCAGAGTAGTGTGAGCCAAGGGAGAGCTGTAGAAATTAGGTTAAGTGAGTAGCAAGTCAGTAGCCAGCATCAGTTCATACAAAGCCTTGTTGTCCATGGGAAAGGCTGTGAATTTTAATTTGAATGAGATGAGAATAAATACATGGAAGCTATTTCAACGGAGAAATGATCTGACCTGTCCTTTAAGGTATGTTTTAAGTGGATCTCTCTGGGTAGCAAAGGAAGAAGCCAGAAGATAAATGAGGAGGTGATTACAATGGTCCTGGCAAATGATAATGCCAAAATTTTAACTGAACTAGAGTAAAAGTCTTTATATTTCCTGTCTTAATCACAGCATTCTAGCCCAATCCAAATGCCAAAATGACATTACTCATATGTAAATAAAACTGTGCTAATTCCCTGCTCAAAATTCTTTAAGTGTTTACTATAGTACAGAATTTCCAAAGTGATTCTCCTCATATTTCGTCACAACCTCCATTCTTTCAATCATCTTCCCTATTGATGAGGAATTTCTTAAGATTTCCTTTAAAATGTTGCATCTTTGTGTGGCAAGTGTCTTCCAAATCTTGTATCTATTGTTGACTGGAGCCTAAGGTACTGTCACAGCTAACAAAATACTTCTTGGGTACATACTGAGTGCCACAGCCCTTTCGTCAATTCAGTGTACACTTTATGGGAGATCCAAATGCTAACTAGGTACCTAATACTTACATTATTTAATTTTAGTTGTGGGTTAGTACTACAGAGAAGTCCAGGCACCCAAGAGCCTGTTAGTGGAGGACCCAAAACAATGATGATCTTCAAGGCCAGAGGAGTTAACTCTTTTGCGTTGTTTTAGAATTACGAACTAAAAGATAAAAATTTACTAAGCAAAAGGTGAGGACCCAAAACGATGATCTTGAAGGCCAGAGGAGTTAACTCTTTCAAGTTGTTTTAGAATTAAGAACTAAAAGATAAAAATTTACTAAGCAAAGGGTGAGGAAACAAAACTAATCCAAGAAGAGGAAAAAGACGACTAAAGCTCCCAAATTTCACTATCATATTTCAAAATGATCCTGTTTATGTAACTCTATGAAGAAGTTAAATAAAGAAGAAGAAAAGAAAAAGCTTAGAACATTTAACAATTCTACTGTATTCTGATGCTTGCAAGTTATTTTGTTAATTTATTTATCTGTCAAATACGAATTGTAAGTAAAGTTTGTATATATTGTTACACCATAGGTGATACAAATATATGTAAATATGTCATGATTTCTGCTCTTATGTATAGTGATATCTATACTTTACAAGGTAATTTACCATAATGGACCAATAAAAGCGCTAGAGGATGAGAGCTGCAATGGGAGAGGATCTTTCCTTCATTTCTTCATTCATTTTTAATTGAAGTATATCAATGTACAATAAAATACACATACCTAATGTGTACAAATTGATACATTTTGACATTAGGTACACACCTATGAAAGCATCACCACAATCTAAATAATAAATATAGTTATCACTATCCAAAGTTTCCTTTTAAAGTTACACATACAGTTGTATAGCCACTGTAATATCTTTGTCCACTACGTATTACATCTATGTCAGTTCCATGTCAACTTCAATTGATTGATTTTTCTCCTCTTTACAGGTGGCATTCTCCTGCCTCTTTTCCTGTGTGGTAATATTTGATATGTCCCAGAAATTGTGAATGTTAATTTGCTGGGTCCTGTATATTTTTATATTCTTAAAAATATTCTTGAGCTTTTTTGTCTGAGATTCATTTTAGTTACTTGGAAACACTTTGGTTCTCTCAAGTGTTGCTTTGAAGATGTTAGATGGACTGAGGAAATGCTCAGTATAGGGCTGATTTTATCCAACGAGGTTTTCCAGAACGTGAGTGCGGATCATATTCCCAGAACTGCATGAGAACTGGACACTTTTACCTATAATCATTTTGGGGAATTATTCCCTTGGCCTCAGATATTTTCTCCACGTGTATGTGTTGGTTAACACTCAGATGAATCCTTGGTGGAACTCTCTTCAAATCTCTGGGGTTCTCTTGGTGCAGCTCGCTCTCTCAAGTATTCTGGCTTAAAAATTCTAGTCCCCTTGTTATCCCTGAATGCTCTGCTTCATGTCTGAATCTCAAAGAGTCCCCTAGCTTTATCTATATTTTTCTTCCCTGCATCATGCATGAAGGGTCTCCAAAAGTAGTTCATTTGGAAAATTGTAATGTTTGCCTTGTTGTTTACTGTCTCAAAGGGATCACTATTCTTTGTCGCCTTGTGTCTACTGTCTTGAAAACTGCTGTTTCATTTTCATTAGGCTGATTTTTGTATCAGCTAGGAAGGTAAATTCAATCCCTATTATTCCGTTTTGGCTGAAGGAATAAATTCCATTCATGCATTTATTTAATTTCTAATATGTGATATGGACTTGAGTGGACTGGGAAAGAGCAATGAAAAAAATAGACAAAAAGTATTGCTTTTAGGCAGCTCACATTTAACATGAAGGGGCCAAACATTTTTGAAAAATATATGTACAATGCGTATTTTTTAAAAGTTAGATTGTGGTAAGCAACGTGTACAAAACCAAAGCTGGGAAGGAAGGTAGGAAGTACTCTCTAGAGATACATTTAAAATAGAGTGATCAGGCTTGGCACAGTGTGACTCATGCCTGTAATCCCAACACTTTGGGAGGCCAAGGCTGGCAGATCCCTTGAGGCCAGGAGTTCAAGACCAGCCTGGCAAACATACCAAAACCCCATCTCTACTAAAATTACAAAAATTAGGCAGGGGTGATGGTGTACATCTGTAATCCTAGCTACCTGAGGCACAAGAATCACTTGAACCCAGGAGGCAGAGGATGCAGTGAGCAGAGACTGTGCCACTACACTACAGCCTGAGCAACACAGCAAGACTCATAAAAAAATAAAAGAAAAGCAAAGAAGAGTGGTCATGGAAAACCATACTGAAAAGACATAGAGGCAGAGAGTAAACAATGTAGGCATCAAGGGGATAAGCTTTTCAGGCAGAAAGAACAACATGTCCAAAGGGCCTGAGCTGGGAGGATACCTGAGAGGCACGGGCTGAAAATATGTCTAAAGCATGTTGATTGAGGAGAAATAATTTGAAAAATGAAATTTGACAGATATGAGAACCAAATATTCAGGAGCCTTGTGGGGTGTCTTAAATCTTTATTCTACATTCAGGGAGTGGAGAACTGCTGGGGTATGTCATATGCCTTCACATGTGATTGTTTGGCTTCTCTCATTGTGGTAGAATAAAGCAGGGCAAGATCTGAAAGGAAGGGAAGTCTGAGGTGAGAGGACCTGTTCTTTGGCTGACTTTTGAAATGTAGGTGGGAGGTAGGAGATGACAGTACAACAGAACACAATAATAGCAGTAGAAGCAGTGAAAAAGTATTGGTTTCTAGAAATATTTTGAAGAGTAAAACCAAGAAGAGGTGCTGATGGATTTGATATGGGGTATGGAGAGAGAAATTCTAGGATAATTCCAGGGTGTTTGACTGAGAAACTGGAGGGATAGGCTGAAGTTACCACAAACAGAGGGAGGAATAGATTGGGGTAGGAGTGAAGAGGAGTCTGTGTGCATTTAAAAAAAAAAAAAAAAAAAAAAAAAAACACAAGTATTGAGGTAAGAAAGCCCATGGCAATTGTATAAAATGGCCAGGAGCTGAGTTACCTGAATACGTGAATGGCATCAAGATTCATACTGAGCCAGGCGCGGTGACTCATGCCTGTAATCCTAGCCCTTTGGGAGGCCAAGACAGGCAGATCACCTGAGGTCAGGAGTTCAAGACCAGCCTGGCCAACATGGTGAAACCCTGTCTCTACTAAAAATACAAAAATTAGCTGGGTATGGCGGTGCATGCCTGTAATCGCAGCTACTCGGGAGGCTGAGGTAAGGGAATCGCTTGAACCCAGGAGGCAGAGATTGCAGTGAGCCACTGCACTCCAGCCTGGGTGACACAGCGAGACTCTATCTTAAAACATAAAAAAAAAAAAAAGATTCACAGTGAGATATAATAGTAAAAAAGAAAAAAGTAGGTGTAAAGGTCAGTTTGTGGTCAGATCTCAGAAATCCTTCAATACCAACCGCTATGGTTTCAATGAGTTCCCCATAAGTTCATATGTTAGAAACTTGGTCCTCAATGCAGCAGTAGTGAAAAGTAGGGCCCTTGGGAAGTCATTGGGTCATGAAGGCAATGCCTTCCTGAATGGATTAATTCATTCCATAGATTAGTGAATTAATGGATCAGTGGTTGATCCAGGAAGTGAGTTAGTTATCACAAGAGTGGGTCTGTTACAAAAGCCAGTTTGGTCACCTATCATGAGCTCCCTCACCATGCGATGCCCTGCACCACTTTAGGACTTTGCAGAGTCTCCACAAGGAAGCTGGCCCTGGTCAAATGTGTCCCCTACACCTTGAACTTACCAGGCTTCAGAACTGTAAGGAATACATTTCTTCTCTTCATAAATTACCTACTCTCAGGTATTCAGTTATAGCAACAGAAGATGGATCAAGACATCTGAAGAGGGTTCCACCAAGGATTCATCAGTTTGTAATTTGTAGAGATTAGAGAGAAACTAGGTAGAGATTTTTGAGAAACTTCAGTGAAAAACATAAAGGTTACCAAAGCTTTACCCAGTGGTTTGGGAACTCTGCAGATACTATTGTAAAGTTAAAATATCAAGCTCAAATAAATACTATGGTAGGAGCATCTCCCTGGATTTTTGAAACTCTAAATAAGGCAATGTGGCATAGTTGTAAGATTCTGAGGAATATGGCTGTGAGCCAAGTTGCTGTATAGTAATCAAAGATACAGTGATGTATATTGAGCAAAGGTGTCACATAGACTGTGATATACAGAGACATAAGTCACATATGGCAGATGACACTTCAAAGAACAGACAAACATGAATACACCCATAGCTCTGTGAGGGAAAGTAATAGATAGCAGAAAAAGCTTTGGATGATAGAAAGTTTTAGTGAACTCCTCATTTCACCATGTCCAGCTAAGATGTTTAGGTAAGGAATATGGTCTCTCAGTGATATAAATGTTTTATCAGTAAAGTCAAGAAAGTATCTCATCTAGCATTTAAAATTAAGTGGAGTCAACAAAACGGTAAATGGCTGTTCCTTCCTCTGCTCTCACATGTCACTATCCTGCTTCTTGTTGAGTGAAAACTTTGGGGATGAGTGTGAATAGAGATGAGAAATTTTCAGGGCAGATAATGTAGACAGAGCTCTTAAAGGTACAGAGGAACAGTAAATATAAGAACAGAGATATGGTAAAGAGTTTCAAATGTTTAGAATAAACAACGTAATGAATAGACAGCCCTTTTTATATAAATGGCTTATAAAAATAAATTAAACCTTTCATCTTCTGATATTTCGACTAATACAAATGGCTTCTTCCTGGCATTTCTGCCTGCAGAAATGCTACCCTAGAGAGACTTCGGAAACCAATGAAAAGCAGGAGACACAGATAACATAATGGTAGCCACTAATACACAGAAAAGATAAAGAAAATAAGATATTTAGATATGACAAGGAGTCCTGTGAAGCAGCAGAGTCGGTTATATTATTGGAAATGTAGTAAATAGTATTAGGTGAGATTGGAAAGGTATTTGAAATCAACTAGAAAATGGTATGCTAAGCAAGGTCAACTACTTGTATTAAGTAGAACATAAACATATGAGCAGAAAGTTAATATCTTTTCATTGTCCAAAAAAAAATGAGCTGGATCATCCTTCTCTGAATGAGCTGGATCATCCTCTGTAGTCTGCATAATTGTTCTTAGAGCTTAGACTCTACAAGACAAGTTGGATACCCTCTTAAAACAATTGCCTCACAGGATGGATGTAATATTTGAACTATTTGAATGTAGGAATATGATGGCCACAGTGAGTTATAACAACACCTGAAGGTTTAAGTTACATTTAAGCTATTTTTATTTATCTATTTTTTATTTTATTTTAATTTAATTTAATTTAATTTTATTTTATTTTGAAATGGAGTCACACTCTGTCGTCCAGGTGGGAGTGCAGTGGCGCGATCTCGGCTCACTGCAAACTCCACCTCCTGGGTTCAAGTGATTCTCCTGACTCAGCCTCCTGAGTAGCTGGGATAACAGGTGTGCACCACCATGCCCTGCTAATTTTTGTAGAAACGGGGTTTCACCACGTTGGTCAGGCTGGTCTCAAACTCCTGACCTCATGATCCACCCACCTTGGCCTCCCAAAGTGCTGGGATTACAGGTGTGAGCCACCACACCTGGCCTAAGCTATTTTTATTTAAAACAAACAAACAAAAAACAGGAATAAGTCTATTAATTATTTATTCTAAACATTCCAAATTCTTTACCATCTCTGTGCATTTATATTTACTGTTCCCCTGTGCCTTTAAGAGCTCTGTCTACCATTATCTGCCCAGAAAATTACTTATCTCCATTCTTACTCATCCCCAAAGCCCTCACTCATTCACCCAGAAAGTGGAGCTGTCCCCTGCATTGAAATTCCAAATCACTTGGTAGGTACGTTTTGTTTAACCCCTCTTTCCTAGCTGACAGCTCTGTGGCTGGGACAGTGGACAAATCTAAGCCTCAGTTCTAGCACCATATTGTAGTTATTATTTTAGAAATCTCTTTTCCACCTCCCATCACCCTGAGGGTTCTTTTATGGGAGAACTTTATCCTTCTCTGAGTCTTTATCTTTCTGCATTCCCAAGTACACCACAATGCTAGCCAGGTGTGTTCAGTGAATGTATACTGATGGAAATCACCTGGCTATTCTTGCCTATTTCACTTGTCTTCTGCTAAGGCAAGGCTTCAGAGAGCCTAAATGCTATGGAAACAGGTTTATATAAATACCTCTATAAGAAATGTGCTCTTCCAGAGCTCATAACTGGTTGCAGAGTGAATTTTTCAGACTGAAACTTCTTCAAATAATTGCTCTGGAAGTCTGTGTTGTCAGGCCATGCTTTAAAGAAAAAAAAACTTTTCCTCTACCAGATTACATTAACCACCTACATACTGTGGGAAATATCAGTTCAGAAGAGCCTAGTGAGCACAATTTTCCTTGCTATATCACACTTCACATCTTAAATCGTTAACTTCACCAACTTGATGCTCGGGATCAATAAGGTCAGGTAAGAGCTTGCTCTTTTTTAATGTTATTTTAATCTGGTACAGACTAAAGCATTTTTACCACCATCATGAAGCAAAAGAAACCTGTCTGCTGTGATGGTTTATGTATTTAGACAAATGCAGATTCAGATATATTCACTGATTCATTAAGTAATGAATGAATTACTGTAAATTAAATTATTTAATAAGCAGGTATTATGTACCAGACAAACTGTTAAGCAGGGAAGGCGCAGTAATAAAAGGACCCTTCTGTTACCTACCTTCACACACGTAGAGTATATAATACATTTTTAAATAAGGGTGTAATGAAAATCAGAAGCCAATATAATCCTTTCATTCTGACCATATTCCTTAACTTTCCATGCACAATGATACTCACTGGTTTCAACAGCCTCCTGAATAGTGACAACGAAAATGAAATTAAAACATGGCTTTCACTGATGGCAAAATTTAACATGCTGAAATTTATTTCAGATTGAATCAGAATTATTAAATAATTAGAAAATTTTTTCCTTACCAGGAAATGAAAAATAGGGATAATTAGAACTATCACCTGGGCTGGAATCCCAAGATGGGTGACACAGTGGGCAAATTGCCCAGGAGTCACATGAGAATATGATCCATTTTATATTTTATTTATTTTTCAACATAAAAGTTGACATAAAGGACAAAAGAAGTTTAAAGCATCTGTAAATTTGGACTGTTTTCTTTCTACCATCACTTTTTTGTGGTGGTTATTTTTGTCATGGACAGCATCATCTCCAAAGTTGGAGCTTCCAATGCCATGAACCGTGCTTACAAAGAAAGCACTTCTTATTGAAGTGAATTCCTGCATTTGGTAGCAATGTAAGTGCCTATAACCATGTTCTGTAATTTTTATTCTCAGTAAGTTTTGAAAGAAAATGTATTTATTTATTTTTAAAAGGCATTGCATCAGTGAGGACCTGAAAACACCAACAAATGGGTTTAGGCAAATGTGAGAAGTCAGCCACGTGGCTGTTCTCAGTGGGAGCAGTTATCTGATATTACTGTATTTTCATTGTCTCCTAAGCCTATGAGAATTTCCTTTAAATGTTTAGATTTTTTAATCTTTTTTTCCACTTCTTTATTTTATTTTATTTTATTATTATTATACTTTAAGTTTTAGGGTACATGTGCACAACATGCAGGTTTGTTACAAATGTATACATGTGCCATGTTGGTGTGCTGAACCCAGTAACTGGTCATTTAGCATTAGGTATATCTCCTAATGCTATCCCTCCCCTCTCCCACCACCCCACAACAGTCCCCGGTGTGTGATGTTCCCCTTCCTGTGTCCATGTGTTCTCATTGTTCAATTCCCACCTATGAGTGAGAACATGCGGTGTTTGGTTTTTTTGTCCTTGCAATAGTTTGCTGAGAATGATGGTTTCCAGCTTCATCCATGTCCCTACAAAGGACATGAACTCATCATTTTTTATGGCTGCATAGTATTCCATGGTGTATATGTGCCACATTTTCTTAATCCAGTCTATCGTTGTTGGACATTTGGGTTAGTTCCAAGTCTTTGCTATTGTGAATAGTGTTGCAATAAACATACGTGTGCATGTGTCTTTATAGCAGCATGATTTATAATCCTTTGGATATATACCCAGTAATGGGATGGCTGGGTCAAATGGTATTTCTGGTTCTAGATCCCTGAGGAATCACCACACTGACTTCCACAATGGTTGAACTAGTTTACAGTCCCACCAACAGTGTCAAAGTGTTCCTATTTCTCCACATCCTCTCCAGCACCTGTTGTTTCCTCACTTTTTAATGATTGCCATTCTAACTGGTGTGAGATAGTATCTCATTATGGTTTTGATTTGCATTTCTCTGATGGCCAGTGATGATGAGCATTTTTTCATGTGTTTTTTGGCTGCATAAATGTCTTCTTTTGAGAAGTGTCTGTTCATATCCTTCACCCACTTTTTGATGGGGTTGTTCTTTTTTTCTTGTAAATTTGTTTGAGTTCGTTGTAGATTCTGGATATTAGCCCTTTGTCAGATGAGTAGATTGCAAAAATTTTCTCCCATTCTGTAGGTTGCCTGTTCACTCTTCTGGTATTTTCTTTTACAGTGCAGAAGCTCTTTAGTTTAATTAGATCCCATTTGTCAATTTTGGCTTTTGTTGCCATTGCTTTTGGTGTTTTAGACATGAAGTCCTTGCCCATGCCTATGTCCTGAATGGTATTGCCTAGGTTTTCTTCTAGGGTTTTTATGGTTTTAGGTCTAACATTTAAGTCTTTAATCCATCTTGAATTAATTTTTGTATAAGGTGTAAAGAAGGGATCCAGTTTCAGCTTTCTACATATGGTTAGCCGGTTTTCCCAGCACCATTTATTAAACAGGGAATCCTTTCCCCATTGCTTGTTTTTGTCAAGTTTGTCAAAGATCAGATGGTTGTAGATATGCAGCATTATTTCTGAGGGCTCTGTTCTGTTCCATTGATCTATATCTCTGTTTTGGTACCAGCACCATGCTGTTTTGGTTACTGTAGCCTTGTAGTATAGTTTGAAGTCAGGTAGCGTGATGCCTCCAGGTTTGTTCTTTTGGCTTAGGATTGACTTGGTGATGCAGGCTCTGTTTTAGTTCCATATGAACTTTAAAGTAGTTTTTTCCAATTCTGTGAAGAAAGTCATTGGTACCTTGATGGGGATGGCATTGAATCTATAAATTACCTTGGGCAGTATGGCCATTTTCACGATATGGATTCTTTCTACCCATGAGCATGGAATGTTCTTCCATTTGTTTGTATCCTCTTTTATTTCATTGAGCAGTGGTTTCATGCGGAAAAGGCCTTTGACAAAATTCAACAGCTCTTCATGCTAAAATCTCTCAATAAATTAGGTATTGATGGGATGTATCTGAAAATAATAAGGGCTATCTATGACAAACCCACAGCCAATATCATACTGAATGGGCAAAAACTGGAAGCATTCCCTTTGAAAACTGGCACAAGACAGGGATGCCCTCTCTCACTACTCCTATTCAACATAGTGTTGGAAGTTCCGACCAGGGCAATCAGGCAGGAGAAGGAAATAAAGGGTATTCAATTAGGGAAAGAGGAAGTCAAATTGTCCCTGTTTGCAGATGACATGATTGTATATCTAGAAAACCCCATCGTCTCAGCCCAAAATCTCCTTAAGCTGATAAGCAACTTCAGCAAAGTCTCAGGATACAAAATCAATATACAAAAATCACAAGCATTCTTATACACCAATAACAGACAAACAGAGAGCCAAATCATGAGTGAACTCCCATTCACAATTACTTCAAAGAGAATAAAATACCTAGGAATCCAACTTACAAGGGATGTGAAGGACCTCTTCTAGATTTTTTAATCTTAAGGGAAAGTTCTTGATTAAAAAATGTAAGTAGATACTGAGGAGGAAAAACGAAAAACTTCCCAAACCTCTATTCTATTTCCAGACTCAAAACTAGCATTAACTTAAATTGAAAGGCTGACTTCAGTGAGTTCACACCATCTCAGACATAATTAGTGACAAGATATTTATTAAGTAAAAAAACAAAAGGAAACTTTCAGCCTCCAGGTTCTAACTATGTCTCTGTTCTTCTAGAGCAAAATCTCTCTACCTGGAGTGGAACTATAGATTCCACAGGGAATGCCTGCACAGAGTATGGAATATCTACCTGGATAATAAAACTTTGTGAAAATAATCAAACCACGAGTTCTTAAGACCAAACTATCCTTGAGAGTAAGAAATAGAAGCCCAGCTTTAATTTCTGCTGCAGAAAAGAAAGCAAGCACTTAATGTCTTTTCAGTGAAGCCATAAAAATAATCTACACATAATCACATTAGAAGCAGATGTGAGAAGAATTAACAAATTGGTTACCAAACACTTAAATACTTCCAGACTGCAAAGGTCAGCCAGTACTCTATTTCATTTTAATGCAAGCATATCAAACAGACTAACTGCCATAGTTCTTAGGATTCAAAACTACTCTTCAACAACAAACACAAATCTAATTTTCCACCATCATTTCTTTCCTACTAGAGTAGGAAATATATAATAACATTTTCTAAAATTAAGAAAAAAACAACACAACTCTTGCAATATTTAAGCTTTAGTCCCTCAAGTATTTTTTCCCCTAATGACATAATTTCTTATTGAAATCTTCCGACTGTCTTCCTCTATTGCTGGTGTGGTTAGGCTTTGTGTCCCCACCCAAATCTCATCTGGAATTGTAATCCCCATGTATTGAGGGAGGAATCTGGTGGGAGGTGATTAGATCATGAGGACCGTTTCCCCCATGCTTTTATTGTGACAGTGAGTAAGTTATCATGAGATCTTATGGTTTTATAAGTGTTTGGCAAGTTCTTCCTTTACCACTCGTCTCTCTCCTGCCACCTTGTGAAGATGGATATATTTGCTTCCCCTTCCACCATGATTGTAAGCTTCCCAAGGCCTCCCCAGCCATGTGAAACGGTGAGTCAACGAAACCCTTTTCTTTTGTAAATTACCCAGTCTCGGGTATTTCTTTATAGCAGTGTGAAAACGGACTAATACAATTACAAAATTAGGGTTTAGCATGTTGGAATCTCATTTCAGAGTAAAATGGTAAATGTTAAAATCGCACTTAGTCGTTGTGTAATAGCCTGGAAAAGCTAGCATTTTGCAGCAATCTCCGGCAATTATAAGTCATTTTTCATACACAAATTTTATATCATTTTCATAATGGCATTCATCCTCATTTGTTATTTATTCATGCTAGTTCCTTCTCCAGATGAGACAAATGAGGCTTAGAAATGCTTGTCATTTGTGTATGCTTTCAACACACTAAGCATCAGAACTGGGGCTGCCAGGCTGGCCTCCCATACCTCCATGTCAGTGCACATTTGGTTGATCAGGATGTTCTCTTCTGCTTCACCTCCAGAGTAAGGCTTCCTTGTGAGTGCATCCCCACATCAGTAACCCCACAAGGTCATATCAGTCCCTGCTAATTTGTAGACCATTAAATGCAACTTCCATCTCTTGTGTTCTTCTTTATCCTCTCCTCTTCAGAATGCTTACTTACTCTGCAAATTAATATATTATTAATTTTTGGTTGTAACCATTATCAAAATTATCTTTAGTAGAGATTATGGGTTTTTTATGATGTCTAAGAAACAATAAAGTATCATTCATTTAGTAACTTGTCCATCTAAGTTATCTTAGACATTCTTCTCCACTTACACATCCTGTATCCCAATCAACTCTATGTTTTCTAAATGATATGTATATCAGGCTATTTTATGATCGATTCATTTTAGAAAATTTCTTCTCAATTCTTATTGAGGAAATTATAGTTTTAGCACTTACCTATCATTGCTTTTCCTTCCCTCCACACTAACACCTCACACCCATCTTCTTTATCCCTCTAATGTAAATATATTATATAAATGTGTCATAACTTCTGGTCAAATCAATATTAGTATCCACATTGTTGACTAGATCAGTATCAATTATACCTGATCCTAGTAATATACTGTGATCATCTTTCCTTTTATGTTCATCTTATTATTTTGTTGGAGATTGTGATGGTTAATACTGAATGTCAACTTGATTGGCTTGAAGGATACAAAGTATTGATCCTGGGTGTGTGTGTGAGGGTATTGCCAAGGAGATTAACATTTGAGTCAGCAGACTGGGAAAGGCAGACCCACCCTTAATCTGGGTAGGCACCATCTAATCAGTTGCCAGCACTGCTAGAATATAAAGCAGGCAGAAAAATGTGAAAAGAAGAATGGCCTAGCCTCCCAGCCTACGTCTTTCTCCTCTGCTGGATGCTTCCTGCCCTTGATCATCAGATTCCAAGTTCTTCAGTTTTGGAACTAGGACTGGCTCTCCTTGCTCCTCAGCCTGCAGATGGCCTATTGTGGGACCTTGTGATCATGTGAGTTAATACTTAATAAACTCATATCTATATATATAGAGATATACACACACATTATGTAATATATACTATTATATATATAATATATATTTTTTAATTCAACAAGTAAAATTACTTAAAACACAAGTAAAATTCCTCTGAAAGCTATTTTTTCACATGACTGACCACATCAGGTAGGCTGTTATTCTCATTATTTGTGTTTGTTTGTTTCTTTATTTAATTTTGTATATCACACCTCCCAGAGCCCCAACTCTGCTGCTCCAGTTCAGTCTGATTGCCCTACAACTGCTGTATTCTTGTCATCCAGGAGTTTCCCTTTGTCTCTGTTCCCCATTGGTTTTTTTGTTTGTTTGTTTTAAGAATCTCATGACTTCCTCTTGGCTTAGTTCCTCATTTGCATATATTATATGTTCCAAAAGAAAAAATAATAATCCTAAGAATGAGTGCCTATGACTTATATTGTTGGAAATATATTCTAAAAGTCCTCCACCTAAACAAAAAATCTAGAAGCATCAGACATGTATAAAACAAATTTCATTTTAAATCTCTAGCTAAGTTTACTATAAAGCAAAGGAAATTCTTAGCTCAAATAGAGAGAGCTTCTAACAAGCAGTGAGCTCTTAGCGCAAAGAGAGCTGCTAAAAAGTGGTGCACAGGCTTCATGGTTAAGAGTTTTCTGTAGACATTTATGAATGTTATGAATGTTGTTCTTAGGTTTAGAGACATAGGAGGTTTTAGAATTAAGCAAGGTGAAGAGCTGAACTTGAAATCCCTCTACATCATGCAAGGAACAGGGCTCTACTGACAGAGAAATGGTTGTCGAGAAAAAATAAAATCACCTCAAGACAGGATGGTAAGGATACACATTTGTCTCAGCCTGGGCACTGGATTGGGTTAGGAAAAACATCTTCTTTAGGAATGCCAAAGCACAAGCTGCTAAATTGTTACTATGTATTATTAGGATATTTTTTAAATCTCTAAATAAGTAAGTAATTTAAAGTGATCCCAGGTTAATTGCACCAAGACAAAATGAACAGAGTTCATGAAGAAATAAACCACCATGAAGAGTCCCCTGAAAAATTGGCTTAATTAGAATTCTAAGAATTCCAGCGACAAGAGTTATCCCAAAAATATATAAAATGGTTTTCCTTAAACTGTTAAATGAAATAAAAATATAATAAAGGAAAATTTAAAAACTCTAATACAGGTTTAAAAAGAGCTAAGAGGACCTGGAGACATGAAAAGCAATAACATTGAAATTTTTTTTAATTGAATAGATGAAGTAGCAGATTGCACATGGCTGGAGAGGGATTGTTAAGCTAGGAGACAGATTTAATTAAATACCTTTAATGCATCATAGACAGGCAAATTAAAAAAAAAGTAAGAGAAAGGCTAAGTCCCAGTAGGAAAAGATTGATTAAAATATATCTATTCAGAAGTTCAGAAGATGAAAGAAAGGATGGAATTAGGAGGGAATGCTATATGGGAAAAAAATAGGTTTAGAATTTTTACAGTATCTTTTTCTAAAAACTTGAATGATCAAGTGCAGAAAGCCAAACAAATTCCAAGTGAGACAGACTGAAATTAATACCTAGAAACACTATATTGAAACTGCTCAACACCAAAGACAATGAGATCTTAAAAGCAGCCAGAATAACAGACAACAAATTACTACAAAGCAATAACAAGCAGAGAAGCAGTGGATCATTAAGAGCAGCAGAATGTGTTCCAAAGGCTGAGGGAACCGAACTGTTACTCTAGAATGGCATGTCTTGTTAAGCTATTCAGAAATAAGGTAAAGAGAGATATATTCAGAAGCCTCTTCACACTCACACACACAAAAATACCTAGAGAATTAACCATCACAACTTCAGATAAAAGACTTTGAATGTTAATACAAATTATACAAAACTTGGAAATAAAGCAAAGATAAATGTCAGAGAAGCAAGGCAGTTTTCCAACAAGCTTACCTGGGGGTCAGCTGATTCTCTAGGAGAATGTAAGACCGTCTGCAACGCTGATTAGGGTTTAGACATTTTGCAGTAAAACTGTGAAGGTGTGATGATTTTTTGGTTTTGCTCAGTAGAGAAGATATCATGAAAGTTATGGTTTTATTATCCTGTAGAATATTAAATGGCTTTGTAACTAACAGCATTCTGCGTTGTTTGTTTTTTTTTATTTTTTACCCCCTCCCTCACTCTCACAGCAGTTTTAATTTAGCATTCCTTTGTCCTCACTGACTTTATATCCCATTTTCTGAAATTGTCTTTTGAACCAGTCATGTTATTTTGCTGCTAAATAAAACTTTGTCACACACTATTTTCCAGGATTTTTTTTCATTTTTGAATAATGCTCTGACAAGACTGTACTTCAAAATAAGAGAAAAGAAACCCAAAAAACAAAAAGAGAAAGCAACTTGTAGAAAAAAATGTGTAAAACTAAATGTCTATACACGTGAGTAAATCTAAATGTATATTAGCCACTTGAGATTGTAATAAAATACAAGTGCTTTAGAAGAAAATGTTTTAAATGGAACTAAACATTGAGAACATTAAGAATAAGATTATCATAATTAGTGAATTTTATGTTTTTTATGTTTTTCAGGAGAGGCTAGAGATATTAATTAACCTAAGATTTTATTATGTGAATATATTATAATTAGGGTAATTATAAAAATGGTTAAAAGGTCCAAATTGTTGGAGAAAAAAACACTGAATTTTAAAATATCAAACTTCAAGCAGTCATAGTAGTAAAAAATGAATATGGAAAAGCATTAAATTGTAAAAGTAATTAGAAAGCATAATTATAATTATAGAAATAAATCAGTAATTAGAATAAAAGTTAATAGACTCCTTTTAATAGTGGCAGAGGCTGTCGAATTGGATTTTGAAATTTGTTGTTATTTACAAGTCACAGGCTTAAAACACAAGGGCCTGGAAAAGCACATAGAAGAGTCAAAGACTGGAAAAAATATATCAAGCAAATGCTAACCAAAAGACAGCTAAGATACCTATAGGTAGTTCATAGATAAAATGGTCAAAGCACGTTACTGTGGATACAGAGAGTCTCTGAATGAGGATGAAACATATCATCACAAGGAAAATATTAAAATTATTGATATTGGCCAGGCATGGTGGCTTACACCTGTAATCCCAGCACTTTGGGAGGCCAAGGCGGGCGGATCACTCGGGGTCAAGAGTTCAAGACCAGCTTGGCCAACATGGTGAAACTCTGTCTCTACAAAAAATACAAAAATAGGTTAGTCATGGTGGCACATGGCTGTAGTTCCCAGCTGCTCAGGAGGCTGAGGTGCGAGAATTGCTTGAACCCAGGAGATGGAGGTTGCACTGCACTCTAGCCTGGGTGACAGAGTGAGACTCTGTTTCAAAAAAAACAACAACAAAAACAAAACAAAAAAACCAGTGGCTCACACCTCTAATCCAAGTCCTTTGGGAGGCCAAGGTGGGTGAATCACCTGAGGTCAGGAGTTGGAGACCAACCTGGCCAACATGGTGAAAACCCTGTCTCAACTATAAATACAAAAATTAGCCAGGCATGGTGGTGGGCACCTGTAGTCCCAGCTACTTGGGAGGCTGAGACAGGAGAATCGCTTGAATCCAGGAGGCAGAGGTTGCAGTGAGCCAAGATTGCACCACTGCACTCCAGCCTGGGTGACACAGTGAAGCTCTGTCTCAAAAAAAAAAAATTACTGATATTTACCAACTTAATATTCTCGAAATCTATAAATGAAAAATGACAGAATTCACTTCTAATAAGATATTTCAATACAACAATCTGAGGAGCTGATAAATATATCAATTAATACTATGTGAATCTTGAGTTCCTGCTTTTTGTTAATAATGTATAATTAGATATGGTAAAATAAAGCAATTTAAAAGGAAAATAATCATCATCAAAGATAACTATATAAACATTGTCTTCTATAGTTATTTATGCCTACATAACAAACACTTTCACATGAGTGAATTTTCAGAAAAATTCAGTGAGCTATTAATTTGTGTTACGCTTTGCAGCCATGGAATAATCTGGAATAATCAGAAATACTTTTCCATTTCCCCTCCTCACAATATACTCAGGAACTAATATGGTGCAGGAGTCATTTCCCCCCAGCTCACCTTTAAGAGGTTTGAATTTTCAAGAAGAACTGAATTGTTCTTGGGTTGAGGAGGTAGGCTGAGGTCCTGGGGTTGGGAGAGCAGAAAAGCTGGGTGGGCAGCAGCTGATGAGCAGCTCCAAGGCAGAGGGAGGGGGAAAACAGGTGTTTGCTTTAGGAAGTGTTTGTTTCTATGGTGGTGAGTGTTGATTGTGGGTAAGATGGTGCAGATCCATCTCAGTCTAAGGTGTCTGATAGTCTGGAGTGTAGACATGGAGGTTCATGGGGTCCAAGGGCCTTGTAGCTGGGAGCACCAAGAAACAGTCTCCTTGCCCCACTTGGGTAAATGGGAGGAGGTGGTGGAATGGACCATGGCCCACCCCAGCAGCAAGCACAACAAATGAAGACTGCAGCCCCTTCTCTTGTTTACTAAACACCACAAGCACCCTATAGGTGTGATTGAGGGAGGGAAGAAGCCAGCCCCGCAAAGGATCGTACCCCCTTCTAGGAAGGGAGAGCCAGGAGTAAGATTTAATTTGATGTTTGAAAGTATTGCCATATTTTTATTCACCAGAGAGTCAAAGTGTGCAATTCTTATTTCCTACATAACATGGAAAGTTTTCCTGTAAAACATTTTATATCCCATGTCCGTATGTTTTACATTTTCCAGAGGACTATATTTGAGACGTCCAGGTCTTGTAAAAAAAAAAAAAAAAAAATCCTTTGGTTCGATTGAATTGATACTACATTTTGCTGTCTATATTTTGTTGATTCTCTATTTTGTCATTTTGTAAAACAATGAAAATAGTGGGGTCCTTTCATCGATGAAAAGCATTTTCAATAACATCAACTATCTTGATCCCCTCAGTATTTAATAAGGATTTGGCACTTGATAGATGCTCACTAAATAATGAATGAATGAGCCTCATGCCATTGTCATTTCCATTTCTCATAAGATGAAACTGAGGCAACACAGTCAAACGAGTTATGTTAGATTTTACAGACAATGTCAAAGTCAGTATTAAATTGCAGATCTAATGCAATTGTCCATTTCTTGGCACTAGGCCAATATGTTTCAAACTATGACTCATGAGTCTCAAAGGTAATAGAACTGGCCAACATAATTGGTCAGGATTGGCATTTTACATTCCCAATACAAAGAAATGATAAATGTTTAAGGTGATGGACATCCTAATTACCCTGATTTGATCATTACACATTGTATACCTGTATTTAAACATCACTGTACCTTATAAATATGTACAGTCATTACATGTCAACTAAAATAAAAGGAAAAAAATAGAAAAGGAAAAATTACAGCATAGTTCAGACAGCACAGCATAATATGGCATAGACTGGAAAACAAAACAAAGCAAATTAAAACTAAAGAAGAACCAGTGCATCTAGCACACTCAGGGTTAAGTAGTGTTTTGTAAAAATCTTTGAAAATACTGAGTCTAGAGGTAAAATACATTTTTTTGCTATGGATTATGGCCAAAAATGTTGAAAGCCACTAATCTAGGCCATTTGTCTTCACTAATTGCTCTTTAACATTCCCAAGGAAAAAAATTATCCCTGCTAATCTGGCTTTCCTGTGTCTCTGTCCCCTTTAACTCACTTTAAAAAAAAAGATTTTTTAATCATAAAATTTTCTGTTTACAAAACATTAAGGAAACACTAATGGCACTTGCTTATGCAGTAAAAGCTTTAATCTTGTTCTTTCTTCTCTGTTCTCCTGTCTCTTCCTCTTCACCCCTTCCTTTCTCCTCTGGTTTCCTTTCTCTTCCTCTTCACTTCCTCTCATCACTTCCCTCCTGTCCTCCACACATCTCTCTCAAGAAACAAAGTGTCACAGATAAAGCTGAGACTCCACTCATCCTGAGACCCCATTTCTCCAGAGACGTGAACATTATTTTAAAATTGGTGTGCCATACCTCCATAGATAATTATGCAATTTTTCCATATTTCCTTGTCACATATCTATTCTTCCATAATTCAATTATGCATTGTTTTGTACATAGGTATCTTCAGTGACTTATTTTTACACCTATGTATTTGAGATGTATCCTTTCACACCCTGAGTAATTATGCCCTTGTTTTCAAAAGCAGTATTACAGTGAATAGTCTCTTGGGTACATGTGCCTTAAGATTTTCTCTATATTAAATGCTGGAAGTGAAATTGGTCTGCTTTACTAAGGGATGGACAGCTTCAGCATTACTAGGTTTAAAAAAGTGATTGTATCAGCTTACATTTGTATCACAAAATATCGAAAGCTTCTGCATGTGCCTACACCCTGAATACATTTGAAATTATCAGACATTAATTTAAACATCATTTGGGTACAATTTTTAATTTTCAATTTAATTTGTGATTTTTCTTGTTATAAGTGAGATTGAGCATACATCTACGTTCAAAAGTTGTTTATTGTCTATTTCTGTTTCTTTATATATTACTTGTTGCGCTTTTTTGGGAGGGAGTTTTTCTTTCTTATTGATTTGCAAAATTATTTATACATTGTGATCACTAAACTTGTCTATGCATATAACAAGCCTCTTTTCCAGTCTGTGGCTTTTAAGTTTCATGATATGTTAGCTGCCTAGCAGTTTATGACTATTTATAATTTCAGGTAATCAAAATATTAATCTATTACTGTATAAATTATAATTTTTTTCTTTAAAATAATTTCTTATCCTGATATAGCAATAAACAAAGCCTCTGTATCATCTTTCAAGAGTTTTGCAATTTTGCTTTTCACATTCTCTTTAATACAGATGAAATATGTTTGTATGTTTGGAGTGATATGAGAATTTGGTCTAACTTTCTATTTAAATAGTCCATCATTTATGCACTATTTATGAATCCCCATCCCCTCTGACATGACTTTGAATGTTATTAGTAATTAACATAGCAAGTTCTCAAACATATTGAAGTTTTCAAAACTCCAGTTTGCTTATTTGCTCTACTTTTCTATACTTGTGCAAATAACAACTTGCTTTAATTATTTAGTTTTAACCAGTTGAAACCTGGTGAGCCATAGCCTCTTTCCTCTTTCTCCTCCTTAAAGATTCATCTATTTTTAGTCTCTTACTTTCATATTTGAATTTTATAATCAGCTTCTCAGGTTTCATGAGACACATTTTTGAGATTTTGATTGAAACTGAAATGCGTACATAGATTAATTAGTGGATAATTGCCATGTTTATAATATCGAGATCTTCCTTCTAAGAAAATGACCTAACTCTTCATTTATTTAGGTCTTTTGTCTTTTGTGTTTTTATTATAGTTTGGATGCTATTATAAATGGTGTGGGGTAGTTGTTTATTGCTTGTTCATAGAATTGCAGGAGATCTTTATATATTGTTCTTGTCTCCACCAAATCTGCAAAATTACTTTATTATAACAAATTACTGCAAGCAGAGGGGTGTGAGAGAACACAAGCTTATTATCTCACAGTTTTCATAAATCAGCAGTCCAGGTACAGGTTAGCTGGGAACTTGCTCAGGGTCTGACCAGGCTGAAATCAAGGTATCCATGAGGGCTGTGATCTCAGCTGAGGCCTGCTGCCTCTGCCCAGCTCACTGGTTATTAGTGAGATTCATTCATGTGTGGTTAGAAGACTGATATCCCATTGTCTTCCTAGTTGTAGCCTTGGGACCACTTTCACCTCTAGAGGTTTAGTTACTCCAGGCCGGCAGGACACTCTTTTAAGACCCAATCTGATAAGATTAAGTTCATAGGATGGTGTGACTTTCCATTAACTTAGTCAACTGATTAGGTACATTAGTTACATCTGCAAAATACTGCCTCATGGCCATATAGTGTTACATAAGCATAGGAAAGATATCCCATCATACTCACAGGATGAACTCATATTCAAGGGGAGGAAATAAAATAAGCTGAGAATCTTGGGGGCCAGCTTAAAATTCTGCCTATTGCACTAGCCTAAGTTTAGGAATTTTTTTATTGGATTCATAAGCGAGATTGGTGTATCATTTTCCATTGTATATTCACCTTACGTGTTTGGAATATAAACTTAATCCTAGTCATTACTGTGTTGGGGAGTATTACCTCTTGCTTTATTCTCTAGACATATACTTAAATATAAGCATCTCTGTTCAACATTTTTAAAGTACTGCTCCAGCTGCAATCAATCACTTTTCTTTCTTCCCTACATTGATCTATCTTCTAGCTTTCTGAATATCAGATCCAAATTGGTAGGAATGATACAAATACTCTCAGCTTCATCAGTCACTGACTCTCCCTGTCTCCTCTAAGGAAACAGTATACATGTGTGACGTAGCATAGAGATCATGGAGTAAGTAGTTGGGAGAGTAGGTTTTAGTTTTAAATTTACCATTGCCCACCATTATATTGTTGTTTATTAAATTTCTTTCTAATTCCTGTTGGGAGGCAATTTTCAATGGATATTTTCAGGTTTCTGCATGCTACGAGCTTTCTAAGGCAAAAAACACCACCAATGTTTGTTAAACAATGAATGAGAAGCACGCCTTGAAGGTTAAAGGTAATGCAGGATCCAGAAAGATTTAGAGACTTTATCGTGCCTAGAACCATTTACTTACATTCCAGGGCAGAAACCTTTTCCTCCCTTTCCCCAAAGAGGATTTGCTTCAGTTCCAGCTAACACCTCTGTAGGGAGAGGATTTGCCAAGGTGCCAGCCTTCTCATATAAGCTCTGATCTCATAATGTTAAGGTTCCTCTCATGTAGTGCACCCCCCACTACATATGCAGGTGAACATCTGACTTTTACTTTGTGGGGAGTGAGGCCTGGGAACCAGATGCCGAGATATTCTGAGTAACAGTTGCCCAGTTCTTTGATTCAGAGTTCTTGTGTTTCCTGTTAGAATAGGAATAAATACATATACAAAAATTCTCAAGCTTTTACAGGAGTAAGATGGCTGTTAGAATCCAGCCTGTAGCTGGATTCTAATGAGACAGATGAGGTTAGGTTTATGAATATAAAAGGAATTTTACAAAGTTAGGACAAGATATACAAATCAAGGTTGGAGAGGTAGTGATTGTTCTTATATGCCTACTGGTTAGACAGCATTTAAGATGGTAGGTGTCAATTATTCAAACGTGCTCATTTACATACTTTCTTTTCTTCCACAATAATGCTTATCCATGTAAACCACTGTATCCCTATATGATACAGAGACCAAGACAGAAGGAGTTTCTTACTTCCATTCAGTTTCTAGTCATGTTGTAAGGCAAAAACTAGATTGTAGGAAGGAAAGGAAGAAAGTTCCTGCAAAGCTTAACAACAACAACAACAACAACATACTAACTGAAAAGCTCATAGTTATCACTTACATAAGAAGAGAGTTTCAGAAGCCAAGGGGTAGGTAGAGAGTCACTCGCAATTTTGATATTGCTCTCCAGAAACTCTTCTCTGCTTTCCATGCCCATCGCCCCAAGATACCTCTGCAACTTTGGTACCTTGATGCTATTTTACTTATCTGTTCACTTGCCTGTGTTCACCAGTAGACTATAAAATCCATGAGTAAGGGCTAAGCCTTTCTTGATCACTCGTGACCTAGCCTCATGACTGACCATCTGTAACTATTTTCAGAAGTGAAGGAAGACAGTAAAGAAGTAAAATAGATGAAAAGAAAGATGAGGAAAGGGAAGGATGCAAGCATTTATACTTTCAGTTACAGGGACCAAGATGCTAGGGAAAAGGAAAACCATGGATATGGTTATTGAAAGCTTTTTTTATTAGTCCATTATTATATTGCTGTTAAGAAATACCTGAGCCTGAGTAATTTATAAAGAAAAGAGGTTTAATGGGCTCACAGTTCTACAGGCTGTACAGGAAGCATGATACTGGCATCTGCTTGGCTTCTGCGAGGCCTTAGGAAACTTACAATCATGGCGGAAGGCAAAGGGGGAGCATACACTTCACATGGCTGGAGTAGGAACAAGAGAGAGAGTGAGCAGGGGAAGGTGCTACATACATTTGAACAACCAGATCTTGCCGGAACTCACTCACTCTCAGGAGAACAACACCAAGGGGATGGCGCTAAATCATTCATAAGAAACACCTCTTGATCCAGTCACCTCCCAGACTCCACTCCCAACATTGAGGAATATAATTCGACATGAGATTTGGGCAGCTATATCACTTTCACACACATCTCTTGCATTTTTAAAAAAGCCTTCATACATTATTCTCAGTTGCGTGGCTGGGAGACCTCCTTCTTCTGAAATCACCAGTTGCCAAGGTTCTGCATGTAGAACCTACCTCATTAAATGCTGTCAGTGACATGCACTGATTTTCTTCCATCCTTTCAACAAATCTATGTCACTTTTTTATGCTGAGTAGAGAGTTATTACTGATATTTCTCATGTTCTCTTCAAAGTCTTGTTTGACACTGAATATATGAAAAAATCGTGATTTGAAGGTTTGACGATGTAGCAGAAAAAGAACTACTGACAAGAATTTTGGAGTTTGAGCAATGAGTACAATATTTTAAGTGTTTTGGATTCTATGTTCCCATCCACCATTGCTTAACTCCTAGCACTGAGTCCAATTTTTTTTTGTCATTTCCTAACTAATAGTTATAGCTGAGCCAAATCAACAGTATATTACTTAGAGAAGTAAATTTACATTTTTCTTTTTCTATTTTTTCTCTTCTGAACATCTTATCCTAAATACATTGTTTTAGCCTGACATAAAGCTTATTTTGCTACCCAAGTTATTGTATAGAATTGAGCTTTATGGTTTGGTTTGCTAAACCCATAGTTGAAAACTAAACATTTCTGGAAAAAAATAGATAGGAATATCTTACATTTATTGAACATGGCCAAGAAATTTATTTTTAATAACTGAACCACAGATGGGATGCCATCTGTCAGCATATGGCATTGGCTCTTAAAGCAATGTTTACATCTGGGGGATATGACGCTTTCTTTGAGAGAACAAGAGGCATTATTGGACTAAACATGAAGAGGAGTGATTTTAGACTCATGAATATTGTAAGTTTGCTAAGGATAGAATCAGCATGTTTATATGCATACAGTTTTCATACATTTGGGTGGATAAAAAGAAAGAAAATCTGTTCATTGAAATTCTGTTATGATAATGAAAATAATTATAATTTTGAAGTTGTTGGGGTTTTGTTCTCTCGTGATAGACAAAACTGTTATAAGAGATGACCGGATCACCACATATGAGTGTTTTTATATACTCCATTTCACTCTATAAAGTTCGCTATAAAGTTACTAATTTATTATTTTAATTTCTTGAAATCTCAACCATCAGCTTTATTTTATTCAGAAATTTATGCAAAAGACGAATTTTTGTTTCTTAATTTTCAAAAACTTCAAAAACTTATCTGGTGTAATTTTCTTGTTTTACTATGTATAAATGTTCTTATTTTTAATCAACTTTACATTTTTAAACATAAAATCAGAAAAATATTTTCTTATTTTTTATTGTAAAAGCTCTAACCTGATATAATTTTTAATTACCATACACTTGTAAGGAAATGGTGTTTTGTTTATGTGCAGCTAACTCTTTGGTTGCAAGCAACCTGAATAAATTCTGATTAATACCACCTTTTCCATTGTTAGTTCAAAACAAATTCAAAACAGAGCTTCTCTTTTCTTTCACCTAGTATGACAAAGACTCAATACCTTTATTTACAAAACTATACAAACTGCAAAATTCTAATGAATAGAGATTGTGAACAAATATTTAATAATAATTCAAATAGCAATAACCACAACTACTGTTTTGAAGTATTCTCTATGTAGCAATACTTAGGGGATTTATAGGCATTCTCTTGAATCTTGAAAGTAACTCTACAAAAATAATTTCTCCCTAGTTACAGTTGAGGAAAAAAATGTGTTTAGTGAAATTAAGTAATAGGACTAAGACCAGGGTACTGTAGTAAGCCGTATCAGCTTAAAGACCCTCTTCTATTATATATATAATGCTACTTCCCTGTATGGTAAAATGCTGCTGGTAGACAAACATAAAACATTTATTGATTCTTGAAAGGAGAAAAAGATTAACTGCACCACTAATTACAGCATAAATTAAAATTACAATGAAGTAGCAATTTCATTACATAAATCTGAACTTTTGTAAGTTTAATTATTAGTCTTGTCAAAAATTAGAGAAATGGTTAAAATCATATACTTATAATCTGGTTGTGCATATATAATGGGTTTTGGAAAGACTGAGCAAGATTTCTAAAATGTTCATAGCTTTTGATCTATTACTCCACATCTATAGTTTTTATTTTAATAAAATAGTTAAAATATTAAGAAACTTAAATTTACAGAAACATTCTCTGTAGCAGAATACATTTAGGAAGACAAAGGTGATAAGATAAGTCATCTTCAGTATACAGATGGTAAAATCTCATTATGTAATACATACTTAACAATTTTCCTGATGTAAGCCTTATATATTAAACAGAAAATTCTAAAAATACAGCAACAAGGATGAGACATGCTATTAGGGTCTCTTGTATCTATCTGTATTCTTTCTTAGAAAAGTTTCTTATAGAATTTCTGAAATGCAGTTTCCCCGTTTGTAAGATGAAGATAGTAATAGAAATACCTTCATAGGACTGATGCAAATAAAATTATTTAACATATTTAAGGTATTTAGATCACTATTTAGAACGTAAATGCTCAGTACAATAGCAAATTGTGGAATTTTTTATTATATAGAATTAAGTGAAGAATAGAAAATGTGATCAATATTGTGATCAAAGGTATTACAGAAATACATATGAGCAAGTAGGCAAAAATAAAAGTCTGATTCGTTTGGTAATTATGGTGAATATTTGTTTTTCTCTTGGATTTCAATGACAACTCTAATTATCTGTGTTAATATTTTTTAATTCAAAAACTTCTATTCCTAACCATTACTCTTAAAAGAAAATACTTGGGGAAAAGGATTGTGACTATTCAAAAAAGAAAAATTGAAAACCATTGGACTATTTTTGAGATATTATTTTTAGTAAAAGGATGAAATTTCCAAAGTGAAAAGACAAAACAAAACTGAAAAAAAAAAAAAAAAAAAACCATTCTTTTTCGTTAAGTGTATGCTCAGCACATAGCGGTAGGTACCATACATTCAATTCTACCTTCAAAATGAAAGTGAAATATATGTACCGATTATCCTACATCATGACTTTTGAATTCAGAAAACTAACTTTGTCTCAAAAAGTTATATTAAATGCTATCTAGGGTATGTATGTGAATATGTTCATGCATAGGCACTTATGCTATCAGTGAGTTGAAAATTGACTACACTTATATTGCTAGAGAGTTGTAAATTGGCAACATATTTTTTTCTTGCTCACAAATTCACTTAAACCACATGATAGGATAATGCAGACACATTTTTAATACCAAATTTCATTAGGACCTTTGAGTAATTTCTCCATATCAAGGGTTACCAAGTGGCTCCGCTCTAGGTATCGGCTATATCAGAATCATATAGGGGCACTTGCTACAAATAGACTCCTTGGTCCCTATTGCATCAGTCAGAGAATATATCCCAGGAATGTATATTTCTAACATAGAAGGAAATTGAGAAAAATAATGAGTAGGGCAAATTACTGTAACTGCTACATGCCCAGGTTCTTCCGTCAAATCCAAATTTAATTGGCATGAAATAAGATATTCATAATCTGTTAGATAAAATTTCTAATTTTATAAGTTTATTTCTCTCTTTTTATCAGACATTCTGTTGCAGAGAACAGACTCCATTCTAACTAGTTTGAACAGAAAAAAAAAAGACTTATTACTTGATATTGAATAACTTTCAAAATTACTGAGAAGCAGGATGAGACAGAAAAGAGGTTGAGCATCTAGAAACAACTCTGAAGGTAACAGTAAAAATCTGGAACAGCATGGGAGTTTCTGCCCCTCCCAACATTAGGGGTGTGAGAAGGAAACTGCTCTGTCAGAGCACTAACATGACAGCTTCCAGCTCCCGAGCCAATTATAACTATTCGTGTCCGCAAGCCACGTAAGCAAGATAGATACTTCATGATCCACTTCCCGCCCTCTCCACATCGACACAGTTACATTTTCAAATATGGTGAGTGTTCTGGATTAGTGGAAATTTAATGATATTCAAAAACTTGGTGAAAATTCGTCTGAGGAAAATTTAGTTTTCTAGCCTCTTCAGCCCAAGAAGCTACACTAGAAGGAAGTTGAAAACAGTAATGAGTGGAGCAAATTATTATACCTGCTACAATATCCGGGTTATTTAGTTGAATACAAGTTTAATTAGATTGAGGTAAGATTGTTCCTAAAAATGTTACATTTCATACCATGTATTCTTTTCTCTTTTTTTTGCTGACTGATGCCATTTTTTCCTATTGAAGTAATTTCTCATTCATCTGAGTTATCAATCAATTTGGACCTCCCTATCAGCATGTATCACCTTCTTCAGCATGTACTCCAGATATGTACCTCCCTTCAGCATGTACTCCAGATATCAATTATCTTCCCTACTATTGCAGAAAAAGAATCCATAAAGTCCTTTCAGTCAGGATTGATTGTGAATTCTCAAATTTAGTGTAGTTCTTTGCAAAAGAAGATGCTTGTTCCCAAGAATCAGCTTCTCTGAAAGGCAAGTTTAATGATCTTGATATTTATACTGCTATAATTTTGAATAAATAAGTGAAATGTTTAGACTTTCTTCCCAATTGTTTTCAGGTGTTATAGAACTAGGTTTTTTATATAACGGAGATATTTGGATTAGATCTACCCTATATATATATATATGTCAGTCCCCTGCCAAACTTTACTATCCTATTATAACATCGGATGCAAAGTTAGCAACAGTCGATTTTGCAGTAGAGATCGGGTGCTGCACTTCCCAAAATACATATCTCTTTCTTCCAGCGACAGCAGATCTTCACATTCCTCTCTACTCAGTTTGTATTCCATTGGCCACTATTGTAACTATTCATTTGCATGCACCTACCTGCCACCACTAAACTCTCAAGTTTTCATACCTGGGAGAACTTGCTGTTGGATAAGTCTAACATTTTACCTGCTGTACAACTGCATTCTCCTGGCTGAAAGTGCCTGAAAGGAAACAACCAACAGTGCTTTTTCATGTATTTCTGATTGTGAACCCAAGAGGGCTTTTAATGGATTCCCAACAATACTGATCTATTTGCTGAAATCATTCATTCTCCCGCTCTCTCATTAACAATTTCATATTGTTTTCTGTCTCCTACAACTCACCAGTTTATATTGCCCCTTCCTCATTAACGCTTAATGACTGTGTTTCCTACGACAATGTCAAAACAGACACCACGAAAAGCCATCAGGCTCCCAACCACACATGCACCTATTTATCTAAGCCTGAGCCTATATATTCTTCTTTGTCCTTCTTGCATATTAACCAAGACCAATTATTTGGTGGTATCTCATTGCCTGTTAATTATTCCCCTCTCTGCAGAATCATCAAATTTTCTCTCTATTGGATTTTTATAAGCAGAAGACTTATCATTTTGACCATCTTATTTAAAAAACCTTCTCATGATACCCCTTTTCTCTTTGACAATTTCCTGCTCCTCTTTATGAAAATCTTCTTAAAACTGTGGTTTATGTGCATGATCAGAATTCCTCTCTCCCATTGCTCCTTGAAATCCCTGCAAATGCAATTTTACTCCCACATTTCTACTACAATTGCTTATTCATCATTACCAATGACCTACACTTTGCTAAATCCAATGGTCAATCTTACTGAACCTATCAGAAGTATTCAGCTAAGGTGGTTATTCCCACTTTCTGAATCACCTTCTTCATTTAGAATCTGAGACATCATGCTTTCTTGTTTCTCCTTCCACATCACAAGCCACTTCACAATCTGCTTTGTCTGTCCCTTCTCATGAAGCCAATTTCTCACTGTTAGGATTTCTAGGCCTCAGTTCTCATTCTCTCTCTTTTCTAACTATATCCACTGTCTACAAGATCTTATCCTGTCTCCTGGCTTAATTAGCACATAATCTGCCAGCAACTCACAAGTGCTTAACTCCACCAAGTCCTCTGCCATGTAGTCCAAACTAATATATTCAACAATCTCAGTTGACCTCTCCATTTGAATTGTTAATATCGTTTCAGAAGTATCATGTTTAAAATCAGGATCCAGCTCTGCTCTCCAAAGCCTGCCTTTTCTACAATATTCTCCATCTCAGTAAATAGCAAACCAATTTTTTCAAGTTGGTTATGGAAAAAAAACCTTGGAATCATCCTTTACCCTTCTTTTGACACACACATCTTGTATCTGTCAGCAAGTCCTGTGAGCTCTGCTTTCAAAATATATCCCGTATCACATTACTTTTCCACACCTCTACCGATAACACTCCAGGCAAAGGTGTTATTTGTCAAGATGATCTCTTGCCTGGATTATGTGAGTAGTCTCTAAATTGATCCATCTATTCCCTTATCCATCTACACTCAATGATTTGCACAATTGCAGCAATAATTATTTTAAAAGATAAGTCAAAACATGCCATCCCTTGTCCCAAAACATTCCTCTGTCTCCTATTTCACTCATAGTAAAAGCTCAGAGTAAAGTACTTGTCTCTTCTCTACCACTCAAAGAGGGATGAGCACATACCAGGCTGAATTCAAAGTTGAGCTATCAGCATACTAGTGTGCTTTAAATTATGTTATATAAGAAAAAGCTCATCCATGTATTAATTCATTCAATTAATAATTATTTAATTAGTTCTTACTGTGGAGAAGCATATTAGGTACTAAGGATATGCTTCATATTAGGTACGGAGGATAAGCAAAAGTAGCAGGAGCTTCACCTTTCGAAGCTATCGAAAAAAAGTATACAAATAACTATGCAGATATATCATTACAAATTAAGAAAAGGCTAAGCAGGAAAAAATCCAAGAGTCTTTGAAGACACATAGTAGGGGAACCTGACCCTAGTCTGCGCAATCCGAAAAATTTTCACTGAGAAAGCAGTATTGTAACTGAGAATTAAAGAGAGATGACTAAGAGCTAACTAGATGAATTAGGTGGTGGAGTAAAGAAAGGGAAAGGAACAATTTATGCAAATGTAGACAGACTCACTGGAGGAATGATGTGTCTCTTGAGAGCATATGAAAAATTGGATTACAGTTTCAAAGTAATTGCAGGCTTTGTAAGCCATATTAAGAACATCTTGGTCAGGTGCGGTGGCTCTTGCCTGTAACCCCATGGCCTTGGGAGGCTGAGGTGGGTGGATCACGAGGTCAGGAGTTCGAGACCAGCCTGACCAGCATGTTGAAACCCCATCTCTACTAAAAATACAAAAAAATTAGCCAGGCATGGTGGCAGGAGCCTGTAATCCCAGCTACTCGGGAGGCTGAGGCAGGAGAATTGCTTAAACCTGGGAGGCGGAGGTTGCAGTGAGCTGAGACCGCGCCACTGCACTCCAGCCTGAACAACAGAGCAAGACTCCATCTCAAAACAAACAAACAAACAAACAAAGAACATCTTTAAGAGCAGCAGGAAGCCTTTGAAGGATATATGGTAGGCCCTTTTATCTGTGATTTCACTTTGCACAGTTTTAGTTACCTGCAGTCAAACACATCTGAAAACAGGTGAGTACAATACAATAAGATATTAAGAGAGAGACTACATTTGCATAACTTTTATTATAGTATATTGTTATAATTGTTCTATTTATTTACTAGTTGTTGTTAAACTCACACTTGCCTAATTTATAGATTAAACTTCACCATAGTGATGTGTGTATAGGAAAAATCATAGTATATTCGAGGTTTAGTACCATCTCTGATTTCTAGCATCTGCTGGGGGTCTTGTATCCTTTGTGGCTAAGGGAGGACCACTGTAGTCTGATAAAGAAATAATGTTCCAGTTCTAGAGGTGAAGCTAGAGGCAGATTTTTTAATCCTTCTAATGAACTTCTATGTATACATGACAGATTCACTACAAATGTTGCATTGCTTCAGATACACTTGGCTGCAAGTAACAGAAATCCTGAAATTCTGTCATACATAACAGGAAATTCAGAGGTGGAGTGGGCTACAAGATGAATTAACTGAGTGATTCAAAATTTTATTAGGAAAAACCCCTCACTTTATCACTCTGCTCTGCTACTCTCAGTGTTAGCTTAATCATGAAGCTGGCAAAATGATGGCTGCTGGCCTCGCATTCAGTCAAGACCCCATACACTTGTTCTTCTAGCCTTCTCTTGGGAATGATTACATAATTCTCAGAAGCTTCTTAGCAGACTTCTCCTTATCTACAAAAAGCCACAGTTGAGTCACACGAACGTTCCTCACCCAATCAAGAGAGAAGTGAAATTATCGTAACTGGCTGAGACTAATCAAAGGGTAGAATAGATGCTGGGAGTCTGTCACAATGACCGCTACCCGTGAGCAGAGTACAAGTAAGGCTGAAGACCACCTTCCATCCACAGAGACACAGTGGAAAGCAAGTGGAGGGACTCAGTAAAGGGATGTATTAAGGGTTGGAGTTTCTCGTCATCCCAGGCAACTTTCACATACACCAATAGCAGAAAGGGATGCGTTGATTCATCCCCACCATCTAGAGATCACAAGATCTGCCTTGCCTCACTTAATCCCATGTGAATTACATGTGAGTGTAATGGGATACCATGAGTGCTAATCCTGTTGCTTCAGATTGTTTGGAGAAAAAGCATTCAGACTTTTTCTTTGTGGGATGATATAGAACTGACTAATTTAGGGAGTGGAGCATGGCCAAGCCTTTAGGTACTTGGTTGACCAGGCAGGCATAAGTCATGCAAAAGTCCTTTAAAATACACAGATAAAAATAAAATATACATTTACATTTTGAACATAATATAAGTACCAACTGTTATGGACTGAACTGTATCCCCTCAAAATTTGTATGTAAAAGTGCCAACCTCCACTGTGACTGTATTTGGAGATAGGGCCTTTATAGAAGTTATTAAGTTTAAATGAAGTCATACAATGGGACTCTAATTCAATAGGATTAGTGCACTTATAAGAAAAAGAAAGGCCAGGGCCACCAGAACTCTCACTGCATGAGTACAAAGGAAATGCCATGTGAGGACAAAGTAATACAGTGACAATTTACACGCCAGAAAGTGAGCCTTTACCAGAAATCAAATTTGCTGGCACCTTGATGGTGGACTTCTAGCTTCTAGAACTGTGTTTAAGCCACATAATCCATGAAATTTTATTATAGCAGCCCAAAGTTTTCTAATACATCAACTTTCAAACAATTGAAGCATAAAGTCCACTAGCTAGATTTAAATCTACTGCCTACAGATCTGAGCTACTTTGGGAGATAAACTAATGACTAAAGAAAGTGTCATTACAAAGAGGCATTTGGTTGAAGAATTCCAGAGAAAGATTGCCTTATGATTCACATGTGAAAATAATGCATTTTATTCACAAGGGAAAAAAACTATTTTATGCTACTTTTGAAGATGACTTTGTTCTTTTGTAAATGGATTGCTTTGTGGAAGGAAGGGAAAGAAAAATATGAGATAAGACAAATTAGATTACTGGGGAAACACAGGCAATAAGCAACGGCGGAAAGTTTCACTTCTGATTAAGATGTAGTAGAACGTGGAAGACCATAGGACCTGTGTTAACAACAAGGAAAAAAACTAACAAAATAGCATACTTTCCTGTAAATCTATTGTAGAGCAGTTGATTCAAAGAATCTGTAATAAGTTAAGACCAAAAAGTGACGAAACATCTATAGGCAGACAAAGAGGCTAGGCATGGTGGCTCACGCCTGTAATCCCAGCACTTTGGGAAGCTGAGGCAGGCAGATCACTTGAGGTCAGGAGTTCGAGACCAGCCTGGCCAACATGGTGAAACCCCATCTCTAATAAAAATACAAAAAATCTGCTCGATGTAATGGTGGGCACCTGTAATCCCAGCTACTCAGGAGACCGAGGCAGGATAATCACTTGAACCCAGGAGGCTGAGGTTGCAGTGAGCTGTGATGGGCAACAGGGCAAGACTCCATTAAAAAAATTCTCTATAGGTAGACTAAGAAGTGCAGATCTTCAAGAACTAGGGACAAGTGTCTGGTGTGAGTGTGGCTGTGCCCATGAGAGGCCCACCTTAGACAGGGAGACATTACAATGACAAAGAAAAAACAAATGAGCTTTTCATGTCAGTATGGCTAGAAAGATAGATTAAAAATATGTGAGAGACCCAAATACAAAAGTAAATATTTCATCTTGGCAATTCCTTCAGCTAGAAATTTTGATGAAGAATACCAGAGAAAGTAGCAGTATTAGCAATGGATATGGGCTAGAAAACAGTGTTTGCATAGTCTCACTCAGTTTGTTCAGGTTCGAGGGCTCTGCTGAAGGAGAATATACAAATGAGCCAAAAACAACTAAAGCTAGAACCCAAACCACTCCTAGCTCAAATCCTGAAAAGATCGAGGGATTAAGCCCTCTGTGGCTACTGCTCTGAAAGCTGAGGGTAGGGCTAAAGGGTAAAGTGCAATCTCCACAATCCCATTGGAAATCAGTGGTGAACACAATATAATTAAAACTTCAAGCTAGTTCTTGGTAGAGTCTAATAGAGCAACTCTTCACCTTAGGTACCTGATGAAAGAAAGGGCTTTCAAACTGTAGGAGATAGAGATAGAGAGATAAAAACTTAATATCCATTTTTCCTTTAGATATACTGTATGCCATGTTGTCATGTGAAGGGATTATGAAGAAGTAGGAAAATATGGCCTATAACTAACAGCAAAATTAATCAATAGAAGCAAAATCACAGATACTTCAGATCATGCAATTAGTCATCAAAGATTTTAAGAAAACTATTATAAAAATGTTAAATGTTTACTGTAAGATGGAAAGAATGGCTGAGGATATGAAATATTGAGAAGAGAAATCAAATAGATAATATAAAATCAAATTGATATTTCTAACTGAAAAGTACAACATAGGAAATAAAAATGAATTAGTTTGTTTTAAAAACAAATGAACACAGCAGAAGGAATAATTGGTAAACATAAAAAGAGGTTAATAGTAATTATTCAAATAAAAGTACATGAAGAATATAAGATTGGGGGAAAACGAACAAAGGATGAGATTTCTTTTTAAAAAAAATTACATTAGCAAACATACATGTATCTAATTTGAGTTCTAGAAGTGAGAATATAAAGAATGAGCAAGAAAACAATTTGAAGAAATAATGACCAAAAACTTGCAAAATTTGACCCAAAACCTCAACTTACAGACCCAAAGCCTCAGGAAACACAAAGAAAAATCAGAACAAAGAAGTTCATACCTAGGTACATCATAGTCGAACTTTGGAAAACAAATATAAAAAGTCTAAAAGCAGCTACCAGATAAATAAGACACAGTGCATACGGTGGGAGGGGAACCAGACAGGAAGGGAACAACATCTTTTAAAGTGTTGAAAGATCAACTTAGAATACTATACCTAGTGAAAATATACTTCAAAAGGAGGATAGAAGAAAGAAATATTCATATAAAAATAAGTAGATATGATTCACTTCCATTAAACGAACACTGCAACAAATGCTAAAGGAAGGCTTTAAGGCTGAAGTAAATTGTAAATGGAAACTAATGTCTAGAATAAGGAAAAACAATAGTGGGTAATATGTGGGAAAATATATATACTTTTTAAAATAAGATTTTAGATAGACTGTTGACTTTTATTTTTTATTTTTTATCTTTTTATTTTATTTTATTTTATTATTATTACACTTTAAGTTTTAGGGTACATATGCACAATGTGCAGGTTAGTTACATATGTATACATGTGCCATGCTGGTGTGCTGCACCCATTAACTCATCATTTAGCATTAGGTATATCTCCTAATGCTATCCCTCCCCCCTCCCCCCACCCAACAACAGTCCCCAGAGTGTGATGTTCCCCTTCCTGTGTCCATGTGTTCTCATTGTTCAATTCCCTCCTATGAGTGAGAACATGCGGTGTTTGGTTTTTTGTCTTTGCAATAGTTTACTGAGAATTATGATTTCGAATTTCATCCATGTCCCTACAAAGGACATGAACTCATCATTTTTGATGGCTGCATAGTATTCCATGGTGTATATGTGCCACATTTTCTTAATCCAGTCTATCGTTGTTGGACATTTGGGTTGGTTCCAAGTCTTTGCTATTGTGAATAGTGCCGCAATAAACATACATGTGCATGTGTCTTTATAGCAGCATGATTTATAGTCCTTTGGGTATATACCCAGTAACAGGATGCCTGGGTCAAATGGTATTTCTAGTTCTAGATCCCTGAGGAATCGCCACACTGACTTCCACAGTGGTTGAACCAGTTTACAGTCCCACCAACAGTGTCAAAGTGTTCCTATTTCTCCACATCCTCTCCAGCACCTGTTGCTTCCTGACTTTTTAATGATTGCCATTCTAAGTGGTGAGAGATGGTATCTCATTGTGGTTTTGATTTGCATTTCTCTAATGGCCAGTGATGATGAGCATTTTTTCATGTGTCTTTTGGCTGCATAAATGTCTTCTTTTGAGAAGTGTCTGTACATGTTCTTCGCCCACTTTTTGATGGGGTTGCTTGTTTTTTTCTTGTAAATTTGTTTGAGTTCCTTGTAGATTCTGGATATTAGCCCTTTGTCAGATGAGTAGATTGCAAAAATTTTCTCCCATTTTGTAGGTTGCCTGTTTGCTCTGATGGCAGTTTCTTTTGCTGTGCAGAAGCTCTTTAGTTTAATTAGATCCCATTTGTCAGTTTAGGCTTTTGTTGTCATTGCTTTTGTTGTTTTAGACATGAAGTACTTGCCCATGCCTGTGTCCTGAATGGTAATGCCTAGGTTTTCTTCTACGGTTTTTATGGCTTTAGGTCTAACGTTTAAGTCTTTAATCCATCTTGAATTCATTTTTGTATAAGGTGTAAGGAAGGGATCCAGTTTCAGCTTTCTACATATGGCTAGCCAGTTTTCCCAGCACCATTTATTAAATAGGGAATCCTTTCCCCATTGCTTGTTTTTCTCAGGTTTTCCGAAGATCAGATAGTTGTAGATAGGTGGCGTTATTTCTGAGGGCTCTGTTTGGTTCCATTGATCTATATCTCTGTTTTGGTACCAGTACCATGCTGTTTTGGTTACTGTAGCCTTGTAGTATAGTTTGAAGTCAGGTAGCATGATGCCTCCAGCTTTGTTCTTTTGACTTAGGATTGACTTGGTGATGCGGGCTCTTTTTTGATTCCATATGAACTTTAAAGTAGTTTTTTCCAATTCTGTGAAGAAAGTCATTGGTACCTTGATAGGGATGGCATTGAATCTGTAAATTACCTTAGGCAGTATGGCCATTTTCACGATATTGATTCTTCCTACCCATAAGCATGCAATGTTCTTCCATTTGTTTGTATCCTCTTTTATTTCATTGAGCAGTGGTTCGTAGTTCTCCTTGAAAAGGTCCTTCACATCCCTTGTAAATTGGATTCCTAGGTATTTTATTCTCTTTGAAGCAACTGTGAATGGGAGTTCACTCATGATTTGGCTCTCTGTTTGTCTGTTATTGGTGGATAAGAATGCTTGTGATTTTTATACATTGATTTTGTTTCCTGAGACTTTGCTGAAGTTGCTTATCAGCTTAAGGAGATTTTGGGCTGAGAAAATGGGGTTTTCTAGATATACAATCATGTCATCTGCAAACAGGGACAATTTGACTTCCTCTTTTCCTAATTGAATACCCTTGATTTCCTCTCTTGCCTAATTGCCCTGGCCAGAACTTCCAACACTATGTTGAATAGGAGTGGTGAGAGAGGGCATCCCTGTCTTGTGCCAGTTTTCAAAGGGAATGCAACAAAAGCCAAAATTGATAAATGGGATCTAATTAAACTAAAGAGCTTCTGCAGAGCAAAAGAAACTACCATGAGAGTGAACAGGCAACCTACAAAATGGGAGAAAATTTTTGCAACCTACTCATCTGACAAAGGGCTAATATCCAGAATCTACAATGAACTCCAACAAATTTACAAGAAAAAAACAAACAAGCAACCCCATCAAAAAGTGGGCAAAGGACATGAACAGACACTTCTCAAAAGAAGACATTTATGCAGCCAAAAAACACATGAAAAAATGCTCATCATCACTGGCCATCAGAGAAATGCAAATCAAAACCACAATGAGATACCATCTCACACCAGTTAGAATGGCAATCATTAAAAAGTCAGGAAACAACAGGTGCTGGAGAGGATGTGCAGAAATAGGAACACTTTGACACTGTTGGTGGGACTGTAAACTGGTTCAACCACTGTGGAAGTCAGTGTGGCGATCCCTCAGGGATCTAGAACTAGAAATACCATTTGACCCAGCCATCCCATTACTGGGTATATACCCAAAGGACTATAAATCATGCTGCTATAAAGACACATGCACACGTATGTTTATTGCGGCATTATTCACAATAGCAAAGACTTGGAACCAACCCAAATGTCCAACAATGATAGACTGGATTAAGAAAATGTGGCACATATACACCATGGAATACTATGCAGCCATAAAAAATGATGAGTTCATGTCCTTTGTAGGGTCATGGATGATACTGGAAATCATCATTCTCAGTAAACTATTGCAAGAACAAAAAACCAAACACCGCATGTTCTCATTCATAGGTGGGAATTGAACAATGAGAACACATGGACACAGGAAGGGGAACATCACACTCTGGGGACTGTTGTGGGGTGGGGGGAGGGGGGAGGGATAGCATTGGGAGATATACCGAATGCTAGATGACGAGTTAGTGGGTGCAGCGCAGCAGCATGGCACGTGTATACATATATAACTGACCTGCACATTGCGCACATGTACCCTAAAACCTAAAGTATAATAATAATAAATTTAAAAAAATTAAAAAAAAAGAATGGTACAATACTATATGTCAAACTTGAACAATTTATGCAATCATCTTACAGGAAAACATTCTTATAAACTACAGATATTTAAATTATTTTCACTATAGTGTTTAGTATATACTTTTTATATAAATTGGATCACATTATGAAAAAAAAAAAAAAAGAATGTTGAATATTGGCCCCCACTCTCTTCTGGCTTGTAGAGTTTCTGCCAAGAGATCTGCTGTTAGTCTGATGGGCTTCCCTTTGTGGGTAATTTGACCTTTCCTTCTGGCTGCCCTTAGCATTTTTTCCTTCATTTCAACTTTGGTGAATCTGAGAATTTTGTGTCTTGGAGTTGTTCTTCTCGAGGAGTATCTTTGTGGCATTCTCTGTATTTCCTGAATCTGAATGTTGTCCTGCCTTGCTAGATTGGGGAAGTTCTCCTGGATAATATCCTGCAGAGTGTTTTCCAACTTGGTTCCATTCTCCCCGTCACTTTCAGGTACATTATCAGACGTAGATTTGGTCTTTTCACATAGTCCCATATTTCTTGGAGGCTTTGTTTGTTTCTTTTTATTCTTTTTTCTCTAAACTTCCCTTCTCGCTTCATTTCATTCATTTCATCTTCCATCACTGATACCCTTTCTTCCCGTTGATCGCATCGGCTCCTGAGGCTTCTGCATTCTTCACATAGTTCTCGAGCCTCGGCTTTCAGCTCCATCAGCTCCTTTAAGCACTTCTCTGTATTTGTTATTCTAGTTATACATTCTTCTAAATTTTTTTCAAAGTTTTTAACCTCTTTGCCTTTGTTTTGAATTTCCTCCTGTAGCTCGGAGTAGTTTGATCATCTGAAGCCTTCTTCTCTCAATTCGTCAAAGTCATTCTCTGTCCAGCTTTGATCCGTTGCTGGTGAGGAACTGCATGCCTTTGGAGGCAGAGAGGCACTCTGCTTTTTAGAGTTTCCAGTTTTTCTGCTCTGTTTTTTCCCCATCTTTGTGGTTTTATCTACTTTTGGTCTTTGATGATGGTGATGTACAGATGGGTTTTTGGTGTGGGTGTCCTTTCTGTTTGTTAGTTTTCTTTCTAACAGACAGGACCCTCAGCTGCAGGTCTGTTGGAGTTTGCTAGAGGTCCACTCCAGACTCTGTTTGCCGGGGTACCAGCAGTGGTGGCTGCAGAACAGCAGATTTTCCTGAACCGCGAATGCTGCTGTCTGATCGTTCCTCTGGAAGTTTTGTCTCCGAGGAGTACCTGGCCATGTGAGGTGTCAGTCTGCCCCTACTGGGGGGTGCCTCCCAGTTAGTCTGCTCAGGGGTCAGCGGTCAGGGACCCACTTGAGGAGGCAGTCTGCCCGTTCTCAGATCTCCAGCTGTGTGCTGGGAGAACCACTGCTCTCTTCAAAGCTGTCAGACAGGGACATTTAAGTCTGCAGAGGTTACTGCTGTCCTTTTGTTTGTCTGTGCCCTGCCCCCAGAGGTGGAGCCTATAGAGGCAGGCAGGCCTTTTTGAGCTGTGGTGGGCCCCACCCAGTTGGAGCTTCCCAGATGCTTTGTTTACCTAAGCAAGCCTGGGCAATGGCCGGTGCCCCTCCTCCAGCCTCGCTGCCACCTTGCAGTTTGATCTCAGACTGCTGTGCTAGCAATCAGTGAGACTCTGTGGGCATAGGACCCTCCTAGCCAGGTGCGGGATATAATCTCCTGGTGCGCCATTTTTTAAGCCTGTGGGGAAAGCGCAGTATTAGGGCAGGAGTGACCCGATTTTCCAGGTGCCGTCTGTCACCCCTTTCTTTGACGAGGAAAGGGAACTCCCTGACCCCTTGAACTTCCCAAGTGAGGCAATGCCTCGCCCTGCTTTGGCTTGCGCATGGTGCACTGCACCCACTGTCCTGCGCCCACTGTCTGGCACTCCCTAGTGAGATGAACCCGGTACCGCAGATGGAAATGCAGAAATCACCCGTCTTCTGTGTCGCTCACGCTGGGAGCTGTAGACCGGAGTTGTTCCTATTCGGCCATCTTGGCTGCCCTCCCCCCAGCGTCTCTTGACTTTTAAAGTTAAAAAATATATTGTGTAGTTTATAACACAGAGAAGTAAGATACATGAAAGTAACAAGACAAAGAATGGAGAAATAAACAGAATTATACTGTCACAAGTTGTCATTTTATTTGTGAATTGCCATTATATTAACTGACAATAAATAGTGATAAGTTAATAATGCACATTATGATTGCTAGAACTAATAAAAGTAAAATAGCTAAATACATAAATTTTATATAAATAAAATATATATATGGATATATACAAATAACATAACTAAAAAGTTAAAAGCAGAAATAAACTGAAAACTAAAAATAATTCAGACAAGGTTGTAATAGTGACACAATGCATTTGTCAAACACATAAAACTTTGTAGTACAAAGAGTATATGCAAATTTAGAAAAGTATCATTTAAGAAGCTAGACAGTCCCTGGAAGACTATAGAATGTAATAACAAAAAAACCGAACTATATTACAAATGTATGAAACGATCATACATTGTTACTTAGGTGCTGACCTAAGTAACTTTAGAAATGAATGCAATCTGCATAATAACAATTTTTATAACCCATACATAAGCATCAAATTCTAGTTGATAAATTATCACCCTCTAGGATACAAATAGCAAGACGATAAAATTAAACCTAACTGTGCCAAAATTTATCTCTATGGTAAATGGATAAAATACATTCATTAAAAGGCAGAGATAATAATCTTATAAGGTACTATTAAAAAGAATAAAAACAAGCAATTGCATAATGTCTAAAAAGATGCACTTTACATATGAAGACTTAAATGGTCTAAAAGTAAAAGGATAGAAACAGATATATCATGCACATCCTCATCATAATGAAATGGGAGAGTTCCCTGCTTCCCCTCTCAGGACAAGCGACAGGAGTGTGGCCCGACTGTGGTTGCCCCCACAGCTTAAACCTCTACAGGAAGGGAAGCACACAGACAGGCATGTGCAGGGACCAGGGTGAGTGCTTTTGGGATCCAGCCCCACAGCAGTGTATAGAGGTGGGTGTCTGCGACTCCCAAAGCCCAAGTGGGTGTGTGTTACAGTGTACTCGTTTAGCTTTGCTGTCTGCAGATGGCTTGTGTGTTAATCAGCTTAGTGTACCCTCTGCCTTATTGCAAGGGAAGGGGGCCAGTGTGACAGTCCTCTGTATCCCAAGCTCTTGCCAGTGTCCTGAAAGAATCAGGGCTCGAAGGATGAGTGCAAGGTTTTATTGAGTGGTGGAGGTGGCTCTCAGTGTGATGGATGGGGAGTGGGAAGTGAGGATGGATTGGGAAGGTGGTCTTCCCCTGGAGTCGAGCTGCATTATTCCCCTGTAGCTGGTCTGCTAGTCCACCGGTCTGCTGGTCTGCTTGCCTTTTCCTCTCCTCGCTTGTGGGTCTCATCTGGAACTCGGAGTTTGCAGTTTACATCAGGGCAGGATAGGGGGCATGCAGGCCAAAAGGCAACTTTTTGGTAGCAAAAACAGAAATGCCAATCCTCATTTAGGGCTGCAAGTCTTCAGGCTTGAGGGTGGGGTCTTTGCTGGGGAACTGCCCTCTTCTACTCAATATTTCCTTCTCATGTCCATATCAATAAGATAGCATATATGGTTATATTAATCTTATACAAAATATATGAAATACAAGTAATATTACCAAAGATAAAGAAGTATATTTCACAATAATAAAACTATTAATCATCAAAACAATGTAACATTTTTTAGTGAATATCCACCTAATTACAGAGCTTCAGAGTACTTGATACAAAAATTGACCATAACTAAACAGAGAAATAGATAAATCCTCAATTACTTGTGGATTATAAGTGATTATAATCATTTATGGACTATCTTGACAGTAATTTCTCAGTAACTGAGGATATAAGTAGACAAAAGAAAATCCGTTAGAATTCAGAAGATATTAATTTGATATAAATTATGTTTAAAAAACACTACACCCAAATTTGGGTGACACATTCTTCACAAGTGCACATGGAACATTCATTAGATTAATTAAATGCTACTTTCATAAAGCAAATCTTATTAGTTTTGAAAACCATACGATGATGAGTAGAAAAATGATTTGACAGAACTTAACAACATTACAGATTTAATCTCTCTCAAATAAGACTAGAAGGGAATTTACTTAATCTCATAAACAGCATCTATGAAATACCTATAGCAATTGTTGTAGTGAATGAAAAAATACTAAATATTTCATTTTAAAGATCAGGAATAGGCAAAATATACATATTCCTCCCATGTAATTTGCACAGTACTGGAGTCCATGCCTGATGAAATAAAGAAATTAAAAAACAAAAAAATGGAAGGTAAGAAGGAAGACTGTTTTAGTTCACATATGATATAAACATGTATATAGAAAATGTAATGGATTTTTAAAAATGTATTAGGACATATATATGAATTCATAATGTTTGCAGTATACAAGGATGACATAAAATTTAATTGTTTTTACACATCAACAAAGAAATAAAAAATAAAATATAAAATACTGTTTACAATGTCATAAAAACAAAATTGCTATTCCAAAATTTTTAAATCACCTACAAAAGCTGATGATTTATAACTAGCAGCTACAACTTAGTTATAACTAGTAGTATCTAACTATGTAAAATGAGAAAGGACTTCCTTCAGGCTGACACAGTTTTGATCAGATGGAAATCTAGATTTTTACAAAGGACCAGAGAGACCCAGATATAGTGATTATGTGGTTATATATAAATGAGATTTATTTTAAAAATTTAAAGACGTTTTAAAGTTATGTGGCTTTTTAATGTAAAGTGAATATCAATGCATTGTGAAGTTTATATCATGTGAAGATAGAAAATGTGTGGCAAGAGTAGTGTGAAGAACAGGAGAAAAGAAATGGAAGAACACTATTGTAAGATTCTTATACTATATGTGAAGTGGTATAGTATCACTTGAATGAAAACTCCAAAATATAGTTCACTGTTTATAAACTGTAAGCTAAAGGTGTAAGCTATAAACCCTAGAACAAATACTAAAATAAACCAATGAATATTTAAAGCTAATAAAGCACAAATAAAATTGAATCATACAAAATAAACTATATAAAATAAGAAAAGAAGCATAACATGCATAACAAAAGAAAATGAGGAATAAGTTTACAATCAAATTTAATCATCACATTAAATATAAGGGACTGAACACCCCATTTAAAAGGCAGAGTATTTCAGGTTAAATATAAAAGCAAAACTCAATTGTGTATTTTTTTTATTTTTATATAGTATATATTTATCCCCAAGAATCCCATTTTAAATATAAAGATACAAACAGGTAAACAGTAAAGGATGTCTACAAATTAGATAGAAAAAATGGAAAATTCCTAGAAAGACACAAACTAACAAAATTGACTAAAGAAGTAGTAAATAATCTGTATAGACTTATAGCAAGTAAATACTTTGAATTATTAATTTTTAAACCTTCAACAAAGAAAAAAACCTAGACTTGGATGGTTATACTGGGGAATTCTACTCAATACTTAAAGAAGAATTAACATCAATTCATCACAAACTCTTTCCAGAAAATAGAAGGAATCATTTTTCAATGTATTGTATGAGGCCAGTATTATATGTATTATATGAGGCCAGTATTACCCTGACACCATGACCATCCAATGATATCACAAAAAAACACAAACCAATATTATTTATGCATATATACATAAAAAAACTAAATGCTAGCAAATCAAGTCTGGCAACATATTAAAAAATATTATGTGCCGTGACTAGGTGGGATTTATCCCTGGAATGCAAGGTTGCATCAAATAATTTATATAATATACCTCATTCATAGAATAAAGAATAAAAATTATATAATCATCTCAATAAACATAGAAAAATGTTGATAATATTTGTCTTTTATGATAAAAATACTCAACAAACCATTAACAGAAGGTACTCCCACACTTAATAAAAAGTTGGTGTACAAAAACTCCAGAGCTAACAACATAATTCATCAGAAAGAACTTAAAATTTTCACCTTAACATCAGGAATGAGAAAGATATGTCCACTACTCTCAGCACTTCTATTTAACATTATACTGATGATTCTATCCAGGACATATAAGAGGAAAGACAGAGCTGGAGGGGAGAAGGAAAAGGGAGAGAAATAAAAAGAGAAGAGGAAGAAGAAGAAAGAAAGGAGAAGAAGAAAGAAGAAGGAGAAGAAAGAGGAAGAAGAAAGAGGAGGAGGAGAGGAAGAAGAAGAAGGAGAAGGAGGAGGAGGAGAAGATGAAGGAGAAGGAGAAGAAGGAAGAAGAAGGAGAAGGAGAAGAAGAAGAAAGAGGAGGAGAAGAAGAAGAAAGAGGAGGAGGAGAAGGAGGAGGAGGAGGAGGAAAAGAAAAGCATCAATATTAGAAAGAAATGAAGAAGTATATCTCTCCTTGTAGATGACAATTACTTTTATAGAGAAAATCCTATGGAATCCACAAAGATGTCACTAGAATTAAAAAAAAAATCAGCACATCCAGTTTGCAGAATACAAGATTACTACACATAACACAATTGTGTTTTTATACTTTAGTAATGAACAATAAAATTTTTTTAAAAGTTCTATTTGCAATCATGCCAATCATAATAAAATACTTTGAATACATTTAGCAAAATAAGTTCAAGACTTGTACCTTGAGTACTAGAAAACATTAGTGTGAGAAATTAAAGAAGGCCCAAATAAATGAAAAGACATTCCCAGAAGAAAATTCTTAAAATGACAATATTCCCAAAATTGATCTACAGATTCAGTGCAATTGTTATAAAAATTCCTTCTGATGTCCTTGCAGAAAATGCAAACAGATTGTAAAATTCATACGGAAATGCAAGGGATTCAGAGTAGCCAGCATAATCTTGAAAAAGAACAAACTTGAAGGATGCGTACTTCTTGAAGGACACATACTTCTTGATGTCAAGGCTCTGACAATCAAGACAGTGTAGTGCTGGATAGATATATGAATACATGGAAATGAATTGAAAGCCCAGAAATAAACTCTTCTATTTATGGACAGTTGATTTTCTACAAAGAGTTAAAGTTTTATTCAAATGTTTTGAATACAATAATTCAACGGGGGAAAGAGCAGTCTTTTCAACAAATGGTGCAGGAGAAGGCCAGAGAAAAACAAAACCACTGCAAACCCATAGCCAGAAAGGAAAGGAGCCAGAGGAATAAATCGTTTAACTTTACTTTCCTCCCATCCTTTTATACCACTAGTACCTTGTAATCTTCAACAACCTGCCTGAGTTCGAGGAACACAGTTGATGCCTCTCATGAAGAGTTGTCACCTTTGAACACAGAGTATAAGAAGTCAATACAGGGTAGAGCTAGAGAAACAAATTAAGAAAATTGAGAAATTAAATTAGGTTACATTAGTCCCATTCTGATAATCCAGGATAATCTTCCCACTTCAAAGTCCATAGCTTTAGTCACATTTGCAAAGTCCCTTTTGTCATGAAAGGTAACATATTAACAGACACGGGCATTTTAGTAGGACCATCATTTTCCCCATGAAATGATTGCATGTTAAATGATTGCAATGATTGTCTGTTAAATTATTCTTTTGATATAATGCAATTTAAATAATAATTGTGCTACACATACACACATACAAACCTGTACACAAATGTCGATGGCAGCATTATTCACAACAAAATCAAAGTGGAAATCACCTAAATATCCATCAACAGTTCAATGAATAAATAAATGGGGCATGTCTATACAATGTCATATCATTAAGCAGTAGGAAGGAGTGAAGTACTGGATAAAACTTGAATAAACCTTTGAAAGATTATGCTAAGTGAAACAAGCAAGTCACAAAAACACATTCTATTTGATTATTTTTTATGAGGTGCCTGGAATGAACAAATATACAGTGAAAGTAGATTGTTGGTTGCCTAGGGCTTAAAGGTGGGGTCTGGGAAAAAGTAGGAAGTGACTACTAATGGATACAGAGTTTCTTTTTTTTTTTTTTTGGATATTCTTTCTTTTATTTTATTATAATTTAAGTTTTAGGTTACATGTGCACAATGTGCAGGTTAGTTACATATGTATACATGTGCCATGCTGGTGTGCTGCACCCAATAATTCGTCATTTAGCATTAGGTATATCTCCTAATGCTATCCCTCCCCACTCCCCCCACCCTACAACGGTCCTCAGAGTGTGATGTTCCCCTTCCTGTGTCCATGTGTTCTCATTGTTCATTTCCCACCTATGAATGAGAATATGCAGTGTTGGGTTTTTTGTTCTTGCTATAGTTTACTGAGAATGATGATTTCCAATTTCATCCATGTCCCTACAAAGGACATGAACTCATCATTTTTTATGGCTGCATAGTATTCCATGGTGTATATGTGCCACATTTTCTTAATCCAGTCTATCATTGTTGGACATTTGGGTTGGTTCCAAGTCTTTGCTATTGTGAATAGTGCCACAATAAACATATGTGTGCGTGTGTCTTTATAGCAGCATGATTTATAGTCCTTTGGGTATATACCCAGTAATGGGATGGCTGGGTCAAATGGTATTTCTAGTTCTCGATCCCTGAGGAATTGCCATACTGTCTTCCACAATGGTTGAACTAATTTACAGTCCCATCAACAGTGTCAAAGTGTTCCTATTTCTCCACATCCTCTCCAGCACCTGTTGTTTCCTCACTTTTTAATGATTACCATTCTAACTGGTGTGAGATAGTATCTCATTATGGTTTTGATTTGCATTTCTCTGATGGCCAGCGATGGTGAGCATTTTTTCATGTGTTTTTTGGCTGCATAAATGTCTTCTTTTGAGGAGTGTCTGTTCATGTTCTTTGCCCACTTTTTGATGGGGTGGTTTGTTTTTTTCTTGTAAATTTGTTTGAGTTCATTGTAGATTCTGGATATTAGCCCTTTGTCAGATGAGTAGGTTGCAAAAATTTTCTCCCATTTTGTAGGTTGCCTGTTCACTCTCACAGTAGTTTCTTTTGCTGTGCAGAAGCTCTTTAGTTTAATTAGATCCCGTTTGTCAATTTTGGCTTTTGTTGCCATTGCTTTTGTTGTTTTAGACATGAAGTCCTCGCCCATGCCTATGTCCTGAATGGTATTGCCTAGGTTTTCTTCTAGGGTTTTTATGGTTTTAGGTCTAACGTTTAAGTCTTTAATCCATCTTGAATTAATTTTTGTATAAGGTGTAAGGAAGGGATCCAGTTTCAGCTTTCTACATATGGCTAGCCAGTTTTCCCAGCACCATTTATTAAATAGGGAATCCTTTGTCCATTGCTTGTTTTTCTCAGGTTTGTCAAAGATCAGATAGTTGTAGATATGCAGTGTTATTTCTGAGGGCTCTGTTCTGTTCCATTGATCTATATCTCTGTTTTGGTACCAGTACCATGCTGTTTTGGTTACTGTAGCCTTGTAGTATAGTTTGAAGTCAGGTAGCGTGATGCCTCCAGCTTTGTTCTTTTGGCTTAGGATTGACATGGTGATGCGGGCTCTTTTTTGGTGCCATATGAACTTTAAACTAGCTTTTTCCAATTCTGTGAAGAAAGTCATTGGTAGCTTCATGGGGATGGCATTGAATCTATAAATTACCTTGGGCAGTATGGCCATTTTCACGATATTGATTCTTCCTAACCATGAGCATGGAATGCTCTTCCATTTGTTTGTATCCTCTTTTATTTCATTGAGCAGTGGTTTGTAGTTCTCCTTGAAGAGGTCCTTCACATCCCTTGTAGATTGGATTCCTAGGTATTTTATTCTCTTTGAAGCAATTGTGAATGGGAGTTCACTCATGATTTGGCTCTCTGTTTGTCTGTTATTGGTGTATAAGAATGCTTGTGATTTTTGTACATTGATTTTGTATCCTGAGACTTTGCTGAAGTTGCTTATCAGCTTAAGGAGATTTTGTGCTGAGACAGTAGGGTTTTCTAGATATACAATCATGTCATCTGCAAACAGGGACAATTTGACTTCCTCTTTTCCTAATTGAATACCCTTGATTTCCTTCTCCTGCCTAATTGCCCTGGCCAGAACTTCCAACACTATGTTGAATAGGAGTGGTGAGAGAGGGCATCCCTGTCTTGTGCCAGTTTTCAAAGGGAATGCTTCTAGTTTTTGCCCATTCAGTATGATATTGGCTGTGGGTTTGTCATAGATAGCTCTTATTATTTTGAGATACATCCCATTAATACCTAATTTATTGAGAGTTTCTAGCATGAAGGGTTGTTGAATTTTGTCAAAGGCCTTTTCTGCATCTATTGAGATAATCATGTGGTTTTTGTCTTTGGTTCTGTTTATATGCTGGATTACATTTATTGATTTGCATATATTGAACCAGCCTTGCATCCCAGGGATGAAGCCCACTTGATCATGGTGGATAAGCTTTTTGATGTGCTGCTGGATTCGGTTTGCCAGTATTTTATTGAGGATTTTTGCATCAATGTTCATCAAGGATATTGGTCTAAAATTCTCTTTTTTGGTTGTGTTTCTGCCTGGCTTTGGTATCAGGATGCTGCTGGCCTCATAAAATGAGTTAGGGAGGATTCCCTCTTTTTCTATTGATTGGAATAGTTTCAGAAGGAATGGTACCAGTTCCTCCTTGTACCTCTGGTAAAATTTGGCTGTGAATCCATCTGGTCCTGGACTCTTTTTGGTTGGTAAGCTATTGATTATTGCCACAATTTCAGAGCCTGTTATTCGTCTATTCAGAGATTCAACTTCTTACTAGTTTAGTCTTGGGAGGGTGTATGTGTTGAGGAATTTATCCATTTCTTCTAGATTTTCTAGTTTATTTGCCTAGAGGTTTTTGTAGTATTCTCTGATGGTGGTTTGTATTTCTGTGGGATCGGTGGTGATATCCCCTTTATCATTTTTTATTGCATCTATTTGATTCTTCTCTCTACATGGAAACTGAACAACCTGCTCCTGAATGACTACTGGGTACATAACGAAATGAAGACAGAAATAAAGATGTTCTTTGAAACCAATGAGAACAAAGACACAATTTACCAGAATCTCTGGGACACATTCAAAGCAGTGTGTAGAGGGAAATTTATAGCACTAAATGCCCACAAGAGAAAGCAGGAAAGATCCAAAATTGACACCCTAACATCACAATTAAAAGAACTAGAAAAGCAAGAGCAAACACATTCAAAAGCTAGCAGAAGGCAAGAAATAACTAAAATCAGAGCAGAATTGAAGGAAATAGAGACACAAAAAGCCCTTCAAAAAATTAATGAATCCAGGAGCTGGTTTTTTGAAAGGATCAAGAAAATTGATAGACTGCTAGCAAGACTAAAAAAGAAGAAAAGAGAGAAGAACCAAACAGAATTGCTTTTGAGGTTAATGAAAATATTCTAAAGTAAATGAATTATATCTCAATAAAGGTGTTATAAAAGAAGTTTTCCTGAAAAACTTGAACTATTGTTTAGTATTAGTGGTCAGGAGGTCTCCTTTAGGGGAGAAAGAAAAGGGGAGTCGTCAAAAGGAATCCAAGCGAGGCTTTTAGTATATCCACAATGTTTTATTTTTTTACCAATTGGTCTTACACGAGTGTTCACTTTGTTATGGTTTACTGAGCTGTATATTTATGATTTATGTACTTTTCTGTATCTATGTTACACTTCAAAATAAAGTGTATAATTTTTAAAAGTAACAATAAATGTGTTTTTATCCATGACAAAAATAAGTAACAATTGTTTGGAAGTGTTATAATAATGACAGGGAGAAATAAAAAATTAAAGAAACAAAAATAGGCGGTAAATTGGGAGACCCAAGGCTAAGTGGTAATAAAGGTTACTTTTAGCTTTCTTGCTTTCAGGCCCACTTTGTTTTTTAACAGCAAGTAGACTGGATTTAGGTGTGTGACATTGGATATGCTTTTTAATACATTGAATCTGAGATGTCTTAAAGACCTCCAACCGAAGATGTCAAATAAGAGGTAATGTACATGTTGAAGCTTGCGGAGACATATGGTTTGAACTTTTTGACAACTCTGTATCCTCCTCCCACCCTCTACATGTCCAAAGAACACTGCTCTTTATGGGATCCCTACACTGTACCTCTTGACCTCTGGGCGGGGTTGTCCTGGCTGAGTTTGTCCTGTGGGACATACCAGAAGATCAGAGGTAGAAGGAAAGTAGAGTTCATACTTAGGACTGATAAAGGCTTCCAGCCTTTACTAGCTGCATAGTGCTTTAGCATCTCTTTTAGGTTTCTCTTATCACTATTCACACCTCTATAAATAGTCCTTTATTAAATTCTCCCTAATTGGTCCATTGGAGTGTACTGTCTGTTTCCTGTCAGGATCTTAAGTGACTCAGTAATTGACAAAATAAGTGGTCCCAGGAAATGCCCTTAAAATAGGTGTCTGGGGTTGGGTAGCTACCATATTTGAGGTGCTCACAGATAGCTTTTTTACTTTAAGAAAGGGACACTGATAATCTCTGGCATGCTGTGACATCATGATTAGTCAAATAATCACTGGCGGTGGCATAAGATGAAGTGCAGATGCAATGAAGGCCTTGGGAGACCAAGTGGTTGTGGCACTTAGTCACTATGGCAACAATGGTTTTACAAAGACTGTAGCAAGAGAGAAGAGAAAAATTGAAAGTCTGCCTCAGAGCATGAATGAAAAAATCAGAAAGCTTCTATGAAAACTTTAAAGGAGACCCTTATCTCCAGTAGCCACAGGGCAGATATGAATGAGAAAAATCAAGTCCAAGGACTAAATGTAATGGCACTGCTGTTAAGGCCAACTAAATAAAAAACCCAGCCAGGTATCTCATACTAAGTAAGGTAAAGGCACTCACGGGAAAAGAATAGGGCCCTAAAATGTTTGAGCATATGGAAGAAAGGATAAGAATTTTAAATCTCCAAATTTTAGGTATACTCATCTCAGGTTTGAAATGTAATAAATGAACTTAAGTACCTGTGGAGTGGTATTCACATCCAAAAGGCTGTTTAGTTAAAGTCTGGACTAAACAATGGCTATAATCAATGTGACATAGTACAGTGGCTCTGAATCTTAATTGTACATTGGAATCACCAAGGAGGCTTTAAAATGCATGTGTGTCTAGTTCTCACTCACATACACTGTGCAACCTGCTCAGCTACCTGCCACCAGTCACTCTGAGAGGACCTAGAGGACACCCCCTTACCAAGGCATCACTGAAAGTCTTCATGGTAAACATTTTCTATAAGCCATAGATAACTAATGGTGAGAGATGCACTAGAAATCCACTCCATATTTCAATGGGAATAATGACATGCCAGTGTAGTAGAAGCCAGATCAAAGGGCTTAACCTTCAGAAGTGAGGAGCTTAAAATCACATGAATAAGGCAATTGTTGAATTGGTAGTCAGTGCTCTGACCTGCATTAACCATGTCAGTAGCTTACTGATCCCTAGGTCCTCAGAATGAAATAGACGAGCAGCCTACTGAGGTGTGACTTAATATATACAAGCAAAAATGTCTAGGTCTAGTGTTAAAAATATAATTCAAGTCATCATAATGGGAACCCATAGCCTTTTATCCAGTTGCAAGACCTAAGCCAATACACCAGCCCGGAGTTCCTCCTTTGAAGGGGAGGCTGGTTCCTTTTAAGAAAGGATCTACAATGTAGCCATTAATAAGTACTATGTGTGTTCCCTAAACCTTCTCTATGTGACCTACAGCCAATTACCAGGAAGGCAATGTACTGGTGAAAGAGAAATAACCCAGAACTTCTGAGGGTTTATTAGTTACAGAATCTGAACTGCTGCTAATCACTAGAGACTCTAAATGCCAACCTGGCCCACTAGTAATGGACATTTATGGAGATCACATGATAGATGAAATCCTCACTTGAATTCACCTCCAGGTGTGTATAATGGGGCCATTGACTTATTGTATGGGCTGTATATGCTTATGGTATGATAAAACAAGTGGATGCTTCTAAAACTACTCCCACCGCCAAGATATTAAGCCAAACGCAATCTTCTATCCCTGGGGGAAAGGCAGAACAGTAGCACCATCAAACACCAGAAAGATGTGTGGTGAGAGTTATGTGGCATTTTTAACACATGCTCAATGAACTCACATTTCTGCCTGATGGAAAGCCAAGTGAATCTTGAACAATGACTGTAGATTATTGCAAGCAAAATTGCCTACATCATCTACGTTTTCAGATGCAGTATCTTTACTGGAGAAAATCAGTGCTACCTCTGCCACTTGACTGCTTTCTCAAAGGACCAGCAGCATCAACATCACTCCAAAATTCACTAGAAATGCAAATTCTTGGGTCCTACTCCAAATAGATAAAAATCAGAAACTTTAGAGATGGAGCCCAGAAATTGTGTTTTAACAAGCCCTCAACGTGAATAGTTTGCACTTTTCTATTAAAGAAACACTTAGGTAATGCTTTATTTTCCTACTTCAAATCAGGAAAAACACTGGCAAGGCGAGGGTAGAAGCTCATCTGCACTGTCTATTCAACTCATATGATCTCTTTTATAATATAAACTGGAAAGAACTTAATCATCTTTGTGTCCCATAAAACATCACATTGATCTTGACATTGATGACCTTACATTAATTGAGTCTATAAGTAGGAGGTAGCAAGCACTAGATGCCTTATTAAGGCATAACAGTGTCAAGGGTTGAGAGATAAATCCTTTGAAAGTTCAAGATCCTGAGCTTGCCAGACTGATAGGTTTATGAAGTGTTAGTGGTCTGGAATAGGACAGAATATTTTATCTAAAGTGAGAGATAAATGACTGAAACTTGCACTCCTAATTTCAAGAGGGAAAAAACTTGTTGGACCTTTTTAAATTATGGAAGCAAAATATTCTACATTTAGACATGATGATATAACTCATTAACTGATTAATTCATGGCATCCAGTTTAGATTTGGCCTGAATTAAAACAGGCCCTGCAGTAGGTCTATACTGCAGTGAAAAATGTGCTACCACTTGGGTCTTATGACCCATCAGAAGAAGTTGTTTGAGAAGACAAAGAAGACATATGGAGCTTCTGGAAATTTCCAAAAAGCCTAACTGTGCAGAATTTTATAGTTTTCATGTAAGACCAGTTTGCACTTTTCTATCAACAATGTCTCTTTATTTGAAAATCAGCTTCACACTTGCAATTAGGCCATTTTAATATTGAGTATCTGGAAACAGGTCTGTGAGAAATGAACTCATCATGACCTGGTCATTATATTATTCAATTAAAATTAGATGTTAAAGATTAACAAGGACTAGATTCATTCTCACATCTGAAACATCTAAGATACTGGACAAAACATATGAAACAACAGTTTTCAAAATATCAGAATGAAAGACAGTCATCCCTGAAAGAAGAGAAGCAAACAAAGCAAGTCCAATGATTGTTCCAGCTTACTGGTGGGAAGGAGTTTTGAGGCTGTTGCTAAGGAAAAGGAAATCAATACAGAGCTTATTGCTCTCTGAGTTGAAAAGATGGTGTTAGGAGTTTTTTTTTTTTCTTTCTTTCTTTCTTTCTTTATTTTTATTTTACTATTATTATACTTTAGGTGTTAGGTGTTTTGAGAAATAAAAGTATCTGGAGCTTACAAGGCAGAGTGCCAGAGAGGCGAGATGTAAAAGAGGATCTAGAGATCTACAGAGGGTCCCCTGGAGACTTCAGCTGAATACTGACTGGCAGATATATAAAGCTCAAGAAGGAATCACTTGAAAGAATTACATGGAATAATCATTAGGATTTGGAATATTTCCTGTTGACACGAGCTGGAGTAGAAACCTCATGATTCAAGGTGCATCTGGTAGAATTCCCAAAATGGTTAAATCTTGGTAATTGGCCAACACTTGTTGTGCTAGACTAGATGCTGCTCTAGTAGCTTAAAAACAAAATCAAAGGGAGTCATACTGTTTATAAATAACCTTACTGAATACCACAACAAGCTTAATTGTTACAGAAGTAAAACTTATGGAAAAATAAAAAATATCTCACCCAACAATATAAAATTCAAAATGTCTGCCATCAGATAAAAAATTACTAGACATTTAAAGAAGCAGGAAAATATGGCCTATAATGAGGGTAAGCATACTCAGTTAAAACCACTGAAAAAATGATACAGATTGTAGAAATAACAGTTACTTTAAAACTATTATTCCACTATATTCCGCATATTCAAGAAGCTAAAGAAATTAGTAAGGAGTTTAAGTAGAGATATGGACTGTATAAAAAGGGATGATATTTATGTTCTATGGATGAAAGTTACAGTATCTGAGATGAGAATAATTGGATGAAGTCAACAGCAGATTACAAATTGCAGAAAAAAACATTAATGAATTATAAGAGTAGTAATGAAGACTATCCAAAATGAAAAAGAGAGGAAAAAAGACTTAAAAAATGAACATAACATTGTTTCACTGTGGTACAACTTCAATAGAGCAATATATGATTAACTGGGCTCTCTGAAGGAGAGGAAAGAAGGACAAAAAATTTGAAAAAATATTGGTTAAAATGTTTTATATTTGAAAAAATCTATGAACCTACAATACAAGAATTTAAGCCCTGAAAACAAGAAATATGAAAAAAGTAACTCATGGAATATAATAACCAATATGAGTAAGTCAATATAAAGGGAAAAATTTTAAAGCATCTGGTGGAGTAAGATACATTATGTACACAGGATTACAGATAAAGTGAATGGCTTATCTGAAATCAGAAATTCATGCTTGGATATGGTAGAAAAATAGGCTACAGTACTGAAATAAAATAAATTACCAACCTAGAATTCTATACCCAATGAAAACATCTTTCAAAAATAAAGAGGAACTAAAAATGTTTTTGGACTGTAAAAAAAAAAAAAAAAAAAAGTGGGAGAATTTATAGCAACAACCTGCACTGCAAAGCATAAATTACAAAAAAAAATACCCAGTGAAAATATAAATCAACATAAAGGAAGGAAGGACACTAGAAATTGTAACTATATAAGTATATACAAATTTTATTCTAATAATTTAAATAATTTAAAAGATGATTGAGTGCAAAATAAAAAAGTAAGATATTATATGTTTGGGGATATATAAAATAATTTAAACTAAAATTTATAGTGACAATAGAAGAAAGGCCAGGAGGGGAGAAATGGAAAAATACAATTATATGATTCTTATATTATTCATGAAGAAGAACAATATTTCTTGGAAGTTGAAAATGAGAGATTAAAATATATAGCATAAGCCGGGCACAGTGGCTCACGCCTGTAATTCCAGCACTTTGGGAGGCCAAGGCAGGTGGATCATCTGAGGTCAGGAGTTTGAGACCAGCCCGGCCATCATGGTGAAACCCCATCTCTACTAAAAAAACAAAAATTAGACAGGTGTCGTGGCACGCATCTGTAGTCTCAACTACTTGGGAGGCTGAGGCAGGAAAATTGCTTGGGTCTGGGAGGTGGAGGTTGCAGTGAGCTGAGATTGTGCCACTGCACTCCAGGCTGGGTGACAGAGCAAGACTCCATCTCAAAAAAATAAAAATAAAAATAAAAATAAATAAATAAAACATATAGCATAGAACAAAATAATATAACAAAGAATTTTGACTAAAGAGCCAACAAAGAAAATAGAATGAAATCATAAAATGTACTCAACTAATTCAAAGGAAGGCAGACAAAAAGGATAAATGATATAAATAGAAATGGAAAGATGATAAATTTAAATCAAACCATACAAGCAATTACATTAAATGTAAATGGTCTAAACATCCCAATTTTAAAAAAATAGAGATTGTCAGTTTCCATAAAAAAGCAATACTGAATTACGTTTCCTATAAGAAACACACTTAGGCTCAAAACAAAGGGATGGAGAAATATTTACCAAGCAAATGGAAAGCAAAAAAAAAAAAGCAGGGATTGCAATCTTAGTCTCTGATAAAACAGACTTTAAACCAACAAAGATCAAAAAAGAAAAAGAAGGGCATTACATAATGGTAAAGGGATCGATGCAACAAGAAGAGCTAACTATCCTAAATATATACGCACCCAATACAGGAGCACCCAGATTCATAAAGCAAGTTCTTAAAGACTTACAAAGAGACTTAGACTTAGTCTCCCACAAAATAACAGTGGAAGACTTTAACACCCCACTGCCAAAATTAGACAGATAAATGAGACAGGAAATTAACAAGGATATTCAGGAATTGAACTCAGCTCTAGACCAAGCGGACCTAATAAACATCTACAGAACTCTCCACCCCAAATCAACAGAATATACATTCTTCTCAGGGCCACATAGCACTTATTCTAAAATTGACCACATAATTGGAAGTAAAACACTCCTCAGCAAATGTAAAAGCACGAAAATCATGACAAACAGTCTCTCAGACCACAGTGCAATCAAATTAGAATTCAGGATTAAGAAACTCACTCAAAGACAGCACAACTACATGGAAACTGAATAACCTGCTCCTGAATGACTACTGGGTAAATAATGAAATTAAGGCAGAAATAAATAAGCTCTTTGAAACCAATGAGAACAAAGACACAGCATACCAGAATCTCTGGGACACAGCTAAAGCAATGTTTAGAGAAAACTTTATAGCACTAAATGCCCACATGAGAAAGCTGCAAAGATCTAAAATTGACACGCTAATATCCCAATTAAAAGAAATAGAGAAGCAAGAGGAAACAAATTCAAAAGCTAGCAGAAGACAAGAAATAAATAAGTTCAAAGCAGAACAGAAGGAGATGGAGGCACGAAAAACTCTTCTAAAAATCAATGAATCCAGGAGTTGGTTTTTTTTAAAAGATTAACAAAATAAACCACTACCAATACTAATAAAGAAGAAAAGAAAGAAGAATCAAATAGACACAATAAAAAATTATAAAGGGGGCATCATCACTGATTCCACAGAAATGCAGACTACCATCAGAGAAAACTATAAACACCTCTATGCAAAAAACTAGAAAATCTAGAAGAAATGGATAAATTCCTGCACACATACACCATCCCAAAACTAAACCAGGAAGAAGTTGAATCCCTGAGCAGACCAATAACAAGTTCTGAAATTGAGGCAGCAATTAATAGCCTGCCAACCAAAAAAAAGCCCAGGACCAGATGGATTCAGAGCTGAATTCTACCAGAGGTACAAAGAGGAGCTGGTACCATTGCTTCTGAAACTATTGCAAACAATAGAAAAAGAAGGACTCCTCCCTAACTCACATTATGAGGCCAGCATCATCCTGATACCAAAACCTGGCAGAGACACAACAAAAAAAGAAATTTTCAGGCTAATATCCCTGATAAACATTGATCTGAAAATTCTCAATAAAATACTGGCAAACCACCAAATCCAGCAGCACATCAAAAACTTACCCACCGTGATCAATTTGGCTTCATCCCTGGTATGCAAGGCTGGTTCAACATACACAAATCAATAAACATAACCCATCACATGAACAGAACCAATGATAAAAACCACATAATTATCTCAATAGATGTAGAAAAGTCCCTTGAAAAAATTCAACACTACTTCATGCTAAAAACACTCAATAAACTAGGTATTGATGGAACATATCTCAAAATAATAAGACCTATTCATGGCAAAGCCACAGGCAATATCATACAGAATGGGCAAAAGCTGGAAGCATTCCCTTTGAAAACCAGCATAAGACAAGGATGCTCTCTGTCACCACTCCTATTCAACATAGTATGGGAAATTCTGGCCAGAGCAATCAGGCAAGAGAAAGAAATAAAGGGTATTCAAACAGGAAGAAAAGAAGTCAAATGGTCTCTGTTTGCAGATGAAATGATTGCGTATTTAGAAAACCCCATTGTTTCAGCCCAAAAGCTCCTTAAGCTGATAAGCAACTTCAGCCAAGTCTCAGGATATAAAATCAATGTACAAAAATCACAGGCATTCCTATACGTAATAATCGACAAACATAGAGCCAAATCATGAATGAACTCCCATTCACAATGTCTATAAAGAGAATAAAATAGCTAGGAATACAACTTACAAGGGATGTGAAGGACCTCTTCAAGAAGAACTACAAAACACTGTTCAAGGCAATAAGAGAAGACACAAACAAATGGAAAAACATTCCATGTTCATGGATAGGAAGAATCAATATTGTGAAAATGGCCACACTGCCCAAAGTAATTTATAGATTCAATGCCATCCCCATCAAGCTACCATTGACTTTCTTCACAGAATTAGAAAAAACGACTTTAAATTTCATATGGAACCAAAAAACAGCCCATATAACTAAGACAATCCTAAGCAAAAAGGACAAAGCTGGAGGCATCACACTACCTGACTTCAAACTATACTACAAGGCTACAGTAACTAAAACAGCATGGTACTGATACCAAAACAGATATATAGACCAATAGAACAGAACAGAGGCTTCAGAAACAACACTGCACATCTACAACCATCTGATCTTTGATAAGCCTGACAAAAACTAGCAATGGGGAAAGGTTTCCCTATTTAATAAATGGTGTTGGGAAAACTGTCAAGCCATATGGGGAAAACTGAAACTGGACCCCTTCCTTACACCTTATACAAAAAGTAACTCAAGATGGACTAAAGACTTAAATGTAAGCCCTAAAACCATAAAAACCCTAGATGAAAACCTAGGCAATACCATTCAAGACTTAGGCATGGGCAAAAACTTCATGACTAAAACACCAAAAGCAATGGCATCAGAAGCCAAAATGGACAAATGGGATCTAATTAAACTAAAGAGCTTTTGCACAGCAAAAGAAACTATCATCAGAGCAAACAGGTAACCTACAGAATGGGAGAAAATTTTGCAATCTATCCATCTGACAAAGAGCTAATATCCAGAATCTACAAGAACTTAAACAAATTTACAAGTAAAAAACAACTCCACCAAAAAGTGGGCAAAAGATATGAACAGACATTTCTCAAAAGAAGACATTTATGCAGCCAACAAACATATGAAAAAATACTCATCATCACTCGTCATTGGAGAAATGCAAATCAACACTACAATGAGATACCATCTCATGCCAGTTAGAATGGCGATCATTAAAAAGTCAGGAAACAACAGATGATGGAGAGGATGTGGAGAAATAGGAACGCTTTTACACTGCTAGTGGGAGTGTAAATTAGTACAACCATTTTGGAAGACAGTGTGGTGATTCCTGAAGGATCTAGAACAAGAAATACCATTTGACCCAGCAATCCCGTTAGTGGGTATATACCCAAAGGATTATAAATCATTCTACTATAAAGACACATGCACACTTATGTTTATTGCAGCACTATTTACAATAGCGAAGACTTGGAACCAACCCAAATGTCCATCAATGATAGACTGGATAAAGAAAATGTGGCACATATACACCATGGAATACTATGCAGCCATACAAAAGAATGAGTTCATGTCCTTTGCAAGGACATGGATGAAGCAGGAAACCATCATTCTCAGCAAACTAACACAGGAACAGACAACCCAACACTGCACGTTCTCACTCGTAAGTGGGAGTTGAATAATGAGAACAAATGGACACAGGGAAGGAAACATCACACTTGGACCTGTCAGGGGATGGGGGTCAAGGGGAAGGATAGCATTAGGAAAAATACCTAATGTAGATGACAGATTGATGGGTGCAGCAAACCACCATGTCATATGTATACTTATGTAACAAACCTGTACATTCTGTACATGTATTCCAGAACTTAAAGTGTAATAATTTTTTTTAAAAAGATACACTTCATAAAGGAAAAAATGAAATTAGAAGTAAGATATGAGAAAATATATACTATGTTAACAATTTTTTAAAACAATACTGAACTGTATGTTTCCTATAATAAACACACTTTATAAAAGAAAAAGTGAAATTAAAAGTAAGCTATGAGAAAATACACACTATGTTAACAATTGTTTAAAAGATAGTTTGGCTGTATTAATAATAAACAAAGTAGATTTCAGAACAAAGAATATAGCCGTGAATAAAGAGGTCAATTGTCAAGAAAGTATATATTCCTAATTATACGCCTATTGTATTCCTATTTATACACTGAATAATAACATTTTTTGAAGTACATGAATCAAAAACTGGTGAAACTTTCAGGAGAAATAGACAAATTTTACCATCTTTCTCTATTAATGTATAGAATAAATAGACAGAAAATCAGTGAAAATATAGAATACTGAAAACATTACCAACCAAATTTTAAATCACGTTTATAGCTCTCTCAACCTCACAATAACGAATAAATTTTGTTTAAAGTGCACACAAAAAACGTTTACCGAGACAGTCCATTTTCTTTTTTTTTATTATTATTATTATACTTTAAGTTTTAGGGTACATGTGCACAATGTGCAGGTTTGTTACATATGTATACATGTGCCATGCTGGTGTGCTGCACCCATTAACTCATCATTTAGCATTAGGTATATCTCCTAATGCTATCCCCCCCCTCCCCCACCCCACAACAGTCCCCAGAGTGTGATGTTCCCTTTCCTGTGTCCATGTGTTCTCGTTGTTCAATTTCCATCTATGAGTGAGAACACACGGTGTTTGGTTTTTTGTCCTTGCGATAGTTTACTGAGAATGATGATTTCGAATTTCATCCATGTCCCTACAAAGGACATGAACTCATCATTTTTTATGGCTGCATAGTATTCCATGATGTATATGTGCCACATTTTCTTAATCCAGTCTATCATTGTTGGACATTTGGGTTGGTTCCAAGTCTTTGCTATTGTGAATAATGCCGCAATAAACATACGTGTGCATGTGTCTTTATAGCAGCATGATTTATAGTCCTTTGGGTATATACCCAGTAATGGGATGGCTGGGTCAAATGGTATTTCTAGTTCTCGATCCCTGAGGAATCGCCATACTGACTTCTGCAATGGTTGAACCAGTTTACAGTCCCACCAACAGTGTAAAAGTGTTCCTATTTCTCCACATCCTCTCCAGCACCTGTTGTTTCCTGACTTTTTAATGATTGCCATTCTAACTGGTGTAAGATGGTATCTCATTGTGGTTTTGATTTGCATTTCTCTGATGGCCAGTGATGATGAGCATTTTTTCATGTGTCTTTTGGCTGCATAAATGTCTTCTTTTGAGAAGTGTCTGTTCATATCCTTCACCCACTTTTTGATGGGGTTGTTTGTTTTTTTCTTGTAAATTTGTTTGAGTTCATTGTAGATTCTGGATAAACAATTCTTAATAAAATTAAAAGTATTCAAATAAAACAAACTATGTTTTCTAATTCTAACGGAACTAATTTTGTAATCAATAATATAAAGACATCTGGAAACTAAATTGAAACTAAATTTTGATATCAAATAGTATACTTGTAAGTAACCCATGTATTAAAGAGTAAGTCAATAGAAAATAGTTGAAAGAAATGAAAATAAAAGTTCAATATATCAAAATTCGTGGAAAAGGGCTAATGTAGTACTTAAAATAAATTTATAACACTAAGTGCCTATGTCAGAATAGCAAAAAGGTCTTGAGTTAATGATTCCATCTTTTACTTTAATAAAATAATAGAAGAATAAATTAAACCCAAATAAGTAATTAAAAAGAAAAAAATAAAGAATATAGTGAAAATCAATGAAATAAAAAATAGAAAATTATACAGAAAAAATCTATAAAGCCAAAAACTGGATCTTTAAACAATTTAGTAAAATTAAGAAACCTGTAGCCAAAGAAAAAAAAAGACCATATCGAGAATGAAACAAGTGACATCAGTAAAGATTCTACAGAAAATAAAAGAACAGCAAGAGAGCAACTGTAGATAATAAGGTAACAAGAGTAAACAACTTTTTGCCAATAAGATAAAATGGACAAATTCCCTGAAAGGTACAAACTATGAAAACAATTGGACAATTAGAAATACATAACCTGAATGGCTTTTTTTATGATATTGAATTTGTAATTTAAAATTCCTCTTCCCTGTGCATTCTGCTGCCCTCACAAAAATAAAAAACCTCGAAGCCCAGATGGCTTTATTGGTTAATTCTAACACGTTTTTAAGGAAGAGCATATCAAATCTATACAAACTCTTCGTACAAGTGAAGAAGACGGAACATATTTCATCTCATTCTGTAAGATTAGTAATACTCTGGCACTAAACCCAAAAAAGAGCATTACAAGAGAAGTGAATTATAGATTAATATCTTTTGTGAATAAAGATGCAAAAATTTCTTTAAACGTTTTGGAAAATTGAATTCAAGTATATATAAAGAGGATAATATATAATAACCAATTAAATTTATTCCAGAAAAGTAATGTTGTCTTAACATTCTAAAATCAATCAATACAGTTAACCATATTAATGGACTAAAAAATAAATAACATGATCAACTCAATATAAAAAAGAAAAAGCTGACAAACTACAACATTTACTCCTGGTAAAAAGTACAAGAAAATTAGGAATAGAAAAGATTTTCTCCAGCTGATTAAGGGCTTCTATCAAAAACTTAGAGTTTATGTACTTAATAATGAAAGACAATATGCTGTTGATAAATCAATAGAACAGAATGGTACAGAAATAGAACTGCATACAGTTGGCCATTTAACTGTTGACAAAGATGCAAAACCAAAACTATATAGAAAGCACAGTCTTTTCAACAAATGCTACTTAACCACTTTGATAGCTACAGGAAAGAAAAACACATGAACGGCTAATTTTGACTCATACCTCACATCATACACAAAATTTAACCTAAAATGTAGCATAGACCTAAATGCAAAACTTAAAATTATATTAGAAGAAGTCATAGAATCTTTTCATGACCTTGGGTGAGTCATAGGTTTCTTAGATAAAATAGCCAAAGCACAATACATAAAAGAATACCATTTGACCCAGCCACCCCATTACTGGATATATATCCAAAGGATTATAAATTATGCTGCTATAAAGACACATGCACACGTATGTTTACTGTGGCACTATTCACAATAGCAAAGACTTGGAACCAACCCAAATGTCCAACAATGATAGACTGGATTAAGAAAATGTGGCACATATACACCATGGAATACTATGCAGCCATCAAAAATGATGAGTTCATGTCCTTTGTAGGGACATGGATGAAGCTGGAAACCATCATTCTCAGCAAACTATCACAAGGACAAAAAACCAAACATCGCATGTTCTCACTCAAAGGTGGGAATTGAACAATGAGAACACATGGACACAGGAAGGGGAACATCACACACCGGGGACTGTTGTGGGGTGGGGGGAGGGGGGAGGGATAGCATTAGGAGATATACCTAATGCTAAATGACGAGTTAATGGGTGCAGCACACCAGCATGGCACATGTATACATATGTAACAAACCTGCACATTGTGCACATGTACCCTAAAACTTAAAGTATAATAATAAAAAATAAATAAATTTTAAAAAATAAAAATAAATTAATAAATAGGCTTCATTAAAATTTAAAACTTCTAAACTTCAAAAGCAACTGTTAAAAGAAGTAAAAGGCAGGCCACACTCTGGGTAAAAATACCTACAAATTATGTATCTGATAAAGGATTTATATCAGAATATATATTGTCAACAAAAAGAATAAAATGACACAACTTTTAAAAACTGGCAAAATACTTGAATATAAACATCACCAAGGAAGATATACAAATAGCAAATAAGCACTTGAATCATGCTCAATATCAATAGTCGTTAGTGAAGTGCAAATTATAACCTCAATGAACTACTACTCTGTGCCTATTTTAAAAAGTTGGTATTTGTAAAAGACTGACCACATCAGGTTTGGCAAGGATATGGAACAACTGGAAGTCTCATTCACTGCTGGATAGTATGTAGAGTGATACAATCAATTTGGAAAATAGTTTGAACATTTTTTAAAAATATATACATATGCCTACCATATGACCCTGCTATTCTACTAGATACTGATCCAAGGGATATGAAAGCATTTATCCACCTGCCTGAGTTGTTTATTGCTGTTGTAACAAATTACCACAATTTAGTGGCTTAAAGGAACATAGTTTTATTATCTTACAGTTTGGGAGGTCAGAAGTCCTTAATGATTTTCTGGGGCAAAAACCAAGTTGTTCAGCAGAGGTGCATTCTTTTTGGAGGCTCTAGGGCAGAAACTGTGCTTTTTTCAGATTTTAGGGGCCACCTGCCTTCCTCCTTTTGTGTCCCCACTCGGTATTCTCAGAGCTAGTAGCATAGCTGCATATCATTTTCAAATCTCTCTTCTCTCTCTCTCTGACCTCTGCTTCCATAGTCACATTTCTTTCTCTCACTCTTACCATCAGGTTTTCTTTGTGTAACACTCTTCTGAATTATATTAGGTCCAACTGAACAATCCATTACAACCTTTCCATCTCAAGATTCCTAATCACATCTGCAAGGTCGTTTTTGCTATGTTGTAAGGTAATATATTCATAAGTCCCAGAGAATAGAATGTGGATATCTTTGGGGAGATATCCTGTCTACCACACCCCCAAATCTTGTACTTGATTATTAATAACATCTTTAATTGTAATGTCCCTAAACTGGGAACTCCGCAAATGTCAATCAACAAGTAAATAAAACCATCAGATCTAGAGAGAACTCACTGTCAGGAGAACAACAGCATGAGGGTAACTGCCCCCATGATTAAATTACCTCCTACCAGGTCCCTCCCATGACATGTGGGGATTATGGGAACTACAGTCCAAGATGAGATTTGGGTGGGGACACAGACAAACCATATCGTGTATTTTATGTTGACTATACCTCAATAAAGCTGTTTTAAACATTTACAATTAATGCAAGGAAACTGGAAAACAATAATTGTCACATGTCTTCTGGCTTCAGCAGGTCCAAAACACAAACAAATTAAAGGAAAAATTAGGTGGCCCAGATACCTCTGGAATCTTCTCCTAGTCCTTCTGTGCATTTCTCACAACCTCTACCAGTAGGCTCATGGGAAATTACCCACGACCAGTTAAGACACAGAGGAAGAAAACTGTAAGTTATCTTTACTGGTAGATTGGTACAACAAACCATACCAGCTGGGAGTAAATTGTTGCTACATAATAGAGAAACTCAGGAGAAGTCTTGAAAGGTATTAATAAAGAAAATTTATAGATTCACTGTGGATCACCAATAGTGGCTATTCATAAAAAGGGAGATTAGTGAAAAAGCACATGAGATAAAAATACTCATGTGCCAGATACTGGTTTATTAGCAGGCATCCACTGTGAGCTCAATAACCAGGTAGATAAGATGTCTTATCTTGTATATATCATTGTGACTCCCTTTCCAGCAATGTCAGTACTGTTCAAATGGCAAAGTGCAATATGGCAATGACAACAGTATTAGAAGGTATGTATAGGTTCCACTTGCCCAGGCTGCCTAAGGCTGAATCCCATTCTGAATTCTAATATGGTGCCATGCTCTGGGAAGGCCAGATAGCCATCATGTAGAAAAGACAGGGATTTTCCACATATAAATTGACTCTGGTATGTGTTTATCCATCCATCCCCATAGTACTTCTGCCAGTGCCACTCCTGTGGACTTAAGTAATGCTGTAGCCATTGTCAAGCATTAGACACAAAATATCCCAACCAGGGAAGATATTTAGCAGCAGAAGATCAGAGACATTGGACTCATTCTGACAGAATTCTCTGGTCTTAGCAAGTCACCAATCTTCCCAAAGCAGCTGGCTTAGAAGAGCTACATAAGGCTTAGTCATAAGACTAGCTAAAGAACAGAGGCCAGAATTCATGGTCCAGGACACTAAGGATATATTTTCCTAAGTAACTTACTTAAGGAATGTTTGCTTTCCATCCTAGAATCCTGGGGCTTGGTGTATTTGTAGTTATAGTACTCAAGTAAAAAATAACTCCATCAAGAAAACTTATAGTTTAATTGAGTCTCTGTCCTGAGCATTGTATACTCTTAATACTACTAAAATTGTAGGCAAGTTATTCATTGCACTATACCAGGAGGCATTGGACTGCAGCTCCACAATAGGAGAAAAAAAACTATATCTGCAACTCACATATTTACCAGGGTATTTATTAATACTCCTAAATCACAAGTCCTGGTTGATTGGAAACCCCAGCAACCTTATAAGGATAAAATCACCAAAAATTCAGATAATGACAGAATAAATATTCGTGTCACTCATCATGTAAAGACCACTACCTAGTTATGGGTGAAGCTAAGGAGAACATGAAATGGGTTCTGGGAGAAGGAAACTTAGGCCTCAGAACCTGCTACTGAATTACCTATGTTTTACCTTAACTTATTTTTTTATCCATAATCTCCTTCCCCCTATCCTTAACTGCCTTATATGAAGAGTATTTCTGGCCAATAGGTTAGATTTTGGCCAGGGACATAGCTGAATTATCATGAGCTAATGGTGATAAAGTTGCTGATGATTTTCTGTGCCCCTTATGTAGGAGGCACGCATTTAAAAAAATCTGGACAAAGACCACGAGTGGATTTTGAAGGGATAAACAGGTGAACTGTGCTGAATATGCTTCCTCTGTTCCTTCAGATCTGAGATCTACACTTCTCCTCCCTAGTCTAAATCCTAGACAGTACCAATTAACTCCCTTAGGCTCCAGCTGCTGGGATACAGTCAATGGCAGGTGCCACCTAAAGACGAGAGAACAGAAGTAGGGTATCATTAGGACATTTATTCCTTCAGTTCCCTCTCTGCCAGGCCACGGTTGACATTAAAATTGAATAAAATAAAGAACACAAAATATGAAAAGCTTTCAGAAGTAGACAGATATAATAAAAGGGTACTTTCTTTTTTCCACTTTATATTAGAGACATTCCTTTTTATATAAACCAATTATATTATTCAGGATCCTAAGGAAAATCAGATGGCCCACTCGAAAGGGTTTAACTATTTACAGAGATGTGAGAAGAAATAAGAAAACCAGTAAAGGATAAGGAAGCATCCAAATATTGGCAACAATGAGAAGCCCATCAGTAGCCCTAGGGCTGAAGGAGAGGACGTTATACAGTCAGCACTGAGTCCGTGAGAGCCGATTCCATGGAAGGGGGAAATCCATTAGGAGCTGTGGTGGAAGCAGGGAGCAGAGGCAGATGGGGCATGGGGAGAACAGAAACTGAATATCTGAACCTCTGTCTGTCTCCTCTTTTCATTTCTTGCTGGGCCTCCCATTGGCGAAATGAAACTAGAAGCCAAAGAGCTAAGGAACAAAGTAATACCAGAATTCCAGGCCAGAGAGCATTGCAGAGACCATCAGAGAATACAGCTCTGATAATTACGTGGTGAGGATGGGGACAGGGTTAGCATGAGAAAGAGAGTAAACAGATAAAAATCGGTGTAACAAGAAATTTTTTTTCAACTGATAGGTTAATGAGCAAAATCAAAAACAAAAGACTGAACGGAAGTGCATTGAGAAAATTTGCATTTTTAAAATAATGTTTTGAGCCAAAAAAATTGTAAAAGTAAGGATAGTTTTTAAATGTTCTTGGATTCAATATACTTATAACAGTTCCAAGAAGCTGTATTGAATAGTATAGCGTTGACTCTTGCTTCCTCTTGATCGTGTAGTACATGCTATCTTTTAAGGTACAGAATGATGAATACTATTACAGATTCCTTTGCATCTCTGTTGTGACATCTTTGAAAAAGTTAACTACTAAAAATAGCCCATTTCTGCTAAAAATTATCATATAAAACTTTCATGTAAGAACAACAAATCAACCAAACATCTGCCTCACCATTATTCATTATAACAAACTTACGATGTAGCCAATTGGAAAAAAATGCAATTTTCCTAAAGTGCCTCTTTGAATTATTCAAAGTTTCTCTTGCAGCTAATTAATTTAGAGCATATTATGAAAATGAAGCAATGAAAATAAACCAAATACTGAGCAAAAATAGCAGTACAGATGCTAGTAGTATTCTATTTTCTTTGTTACTGTGCTTTATACATTGGCCCCAAACAAGTAGAAATTAATGAAGTAAATTGATATTATTTTAATGGGTTTATATATAGTGTCAAATAAATATTAGTAAAAATGATTTGATATACACTCAGCATAATACTGTAGATGTAGAGCTATATAATTTGTTTGGAGAACAGGTATTTGTCACTAATAAAAACTGGAGTGAGGTGAATTTGTAATAAAAACTGGAGTGAAGTGAATTTGTATTAAACACCCCATCATTTCAAATGCTGCTTCTTATCATTCATCCCTTACTTGCAAGAGACAGGCTCGTTACTGTATAAGTCTACTTACATTTCTTATATCTAACATCAGATCTTCTCTTGGTAACATCATCAGAAAAGAAATTTTGAGGAATAGCAATGTCCGAACATAAGACATTTAAAAGAAGATTTTACATTCTAAAAATCATGTCCACTAAATTACTAAATTGCCCTTCCTCAGGTTAAAGCCACATGCTCCTTCCTTGTAGTTCCCTTCTCCATTTAAAGCAACATTCAGCTCAGTCTCTGATTTAATAACAATGGAGACACCGAAAACAGAATTTTAATTCCATCTCTATCATTAATATATTACATGACCCTGGGCAATCTCCAAGCCTCATCTCCTTCATCTAAAGAAATGATATTCTCAACTCCATAGTAGCTTACTTTATAGTCTTGTTCAAAGGAATAACTAGCAATGTCTGCCAGGTTTATTGAACATATTAAGTGCTAGATACATATTTAATTACAAGATGGAATCTTTATGATATTAAAGGATCTGCTGCAAAAAAAAAAGAAAGCAAAATAAATCATGCACTGGAATGCAGGATCAGAGCAATTGGACATTTTTCTTCCTTGGTAAGAAACTTATAAGAAAAAAAAAAACACTTTCTAATGCTACCTGTTGCAAAAACCAACTAGGTCAGGTTTACAATACAATTTTTTAAGACAATGAACTACATGCCCCAATGTGGTTTATGTTGAGGCACAAATTTTGCTATTTTGTGCAGAACTACAGAACACTTATTTGTCCTACTTTAAGTAAACCTCCCGTAGACCAAGAAACCATAGACCTGCAAAATAATCAGATGTGATATGCAGAGTTTCCCCCATACTTTCTTGTCATCTCTTGTACTCAGAGAGTGGGCACAAGAGGTGAATGGAGAAAATAAAAATGAATTACACTCCACAAAAGATGAGAGTAACATTTCCTAAGTAAAGAAATAAAGTAACATTTCCTAAGTAAAGAACAGCATGGGAATTTCTGGATATTAGCATCATAGCACTCAGTAGAACATTTAGGCTTCAATGCATGTGGTAAACTGTCCCACTGGTGCATGAAAGGGCTGCACCCCTCAGTATTAACCCTCTTGTGTTGTCAGTTCCCTCCTACATTGAATCCAAGCCAAGGAAGAATTAGCACAAGTGATATAAGCAGAGCCTTGATACACACTTGCACTTATGGCTTTTCTATTTGGAACTCTTAGAAATCAGTCACTATGCTTAAAGGAATCGAAGCTATTCTGTAACAGAGAGGCCATAAGAAGATATCTTACAACATAAGACAACACATATGGTAGAGAGCTGAGGGCCCCAACTGAGTTCTCAGACCTGTGCCAACACCCCACAAAGCAAAGGAATCTAGCAGTTAACCCCCCAAGTTTCCAGATTTTATAAATACTTATTTTAAGCCTCCAAGATTTGGGGTGATATGCTACACAGGACTAATTAATTGAAACACCACCTATTCACTTTCAGCTCTTTTTATGAGAAATTCATAAAAAGTTACCCCAATGCAGTGAATTCTTTTAAGTTTATGTTGCTTTCGTATCCATTTCAAACACAAGTTTAACTGTCACATATGAGAAGCAGGGCTCAGTCACCCTTGATACAGTTTTCAGTTCTATACCACACCCAGATGGCTCAAGCCATTGGCCAGAAATAAGAACTCAGAGGCATCTCTCTACCTAACAGCCTGGGCTCCCTTGCCTATGAACTTAAAGTGGCTCAAGCCTCAAACCCTATTCATATATATATATGGATAGTTCCCAGCTTTCCTCTCTCTCTCTCTCTCTCTCTCTCTCTCGCTGCCTTACTTTTCATTCCTGCCTCACATGACCTGGGCACAGAGGACTGCTCACCTGTCTCATATCCAGAAATTCCCATGCTGTTCTTTACTTAGGAAATGTTACTTTATTTCTTTACTTAGGAAATGTTACTCTCATCTTTTGTGGAGTGTAATTCATTTTTATTTTCTCCATTCACCTCTTGTGCCCACTCTCTGAGTACAAGAGATGACAAGAAAGTATGGGGGAAACTCTGCATATCACATCTGATTATTTTGCAGGTCTATGGTTTCTTGGTCTACGGGAGGTTTACTTAAAGTAGGACAAATAAGTGTTCTGTAGTTCTGCACAAAATAGCAAAATTTGTGCCTCAACATAAACCACATTGGGGCATGTAGTTCAGGATATATAAGGAAAAATCCTTGAACTTGTTTTCTATTGTGAAGTATTAAATTTGCAACATCTGAAGAACCAGGGGCTACTCCAGGCTGAGTTTCTCTGGGATCCTGGGGCATGAGTGGAGGGCTGGAGGAGAGTGGCAAGATCAGGTTCCCAGCCCCAGAGCATAGTGAGGCTGAGATGAACCGCACATGGGTCAGGCAAGAGCTGCAAGGGCATCTGCCAGTATAAACATGTTTCCCACATGAGCGAACCCCTGGTCATGGGTCCAACAGTTAAGCATGAGGCTGTCCTCCAGGTAAGAGAAGCATCCTGTGAAAGGTATACTGTTAACACCCATATCCAGCTCCCCTTCGGGTTCCTACTGGGGAGCGTTGCTAGGCATATTGTCATTGGAACCCCAATTTAGCAGGAGGCTCCCCCAATGCCCAAGCACTAGGATTCTCCAAGCTTCCCTCCCTACACTTTGATCTCAGATACTCCTCAAGCATTCTTTCCTGTGGTTTTCTTAGTTTTGCTTTGCATCATGGTTCATCTATTAAGAGTTGGCATGAGGAGTGCATATAGGGGATAACACATGTATAGGGGATCATATTAGATTCAACTGGAGGGATTTTTTCATCAACACTCCAAGAAATTGGGTTCACTGTTCTTTCTCTTATATCTTGATATGGTTTGGATCTGTGTCCCCACCTAAATCTCATGTCAAATTGTAATCCCTAATGTGGGAGGTGGGGCCTGGTGGGAGGTGATTGGATCATGGAGGTGGATTTCCCACTTAGGTGCTCTTCTCCTTATAGAGTTCTCATGAGATCTGATTGTTTAGAAGTATGTGATACCACCCCACTCTCTCTTCCTCCTGCTCCAGCCATTTAAGATGTACCTGGTTCCCCTTTGCCTTCCACCATGATTGAAAGTTTCCTCAGGTGTCCTCCCCAGAAGCTGCTATGCTTCCTGTACAGCCTGCAGTACTGTGTGCTGATTAAACCTCTTTTCTTTTTTTAAATAAATTACCCAGTCTCAGGTGTTGCTTTATGATAGTGTGAGAATGGACTAACACACATCCCGTCTATTTACAAGGGATTATTTTCTTAGCGAGACACTTGCCCTGAAGATAGTAAGTGTTATCTCCTTGCATTAGTCTATTTTCACACTGCTAATAAAGGCATACCAAGACTGAGTAATTTATAAAGAAAAAGAGGTTTAATAGATTCACAGTTCCACATGACTGAGGAGGCCTCACAATCACAGCAGAAGTCAGGAGAGAACTTGTGTAGGGAAACTTCCATTTATAAAACCATCATATCTCCTGAGACTTACTCACTATCTTGGGAACCACATGGGAAAGACTCACCCCCATGATTCCATTACCTCCCACCCAGCCCCTACCATGACACATGGAAATTATGGGAGCTACAATTCAAGATGGGATTTGGATGGGGTCACAGCCAAACCATATCACTCCTTAAGTACATACTAACAGAAATAAAAACTGGAAAAAAATGTTCTAGCCTTTTGATTAAATACTTTCTTGGTTCTTGATCTTATACTCTTTCAGGACATCACTTACAGAATCTGCACACTTGGTCATTTCATCAGTATTGGAGGAATAGGCACCTCACCCCAGCTTCAGCCAGCACCTGTCTATAGAAAGTAAATAATACAACAAATCATAAACAAAAATAGGTCATTTGAATAATCTTAAAGTTCTGTCATTGAAATATTTGCTCAAAGATCATTTTTATTTCTAGACCATTATAAACCAAGACTGGCTGCAGCTATCATTGTACCTGATTCACAGCTATGTAATATAAATAAGAACTTTCAAAAAGATTTCCAAAGTAAAGGCAAGGGGACTGGAAAGTTTTCAATTAAGATGTCTCAACCTAATTTAAGATTGAAATGCCAAACAGAAAGTTGGTCACTTGGCAAACACGTAAAAGAGCAGATAATAAAAAGATGCATTTAGTAAGAAGATGTGCAATGTTAATATAGAGGTTATGTCGTTTTATCAAATTCCACTATTACAGTGGTCATATGTTTATTGTAATAAACTGTCATCAAAGTTTTCACCAGACTCAGCTGAATTTTTTTTTTAATTCAGCTTTTTCCAAGTTGTCAAATATTGAATGTGACTGTGATTTTTTTTGGCCAGAAAGGGGGAAATAAAGAGAAAGAAGAGAAACTGGGAGTTTGAATTGATTTATTTTAAGAAAAATTCATATGGGTTCTTTAAGTAACTCATCAGTTAACCATATCAACACACTTAATATCTTCTACTTACATAGTTAAAAATGTAATTTTGCTTATGTTAACTTGAAAAGAGGATATGGAGTCCAAAAACATTCGGATTATAATGCTTTTTAAATAAAATTTGACAATATCAAAAGAAAACAAGACTCTAGGTCCATCCCATAGTACTTTACTAAAGAACACTCCTGTCAGTCTGATCTAATTTAATTATGTTGAAAGTGGATTGGCTTCTAAGATTGAGGAAAAGAAATAATATTTAAATTATCTTCATTTGAGTAAGATGTTTTATTTTGTCATACAAGGTTATACGTCATATTATTCATATAATTGATGAGGAAAATCTGGTTTGGATATCACATACCTATCAGGGTGATGCATAACTGGCTGGTGAATAATAGTCACAAATTTTTTTCAGCATTGACTTGGAGATGGAAAAGTTAAATACCAGCATTTTTCAAAAGCTGATGTTGAATGCTTGGTTGGATTTATCTCTCTTATGTAAGATCCAGAGCATATTTTCAAACAAATTCAGAATTCTCCATAAATGGATAAATTAGGCTTAATGATGATAATAATATTAAGGTTTAACCAAGAGAAACTCAGATCAAAGAGAAATTAATAGATATTGTTTAGCTCTGGGTCCCCATCCAAATCTCATGTTGAATTATGATCTTCAGTGTTGGAGGAGGGGCCTAGTGGGAGGTGATTGGATCATGGGAGCAGATTTCTCCCTTGCTGTTCTCATGGTAATGAGTTCTCATGAGATCTTCTTGTTTGAAAGTGGGTAGTACTTCCCACCTCTCTCTCTCTCTCTCTCTCTCCTGCTCTGGCATGTGAAGACATGCTTACTTCCCTTTCGCCTTCCTCCATGATTGTAAGTTTCCTGAGGCCTCCCAGCTATGCCTTCTATACATCCAGCAGAATTGTTGAGTCTAAACCTCTTTTCTTCATAAATTACCCCATCTCAGGTAGTTCTTTATAGCAATGCAAGAATGGACTAATATATTTACCTGATAAGAAGCCCACACAGACACAATATGAGGAATAACTAATAATACACCTAAAAGAATTTAAGTCCATCATTTTATGTGGAATTTTTTTTTTTTTTTTTTTTTTTTTGAGATGGAGTCTCGCTCTGTCCCCCGGGCTGGAGTGCAGTGGCGCAATCTCGGCTCACTGCAAGCTCCGCCTCCTGGGTTCATGCCATTCTCCTGCCTCAGCCTCCTGGAGTAGCTGGGACTACAGGCGCCCGCCACCACACCCGGCTAATTTTCATTTCTGTGCTATCCACTCTTTCATATTTTATCTGTACATTTGGTCCAACTTTCTTCTATCATCTGTCTACTGAACACAATCACCAGAACATGTTGTTTACTTGAAATCAGTACATCAAATATGAGCTAATAATAAAAAAGTGATTTCTCAATAGAGTTAAAATATTCTTGAATACTTCAATCACATGAAAAGTTTCTTGACTTACACAACATGACTTATAATAAAGGAATACAAGATAACTTTTATGCAAAACTTGTATAAAATTCCATATAAGGCCAGGCGTGGTGGCTAAGTGTGTGTGTATGTGTGTGTGTGTGAGAGAGTGAGAGTGTGTTTCTGGAAGAAATTAGCCCTTGAATTGACAGACAGAATAAAGCAGATGGCTGTTCCCATTGTGGCTGGGTATTATCCAATCCACTGAGGGTCTGAGTAGAAAAAAAAAGGCAGAAGAAGGGTGAATTACCTTTGCCAGACTGTTGAGCTGGCCCATCAATCTTCTCTCGCTGATGGTGCACCTGGTTCTCAGGCTTTCAAACACAGACTGCAGTCTATAGCATCAGCTCTCTGGATCTCAGGCTTTAAAACTACTCCAGGAGCTTTACTGAGTTTCTAGCTTGCAGATAGCAGACTACAGGACTTCTCAGCTACCATATTCATGCAAACCAATACTTTATGGTAAATACCCTACTGGTTCTGGTTCTGTTTCTCTGGAGAATCCTGACTAAATCATATTTTGGTACCAAAAGAGTCCAGATGAACAGAATGTTAAGCATGAGGTTTTTGAATTAGTTTTAGGGTTTCTGGAATTGTCTCTTTAATTTAATTAGACTTAAGATGCTAATGACTTAATTTAATTACTAGAGCTAGCACTATAATCCATGGTGTGATATGGCAATATACCTATAAAAATATGTGCATTACATAATCCTAATCAGCCACTTATAAGAAGTGGGATGACTGTATATGATGCTTTTAAATAACTTTGGGAAACTAATGAATATAATGTTGCTGACTGGTTGGTCCCAACATCACTGGGAGATAGAAAGGACTCTAACAGTTAGGCTGGTTGCCTGAAACATGGACCGAAAAGTGGCCTGCTATAAGCAACTTGTAAATGCTAGACGTGTTGGTTTAATGTAGAGAAATAGATTCAAAGACTTGCAAATGCAGGGAGACTGAAATGTTAAGAGTGAATTTGTCATTTAAGGCCTACTCACCCACAATGGGAAGATCCAGAAGACATACCTTTCACCAATACTGTGAGAAATATATCTGTGAGGAGAACCTCAGCACCCTTGAAGAGCTCTGTAATCATCTTTCTCTATAGAACAGAACTCCCAATGTGATCTACAATCACTAAATTAGAAAACCTAAATGCAGTGGGAGTAATTGGATTCCAGTGTGACAAGGGCAGCACTCAACCAACAAAGGCAAGGTGGATGCGGTTACCATAATGGACAGCAGAGTCAAAGTAAGAAAGAAAAAGAGTCTGACTTGAACAGACCTACGACATTGGCTAATTGATCATGGTGTTTCTGAAAGTGAAATGAATAGGAAGCTTACTAAATTCTTACTTGATCTGTACAAGCAGAAAAGTTCTAGGTAAAGTCAACAAAAGAACATGGGGCATGTTCTATGGTGAAGGATAAATTGTTGCATCTGGTCCCTGGTTCTTCCTACAAGCAAGAAAAAGGCACAACACTAGTGGGTCTCTTTGTATTTCAGAGGCAACTTATTCCTCATTTGAGTGTATTACTCCAGCATATTTATTGAGTGAACCAAAAATCTACTAGTTTTGAGTGGGACATAAAATAAGAGAAGGCTCTGCAACAGGTCCCTTCTGCCCTACAAGCTGTTCTGCCACTTGGGTCATATGATCCAGTAGATCCAATAGTGCTTGAAGTATCAGTATCAGACAGGGATGCTCTTGGGAGCCTTTGGCAGGTCCATAGGGATGAATGACAGCATAGACCTTTGGGGTTTTGGAGCAGTACTTTGCCATCTTCTGCAGATAACCAACCACTCTCCTTTAGAAAGATAGCTTTTGGCCTGGTTGCTGGGCCTTAGTAGAGACTGAACACTTGGCCATGGACCATGTGTCACCAAGTTACAATAAAACCTAAGCTGTCCCTCATGAATTGGTTGTTACCTGGTCTAGCAAGTCATAGAGCTGGACATGCATAGCAACACTCCATCATTAAATAGAAGTGGTATATATATGATAAGATCCAAGCAGGTCCTGAAGATACAAGTTAAATGAAGAAGTCGTCCAAATTTCCCACTCATTCTACACTGTCTTTTCTCTCACAGCCTGCTTCTATGGCCTCATAGAGAGTTTTCTATGATCAGTGGACAGAGTTAGAGAAGATTCAGGCCTGGTTTACAGACTTTTCTGCACATTGTGCAGGCACCACCTAAAAGGGGACAGCTGCAGTAGTACAGCTCCTCTCTGGGATATCTCTAAAGAACAGTGGTGAAGACAAACCTCCTACTAGGCAGAATTTTAGGCTGGGCACGTAGTTTTGTGGTTTCCTTGAAAGGAGAGAAGGTCAGATGTTTGACTATATATGAATTCATGGGCTGTAGCCAATGGTTTAGTTGGATGGTTAGAGACCTGGAAGGAACATTATTGGAAAGTTGATGACAAATACATTTGGGAAAGAAGTATGTGGATAGACCTCTCTGAATGGACAAAAAACATGAAGATATTTGTGTCCCATGTAAATTCTCACCATAGTGTGATCTTAGCAGGGGAAGATTTTTAAAAATCACGAGGATAAAATGACCTGTTCTTTGGATACCAGTCGGCTTTGTTTTCCAGGCAACTCTGTCATCAATGGATTAATTAACATAGTGGCCATAGTTGTTGCAGTGATGCTGGTTATGAATTGGCTCAGCAACATAGACTTCCATTTATCAAGGTTGACCTGGCTACAGCCATCAATGCACTGCTTTCATCATGGATGGTAAAGTGTTCTGAACTTACTGGAATAGACACTCTGGATACAGGTTTGTCTTTCTTGCATGGAGAACTTCTGCCAAAACTCCCATCCGTGGATTTATAAAATGTCTTATTCACCATCATGGTATACCACAGAGCATGGCTTTTTATCAAAGAACCCACTTCACAGCAAAGGAAGTGAGAGAATGGGCCCAAGATTATGAAATTCACTGGCCTTCCCATGATATCCACCATCGTGAAACAGGTAGCTGGATAAAATGGTGAAATGGCCTTAGAAGACTCAGTTACAGAGTCAGCTAGGTAGCAATACCTTGCAAGACGGGGGCAAGATTTTCCAGAAAATATGCTCTGAATTGGTACCCAATATGTGGTCCTATTTTTACCATAGATAGGATTCATAGAACCAGGAATAAAGGGGTGAGGGGGGAATGAGAGTAGTGCCACTCACAATTACTTCCAGTGACTCACTAGCAAATTTTTGTTTTCTATTCCTGCAACTCTATGTGCTGCTCACTTTGAGGTTTTAGTTCCAGACGGAGAACTGCTTCCACCAAGAGATATAACTTTGATTACATTAAACTAGAAGCTAAGACTTTCACCTAGCTACTTTAGGCTCCTCATGTCTCTAAATCATTAGGCAAAGAAGAGAGGTACTATGCTGGGTGGGGTGATTGATCCTGACTACCAAGTGAAAATTAGAATTCTACTCCACTATGGCGGTAAAGAAGAGTAGATCTGGAATAAAGAAAATCTACCAGGATGTCTCTTAATATTAGCATGCCCTGTGATTAACGTTAATGAAAAACTATAACAACCAAATATAGGGAAGAGTACTAATAACACAGTCCCTTCAGAAAAGAAAATTTAAGTGACTCCAGCAGGTAAAGAACCACGACCAGCTGAGGTACTTGTTGACAGTAAAGGGAATATAGACTGGCAGTGAAAGTGTTAGCAAAAAACAGCAGCAACAACACCATGACTAGGTACAGAAATAAGAACTGTAATTATCTTGAGTATTTATTCCTTATTTTGTTATAAATACACACACACACACACACAGATATATATATATATATATATCGATGCATATATAGATATGTATACATATTCTTTTTTATCTCTCATTTCTTTACGATGCAACATAAGATGTGTTGACTTTATGTCATGGTATTTAAGGACTGTTAATTTTACATCATAGTATTTAAGTTACAGGATATTAAGAAAAAGAGTAAACATCAGTCAAGAACTTTACCTCCTCTTCTGGAGAAGGGGTTAATATGTTTTTGACTGTACACAGGATAGTTGTATTATGTTAGGCAGAAATATAAACTTGTTATTGTTCTTATTTGGAGAATAAATATGGTTTAAGAAGATGTGTATGAATGCCAAGTTAACAAGGGGTGAACTTGTGATGGTTAATTCTGTATGTCAACTTGACTGGGTCATAGGATGTCCAGGTACCTAATTAGACATTATTTCTGGTTGTATCTCTGGGGATGCTTCTGAAAGAGACTAACACTTAAATTAGTGGACTGAGTAATGCAGATGGACTCCCAAACGTTGGTGGGCATCATTCAATCTTTTGAGGGCCTGAATAGAAAAAAAAAAAAAGAAGTGAAGAAAATTGACTTAATCCTGCCTGATTGCTTGAGATAAGACAAGGATCTTTTCCTGTCTCTGACACTCCTAATTCTCAGGGCTTCAGCCCCTGAATCTGTCCTACTTAAAATAAGTTAATGCTAGGGATTAGACATTAGAATATGCCATCAATATTAAAATTATAAAATGACTAATATGAATGCTTCAAAAGTGGAATTTCAGAGGATTTATTTGCAGAACACAATAAAGCTAGAGAAGCTTTTGGTCAATAAAAACAAAACTATTGTATAATTACAAAATAGTTACAATGAGGCACACGTTTTCAGGATCTCCTGAGGGCTACATCAGGGCCAAAGAAAAAAAAGTTATGATGATAGCAAGTCACATGAAACCTAAGGTGTGGCCAGTACCAGCATCAGAGTGGTAAGCACAACGAGTGCATTTAATATGAAGCAAGAATGAATGTAAATAAATTAACGAAACATTTACCTCAACAAGCTACAAAAAAATAACCAAGAGAAAGAAGATGAGGAAACAGGCAAAAATTAATGAATTTGAAACTAGAAAATTTTAAGTAGAATTAATAAATAAACCCACGTTCTGAACTTCTGGGAAATAACAGCAAAATGTATAGCCTTCTAAGTAATCCAATCAAATTAAAATGCAAACAGTTAAAATTTAGAATTAAGAAAAATATACAATCTCTCAAACAGATAAGATTTTTAAAAATTATTGTACAATATGTATAATTCTCTGCTACACATGATAATCCCAATGAAATGAATAATTTTTCTAGGAAAAAGAAACCATGAAACTCCCGAAGTCAACTTGAAAAAAGTAGAAAATCTGTATTTACTAATAACCCTGTAATGAATGGAAATACTCACAAAAGAGCTGTTCTCTGAAAAGACATGGCGCTCAGATGGTTTTAGCAAAAAATTCTGGCAAACTCTGAGAAAAAAACTGATATTTTTGTGCTGTTTAAACTCTTACAAATCAAAGAAGAAATGGAAAGTGTCATAATTCATATTATCAAATTACATTGCTATTCTGTATATCCTCTCCCCTCATTCAGCCCCAAGCTGTTAGGATTTATAATTCATAGCTGCAAATATTTTTGAACTGATTCTCTGTCCTCTTTTGCAAAAACTCCATTGAAGGAACTAATTGTTTGTGTCATGGAGATCAACTTTCATTTAGATTTAAAAAAAGAAAGAAATTCACTCAAACTAGCGACAAAGGAGAGATTTATAATTCCCTAAAACATCAGGGATGTGCACTCTATGTTCTGGCATGGTCTAAGAGTTGCAAATCCTATGAGGAAAATGGCATCTTTGGGGTCTAGGACTAAATCATAGATGGCTTTGGAACAACTGGGGAGTAGAGATGACTGATGACAAGGAGTTTCGGCCAGTGTTTTAATATTGTGTAAGACCCTAGAAACTTTATCCTGCCTTAGTAACAGGAAAGAGAGTCAAGATCAATGCTTTACATTTCCTGCCAACCTGGATCACATGTTCTTGACGTTAGAATTAAATTAATTTAAAAATAATAAAAACTGTGATATTTCTTTCACAATTGAGTTTATGCATCAAGATTCATGCTCACTAAATACAGATATTTTTAAATTAAATTCATTTCTGTAAATTAGTTCCAGGAGAAAAATAAAGCAAGGCTAATTACACAAATACAAAAATGATTAAAAATAGATTAATTATTTCTATAATTGATCATGTTAATGGTCAAACTAAAAAATTATTATGCTGAAAAGAAGATTGAAAAAGTCAGCATTCTTGAATTTTTTTTAAAAATCTGATTTAAAAAATCCAGTGAAATTAAAAGTAAAGACATTTTCCCCTTTTGCACTAAGTACTTTCATATACTATCTTGTTTTATTCTCGTAACAGTCCTATCTATATTTTATAAAGATGAAAACTTACCCTAGCATACTAAATTAACTGGCCAGGGTCATACACTTTTTAATTGATGAAGTTAAAGTGTAGGCAGTCTGTTTTCTCACAGACTTACTGCTCTGTGAAATTATGTGGTCAAAAAGATAACAAATGATAAAGTGAAAAATAAATCAAACACATCTTACTCTGGGTTTAGTACTTCCGCCAATTGAAGTTGGCAATTTCTTTCTCTCCTGGTAAATTATGCACCCTGAGACTACAACCTTGCATTTCTACTCATCTTAATTTTTCCTGATATCATTGTTGTGTTCGCAACCTATGACAAACTCCATGGATGTGTTTTTAATGAATAAATGAGCATTTTGAGTAGAATCTGTGGGGAGTGGTGATATTGAAAATGTTTAACAACTTATATGGCAAAGGGACCAGCAGCTAATCAGAACAGGCACCAGTCGGAAACAACTATCATAATCATATCAGTGTGTTCCGATAACTATCAGCACTGGCAAAGAGTGGCCAGCTTTTATCCACATGAAAATGTCATTGGATTCCCAAAAGTCATTTTGTGCAGCCTAGCCCTGCTGCATTTGACATCGTTCTTTGGGCTAGTGGTGGGGACCAGACATAGCCCAATCCTTCCTCAGAGCCTGCCTCCCTAAACACTGATATACTATCCAAATGAGTCCAACAGTGTCTGTTTCCTGAAAATGTAGTTTGCCACCAGAGAAATACATATACCAAGTAAAGGAATTCATGTATCTTCAGGTGGTTGAACATTTAAGTGAATCCAGAAATATCAGGTTCATATTTTCCAACACGTATTCTGGAGATGCATAAAAATACTGTCTAAAGCAAAAGAAAAGCTTGAAGCTAGCTTGAGACCAAGCAGAAATGAGGGACAGCTTGAATTCTAATGATCCTGATTCTTAGTCACTACTTCTGTTTTTTGCATGTAGCCATCACAGCTTAACCAGGGAAGCAGAACTAATATGATATATAGATATATATTAAGAGACTTATAGGGAATGTACTAACCCAATTATAAGGGCTGGCTATGAAGTCTCCACATGACTGTTTCCACATCCAGTGCTAGAACCCAGCACAGGCAGTCTGGAAGAAGAAATCACCAGTGTACTGGAACCCCATGTGTACAAGCTGGAACTCCACAAAATCAGACTACAGCTTATGCCCGTTCTTGTTCCTCCTGACCTGAGAAAGTGTATCTTGTAGAAGCCAGGGCTCTTGCTCAAAATGATGAGCACACATACACATCCATACCTGAAATAATAGAAATTGAAGAAAGATCCAAGGGGAAGGTGAAGCAAATCCAGGCCCAGCTGCTGTTTCACACCAAGGAAGTGAGTCAACAGATCAGCAAAAATCTATGTATCCTACAAAATAGCATTGTCCTCCTTCTGCGCTCAAGCTGTGGAAAGAATCATCCTTGTAGCCCATCCTAATGAAACCTACCAAAAGAGATCATTCAGGGAACAGTAATTCAGCATAGCCATATGGATACATTACAAAGTCATCACACTGTGGTACTAGCCCAGATGCATCTTTATTATTTGAACTCAACAACACAACCATAACAAACTTCTACCTTATGCAGGACTGGAATTAGAACTGTTGAAAATAAAAGACAGAAGATGGATGGAGACCCCCAAAATCAGATCACAGATGATACCACAATAATAACAATAACAAAATGGCTTATGTCTTTTAAATAGGACACATACCCATTTGCTGAAAGGTTGCAGGGGGATCCTTTAGCCTAAATAGAAGAGTAGCAGTAGATGACCTCTCAAGATTCCTTTCAACTTCATGATTGTATTATAAACCCCAAATTCTTAAATCCTACTATTCTCCTGACTTCAATTAGCTTACTCATAATAAGAAACTTTTCAGTCTATGAAATTATAGCCTCATCGTGTTGGCTGGAGCAAGTGTTTTCCATGAAATGCTACGGGAAAAGAAAGTAACTTTCAAGAAGAATAACTGCTTCCAAAATTTGACTTGGAACAGATATGCAATACCTCTTCTGCTTATGAAAAGTATATATGATCTGACCCTAAAAATAGCTTCTTGATTTAAGTAAAATGGCTCAGGGTTAAACTTTAACAATGAATGGAAACTGACCCTGTCAAACTTCTCCCAGTTGACCTAGACAGCTCCTGTACTAGGCCAGATTTTGAACACAAGGAAGATGTCTTTATTTGACACAGTATACCTCAATTTCTTGAAGTATTCTCATCCCACGTCCCAAGTCCCAATTCTTAGTCAACCACAGATCATATTCAATACTACTAATGATTAAAAAAAAAAAAAAAATGGGGCGGGCGCCGTGGCTTACACCTGTAATCCCAGCACTTTGGGAGGCCGAGGTAGGCGGATCAGGAGGTCAGGAGATCGAGACCATCCTGGCTAACACGATGAAACCCCATCTCTACTAAAAACACACACACAAAAAAAAAAATAGCCGGACGTGGTGGTGGGTGCCTGTAGTCCCAGCTACTTGGGAGGCTGCGGCAGGAGAATGGCGTGAACCCGGGAGGTGGAGCTTGCAGTGAGTCGAGATCGTGACACTGCACTCCAGCCTGGAAGACAGAGCAAGACTCCGTCTCAAGAAAAAAAAAAAAAAATGTTATTTCGGCAAACATTCACAAAACCTTGCCTTGGCCTTAATTTAGTCTTCTCAGGAGAATGTGTATTTTTTAAAAGCAAGAAAGGGAACACAATGCAATAAAACCAATTTTATTTGTGGTCTTATTGACATTATTTTAAATTATACATGCCCTTCAGAAAATACAAATATTTACACAAAGAAATAAAATAATTAAAACATCAAAACTGAATAATTATGCCTCATTATCCTTCCATGTATTTCATATAATATATATGTGTATTTGTGTGTATGTGTGTGTGTGTGGTGTGTGTGTGTGTTTACTGTGTCAAATTAGACAAGCCACTTTTTGGAGTATACAGCATGCAAGGATTTTCAGTGTCTTTTTGGTTTTGGAAAAGGAAGACATCCCCTCTCCCTCTTCCCTACCCCCTACATTTTGCTTCTCATTTGAAAAGATATTCAAAAAGTAGATTGGTAAAACTCTGAGATGCTTTATGGAGCCTAAGTTCCAGAGGCTCAGAAATTCACTGCTTTTGTTGTGAGGACCTGTAGAACTTCCTAGTTTCTCAGAGCTAGAGAACTAACATCTCTCCCTGGCTCCCTCCTTTTCTATTCTGAGAAAGCTCTACCTTCCAAATGTATTGCAAAGGAAGGCAAGCCCATGGGCTGCACTTGTGACTGACCTTGAAAGGCCTGAGATCTGTGGCTTGGACCAACTTTGCCAGTGCCTTGGCACACCCTTGGGTTCTATTTTTCTGAAAAATGTAGGGCTTTCTCTGCAGTTGGTGGTGAAATCCAAACTCAGGTATGTATTTGTGGAGGTAGATGGCATTTGGCTTGCTTTGGTTGCAGGCTATTTTAGCCTAGTAATGGCAAGCATTCCCTACGCTCTGACTCCTTGCAGGTAATTGTCTAGGGGGTTCACATGGATCACTGCCTTATTTATTATGTCAACTCCACAAATTTGTGTTATGAATTGAGTAACCCAATTTGATAATTCAAAACTCTGTTGTTCTTTTTGGTGGGCAATATACACAGTAAAAGTTTGGATGGGTTAGTTACCTTAAATGGAAGCCAATATCAGATCAAATTCTGCCATGTATTAAAGTCATTAACTAAAGAAACTTATTTTACCAGGCACATAACAGCTTATACAATCTATTCTATACATTTTATGAAGCTCAGTTGTCTGTCCTTCTAGCTGCTCTTACCTCCAAAATAGGGAATAGGCTATCTAGCACAGATGATGACAATGTTTTAAAGACAAATATCCACCAACATTAGAGTCAGCATCAATTTAAAAAATTCACCAAACCAAGTAGAAACCACATGGACACTAACTTCAAGGATAAAGACACCTCACTAGATTCCTCTAGCTTGTTCATGCAAAGACAGAGATCACTGGTGGAGATTTTCAAACATTTAAGTAAATCCAAATATTTTGAAAAACATCAAGTTTACTACTTAAAGCACATTTCTAACATTTATCTCACTAACCATCAAGCCATAATTTCACAAATATTAACTCATTTCTGATATTCATCATGCTAATGAAGAAAGTATATTATTTTGATAAAGCCATCAACAACAGAAACAATTCCAATAGCCACTTTCCAATATGGCTTTCTGGTGTGCATTATTTCTGAAGATAGTATTAATTATACTAAAATACTTTCAGAGGAATTATAGACATCATAACAAATAGGAACTGTGATAATACTTACATTACAAGTAAAGGATCCAAGGACTCTCAGAAATTACATAACTCACTTAAAAGCACATATTAATCAATGGTGGAGACAAAACTTAAACCTAACGAGTATGACCCAGAGCCCATGCAATGCAAAGCTGCCCCTTTAGACAAAGTGCCTTATTCACAGGATTCAGCATAGGTCATAGAGTCTTACATTGGATATGGGGACTAAAATTTTGCACATAAATAGGTCATTTGCTAGCTGTGGTTCTCCTACATATGTTTTCTTTAGGGACCTCTTAAGGAGGAGTTACTACAAGTAAAAAAAAAAAAAAATCAATGAATTTTGGATACCAGGATAAAAGTCTGCACTCATAATATTTAGATAATTATCAGGACCATTTCGCTCATACCGCATAAGATCTAATGTAGTCTTTGTTCAAATGGTTGAACAAATCATTTATACTGTCTGTTGCTTTCTCATAAAGGAAAAAATACAAATTTAAAAATATATAAATACAGTAACCTACTATGCCTTTTATTTATTACATTTTGGCCATAATATACCTTAAAGTGCTAAATAGCTATTTATAATGCTTCTCAGTCTTTAAATTATCAGCCTTGAAAATAATTTGAGGTTTTTGAGTTTCATTTGCATTGAGCCTGATAAAGTGCTGCTAGACTCTGAATAAATAGTCTTAAACATACTTGAAACAAGAAGACTCTAAGGCCCTTTAGACATCAAATGGTACTTATAAAACACTTGGATGGGTCAAATATAAAAGAATCAGAAACATAAGGAATAAATTTCCCTTGAGGTCCATTTAAATTGTAAAATTTAAAAAACAGTGATTGGCAAGACAGTTTCGGAAATTTTGTAACATTTGTAAAGGCATTCAAGATGTTTTTAAGAACTGAAAACAGGCTGGTTTCCTCCATTCACAATTTTTAAAAACATAATAAATACAAATGTGGAGTGAAAATGTGTGTGTGTATGTGTGTGCATACATATACACACACATATATAAACATTTGTATGTCTGTGTATATATATATACACACACGTATATACATTTGTCTGTGTGTCTATACATACATATATAGCATTTGTCTGTGTCTGTGTATATATATATGTGTGTGTGTCTCATCTATAGGTGATCTTTTTAAAATGCTGTCTCATCTATAGGTGATCTTTTTTAAATTTTAATTTAGATATATATGTATATATAATCATTTGGTTTTATAATTTTACAATTTCAGCTGGAAAACTTGCATCTCGATTTTTCCCCTCTGGTGAGAACTCAACATATGCTACCTAATCCCATTACTTTAAGCCATAGATCAATTACTTTTTTGGCAGAATTTTTTAAATGGAGAAAATCTTGATCACTCACCCAACTATTGCTATATTATAGCATCTGGTGGCTCATCTGCAAGTGTTCATTTTCTTAAGAAGTGAAGGCCTTGTGTCATACATATTCTCTGTGTGGTGAAGCTCCTGCATATGCTCCATGGCCTATGGCATAGGTTGTGTCTAAGGCTCTTCAAATTCCTCCTTTCAAGGCATAGCTCTAACCAATTCTTGATGCAGCTTCCCTACATCAGGCCCTAAGACATACTTTAAATACAGCTTGTGTAATTGTCTTTTCAACCTTACCAGTATTATTCACCATTTTTCAAGGGTTAAATTCTAAGAAATGAGTTCATTCCCAATTGCAATTTTTTGCTGAGGTGGGGAGGAGCTTCCGTATATTAACCTTCCTAAACTGTATTATTTATATCATACTTGCACACTTTTCTCTCACCCTGGAATGTTAGTTTCTGAAAAAGAAGCTTCTATGACTTTGACTCTTTTTCCTAGGCAAAACACACATAATAAAGTTGAGTAAAAGAATAAGCAAATGAATAAATGATATCACTATATTCCATCCTTTTATAAAACAAAAAATAGTAAAACACGCCACACACCAGTGATTTTCAAATTGAATGTGCAGCCATGTCTTTGTCCCAGAGGTCAGACTGTTTAATTGAATGTTAACTGAGCTAGCCCTTCTTGCCACCTTCAATTAAACATGTCCCAAAGTGAGCACATCATTTTTACCCTGTTATACTGTTTGCAATCTGCTTCAATCACTTCAGCCTTGTCAGTGTGATATATATGTGTGTGTTAGTTTTCATCCACACCCTAGAGGCAGTCAGTTGTCCTGATCTGGAAAAGACTCCAAGGATGAGTTGCTGGCATTTAATTAAAAGGCCACATTCCCGAAGTGGTTGCTTCAAGTGTTCCAACTATGTATGTTTCTTTCCAAGTAAGACTACAGGTTTTGTTAATTGGCACAATGGACATTAGAAGGTAGAGTCTTTGGTGAATTTACTGATATGCAAAATATGTAAATGGGCTAGAACAAATTTTAGAAAGCAAGAGATGCCAGTAGTATGTGCCTTTAGGAAGAGTGTTCTTGGCTTAAATCCAAAAGCTCATCAGAAGATTCTTGGACACATCCCTCCCACTAGATAGATGGTTAGCTAAATCCTGCCATTAGAATATCAGTACATTTGCCTCCAGTGAAACTTTTATAAAAGTTACTATAAGAGTCCCTAAAAGAACAGAGATGTGGAACTGCTTGCACTTACAAAACAGGTTGTGTGTATGATTTTTTGAGCCTGATTGTGAATGAGTACCTATGTGTATGACAGCATTTGTCTGAGAATGCTTTCTTATAACCTAGGAGCAAGATTGAGTGGAGGACACCAATAGCCCTCGCCTACCTATATTTATTAGTGACTACAAATACTTACCAAACAATCTGGTGTAATTGCGAACCATCCAACATTTTCCTGTTTTCATATTCATTAGTATAGCAAGCAAGTCTCCACTCCGATGGTTAAAGCCTGTAATCTAAGTACTGCTGTGACAATTCTGCCTTCCTAGCCCCCTACAAAATTTAACATTAAGTCCTGTGATTCATCCCAAATGCATTTTTAATTTATATTGTTTTCCTAAATCTTTATGAAATCCCACAGTTTGGCTTCCGTTATTTCTTACCTGAATTAGGACAACTGTGTCCTAACTGCTTTCTCTGGTGACCATATTGCTTTCCAATCTACAAATCTCATAGATGAAAAGATAAGTCTAAAACTGCATTTCAATAATGGTGCTTCACATCTCAGTTTGACTTTCTCAGTTGCTTCTCAGGATCTTCAGGATAATGTCCTAAGTTCCTGTGAAAATAACAAAGTTCTTAAGAGAGCCCCTGATCACTTTACTATTGTGTTGCCTTTAGCAAAAACACAGAGGCTTGAAATAGGGTCACATTTCTTCAGAATTTCTAACTCTTGTGTGGTGCTTGAGAGTGAAGTTAAGGTGGCAGAATGATGAGTTTGGAGAGCTTGGCGGCAACATCGTTACAATCCTTGTGTAGAACACCTGGCGACTGAGCCATATTTCATTTAGGGGATTTATGAAGACAATGTAAAATTAACTGAATATTTTGCCAAAGTAAGGTTCCAACAAGTATTATAATTCTTATCTTAATTCAGTCATTGAATTCCTTAATGAGAAGATAGATTACAAATCATTATTTGGGTACCTATTAGTTCCCATTCAATAGTTTCCACCTTGTAAAATAATTTGCCTTTAACTAAAAATGCTTTTCATGCATTCGAAAGAGTAGTCTTAAAGAATGATCTTAAATTGTTCTTATGTCTATAAATAGTAACTCATTGTTCTTTGTCATCCTCATCTGCTGGCTATTAAAATAGTAAGCTTAGATCTCAGAAATCCCCTTCCCACCAAAAGTCTGTAATTTTTACTATGTGATCTTTCATAACAAACCAAAGTCTAACAGAAGCCAAATTTTGAGAAGTTTCCCAAGCTCATTTTAAAAGACAAAGAAGAGGAAGGAAAAGAGGAGAAAGACTACTAGAAAAGAAAGAAGGAGAAGGAGAAAATTGAGTCTATTTTTTATTTTATGTTTTTAGTTTAATTTGTAGTTTCTCCTTGAAATATTCATTTGTCAATTCCAAGGCCTTCCTGGCATCATAAGTGTAATCCTATGGTGCTGTCAGTTTTAATCCCCTTTGCCCATGTGGGTCATGACATCAAGAGTGCTGTAAACCATACATGCAAGTCAATGTCTGTAGTTTGGATTATGTGGTAGCAGACAAACAATACATAACAAGGATGAACAACACAGAACCATATGGGTGTCTCCTTACAAAACATATGTTATATGTCCATGAACACTAAAGCAATTCCAAGGCATTGCAAACTTGATATTTTCGAAATGTACTAGAGCAAGTGCTTTTGGGTTTCAACAATTACTGATAACTTGTTATATAAAAAGTGTTTGTTTAAAAATATATTAAAGAGCATATGGTGGCAATGAACATAAAGTAATCGTTTCAGTTATGTGAGTTTTTTTTTTCGTATAATCTTAGGGATTAGAAATGGACTACTTTCAGAATTTACAATAGCCAATTTGGTATAAGAAAATAATAGAAAATTAAAGTACAGGTGAGAGTTAGATTTTAGTAAGACAATTGAGTACACAGCTGATTTCTATAAATTACATAAGTAGAGAAAATAAATCAGGTGAGGTCAGGGAATCGTCTTTATATTTGTATTTGAATGATAATTAGAAGTCTGCTCATCTTTGTGCTATGAGTTTTTCCTTTCTGTATCTCCTAAATAAGCAAACCTAAATGTATTAATTTATTCTTTGGCCATGCATTGTCCAAGCAGTAGCTGTGCTTGGTCCCTTCGTAAATCTAAGTCTCTTTAGATATTTGTCAATTAATCTTTCTTTTTTTTTTCACTTAATCATTCCACTTAATCATTTAATCCTGATGGCAACACCACTTTGTGGATGACAGATTCTTCCCAAAGGCCACAGCTCTGCAAAGACCAAGCCAGGATGTGGAAATTGGGCTGATGACTTCAGCACTCTTCTCCCCACTCTGCACTCTGACAAAATAAGCCACTTCACTAGGAGATTTGACAGATAAAATTTTAAATAAGACTTCAATTCTACCCTCAAGAAGTTTACAATCTAACACAGTAGATGACATTTACATACATAATCTTATTACCAGGTGAAGAGTAGTGGATGACATGATGCAGATAAGGATAAAATCTGTGAATGTTCCTAGATGGGCCAATCTGAAAAGGCATTGTGGACAAGGTGACATTGCAATGACACCATTGCAGAATGACAGAACACACCTAGAGGCAATGTAGGCAACTGGGTCCATTTGTGAAAAGTCAGAGAGTGTATTAATGAGTATGGGGATTTTAAAAGATGAATAAGTTATTGTCTAAAAAGATTTGTTTAATTAGAAGTGTAAGAACTTGACTCTGTGGGACAAAGCTTTCAGTCGTTATGTAAAATCTGAAAGATATATGTATTGTTATAGACACATGTAATACTTCCATTTTTTATAGTGAGCAAATTTAAATAGCTTAGATATAAAATAAATAATTTTTGAAAGGCAAAATATATAATTACTTCCATATATTTTTGATACCTAAAAAAGAAATAAATATAAGAATATATAAACAGATAATAAACTCAAACAATATCCATGCACCAGATATTTAAGATTAAAAAATCATGTAGAAATTATCTAAAATTTAGTTTTTATAGCTATCTTTCTATGTATATTTTATTAAAAGTTCTTATTAGGTATTAGTATTGAATATTCTAATGCCCTTTTTAGTATTTACAAAATCTTCATCTGATTTTTATCTGTTCAGACAAAATGCTGAATTATTATTAATATTCCTGCCAGTATAATCTAGTACCTACATGTTGGGCAAGGAAACAACCACAAATCCTACAACTTAACATAGTAAAATCTTTCCTTGCTCATGTGAAAGGCTTGGTATGGGATGCCAAGGGGGTTCTCTTCAGGCAATCACTCAGGAAACCAGGTTGACAGCCACTTTGTCTTAACAGCTGCCACAATCACCAGAGAAGAAGGAAGGGAAAATCAGACTGGTTTTAAACTTTCTGCCCCTAAGTAACACATGTCACTTCCACTCACATTTCTTTGGGTCATTTGTCCATGCCTAGGTTTCAAAGGAACAGAGAAGGGTAATCCTATGTGTCAGAATGAAGGAATCCAGAAATAATCTAATGACAGTTCCAACATCTTTGCCTTGAGCTCCTGCAATTATAGAGGCTAAAAATTCCAGACCCTAGAGAGCCAATGTTGTTAGTCCTGGTCCAACCCTGAGTCCAAAAGCATAAAAACACTGGTGTCTCATCTCAAAGACAGTAAGGCAGAAAGAAGGAATTCTTTCTTATTCATCCTTTGGTTCTCTTCAGGTCATTGATGAATTTAATCACACTGGGAAGGTCAATCTATTTTATTCAGCCTATGGAGTCATATGTTAATTTCATCCAGAAACAACTTCATAATGTTTAAGCACATATCTGGGCGCCATGTAGCCCAGTCAAGTTGACACATAAAATTAATCATCACTTTTCATCAAAGTCTATTATTGTTGTAATATAGTGGCTCCTCCTTATCCACCGGGGATATATTCCAAGACTCCAAATGGACGCCTAAAACCACAGATAGTACCAAATCCTACATACACTTCATACATACATATCCATGATAAAGTTGAATGTGTAAATTAGGCACAGTAAAATACTAACAACCATTAATAAAATAGAACAAGTATAACAATATACTATAACAAATATTACGTGAATGAGGTATCTTTCCCTCTGTCTCTGTCTCTCTGAAATATCTTATTATACCGTACTCACCCTTCTTGTGAAGATGTGAGATGACAAAATGCCTACATGATGAGAAGATGTGAGGTTAATGACAAAGGCATTGTGATATAAATATAAAATTTCAGAAATAAACAATGTATAAGTTTTAAATTGCAAACTTCTGAGTAGTGTGGTAAAATCTTGTACCTTCCCACTTCATCCCAAGCGGATTGCCATTAGTCATGGTAGTCATCTTGGTTCTCAGACTGACTGTTATGGTCTTGCAGTGCTTTTGTTCAAGTAACCCCAGGTACAGGAGTAGTGATATCATATTTTCTGACCATGGCTGGCCGTGTGTAACTGAAACCACAGAAAGTGAAACCACAGATAATGGGAAAGTACTGTATTAAATCATGTATTATTTTATCTTGGATTTTTGAATCTGTACATATAAGGCAGATGGTAAGAGTTTCCTTTCAACATCTTAGTTAAATAGTAGTTTTATTATTGTTTGGACTTTCTATAATGAATCAAAAATATTCCCTTTTTGTTTTGGAACACCATTAAAAGTATAGCAAATATTTTTTCTTTGAAATCTTGAAAAAATTCACCCATGAAATTATTGAGGACAGGGCTTTGTTAGTACATAGGCTTTTAGAAAACTTTTCTAATCTTTCCGATCTAATCTAATTTATTATAGATTTTTAAAAAGTCTCTTTTAGTGGATTGCAGATTTTTACAAATCAAGTTGTCAAACATTATTGCTATTTCTGCTGATTATTCTCATACATACTATGTGCCCTCTTGATCTGTAGTTATATTCCACTTCTCATTGCACTTATTTTTACATTTAAATCTGTGTATTTTATTATTGTTTCCAAAAATGAAGTTTTGTTATTGTTTTTCTATATTATCTCTTTCTAACTTTTTCAATCCCTTTGTTTTATTGTTTTCTCTAGCCTATTAAGTTATATACTTATAGTTTTGTTTATTGTTTATTATAAAAAGCATTTAAAACCATTTACTTTTTTTTTGAATACAGCTTTGACCACATTTCTTAAGTTTAGATATGTAATGTATCTTTATCATTTTGAAATAACTTAATCATATATATATGTGTGTGTGTATATATATATATTTTTTTTAATTTGTAGCTGGGCATGGTGGCTCATGCCTGTAATCCCAGCATTTCGGGAGGCCAGGGTGAGCAGATCACCTGAGGTCAGGATGTGTCTGGAATTGGTGGGTTCTTGGTCTCACTGACTTCAAGAATGAAGCCGCAGACCCTCGCGGTGAGTGTTACAGTTCTTAAAGGCAGCGTGTCTGGAGTTTGTTCCTTCTGATGTTCATATGTGTTTGGAGTTTCTTCCTTCTGGTGGGTTCATGGTCTCACTGGCTCAGGAGTGAAGCTGCAGACCTTTGCAGTATTACAGCTCTTAAGGCAGCGCGTCTGGAGTTGTTCATTCCTCCAGGTGGGTTTGTGGTCTTGCTGGCTTCAGGAGTGAAGCTGCAGACCTTTGCAGTTGAGTGTTACAGCTCATAAAGACAGTGTGGACCCAAAAAGTGAGCAGCAGCAAAATTTATTGCAAAGAGTGAAAGAACAAAGCTTCCACAGCATGGAAGGGGACCTGTGTAGGTTGCCGCTGCTGGCTCAGGCAGTCTGCTTTTATTCCCTTATCTGGCCCCACCCACATCCTGCTGATTGGTGCATTTTACAGAGAGCTGAATGGTCTGTTTTACAGAGAGCTGATTGGTCCATTTTGACATGGTGCTGATTGGTGCATTTACAATCCCTGAGCTAGACACAAAAGTTCTCCACATCCCCACTAGATTAGCTAGATAGAGAGTGGTGATTGGTGTATTTACAAACCCTGAGCTAGATTCAGAGTGCTGACTGGTGTATTCACAATCCCTTAGCTAGACATAAAGGTTCTCCAAGTCCCCACCAGATCAGCTAGCCACAGAGCGCTGATTGGTGCATTTACAAACCTTGAGCTAGACACAGGGTGCTGATTGGTGCATTTACAAACCCTGAGCTAGATACAGAGTGCCGATTGGTGTATTTACAATCCCCTAGCTAGACATAAAGGTTCTCCAAGTCCCCACTAGACTCAGGAGCCCCGCTGGCTTCACCCAGTGGATCCCCTACTAGGGCTGCAGGTGGAGCTGCCTGCCAGTCCCGCATCATGCGCCTGCACTCCTCAGCCCTTGGGAGGTCGATGGGACCTGGCGCGGTGGAGCAGGGGGCAGGGAGGCTCAGATCGTGCAGGAGCCCACAGCGGGTGGGGCGGGGTGAGGTGGGGCAGGGGGGTGGGGGTCAGGCAGGGTAGGCATGGGGAGGGAGGCAGGCTCAGGCATGGCGGGCTGAAGGTCGGGAGCCCTGCCCCGCGGGGAGGCAGCTAAGGCCTCGTGAGAAATCCAGCGCAGCACTGGAGGGCCAGCACTGCTGGGGGATCCGAGGCACCCTCCACGGCTGCTGGCCCAGGTGCTAAGCCCCTCACTGCCCAGGGCCCACTGGCTGCTCCAAGTGCAGGGCCTGCTGAGCACACACCCACCCAGAACTCCTGCTGGCCTGCAAGCGCCACGCGTGCAGCCCGGGTTCCTGCCCAAGCCTCTCCCTCCACACCTCCCCGCAAGCCAAGGGAGCTGGCTGCAGCCTCGGCCAGCCCAGAGAAGGGCTCCTACGGTTCAGTGGCAGGCTGAACGGCTCCTCAAGTGTGGCCAGAGTAGGCACCAAGGCCAAGGAGGCGCCAAGAGTGCGTGAGGGCTGCAAGGGCTGTGAGGGCTGCGAGGGCTGCCAGCACGCTGTCACCTCTCAAGGAGTTCGAGGCCAGCCTGGCCAACATGTCTCTACTAAAAAAATGCAAAAATTGGCCAGGTGTGGTGGTGGGTGCCTGTAATCCCAGCTACTTGGGAGGCTGAGGCAGGAGAATCACTTGAACCCAGGAGACAGAGGTTGCAGTGAGCCAAAATCATGCCACAGCACTCCAGCCTGGGAAACAGAGCGAGACTCCATCTCAAAAAAGCAAAAATTGTATATATATAATTTTTATATATATATATATATTCTCTTTGATTAAAAAATTCTATTTAGGAATACCTTTGTTTTCATAAGGTTTGATTTGTAAGACTGTTTATGCTTTTATATTAGCCTCCAATTTTATTGCATTTTAGGACAAAAGAACTTCAGGTATACAATTTTTAATTTGGTGGGTTTATTGTAAAGATATACTGAAAATGTAGTCTCTCTTTGCAAATGTTCAATATACTTTAAAATAGTTTGTAGGTTCTGTGATATCTGCAGTATGTTAACTCAAGTATATGAATTATGCAAAAGAAAAATGTTTTCCACTTATATTTTGTCTGTCTTTATTTGTCAAAGACAAAGAGAGAAATTTTAAAGTTTTCTACTAAAGTTGAAGTTTGTCAAATTATCTTGTTAATTCTAATAACTTAATTTATAATTACATGCTGGGTTATTTGGCACATAAACATTTATAGCCAGTACACAGTCATTGTAGACTTTACATTTATTTGATAGAAATCATTTCTGTCTTACAAAATTATTTTAACCTTAAACACTCTTTCCTTTAACATAATAAATAGAAGTGGTAATAGCATTACCACTTCTTTCTTTTTTTTCGAATTTATCCAATATATTCTTGCCCACTCTTTTATTTAAATATTGCGCTTTGTTAATTTAGTACTTTTGTTTTATATATAGCAAATTGTTTAATGCTGTTTTTTTTACCCAATCCAGACTCTACATTTTATTAGGAAATATTCTAAACTCCATAGAGAGGATAGAAGAGATGAAGGGTAAACGCATCACAATGTCAAAAATTTGTAAGTTGAAACTGCCTAAGTTGAGGACCATCTGGAAAGCCATTTTTTCTCCTCAGGAACGTTTTCTTCTATTATGTCTTTGATTATTGTTTTTCTTCCATTTACTCTGCTTTTACTCCCTAGAATTTCTATTATGAATATACTGGCTTCTTTAGGGCTTCACCCCCAGTAACTTATTTTTCTTCTCTTTGTTTAATTTTCCTCCTGGAGAAACTATTTAGCTTGTTTCCTACGTCACTAATTCACATTGACACTTGTAATAAATTTCCTCATTTATATGGGATTTCTTTTCCAAGATTTTGTAATGATGATTTTCCTCTGGAACAAAAGTTCTTAATCTCAGATTGTTCTATATTGGTACACACAACGTTTTTCAAATTTTCTTGAGGATAAAAGATAGAATGATTTTTTGTTTTGCTTTTCTGTTTCAATACGTAAGTCCATTTCACAGAAATTCATTTTACTGATGTTTCAGCATATTTTCTTTTGAACTACTGAGTCTTGTTACATATGTGGTGATTTTCCTCTATCTTCCTATTCTTTAAAAGGGAGTTCTATGTTTGTGTGGTAATATGACTTGTAGTTTATTTTTCAGAGATTGTGTTTAAGTTTTCATCCTCTGCCAAAAAAGAAAAAGTTTATAACTTCTGTACTTTGAAGGTGCTAGACTGAGGATCCAGATGACCACAAGGCATAGAAAGAGACACTTTACTTTCACTAACAAGTCCTTCCAGCCACTAAAGCAGGAGGCTGATTTCTGACCCACCTTCACCTTTAAAGTGGCCAAGAATTAGTTTTAAGATGCATTTTCAAACAGAAAGGTAAAAGTGACTATAAAGCTGAGCCTTTAGGAAAATCCGTTACTATTGCAAATGATTGTTGTTCATTCATGTTTGTTGAATACCAAGAGGAGTTTGAGGAAAATTTCTGTGGCTAGTCACTTGAGTACCAAGAACTTTGACATACACTACTTACTTCCAGACTGTCTAACTAGCTAATTATCACCTCGAATTCTTACGATTCCAAGCTTGAGTTTTCATTCATCCAATCCTCTGGTGAGAAAAACTACCCACTTTCCAAATAGACCAACCTCTCCTTTGCATTTGTCTGCTTGATATTTTCCAAGAATTTATCAGAGATTCTCAATAATTGTTGAAGATCTTGTGTTTTAGTGCCATGATGAATATATTCTCAATTTTTGGCTCCTTGGATAATTTCAATCTTTGGGGAGTGAGAATAAGTAAATGCATGCACACAACCATTTTAAAACTCGAAGAAGAAAATGTAGTTTTTGAGCCAAATCATTGTGTAAAAGCCAACTTTTCAAATTACAAATATGGTTTAAAATGTTTCAACTGCCTACAGTATGTGCTTATTTGTGGTAAGAAATAAACCTTTTTAAAGGTTGATAAGCCTTACACATGCATGAATATTATCAGACTGAAAATATGCTACTTTATCTAATAACCAGGCTTAATACAATTTGGGGAATGCCGGGGGTGGGAGCTAAATTGATAAACAATATTTCAATATTTCAGGCTTTGCCTGATAGAATTTTGTGGTTGACATTTTTCCCATAGTATATCTTAAATAAACTGCATGCTAAAAATGTCAATGGTATTTCTGACCTTAAGAAGGCCTGTGGGACAAATTTTTATTTTTAATTAGAGTTGGTAGTATCTACTTGAGAGATTAGAAGCTATTTTTATCTGGTTAATATTGATTAACCATATCACAGTATATTTTTTCTACTTTTCAGAAAAAAAAAATTGTTAAGCTCATGCCTGGGTGGGGCAAGTGGGATGTAGAAATGGAGAGAAATTAAGTTTGAGCAACATCATTTGCACCCTGAGCCAAGTTTTTCTTGAAGCCATTCCTACTTTGGGACTGCTCAGCACATTCTCCTAATCATCCCTTTGCTCACTCCTTTGCAGCTCCTGATTTGCTATGAAAAGTCCAAATTAATTCTCACTCAAGTCGCTGCATTTGCTATTGCCTCTGCCTGAAATGTCCCTTCCCCAGCTATCCATGTAACTCCCTCCATTTTCTCCAGGTCTTTGCTCAAATATCAACTACTTAGAGAAGCCCTGCCTGACACTCCTCTAAAAAAGTGCTTCTGATCATTCTCTACACCCTTAATTGCTGAAGCCTCCCCACTGAATTCAACAATATCTGCCACTAAATCATGTAGCTGATTTTTATTTGTAATTTCTCTGCCTCTTCCACAAGGCTCTGAGCTTCTAATGGGCATAAGGTTCCTATGCATTTTCATACTGCTCTGCAACATCCAGAACCATGCCTATCACATAGTAGGCACCCAAAAATTATTTGTGGAATGAAGGAATAAGTAAGTCAATAACTCTCTTTTCAGTGTTTCTTTTTCCTAATTCAGGAATAAATTTTCTGTCACAAACAAGTTTTAACTACAGGTTGAGCATCCCTAATCCAAAAATCTGCAATCCAACATACTCAGAAATCCAACACTTTATTTATTTATTTATTTATTTATTTATTTATTTATTTATTTTAGTAGATTTTGGGGAACGGGTGGTGTTTGGTTACATGGATAAGTTCTTTGGTGGTGATTTCTGAGATTTTTGTGCACCCATCACCCGAGCAGTGTACCCTGTACCCAAGGTGTAATTTTTTATTCCTCATCGTCCTCCTACCCTTCTGCACAAATCCCCAGAGTCCATTATAACATTCTTATGGCTTTGCGTTCTCATGGCTTAACTCCCACTTTTAAGTGAGAACATATGATGTTTGGTTTTCCATTCCTGAGTTACTTCGCTTGGAATAATGGTCTCCAACTCCAGGTTGCTGCCAATACCATTATTTCATTCCTTTTTATGGCTGAGTAGTATTCTATGGTATGTATGTACATACATACATAAATATATATATATAATATATATATATATACATGCACATATGCACACACACATATATGCATATATACATGCATACTACATTTTCCTTATCTACTCGTTGGTTGATGGGCACTTAGGCTGGTTCTATATTTTTGCAATTTTGAATTGTTGCTGCTATAAACATGTGTGTGCAAGTATCTTTTTCATATAATGACTTCTTTTCCTCTGGATAGATACCCAGTACTAGTATTACCGGATCAAATGCTAGTTCTACTTTTAGTTCCTTAAGGAATCTCCATACTGTTTTCCATAGTGGCTGCACTAGTTTACATTCCCACCAGCAGTGTAGAAGTGTTCCCTTTTCACCACATACATGACAACATCTATTTTTTTATCTTTTAATTATAGGCATTATTGCACAAGTAAGGTGGTGTGATCATCTCAACAGACATAGAAAAAGCATTTGACAAAATCCTATATCCATTTATGATTAAAACCCTCAGCAGAATTGGCATAGAAGAGACATACCTTAAGGTTAAAAACAGGCCATCTATGACAAACTTACAGCCAACTGAACAGGGAAAAGTTGAAAGCATTCCCTCTGAGAATTGGAACAAGACAAGGATGCCTACTTTCACCGCATCTATTCAACATAGTACTGAAAGTCCTAGTCACAGCAATCAGATAAGAGAAAGAAATAAAGAGCATCCAAATCTATAAAGGGGAAGTCACACTGTCATTGTTTGCCAATGATATGATTTTTATACCTAGAAAACCCTAAAGACTCACCCAACAAGCTCTTAGATCTGATAAATGAATTCTGTAAAGTTTCAGGATACAAAATCAATGTACAAAAATCAGTAGCACTGCTATACACGAATGTGACCAAGCTGAGAATCAAAATCAAGAACTCAACCATATTTATAACAGCTGCAAAAATAAAATCAAATACTTAGGAATATACCTAACCAAGGAGGTGAAAGGTCTCTACAAAAAAAACTACAAAAACTTGCTGAAAGAAATCACAGATAATACAAACAAATGGAAATACAACCCATGATTGTGGATGGGTAGAATCAATATTGTAAAAATGACCATACTGCCAAAAACAATCTGTAAATTCAATGCAATTCCCATCAATATACCATCATAATTCTCCACAGAACTAGAAGCAAACAATCCTGAAATTCATATAGATCCAAAAAAGAGCCTGCATAGCCAAAGCAAGACTAAGCACGAAGAACAAATAGGGAGACATCACATGACCTGACTTCAAACTATACTACAAGGCTATAGTTATCAAAACAGCATGGTACTGCTATAAAAACATAGACCAATGGAAGAGAATAGAGAACCCAGAAATAAAGCCAAAAACAGCCAAGAGATCTTTAGCAAAGTAAATAAATAAATAAATAAATAAATAAATAAATAAATAAAGTGGGGAAAAGACACTGAATTCAACAAATGGTGCTGGGATCATTGGCAAGCCACATGCAGAAGAATGAAGCTGGATCCTCATTTCTCACCTTATACAAAAATCAACTCAAAATGTAGTAAAGACTTACATTTAAGACCAGAAGCCATAAACATTTTAAAAGATAACTTTGGAAAAACTCTTCTAAACAGTGGCTTAGGCAAAGAGTTGATGACCAAGAACCCAAAAGTAAATGCAACATAAACAAGGATAAATAGATGGAACTTAATTAAGCTAAGAAGCTCTGCACAGCAAAAGAAATAGTTGGCAGAATAAACAAACTTTTGAAGCGCTGACATGATTCCACAACTGGGAAATTCCACACTTGACCTCATGTGATGGATCATAGTCAAAATGCAGATGCACATCACAATTCATTCAGCTTCCACAAGGGAAAAAGTTCTTCCCACACTCCTTCAGCTGTGATAATATCTTTTCTGCACAAGGCCAGGTTCCCCAACCCAAGCAGGCCAACAGAGGGTCATGAAATAAAAACTTTGTTTTAGGCACAAAGTTATTTAAAATGTTGTATAAAATCACCTTCAGGCTATGTGTATAAGGTGTATATGAAACATAAATGCATTTTATGTTTAGACTTGGGCTCCATCTCTAAGATATCTCATTATATATGCAAATATTCACAAATCTGAAAAAAATCCAAAACACTTCTGGTTCCAAGCATTTCAGATAAGATACACGCAACCTGTATTAGAGTAGTATCATGCAGTTTTCATGACACAGAATTTGGAGGCTTACATGGTTAAGCAAAGAGTAAGTGTAGAAAGAGATTTAAAAGTCAGGCTCTGCCTAACTCCAGAGTTCTTAAAAGCTTGCCCCTAGTTCCAGAGTCTATCAAGGAAGGCTTAACAAAACGTTTCTCTTCTAATTATGTCCATATTTTTCTTCCAATGAATAATAAATATTTTAATAGAAATCTCATTATTTTGTATTCAGTGATAAAAATAAGTAGCTAATGTGATGATTAATTATATGTGTTAGTTTTACTGAGACAAGGAGTCTCAGATTATCATTTTTTAATGTGTCTGTGAGGGTGGTTGGTGATGAGATTATCATTTGAATCAGTGGACTCTGTAGATTGCCCTACTCAATGCAGGTGGCCATCGTTTAATCCCATGGGAGCCTGAATAAAACAAAAGGCAGAGGAAAAAGAAATTCAATCTTTTTGCTTTCTGCCTGTCTACTTGAGCTGGACATATGTCTTTTCCTGCCCTTGGAATGGGATCGGCACCATTGGTTCTCCTGGTTCACAGACTTTGGGACATGAATGGGAATTTTACCACCAGCTATCCCAGGTTTGCAGTTGACAAATGGCAAATTGTGGGACTTCTCATCCTCCATAATTGAGAAAATTTCTCATAATAAATCTCTTCATATGTACCTGCTATTGGTTCCATTTCTCTGGAGAACCCCAACTAATACACTAATAAACTTGCCAAGTAAAGATTCTGATAGAAGTATCCCTGGTAAGTGGGAAGATTTATTGGACTGCTGTACTTTTTAAGTTGCTAGTAAGCCATATGCAGTGGCTGTATACTCAGAGTCAACATATATCCAGGTTTTCCTGGGACTGTCCTGACTTATTTCTGTTGTTGTACTGGCATATCAATGAATAACACCCCCTTTTACTTTCAAAATATACTCATAAACATGTACGTCCCTTCCTAGTGTTAGACCATGAAATGTTACGAGCAACCTATTGGTATGGTTTTCTAAATGTCTTGAATTGTTATTCTGCCTCATTTATGCAACAGAAAATATACTACTTTTCTGCAGCATGCTAGCAACTCCTATAGACAGAGCATTCATAGTTGAATGGGCAAGTGTGTAAACAATGGCAGTGCACATGAAAAGGACTAGGAGGGAAGAGAAAGCCAGATCTCAAACTTGTTTACTTATTTCCACATCTACAGCTGGCATTATTGTCCAATCCACCTTCATCTTTCATGGGGACCATCGCATTAATTCCTAAGTAGGTGCAAAGTATTGATCCTGGGTGTGTCATAAGGGTGTTGTCAAAAGAAATTAACATTTGAGTCAGTGGACTAGGAAAGGCAAACCCACCCTTAATCTGGGCAGGCACCATCTAATCAGCTGCCAGTACAGCTAGAATATAAAGCAGGCAGAAAAACATGAAAAGGCTAGACTGACTTAGCCTCCCAGCTTTCATCTTTCTCTTGTGCTGGATGCTTCCTGCCCTCAAACATCAGACTCCAAGTTCTTCAGCTCTGGGATTCTGACTGGCTTCCCCGCTCCTCAGTTTGCAGATGGCCTATTGTGGGACTTTGTGATGGTGTGAATTAATACTACTTAATAAATTCCTCTTTATATACATCCCATTAGTTCTGTCCCCCTAGAGAACCCTGACTAATACAGTAAGTTCCCCACTTCTCCTGCTTTTAGCTGTTAGCATGCTGCAGCCAAGATGAGCATTTTAGAAACAAACTGGATCTTACCCTCTTGTGAGATTAAATGAATGTATAAGCCCAGATGCTCTAGAAAACAGACTTTGACCAAAGCTTATGTGCTAAGACTATATTGAAGAGTTAAATGCCAAGAAAGAAGAAGTGATGGAAAAGGAAAGAAAAACAGGGAAGGAGGGAAAGGAAATGGGAGGAGATGTGCTCCTGCCAACTTGCCACTCCTAGGTATTATGGTGATTGACTGCTCAATTTCATAGAACAATCTCCCAAGGGGCCCTGTGCAGTACTATGTCTCAGGGCAATCTGTGGATAGTGGTGGGGGCAGTGGGGGTGAAAAGACTTTATCTTCTATCTTCTTCCACTGAGGATCTTTGCTTCTCAGCATTATATCTCCCCCACACTTCCAGGTTAAGCAACTAGGGGAGCCTCATGGGTCCTGAAATGATTGTATAGGTCTCTTCAGCCACAATAAGAAAATAAAACATGGTGCTGGAGGGGGAGAGATAGAACATCAAGGCAAGAGGCAAGGTACAATTGAGTTGTACTCTAGCAAATTTGGTTTGGTGGGGATCAGAATTAAGGTGAAAGGTGTGGCCCAGAGCAGCCTCAGACACACGGAGGCTGAGAAAATCTAAAGTAGTGTAAAATAATGCAAAATCTGAAATGGTGTAAAAAGGGGTTTTGACACAATAAGGTAATACTGAGTGCCTAGAAGCATGCCTGCCACATTGAAAGCACACAACAAATGTTACTGATCTATTATTTAGTGTTCTTATTGGTGAAATATTTGAAATAGGAGAGTGATGGTTATAAATACATTATAAATACTGTTCAGCTGACATATGGAGGTTTCTTGTATTCATAAAGAGTGCTTACTAATTCATTGGTTCTGACAAAGCATCTCATTTGTTATTGGGTCAGTAAGGACAGTGATGAATAACCAAACATGACCCCTATCTCCATGAGAAGACGGAGTTAAACATAAATCAAGTACAAGATTATGAATTAAATCATGACTGAGTTAAGGAAATATAGTGTCCCCTTGGAACACATAGAAAGGGCATCTGACCTAGTTTTGGGGAGAGATGATCAAGAGATGATCAGAAATGACAATGTAGCCAAGAGACAAGGAAGAGAAAGGGCATCAAGGGTAGATGATTGTATGGACATGAGGGTTAATTTTGTGTTAACTTGGATAGGCTGTGGTTACAGCCATAAGAACTCACTCCCTAAAAGAACAGTACCAAGAGGATAGCACTAAAGCATTTGTGAGAAACCACCCCCATGATCAAATCACCTCTCAGCAGGCCCCAAACCCAACACTGGGGATTGCAATTCAACATGAGATTTTGGTGGGGCACAGATCCAAACCATATCAGTTATCCCTCTAATTCTTGTATGTTTAACTTCTCCCTCTCTACTTGATTATCTGTAAGCATATAAAAAAAAAACACTTTAGTGTTTCCCATTAAGGATGGAATAGGAAGAGGAGGGGTTATCTCTGTATGAATTATTTCTGCAGCTGTCTGCTGCTCTTTCTTCTGTCTTCTCTCCTTCAAATAGTATACTCGTCATAATTGTGACATAATCTCTCTATAGCTGGGATAATAACTAAATTAATTCATCCTTGATCCAGTCATTAAACATTTACTTTTGTGAGACACTACTGAGTTTTCAGATACATGGTAATTAAGATAGCAAGTAATGAAGATAGCCTTATAGTCTTAAAATATAAAATGACATCTGCAGCAAGGTGTATGGTCTGTTCACTTCTGGAATTCATTATTAGGAAGTCCACTAGCCCACAGATACTAAACACAGTCTCTAAAATCAGATTTTTCTGTAATAAATACTATAGGCTACAGCTACCTGGCTCTTTTCTCCCATTTCTTGAAGGTAAGAGAGATGTGCTAACTTTGGTTCTTTCATAGAATCGCTAATGCACAAAATCTACCAACAACCACCACATCTTATGAAAGATTTTTAGCCATGGATTCCCCTACAAACAGAAACATTTTTCTGTAATTTACTGGGTTCTTAGAACCGTGTCCCTGACCAAAAATATTACTCCAACTGATCCAGAAATAAACATAATAATTCTAATATGTTTAACACTTTGATATGATTTCACTAAAATGTAAAATCATGTTGATGTGGTTTGGCTGTGTCCTCATGCAAATCTCACCTTAAATTATAATAATCCCCACATGTCAAGTGCAGGGCCAGGTGGAGATCGTTAAGTCATGGGGGCAGTTTCCCTCATACTGTTCTCATGGTAGTGAATAAGTCTCTTGAGGTCTGATGGTTTTATAAATGGGAGTTCCCCTGCACAAGCTCTCTCTTGCCTGCTGCCATGTAAGACATACGTTTGCTCTTCCTCCACCTTCGGCCATGATGGTGAGGCTTCCCTAGCTATGCTGAACTCTGAGTCCATTAAACATCTTTCCTTTACAAATTACCTAGTCTTGGGTATGTCTTTATTAGCAGTGTGAGAACAGACTACTACAGTAAATTGGTACCAGAAGTGGGTCGCCACTATAAAGACACTTGAAAATGGGGAAGCTACTTTGGAACTGGGTAATAAGCACAGGTTGGAACAGTTTGGAGGGCTCAGAAGAAGACAGGAAAATGTGGGAAAGTATGCAACTCCCTAAAGACTTGGAGGGTTCAGAAGACAGGAAGACATGGGAAAGTTTGGAACTTCCTAGAGACTTGTTGAATGGCTTTGACCAAAATGCTGATAGTGACATGGACAATAAAATCCAGGTTGTAGTGGTTTCAAATGGAGATGAGAAACTTCTTGGGCACTGCAGTAAAGGTCACTTGCACTATGCAAAGAGATTGGTGTCATTTTGCCCCTGCCTTAGAGATCTGTGGAACTTTGAACTTGAGAGAAATTATTTAGGGTATTTGGCAGGAAAAATTTCTAAGCAGCAAAGCATTCAAGAGGTGACAGAGCATAAAAGTTTAGAAAATTTGCAGTCTGATGATGAGATAGAAAAGAAGATCCCATTTTCCTGAAAAGAAATTCAAGCATGCTGCAGAAATCTGCATAAGTAATGAGGAGCCAAATGTTAATTGCCAAGGCAATGGGGAAAATGTCTAAAGGGCATGCATGTCAAAGACCCTCACAGCAGCCCTTCCCATCACAGGCCCAGAGGCCTAGGAGGAAAAAATGGTTTCATGGGACAGGCCCAGGGATCCTCTGCTCTGTGCAGCCTAGGGACTGGGTGCCTTGCATCCCAGCTGCTCCAGCCATGGCTAAAAGGGGCCAAGATAAAGCTCAGGCCATGGCTTCAGAGGAGGCAACCCCAAGCCTTGGTAGCTTACACGTGGTGTTGGGCCTGTGAGTACACAGAACTCAAGAACTGAGGTTTGGAAACCTAGATTTCAGAGGATGTATGGAAATGCCTGGATATCCAGGCAGAATTTTGCTGCAGGGGCAAGGCCCTCATAGAGAACTTCTGCTAGGGCAGTGCAGAAGAGAAATGTATGTTTAGCCCCCACATAGAGTCCTCACTGGCGCACTGTCTAGTGGAGCTGTGAAAAGAGGCCCCCCGTCCTCCAAACCCTAAAATGGTAGATCCACTGACAGCTTGTACCATGTACCTGGAAAAGCTGAAGACACTTAACACCAGCTAATGAAACCAATGGGGAAAAGGGCTGTACCTTGCAAAGCCACAGAGGCAGAGCTGCCCAACACTTTAGGAGCCCACCTCTTGCATCAGCATGACCTGGATGTGAGACATGGAGTCAAAGGAGATCATTTTGGAGCTTTAAGATTTGACTGCCCTGCTGCATTTCAGATTTGCAGAGAGCCTGAAGCCCCTTTGTTTTGGCCAATTTCTCCAATTTGGAATGAGTATATTTACCCAATGCCTGTACCTCCATTGTATCTAGGAAGTAACTAACTTGCTTTTGATTTTTCAGGCTCACAGGTGGAAGGGACTTGCCTTGTCTCAGATGAGACTTTGGACTGTGGACTTTTGAGTTAATGCTGAAATGAGTTAAAATTTGGGGGGACTGTTGGAAAGACATGATTGATTTTGAAATGTGAGGACATGAGACTTGGGAAGGAGCAGGGGTGGAATGAAATGGTTTGGCTGTGTTCCCACCTAAATCTCACCTTGAATTATAATAATCCTCACATGTCAAGGATAGGGTCAGGTGGAGATAATTAAATTATAGGGGCAGTTTCTCTCGTACTGTTCTCGTGGTAGTAAATAAGTCTCATGAGATCTGGTGGTTTTATAAATAGGAGTTTCCCCGCACAATCTCTCTCTTGCCTGCTGCCATGTAAGACATGACTTTGCTCTTCATCTTTCGCTATGATTGTGAGGCCTCTCCAGTCATGCTGAAGTATGAGTTCATTAAACCTCTTTCCTTTATAAATTACCTAGTCTTGGGTATGTATTTATTAGCAGTGTGAGAACAGACTAATACATGAGCCAAAGTTTCTAGCTATTCATCTATTATCATATTCACTTCCTTAGTTAACACATATTATTGGTTGTTTTAAGGATAGAGCTGGATGAGCTCCATGCCTTTGAATTACAGTAGTGCCCCCTTATCCTTGGGGAATACATTTCAAGATCCTTAGTGGATACCTGAAACCACAGGTAGTACCAAATCCTGCATATCATATAATTTTCCTATATATACATACCAATGATAAAGTTTAATCTATAAATTTGCCACAGTAAAAGATTACCAACAATAACTAATAATAAAATAGAACAATGGTAACAATATACTGTAATAATAGTTATGTAAATGTGGTCTCTCTCTTTCTCAAAATATCTTATTATACTGTATTACCTTTCTTCTTGTGATGATGTGAGATAGTAAAATGCCCATGTCCTGAGATGAAGTGGGATGAATGACACGGGCATTGTGATGTTGCATTTAAAACTTATAAATTGTTTATTTCTGGAATTTTTTATTTAATATTTTCAGACCATAGTTGACCATGGGTAACCAAAACCATGGAAAGTGAAACCATGGATAAGGAGGGGCCACTGTACTATTTACATGGGAGAAAGACAAGTATTTATTATCATTTAGTGAGAAACACACAGCATAAGGAATAGTTTATGAAAGGATAACCAGATCAGGACAGAAATGCTCCTAAATTTGGCTCATGGAGTCTCCTTAAGAGAGGTTATATGTGGGTTAAAAACAAATCAAAAAAAGTTTTAAAGTGAAAATGCTAAAGAAAATATGACATTCATATCCTAGATCCAATTATTTTATTAGGTTGAGGGACCCAGATAAAATGGTATCCAATACGCAGGCATTCTGGTGAGGAGGTAAGTAACAAGGTCAACAGAACAAAGACTGCTCAAATAATCCACCTAAGGGGACATCAGTCCTATAATGTGGACTGAGCTCACAACACAGACATCACATATCTTCTTTACTCATCAACAGCCTTGTAATTTAGGTCCTCTTATTTTTACCTGCATTTTTAACAGATGAGTAAATTAAGGTTCAATCTGATTGAATAACTTTCCCAAGTTTCCAACATCGAAGGCAGTGGAGCCAGATGGGATCATTAATTTTATGTGTCAACTTGACTGGGCCACAGGATGTCCAGCAATCTGGTTAAACATTATCTCTGGGTATGTCTGTGAGAGTGTTTCCAGAAGAGTTTAGCCTTTGAATAGGTGGACTGAGTAAAGCAGATGGCCCTCCCCAACATAGTTGGGCATCTTGCAATCCATCGAGAGCCTGAAGACAGCAAAAAGATGTAAGAAAGGTGGATTTGCTCTCTGCCTGACAGTGTGAACTGGAATATCAATCTTCTGTCCTGGGTGCTCCTGGTTCTCAGACCTTCAGACTTATACTCAATCTATACCATTGGCTCTCCGGCTCTCAGACCTTAACACTATACCACCTGCTTTCTCTGGAGAACCCTTACTAATACATCAGGATTCAAACTGAGACAATCTAACTTCAACCCTGTTTTCCTGACAGTCACTCCACAGTGTATCAAGCAGCAGCCAGGGTGGAGTTTCCAAAGGGCAATAATGCAGCAGGAAGATTCAGGGAAAGATTAAGAGAGGATGAGTAGAATCTGGCAGTCAAAGGCACTAGGCCTTGTCTTCAGGGACTGGGGCAACACTAGAAGGGCAATGATTTACCTTCCCAGAACATACCCGGAAGTGATATGGCTTAGGAGCAGTCTGGCAGCTGAGGATTCCTGATAACTGTGGAATTAGGATACCTACCAACTTTCCATCAGCTTCCCTATCCAGACAAAAGTACAAAACTTCTTCACTGGATATTAGAGAAAAGTCTACAAGATGAACTCTTAAAACCTCTTGGATTTCAACAAACTTCACCCAAGTGATAAGTTTCAGCTGTTTTTCCAAGTTAAAATCCAATTCTCCCCCTTTAAATTTTTCCTTAAGGCTATAAAGTACATTTGGAAAACAACGTTAATATGGAGGAAATTGCTACTTGTAGGGTTACAGAGCTCTTGTTTGGATCATTTTATTGCCTTGTCAGTAAAACTTTAAAAACTCGGTGATATATTTACTTTAAAATATTCTAGACTTTCCAACATTGATGATTCTGTAAACTGTGTACAGAATATCCTGATTTATATATTGGTTTATTTACTGTTGAAAAACTTATTTTTAAAAGTGAACAACACCCCCTTGAATTTTTAAGCTCTTATTTTAAGTGGTACATGTATTTTTTGCTTTTTAATGGCAATTTAATGTTAGTTTTTCTGAACTTCTCAAATGCATTATGGAAATCCCCTTCATTGCAGCTATGACTAATTCATTTTTAATTGTATACTGATATTGCTTAACTTCCTCTAAATTTTGGCAGTTTTCTAACATTCAATGCAGCAATCTTTTCTTCACAAAAAAATATTTACTCCAAAGTGAAAACAGGTTTCTCTGTGTGTGTTCTAATATATTTGTCACTTTCCAGTTCTAGAATATTTTGACATTGAAAGTCCATTTGGCCTTTATAGAAGGTTTTGAAATAGCTATCATGTTTGAGCATTATTCCTCCAAATCTGTGAGATAGTCTTTGTTTAGAATTTTGCTTTCTGTAAATACTGATATAAGGAAGAAAACAACATCAAGCTCAGTTGGAGATACATATTTGGATTGTGAATGGATTTATGGGGGTTACTAGCATATATACAGAAATACGAAGCTGGGAGCTGAACAAACAAATAAGACTGAATGAGTGTATACATATCAATATGTTCACTTTTAAAATGAAAATATTCAGATTAAGAGAGGTTAAGAGGCATGTCCAAGATTACACAAGGATAAATAAAACCTGCTTCTTTCAGGACCCAAGACTCATGCTGGTGCTACTACTCCACATTGACTCCATACTTTGGCATTTCTGAATGAATTCCATTCATTGAAAAGGATATGAGGAGGAAAAAGTAGAAATAGGAGAGTGATGAAATATTTCTGTGGCTTTGAGACAATAAACAAATCATGCTTTAGTCAGCCATTTTCCTGCCTCCCACCCAGCTTGGAAAATTTGGTCAGACAATAAAGTATTTTTTATTCCAGTAATTCTGCAAATTGTTGAAAGAACCAAAGAATAAATAAAAAATAAATATAAGACATGATCCCTGATCTGAGTGAATATGCAATATAGATAGAAGGAAAATATGCATGTAAACAAAAGAAATAATGATTTTATAAAGCCATATATTAGTAAGAGCAATTTAGCATGTAAATAAGCATGAAAATGCTGGACTAGGTCATAGGGATGGAGATGGGAATAGACTTTAATTGTAATCAGATGTACTACTCATGAAAGATTACTTAAAAGAGAATAACTTTAACCAAATTTCAAAAAGAAAAGAAATAAGTGGGGAAAAGATGACAGAACAAGCTGGAATTCAAGTAGTGATGAGCTTAGCTTGACTTAAGTGAAGGAAAATAGAACTGGGAAAAATTATAGAATGGAGAAGAGTAGAAATATTTGGAATTGGTAAAAAAAAAAAATTAAATTCTGGATTTAAAAGTTTAATTTGACCATGAAAGCTATAAAGATGATCAATTAATGAAAAGACTTTTAAAGATTGTGTCCTTTAGATTACCTCCAATGAAAAAAGTCTCAAATCAGGCACATGACCTTCCATTTTTCTATCAGTTCCATCTTAGTTCCACATACCAGGAGACTGAGTCATCTGTAACAGCTCCCTCTTGCTTTCCCCAATAAAATTTATACCAAGTTCTGGCAATTTTACTTTCTAGATATCTGTTAAGTGCATCCAGTCCTTTCCATTGCTTTAACCACAATTCTAATACAAGACTGGCAGATTGACTTTACCCATATGCCCTGAGTCAAAAAACTAAGATACCTTTTGGTCTGGGTAGATGCATTCACTGGATGGGTAGAGGCCTTTCCCACAGGGTCTGAGAAGGCCACTGTGGTCATTTCTTCCCTTCTATCTGACATAATTCCTCAGTTTGGCCTTCCCACCTCTACACAGTTCGATAACAGACTGGCCTTCATTAGTCAGGTCACTCAAGCAGTCTCCTAGGTCCTCAGCAACCAGTGGAAACTTCATGCCCCCTACCAACCTCAATCTTTGGGAAAGGTAGAAAGAACTAATGGTATTTTTAAAACACACCTCACCAAGCTCAGCCTCCAACTTAAAAAAGACTGGACAGTACTTTTACTGTTTTCCCTCCTTAGAATTAGAGCCTGTCCTTGAGAAACTACAGGGTATAGTCCATTTGAACTTTTATATGGACGTACCTTCCTGTTGGGCCACAACCTCATGCCAGACACCAGCCCTCTAGGTGACTATCTTCTAGTCCTCCAGCAGGCTAGACAGGAAATTTGCCAGGCTGCTAATCTTCTCTTGCCTATTCCAGATTCCCAGGCATATGAAGACACTTTAGCTGGACGATCAGTTCTTGTTAAGAATCTGACCCCTCAAACTCTACAGTCTTGATGGACCACACCCTACTTAGTCATCTATGGTACCCCAACTGCCATCCGCCTGCAGGACCCTCCCCATTGGGTTCACTGTTCCAGAATAAAGCTGTGTCCATCGCACAGCCAGCCTGATCTACTCTTCCTCCTGGAAGTCGCAAGTACCCTCCCCTACTTCCCTTAAACTCACTTGCATTTCTGGTAATAAACCTTATGAGGTTTATCATTTCAGTAATAAACCTTATGAGCCTAATATATCCCTTCCTTGTATTAGGTCTATTCGTTCTTACTCTACTTTTTGCAACAGGGCTTTATGTAGTCACCCCCACTACTTGGACTCTGCCCCAAAATCATGTCATCCCTGCTATCTTCTGTCTAGTCATACTCCTATTCACTATTCTCAACTACTCATAAATGCCCTGCCCTTGTTTATACTGCCGGTTTACACTTTTCCTCCAAACCATCATAACTGATATCTCCTGGTTTTACCTCAAACCGTCACCCTTAACTCTCTCTTGGAGTGGATAGAAGATCTTCAGTGGCAAGGTACACTCCAATTCTTCTATCCTGATGAAGTCCTTTTTTTACTTTTCTACTCACTCTTATCCTTGCCCCCATTCTCCAGTCACTCTCTACCTCTCCCTAGTTACCTCCAGCATACTATCAATCTCACCCACTCTCTCCTCACTGCCTCCAATCCTTCTCTAGCAAAGAACTGTTGGCTATGCGTTTCCCTTTCTTCCTGCTCTTACACAGCTGCCCCTGCTCTACAGGCCGACTGGGCTACCTCTCCTGTCTACCCGCACATCCGAACCTCCTTTAATAGCCCTCATCTTTACTCACCTGAGGAACTTCTTTATTTTCTAGACGGATTTGGTGAGAACTCCCCAGACATTTCGCACGAACGAGGTACCACACTTCTCTGCATCTACTTATGGCACCTTTCTCCTTATGTCAATTCCACCCCCACCCCCTGCCATATTTGGACCCCTAACCACACAAACAACTATCCCTGTTGCCGCTTCTTTATGCAAGTCCCAAAAACAGTCTACTGGGATCCCTTTAGGTAACCTTCCACCATCCAAATGTTCCTTTACTCTGTATTCCTAGAACCCAGCCACATACATTACCAAACAGATGGGAGCATTCCAACTTCACATTACTGATAAGCTCTCTATCATTACTGACAAACTGAAACACATTGGCAGTGGCTATTGTTCAGGAAGACACCTACTCTGCATCTCACTCCATCCTTGGCAACCCAGCCCCACCCCCACCTGTCTGACTCTCCTTCTAGCCCCTCCTCTTGCTTGCTTTATACCCAGCCGCATGAATAGTGGTGAAAGATTACTCACAGACACTATGCACTTTCTCATACACCATGAGAACCAAACCTCTCTCTCTACATATTTGCACCATCAGTCCCCATTACAACCTGTAATGGCTGCTGCCCTTGCTGGATCTCTAGGATTTTGGGTGCAGGACTCCTCTTTCAGTACACCCTTTCACTTTTTCACTTTACATGTCCAGTTCTGCCTGACACAAGTTCTCTTCTTTTTATGTGGCTCTTCCTACATGTGCCTACCTGCCAACTGGACGGGCACATGTACTCTAGTCTTCCTCACCCCCAAAATCCAGTTTGCAGATGGGAATGAACAACTGCCTGTCCCCCTCATGACACCAACACGACAAAATAGAGTCATCCCACTAATCCCTTTACTTGTGGGTCTAGGACTTTCTGCCTCCACTATTGCACTTGGAACTGGAATAGCAGGCATCTCAACCTCTGTCACAACATTCTACAGCCTCTCTAATGACTTCTCTGCTAGCATTACAGACATATCACAAACTTTATCTGTCCTCCAAGCCCAGATAGACTCTTTAGCTGCAGTTGTCCTCCAGAACTGACGAGGCCTCGATTTACTCACTGCTGAAAAAGGAGGACTCCGCATATTTCTTAATGAAGAGTGCTGTTTTTACTTAAATCAATCTGGCCTGGTATATGATAACATCAAAAAACTCAAAGACAGAGCCCAAAAACTTGCTAATCAGGCAACTAATTACCTAATTGTGTGGGACCCACCTGGCCACTCTCTAACTGGGTATTCTGGCTTCTTCCAATGGTTAGTCCTCTAATACCTATCTTCCTCCTTCTCTTATTTGGGCCTTGTGTCTTCCAATTAATCTCTCAATTCCTATGAAACCACATCCAAACTATCACTAATCACCCTATATGACAAATCCTGCTTCTAACAACCCCACAATATCACCCCTTACCCCAAAATCTTACTTCAGTTTAATTTCTCCCACTTTAGGTTCCCGTGCTGGCCCTAATCCCACTCAAAGCAGCCCTGAGAAACGTAGCCCATCACCCCTCCATACCGCCCCCAAAATTTTTCACCCCAAGTTTTCACTACTCTTTCTCATTTTATTTCTTCATTATTAACATAAAAAGACAGGAATGTAAGGTCCTCTGAGCTGGCCGCACCATGGTCAAGCCATAGTGACATCCCCCCACAATCCCCCTGGTCCTGGGTGTTGTGATAATGTTCTTTGTGATACTCTCCAATCCTTGTGAATGTACTTTGTAAATTCCTCCTCACCCTTGTGACAATACACCTTCCCCACCCTTGTGAATGTACTTTGTAACATCCTCCCTGCCCTTGAGAATGTACTTTGTAACATCCACCCCCTGCCCCCCAAAATTGCTCCTAACTCCACCACCTATCCCAAATCCATAAGAAGTAATGATAATCCCACCACCCTTTGCTGACTCTTTTTGTTGGACTCAGCCCATCCACACCAGCATGTAATACACAGCCACTGTTGCTCACACAAAGCCTGCTTGATGGTCTCTTTACTTGGACGCACGTAACAGCTCCCATTTTCTTTCTCCTGAATTAAGTTATTTAAATAGCCTAATGTGTCTGCTCTTAGCCAACCATGCCACTCTGCAATCCAATATCTCATTGCATTCAATACGATAATGTAGCCATGCTGCTAAAAACTTCCATATATTGTCCTGTAAAGCCCTTCATCAGAGGTTCCCATCTATCTCTCCAGCCTTACTTTGTTCTCTTTGCACCAGACATAATGACATTCCATCTTTACTTGTGCTCATGCTGATTCTTCTCAACATGTGGCCTCTACTTTTTAGTGCTCTTTCCTTTTTGATCCTGTTAATGTAAACTAATTCTTAATCAGCACATCCCATCGCATCCTCGTCTGACTTACTTGACTAGGTCAAATCTGAATGTTAAGTTCTTATAGTACCATTTACCTCTCTCGAAGCACTTAACACTACTGCTATTTTACATTTATTTTTGTGATTATTTGATTAAGGTTTATCACCATCACTAGGATGCAAGTTCTGTGAAGTCTGAGAATGCCTTTTTTTCCCTCACTTTTATATTCCAAGTGCCAATAACAGTGCCTGTTGCATATTAGACACTCAATTATAATGTGAATAAGTGGATGATAACTAATATATCTTTTGAGTCTTACTTTATGCCAAGTACTATTCTCAACCTTTTATTGTATTATCCCTTTTAATTTCCAAAACAACTCTATGAAGGTGGTCTAATTATTTTTCCATTCTACAGAAGAATAAAGAAGTTAAATAAATTGTTCAAGCTCTTATGGCTAATAAGTGATAAAAACAGAATACAGAACTAATCTGACTTCTGAGCATGTTTTCTTGATGCTACAGCTGCCTCTGTGCATTTGTCAAATGGATGAGTGACAGACAGCAGAATAGTCAAATGAGCAAATGTCAGCAGCAGTTCTTTTCTGGAAATAGTTATTATTTGGAAAGATGATGGAGGGAGAAAAGATATCTATGACTGCAGTAGCAATCAGGTGTTTTGAAATTTGTTGAGACTGATAATGGAAAAGATTGAACAAGCATATCTTTTTTTTTTTTTTTTGAGCTGGAGTACAGTGGTGCAATCATGGTTCACTGAAGCCTCCTGGGCTCAAAGTATCCTCCCACCCCAGCCTCTGGAGCAGCTAGGATTACAAGCGGGTACCAAAAAGCTTGACTAATTTTTAAAACTTTATGTAGAGAATGAGGTCTCACTATATTGCCAACAGTGCGCTTGAACTCCTGGACTCAAGTGTTCCTCTTGTCTTGGCCTCTCAAAGTGCTGGGATAACAGGCTTGAACTACTACACCTGGCTGAAAAAGCACATCTTCAAGGCAGTGAAGAAACAAAACTCAGACCTGAAAGAGAAGTTGACAGCAATTCTAAGAGCATGACCAATGGAACTTGGAAAAGTCGTGCTGAGAGCCTTTTGTAAATGCTGTAGGGCCCCTCAATTTCAAAGGTTTGGTCCATTATATTCTCTAAATGAGCTTCACAGAACTTTCCCATATCCCCTTCCACAACTAGACACACCTATTGTAAGTTTTAAATCCCTCTGGAACATACCATTTTTATATCTTATTTTTGGGCTAGTACACAGTATAGTTGGCTCTCTTGAATAGAATCCATTTGTGTTATTTTATGACAATTTAGCTATTATTTATCAATCATTAATATTTCAACAATTACATTTTATTTCTGATTTCTCCTCAAAACAAAAATCAGGACGACCACTTATGAGGGATATGGATTTAGAAGCCAATTGCTGTAAGGTTAAAGTCCCCCACCCCTGCTAAATTATTAACAATTTTACAATGTTTTTGACATAGCTATATATTTTTTCTCTGGAAGTTTATTTAGTCAACACATTTTCAAAACATTATTTGCCTTTTTAGATATTTCAGTAAGACAAACAGCCAGTATGTTTAATTATAATAATAATACAAATTATACAGAATATGAAAAAATAGAGCCACTCTCTAGAAACAGCCATGGCAAAGTGAAACTGTTCAGAAGTACCACTTACAAGATTCTATAAAGCCTATTCTTAAAGTTTTATTTATAAATACACATTTGCTTTCTAAGAAACAAGGGCAACCCAACTACAAAAGCACATACATAGTGACATGCCTGAAATGCTTTAACATGAGCAGTGGGTACAGTGTTGGAAAGCCATTCCCCTGTATCATGCAGAATGAAGCAGAATGGGGTTGTTTTACTTTTTCTTAACACAGATACGACAATACAAACTTCTATGACTTGGATGCTTTCTCAAATGAACTTTGAAAGCATTATCACCTGGGTTGTCCCTATTCTATTTCACAGAAACTTTTGAGAGGAAAAAACTGGTCTTGAGAAATATCTCCTTGTAACAGATGTGTTTGTTTTGTGTTGTTATGTTTGTGTTTGCTAGGTAGTAATGGAAAGAAAGACTCTGCACTATTGCAGGTATAAATTAGCAGTGAAAGGTGTAAACTCTACAGCCATATTGCCTTTTTAACCTACGTAACTTTGAAAAGTTACTTGATCTTTGTGTCTCTTTTTCACTAGGTAGAATAGGGTAAGAGTAATAACAATCACCTGGAGTCCTTGCACAGATTTGATGCATTGTAAAGTACTTAGAAGAGTTCCTGACATGTAGCAAAAACATAATCAATGTTAGTTCTTGTAATTACTAAATATTAATTTCAATATTATCAATCACTTGTTCAAAGTCCTTCACAGCTTCCTGTAATCTTCAAAGCAAACCAAACCTTCCTTTTTGTCTTTCAAAGAAATCCATAATCAGTAGACATGTTTCTCATCTAATCCCCTACCATCTACAAATGTAAGCCGCCAGCACTGATAAGGTTGTCTCCTTACTGACCTATAAATATATTCTACTACACTATACATAGAAATATGCTACTTTCAGTGTACCTCTTTTTAAAATTCTTTCATGTATTAATTAATTAATATACCCATACTGGTGTACACAAGGATTATGCCTGTTTCATTTTTACTATTTTAATAATGATACAGGATACATACTTAATGATAGATTATATTTAAATCCAAATTTGGTTATTTTATAATTTGCCAAAATGATTTTGTTTTTGTTTTTGTTTTTGTTTTAACATTTTAGTCATTTTATTTTTTTTATTTATTATTATTATACTTTAGGTTTTAGGGTACATGTGTGCAATGTGCAGGATAGTTACATATGTATACATGTGCCATGCTGGTGCACTGCACCCACTAACTCATCATCTAGCATTAGGTATATCTCCCAGTGCTACCCCTCCCCCCACCCCACAACAGACCCAAGAGTGTGATGTTCCCCTTCCTGTGTCCATGTATTCTCATTGTTCAATTCCCACCTATGAGTGAGAATATGTGGTGTTTGGTTTTTTGTTCTTGCGATAGTTTACTGAGAATGATGATTTCCAATTTCATCCATGTCCCTACAAAGGACATGAACTCATCATTTTTTATGGCTGCATAGTATTCCATGGTGTATATGTGCCACATTTTCTTAATCCAGTCTATCATTGTTGGACATTTGGGTTGGTTCCAAGTCTTTGCTATTGTGAATAATGCCGCAATAAACATACGTGTGCATGTGTCTTTATAGCAGCATGATTTATAGTCCTTTGGGTATATACCCAGTAATGGGATGGCTGGGTCAAATGGTATTTCTAGTTCTAGATCCCTGAGGAATCGCCACACTGACTTCCACAATGGTTGAACTAGTTTACAGTCCCACCAACAGTGTAAAAGTGTCCCTATTTCTCCACATCCTCTCCAGCACCTGCTGTTTCCTGACTTTTTAATGATTGCCATTCTAACTGGTGTGAGATGGTATCTCATTGTGGTTTGGATCTGCAATTCTCTGATGGCCAGTGATGGTGAGCATTTTTTCATGTGTCTTTTGGCTGCATAAATGTCTTCTTTTGAGAAGTGTCGGTTCATGTTCTTCGCCCATTTTTTGATGGGGTTGTTTGTTTTTTTCTTGTAAATTTGTTTGAGCTCATTGTAGATTCTGGATATTAGCCCTTTGTCAGATGAGTAGGTTGCAAAAATTTTCTCCCATTTTCTAGGTTGCCTGTTCACTATGATGGTAGTTTCTTTTGCTGTGCAGAAGCTCTTTAGTTTAATGAGATCCCTTTTGTCAATTTTGGCTTTTGTTGCCATTGCTTTTGGCATTTTAGACATGAAGTCCTTGCCCATGCCTATGTCCTGAATGGTAATGCCTAGGTTTTCTTCTAGGGTTTTTATGGTTTTAGGTCTAACGTTTAAGTCTTTAATCCATCTTGAATTGATTTTTGTATAAGGTGTAAGGAAGGGATCCAGTTTCAGCTTTCTACATATGGCTAGCCAGTTTTCCCAGCACCATTTATTAAATAGGGAATCCTTTCCCCATTGCTTGTTTTTCTCAGGTTTGTCAAAGATCAGATAGTTGTAGATACGCGGCGTTATTTCTGAGGGCTCTGTTCTGTTCCATTGATCTATATCTCTGTTTTGGTACCAGTACCATGCTGTTTTTGTTACTGTAGCCTTGTAGTATAGTTTGAAGTCAGGTAGTGTGATTCCTACAGCTTTGTTCTTTTGGCTTAGGATTGACTTTGAAGCTTATCTGGAAGTTTAAACTCTAGAGAATTTTGGAGAATAATTTGATTGAAATAAGGGTAAATTTGGGAGGCCGAGGCAGGTGGATCACCTGAGGTCAGGAGTTCGAGACCAGCCTGGTCAACATGGTGAAACCCTGTCTCTACTAAAAATACAAAAATTAGCTGGGCATGGTGGCAGATGCCTGTAATCCCAGCTACTTGTGAGGCTGAGGCAGGAGAATCGCTGAAATTTGGGAGGCAGTGGTTGCAGTGAGCCAATATCGCACCATTGCACTCCAGCCTGGATGACAAGAGAAAAACTCTGTCAGAAAAAAAAAAAAAAGAAAGAAAGAAAGAAGGGGAAATTTATCTCCCAGATATAAAATACCCTCTAAAGTTACAATAATCCAAAACATATCTTTCTTCACAAGAAGTAAAGCTGCATCAATAAAACAGAACAGAAATAGAGATTCTAATCAAAGTCCACACCAAGGCAAACAGCAAAGTGCAAAACACATTAAATGCAAAAGTGACACAAAAAAGGTAAATATTTTTAAAGTGATTCTAAAAGGCCGATAAGAAAAATCAAATAGCAAATGGAAATTTAATCATACAACAATGTAATAGATCAAATTGTTACTTTTTTTAAGCAGAGGCATTTTTGTTTATTGGTGGTAGAAATTAAATTGGCAAAAGAAAAGCTTCTCTGAAAACAAATTTAGCACTATCTGTCAAAAGTTTCAAAGGATTGATAATTTTTGACACAGTAATCCAATTTATAGGGACCTAACCTAAGTAAAATTTTAAAAGGTATAAATTAAATACACCATATCATTATTAAATACAAAAAAAAGAAGCAGGCACAACCATGTGTCCATCAATAGGGTGATATTTATTAATTAGAATAGAAATTTTATGTTCAGAAAATAGCTAGCGACGTGAGAAGATGCTCACAAAATAATGTTACATACACAAAGCCACACTATTCTTTAAATAGGACACTTTAAATGCCAACTTCAAAACCTATGTTGCTTTGCCAAGAAACCAAGCAAAAGGACCAAAGGCAGAAAGGGTGCTGGACACTTTAATCATCAGCGAAATGAGAAAAACAGCATCAGATACAAATGTCAAGGAATTCTGACTAGTATATTCAGATAGAGACAGAATGAAAGACAGACTTACACTACTCTGTCCAAGAAAATGATGCAGCAAGGCAGGAAGTATTAAAAAAAAAATTCTGGCATCACATCATAGCCACCCGTATTTCAGAGAAGCAAGATTTACAATCAAGAGTTTTCTGCATGAGTAATGAGGCCCTCTACTTGGGGTCCTATTTTTTGCAGTGGATTAAACATAATCAGATGCAGCATCTGTGGCCTTCTGGCCTTCTTGAGAAATTTGAGGGAAGAATGCCTGAAGCCTGCACTTCTTGTCTCTTGACTCATCTCTAACAAAAGGCTAGCCTGAATGTAGTATGTGACTATGGACAAGCTATTTATCCTCTCTGTCTCAAATTGTTCATCTGTAAAATGGGAATAATAATAGTGGTGACCTCAAGGAGTAGTGATGATAAAATAGAAAATGTTAAGCAAACTCAAAGACATAGGAATAGCTCACTAGGTCTTGAAAATCACTATATTTGTAATTAAAAATCTTAATGTGAATTCTGAAAGCATAGTGCTGCATTAGAGAGATGGTACCTTAGGTCTGCTGCTACAGGAAGAAGATTCTGATATGGCAATTAGCCTGCACTAGGGAGTACCCTGTGGGGAAGTGAGGTCAGTAGGACTAGATGGAAGGAGGAGTTGAAATTCAATGCAGCTGCAACAAAAATATTAACCTATGCCATGCGAAGTTTTAAAGCTTGGATGATCCTTCAGAAATCATGGACCAGTTTTGGGTAGGGGCAGTCCTTGGGAGGGGACTAATTTGGAGGACAGAGTACCCTTAAACTAGGGCAATTACAAGGGCATGCCTCAATTGTGAGTTTGCAACAACAATGCACCTGCCAGCTGGAAATAAGTGCCTTGGTCCTAAAAGAAATCTGGACTTCAGCATCCACAGTGGAAGGTGCTTGGAATCACTTCAGCCACTACAGACCAAGAGTCAAAGGGAGATACTCATGGTCATGTCAAAGAGATAGACAAGTAAGAGGGACTTTTTCCTAGCCTGAGGTTTCATGTCCAACACAAGATAGCCTTTTAATTAAATTGTAGACTCCCTCAAAGAGTCTTACTCAAACCAAGAAGGCAAAAGTTCCAGAAGGGAGTACAGGCCCAATTTCATGCTTTCCTGTAATAGAGACATGTAAAACTGAAAATCTGATGCCTAAAATTAGGTCACAGTGTCAAAATGTCAACAACTTTATAGGAAAAACACACACACACGTGCATGTGCGCATGCACCCACATGCCTGTCAACTTAAGAATAATGAAGTTCACAAATTTGGAAAGGAGGACTTTATTTCTCCTAAAGAGTTGCAGACTGCAGTGTGGTCATTCTGACAGCTGGGTAGCATAGCCTTCTGTCAGAAGCCGGAAACAGACACTTCAAGGGAAGGGCAAAGGGAACGGGAATTTATGCTGAGCAGGGTGACCAAATATACATATTTAATTTGCTATAGGAGGAGCCATACATATTTACGAAAGGAGAAATGTGCGTACGTTCAATTAAGCTTCATGCCCCGTCTGAGTCACATATACAAACAAATGGCAGCGTCAACATGATCCCAGGGCGAACTTTTTGGCCCCCGATAACGAAAGGTGAAGCAGAGGACATGAAAATCCTCACTGTGCATCCTCCATAGACAGTTAAGAGCCACTCCATGGTCTGTGGTCTCCTATCAGGAAGGAAATTTGGTTGGTTGTTTTGTCAAATCTGCAAAAAAGAGATGGCAGTGTCAGGCAACTGGTTGATACCTAGGGTGGAGCAAGTCTCTCCAAAGTGCTGGTTTCTGTTTAACCCTTGGAAAGAAAGCCTAATGGTGGTTAGCAAGGGAGTATAAGGAGGCATGTCCCACCTCCCAACCCATCACGGCCAGGAATTCAGCTTCTAAGGCTTCTCTGAGGTCCCCTGGCCACGAGGGGGTCTGTTCAGTCAGCTTAGACTTTTTTTTTTCACATAAATACACACAAACACACACAGAGGCAAATTTCCCCTCTGAAACTAAACCCCTGGCCTCCAGTTTCTGTTTTTAGAAGATCATTTTAACAATACCTGTGTAAACAAAACAAAGGGATGTAACAGTTAAAACAGAAAAAAGAGGGCTTCTTCTTTGCTTGTTGTCCAGAAGTTGATGTCTCTAGGACACCAAAGAAGACTCCTATATCAGTAAAATATTGAGATTTTGAAGACAGGTTTATCTCTCCTTAAACTAGGAAAATTCCCTTTGCCTGAGGCAGAGATACTATAAGGTACACAGGAGAAGTGAGAATATGGCCACTGGGGGATTGTGGGCCAGGGGTCAGGAGGGGATGAGTCTCCCACTCTGCAGTCATAGGAGAAATTGATGGAGGGTTTCAAAGTCAGAAGAAAGGAGACTTTTCGTCTCCCCTGGGAGCAGTGGCTCACACCTGTAATCCCAGCACTTTAGGAGGCCAAAGTAGGGACTATACAGGGTCAGGATCACCAATATCACTGTCTTCTATGCACACACATTAGCCTGGGCCTACAGAGGGTCGGGATCACCGATATCACTGTCTTCTATGCACACACATTAGCCTGGGCCTACAGAGGGTCGGGATCACCAGTATAACTGCCTTCCGTCTCCATGTCTTGAACCACTGTGAGGTTTTCCAGGGCAGTAACACACATGGAGGGGCCATCTCCTGTGATAACAATGCTTTTTTTTTTTTTTTCTGTAATACTCCTCAAAGGACCTGCTTGAGGCTTTCTTCCAGTTAGCTTTTCTTTTTATACATAGAGGGAGTACATTCTAAAATAACAATGAAAAGTGTTTTATAGTAAATACATAAGCCAGTAACAGTTATTTATTACCATTATCAAGTATTCTGTACCTATATAATTGAACACCCTATAGTTGTGTGCAACTGGCAGCACAGTAGGTTAGTTTATACAAGCATCACTACAAACATGTGAGTAAATGCATTACCCTACAATATTACAATATCTACAGTGTCACTAGGTGATATGAATTTTTTAGCTCCACTATAATCTTGCAGAACCACTGCTACAGATGCAGACTGACATTGATAGAAACATCATAATGTAGCACTATCTGTAATCTTATGTATATACACGCATATATTGTTTGTTTCTCTGGAGAACCTTAACACAGCTCTCATGGGCCAACAGCCAAGTTACATTACAATAAGGCCTGCATGGACAGGTAAGAGATGCTAGGAAGCCCTCCCTTTCTCCCTCCACCAAAAGGTTGGGATGGGGCATGATTTTATCATGCAATGTATTTAAGATTCCCCACCCCCATCTCATCCTGAGTCTAGTGGCAACAAGGTAGAAAGAGGAGACAAACCCTCCAAATTGGATAAAATTTAGTTCCTACCAAGATGACAGAATTATACATTTAATTGACTTGCAGAAAAACAGAAAATTCAGTTTCTGGAATACTAAGATTTACTTAATACTTATGTATACTAAGCAAAATTATCAGAAAGTTGAAGAGTAATTGATAATAATGGTACTAAGAGATTTAACTTGATAGGCAAGTGGTAAGAAGGGGATAAAAAGTATTTAAATAATATAATTAATAAGATTAATTCAAAATATAGAAATTGAAATAAACAACCTTCAATAAAGAGAAGATTTTTTAAGTATCCATAAGATAAAGAAAACATATAAGCCACAAAAAAGTTACATTCATGCTTCAAATTAAGAATTAAATTATTTACACTGTCTTACCTCGAAGCAATATAAGAATCACAGAATTGCAGACAACACAACAATGTTGAAAACCATAAAACAAAACAATAAAAGAAGTAATCAAAATTATATTTACTAAAATCTTTAGAAAATAAAGTTAATGAGGGTACAAAATGGGAAAGGATTGACAGTGAACACAAACTCAGGAAAATATATTAACCTAAATTCTTACACTCTATTCCTAAAAATTAAATTCAGTTAACTAAGTATTCAACTGAAAATTGGGGGAAAAAAGTGACTGGGAAAACAAAGCAGCATGAAAAATTTAATAACATTAAGTTCAAAATCTCCTTCATTGAAAATAAGAGTTCACAAACAGACAGAAGCATAAAAGGAAAAATAAGAGCACAAATATAAAAACTTGAGAATGAAAACACAAGGCTAACTACAGATTTTTAGTAAAATAAAATAGTAAAACATTTAAGCTAAATCTATATTTGAAATATTTTCATATATCTGAAATGTACGACATCTTGGAAAATGTTACTAAAATTGACTCAAGAAAGGGTAGAAAACCTGAATAAATCAATTACTTATGATTAGAAATTATATTCAGTTGCATGTATCAGAAACCTGACTGCCATGACTTAACTTAATAGGGGTTTATATTTCTCACACTGTAAGGAGTCTTGAGATGGGCAATGAAACTCAGGTATGTGTTTCTTTCCTCTTTAGGGAAATGGCTTTTATCCACATGCTCATAGTAGAGCTGCTGCAACATGAGTACCTTGCCTATATACTAGGCAGAAAAGGCAGAGGGCCCAGGACTACAAATAACTGCCAAATGAGTTTAATTTTTTATTAAGGAAATAATAGTTTTCTACAAAGCTCCACCCATCCACTTCCATATCACCAATTAAAGCTATTTTACATGGCTACCCTGGCTAAAAGGGAAGTGCAATTTTTTTTTTTTTTAACTCTGAGGACACCGTAATCAACTCAGAATTCTCTACATAGTGAAGGGATGGCTATAAGGGAAGGAAAAGATACTGGTTGGCTACCAAAAGATCTATTATACCATCAAGAAAATTAAGAAAGTTGTAAACAAATAAAACAAATATTTTAACTGTATATCCTTGGACAGCTAGTTTCTTCACAACTTAAAATTTGTATTTGTTTAATATGTAAACAGTTTCAGAACCTAAATAAGGAAAGGAAGTTTACCAATTGTTTTTACAAAACTGTTGAAGCAATGAAACCTAATCTGAAAAACTGTAGAACAAAAAAGAAAATGATTTTAAAAGTTTATTTGGTAAGACAGATGAAAAATCTCTAAACAAAAATCTAGCAAAGTGCATATAAAATAATATATAAAAAGAATAATATGCCATGAATAACATGCTTTATGCCAGGATTACAATGATGATTAATATTAGGAAATGGATGGATGAATAGATAGATGCATGATAGATGATTAATTGATAGAGAGAGAGAGATCACCAAATTAACAAGTCAAAGGAGAAAAGATTTGGTCATTTTAATAGATGATAGCAATCAATATCATTTCTTCTATGGTCTGAATTTTGGTATCCCTCCCCTAAAATTCATTAGTTGGGACCTAATACCCAGCGTGACAGTATGAACAGATAGAGCTTTCTCAAAAGTATTAAGCCATGAGAGCTCCACCTTCATGAGTGAGATGAGGGCCCTTATAAAAGATGTTGAAGGATTCAATCTTTCCTTTTCACCATGGGAGCATGCAGCAAGAGACTCTGTCTATAAAGCAGAGATGGCCCCCACCGTATACCTACTTTGCCTGCACATTTATCTTGGACTTCTCAATCTCCAGAATAGTGAGCAATAAATTTCAATTGTTTATAAACTCCCTAGTCTAAGGTATTTTGCTATAGCAGCCCAAACAAACTAATATGATTTCCTAGTAGGGGAAAAATAATTCTTAAACATAATAGGCTAGCTTAAACCTAGAGGCAATAACACACTTGATGAAATATTGTAATTGTTACCATGAGTGGGAAGAAAAAATATCATGATGCCTTTTCTCCCCAACGTAACATTTCTACCAAAGAAGTAGCTGGTTCAATCACTGCTTTGTTAGCCTTTTTTTAAGTTAAGTATTAGAATAGATAGGACATAAAGACAATAATTTGCTGATGATATAATTATTAGAAAACCAACAGCAAACAGATTAGAAATAGTAAGAATGTTCAAAGTGATGATAAATTGGGAGAACAAAAATAAGAAAAGCAGATTTCTTAAAGACTAATATTAGAAAATATGATGAAAAATTATCTATTTATAATAGTAGACAAAATTTTAAAACGTGTAGATAAATCTAATGAGAATATGTGATATCATTGGAAAAATGTCTACAAATCTTACTGAAAACATATGAAAAACAGTTTAAATAAATAAAAAAGAATAGTGTATTATTTCCTAGCAAAGATCAATATAATACAAATATCAATAGCTCCCCTATTCAAATAGTCATCCCAAATAAAAGTTTCAAGAATATATCTTTAATTCGCAAAACCATTTCAAGAAGTCATTTGTAAAGATAAACAAGAAAATAAGAAGAAAAATTTTGACAAAAACTAGATTCTTTAAGGGACCTTTTTCTTCTAGGTATTTGAAACACCTTATAGAGCTAAATATCAAAAATGTTTAGAACCGCTGTAAATAGTTTGGTACCAGGGGAAAAACATACATTAGAATGGAATGTATTGTTTTCTAGAAAAATGAAAGAAGAGAATAGAATCTGTTTTACCCTTTATGCAAAATGCATTCTATAGAAAGCTTTGTTTAAAAAAAAGAAAAGAAAAAAGGAAACAAGAAAAGGGGAGAGGGAGACAGGCAGGCAGGGAGGGAGGCAGGGCAATAATATAGGAAGAAAATATAGATCAATAGTAATAAAGTCCTGGAGACTGAGAAAGATCTAAACATAGTACAAATGACAAAAATCACTTTAAACGTTTAGATAAATGTTGTAATATAAAATGTCAATGTATAAAATATTTAAAACCTCTATACGAAAGACATAAACAAAGAAAGAAATGATGAACAAACTGGGCAAGGGCCACCTTCAATACATTATTTATATAAAAAAAACTTTCAAATCAATAAAAAGCCAACCACCCCAAAAGAATAAAAAATGACTATGTATTTTACAATACATAATAAGTATGTCCAGATGGACAGATAGATAATTTCCAGCTTTTCTCATATTACAAATGATGTGGTTGGAAAATTTCTTGTTCAAGTCTCCCAGTGACAGATGTAAGAAATTCTGAAGGATGTATACCCAGGAATGCAACTGCAGATTTGAAAGGTTTGCATATCCTCAACCTTACTATATCATGCTAATTGTTTTCTAAAGTGTTTGTACTAATGTACACTCCCACCTGCTGGGGCTATGAACACATTTACTTCCCTCTAAAGTAAAGTCTGGTATTTTCAGACTTTTAAAAATAGGCCCATCTGTTAGAACTAAAAAGTATCATTGAGAACTTCATTTACTTTTCATACATCTAACGATGTCAAGAATCTTTCATATGTTTATTGATGATTCCTACTTTCTGTAAAATGCCTATTTATACCTTTGTCTTAGGAGTGAGTATTTTATTTCAAAATATATAGGCGTTTAATATTTGTGATTCCTAAATCAAGTACATTATGGACAGAGAATGTGGTCCAAATGATACCAGTTATCTGAAAATGTTTAAGACTTGCTCTATGGCCTATGCTTTATGACATGGGTCAAATTTATAAATGTTCATATGAATTGGGAAAGAATAAGTGTGTTGAGTCAAAGTTATCTATTTTATCCTATATATGTGCTTTAGATCAAGCCTATCTATCACTTTTTTTTGAGATTATCTACTTGATCTATCCCGTGCTAAAAGCAGTATGCTCGAATATCCAATTACATCGACATATTATCTGTTTCTTCTTGTAGATGTAGAAATCTTGCTGCAGTAAATTTTTAAGCTATGATACTCAATCTATATATGTTTAGAATTATTGTATCTTTATGGCCCTTGATCCTTTATCATTAGCTAAGGCACACCAGTTTTATCTAATTTAACGTAAGTCTAATATATTATTTTGTATCATTTCTCTTATGGCTATTCTTACTCGTATGGTTAAAGATGTATATGCAGTAAACAGCATATTGTATAAGATATATCGAAGAAGATCAATAAAGCTAATCATTCTGTTGACAGTTTAATAAAGTTTAATAAAATTATTCCACCTTTGGCAAGAGTAATCTTTTTTTCTTACTTTTTCTCATCTCTGATATATATGAATGTGTTTTTACCATCTTATTTTCTGCTTTGTCCCGGGTTTGCTGTGCTCCTTTTGCTCCTCTCTTGTCTTCTTTTACATTTTTTTATTTTTCCCCCCATTTTTTCTCCTTTTGTAGTTTGGAATTATATACTGCATTCTGTTCTTTAAGTGGTTACTCATTTATTAATTGCATACTTCACTTAAGACTAAAGTAAGTCAATGTATTTACCCACCTTCTAAACAATTTGGGGAAATTAGAGGACATCTAAACTCCAATCAATCTCTCTCTCTCTCTCTCTCACACACACACACACATGCGCAAATGTGTACATGCACAGTCACAAATTTCCCATTTTGTGTTGTTCTGATGCCTTCACCATAGACATTATTATAACATGTTTACCATTTCCTTTGCTTACCAACTTTTTAAAAATCATGCCTTCCTTTTAGAATCATTCTCCTTCTATCTAAAATGCATCCATTTCTTTTGAAATTCAGTTTTGTCTGAAATCTCTGTTCTTCTGTCATTTTTCTTAAATTTTTTTTTTTTTGGCTATATAGCTTTTGGTAAGTAGTTGCTTTTCCTCAACATTTTAACAATATTAGTTCTTCCCACTCTTCTGTCGGAATTCTATACCTCTGTCTTTGGTGTTTAATAGTTTCACTGTGATAAATTGGGTTATAGATTTCCTTTTGTTTATCCTTCTAAGAAAGTACTGACTGTTATTTGTCAACCAAACATTTTAAAATTAAAAATCAATTAAATATTTTAAAATTTTTTAGAAGATAAAATAAATACATAAAAGCACAGACTTCACTGATAGACTCCCTAGCTTTTAATCTTGATTTAGCAACTTACCAACTATAGGATTCTAGGAAATTTATTTAGTTGATTCTTCAGTTTCCCTATCTATCAAACAATGTAATAATAATAATAATAATAATAATACTCACCTAATAGTAACACTACCTGGGCCATAGTAAATGTATGTATAACATTTGATTTATGGTAAAATTAATAACTACAGTTTTCTTAGTATTCTGCTTATTTTCACCTTCTGAAATCTGATAACACTTCTTGTTTTGAAATCTCTTTATGCTCTTTTTCATGTGGTCATTCTCTTTGCCTCCTTGTTCTTCCCTGATAAATTTTTTCATGTTTGTCTTAACTTCTGCTCTATCAAAAGACTTTTTAACAAATTCACTGGATTCTGTATGGTAAAAGAAAAACTTCAGCAGAGAGTTTAATTGAGCAACAAACCATTCGTGAATCAGAATCACAGTACATTCAGAGAGACTCCATGGATGCCTTCTGGTCAGAACAAAGTCATAGAAAAAAAAAAAAAAAGGAAAGTGACGATAGAAATCAGCCGTAACGCACAGAAACACCTGGATTGGTTACAGTTCAACTCAGCATTTGTCTTACTTGGACACAGTTTGAACATCAGCAGTGTATGAATGGTTGAAGTACTCGCTGAGATTGGCCAAGAATCAGCGATTGTTACAGACGCATACTCCCAAGTTAGGTTTTCGAACTTGTCTACCTATTAAGTTAGGTTGCAGTTCATCCACAAGTACTCAAATATAGAAGTATGGAGTCCTTCTCAGATCATATTTAGTTTGCTTTCTCATATATAAAATAATTCTGTCATCTTGGGTTCTCATGAATCCGATTGTGCGTTTTATTGTTTCTGCTGACCCTCATTCAGGGTGCCTTGTTTCCTCATGTGTTTTGTGTTGTATGCTGAAACTGTATATGTAACAGTTTTTTGTGTACAAGTTGGAAAGTGAATTATTTCATCAAGGAAACCAACAGCACTTTTAATTCAATAAATTTACCCTCCCTAAGTTGTTGAGAGTCTTGTAGGAGAGTCTCAAAAAAGACTCCTACCACCTCCTTACCCAAAGTCAAGTTAGACAAGCTTCTTCATCTTTGCAGAGTATGTCTGCCACCCGCTCTCTAAATGTTGCCCCCAAATACCTCTGTTCCTGAAGTTTTAGAACTCTTAGACTCTTAACTTTCTACTCTTCTCTAGGATGTGATTCCCTGTCTTGTAAGGGTTCCAGGTTTTATCTCCCATCTCTTCAGTGGTCATTTTTATTAAAGCTCCAGGTTAGCATGCGTGCCTGCAGATATCTTTAATGTTTCAACATTCACCGCTCTGGATTAATGCACAGATTTCAGGTTTGTTTTTGTTTCCTTGTTACCTCTTATCCTTCCCAAAAGTTTTTCTTATCTTCTGACAGATCATCTATGCATCTTTAAATGCTTCCTTTTAAATTCCAGTACTGTTATGTATGTTGTAATTGGAGGAGATTTTAGAATATTTCATCTATTATCTTGTCAGGATGAGAGTTTGACACTTAATCTCAAAAAGTAATTTAAATCCTAGGAGAATTAAATTCAATGAATATATCGGTATGTTATTAGATTCCCAACTAAACTGTTAATCAAAGAAAATATTTTAATGTAAAGATGGATGTCTATACATATGAAAAGTTATTGTCTTTTCTGTTTTATATTGTTGCTACACATAAACAAAAAGGCTAGATGTATTTTCTTTAGATTTTAATGATTAGACGTATTACCATTTGAAAGGGAAAACAATGATTTCCAGGGAACCTGTAGAAAGTAACAAGAACCACCAATTACAAAAGGCAATTAGCAAATGGCTACTTTTCCTGTTTGAATTGGCAATAGTAACAGTGATTTACTTGTTTAATGATAGGTGGGATAGCTATTTGTTCAACATTTTTATAATCAGGATAAACACTTCTTAACTGAAGAGTCAATCCTATTTCATAGATGTTATGTAAGCTTTTCCTAAACTAAAATTAAACATAATTTGCCAAAGCCATTTTGGCTTAGTAAACACAATTTTAAGCAAGTATTATTTATATCTAACTTTATTTATCATGCTATTTTCCAAAAAGGATTTTCATGTGAAGGAGAAAATTGTAGACTTTTCTAAGTTAGATTCTCAGAATACCTAACTTTAAATAGAGATGAGAACATATTTTGCAAAAGTAGACGTTCAGCAGGAAACACTGAGAGAGGTTATACAATCCCTTCAATGTTGTTTTTTTTTTTTTCCAGGCTGCAAAAGAAGTCACTCTTCCTCTTACTACATAGGATTGGCTTAGTCCATAGATGAATAATGGACACTAAAATTATCAACTGCACCTGTCTGTACAGGGTCTGAAATTGTACCTTAACCAAAGAAATTGGAAATTTTATTTTCTATAAAAGTATAACAAATTGTTAGCTCTCATATTTGCAGGAAGTGAGCCAACGTGTTTTGAGGGCTACCTGCATGCAAAGCACTGTGATAACCAGTTTTTAGGAGGTGAATCTACTTGTTGACCTCTTACACGGCATTAGCATGATCAACGTGCTACAAATTACCTGCATGTTAAGGAGCATGAGGCACTGCTCCTTCCAATATACAACAAATTCAGATATATAATAACAGGCAGCCAGGCCAGAAATGGGTAGGGAGTGTTCTATACCAGCTTCATATAAATTGATTGTATATACAATAAAGCATGACTGATTTTGTACAAAATCTCTGTAAAATTATAAAGTCCTGCCCTACTTATGGCAGTTTGTTGCTGTTTATACACTCATTGATTCTATGGCTGCATCTGATGGAAGGAGAGTTCATCCTTTATTAAATCAAAGCCCAGGAACACACCACTGAAACCAGATAAAAGAATGTTGTCACAATGATCCAAACATACACAAAGAAAAAGTTCAGTGTTTCAGACTCTGCACCAAGAAGCTAAACAAATCGAAGGAAACATTTGATTCTAAAGTATCTAAAGTTCTCTTGCTGACCAAATATTCAAATGCCAATTTAGTTGACATGAATAACAAAGTGAAAGTTAATAACGCAATTAGGTACTTAATCTGCAAAAGCTCTTACTTAGAAGATCAGAGAGTCTAATTTCCACATTCAGCATAAACTTTTGATGCTGGTCCTTTCTGGAATAAAAGAATACATACTCTATCTTTAGTACTCTGTTACTTTCTACAATATTTCGTATCATTGCTGATACTGAATATTACAGAATAATATTCAGTAAACAAGAATTGATAATGAAATTTCAGAAAAATATGGAGACATTTACTCTTCAGCATTGCTACCAGTTAATATTTCTGCTTTGATTCATCAACTATAAGATATTATTTTTACAATGATGAGAATTCTTAAAGTCATTGTGTACGAATTTACACCTTCAGTATTGCAGACTCACTGTTGCTCCTTTTAAAGTAGTTGTACAAATCTTGCTGCCACTATTTCATGAGTATCTTCATTTTCCGTTAGTAGTAACTCAGGTAGATGTTGATGTTCATTTCTTTCTATGCTGCTATATATCAGTCTTTCTTTTTGATAGGTAGTTTTTATAATGTGAATTATCTTTCTGTTTCTCTACTCATTCTGTCCTTTGTAGCCACATCATGCTTAGCTTGACCTCCAAGTCATCCTTTAAGCTTGTTGCAAAGAGCTTGTGTTATTTTGTTGAATTCTACTTCATGATTAATTTATTCAGGTGCTGGGATATAGAATGAATAGAATATACCAGAAGTCCAGCTTTTTTTCTAGCAGGAAGATATATATGATAAGCAAATTAGTAAAATATTTAGTATGTCAAATAATAAATGCTATGGAGGAAAATAAAGTCAATGAGAAGAGCTTACAAGGGAAGGAGGGTTGAGTTATGCAATGTTAGATAAGGTGGTTAGAGAAAGCATAAGAAATAGGGTGATGTTTGAGCAAACAACGGAAAGAAGTGAAGGAACAGGGCATGCTGCTCTCTGTGGGAAAAAAGTTCTATACTCAGGCAGCAAGTGCAAAAACTCAGAGTGTGCCTAGTATGTTCAAGAAGCAGCAAAAAATATTTAGCATGAGTAACTTGAATAATGGATTTTCTGCCTACTGAGAGAGAGAAGACTAAAGGAGAGTAGAAGTTAGAATAGGTATGAACATCATAGTTTCAGGTTTATATGTATTCATTTTGAGATATCTATTAGATATCCAAATGGAGATATGACATTTCAAGTTGCTTATATCTATCTGTAGTTAAGAGAGCCCTCTGGGCTGAATGTACATATTTGAGAGATCTTGGTGTTTCAGCATTGTCCGTGTGTGTGTGTGTGTGTGTGTGTGTGTGTGTGTGTGTGTGTGTGTATTTTAAAGCCATGCCATGAGATCAGGTAAGTGAATATAATAGGAAAGAGAAATGGTCCAACAGTGAAACTCCAGAAACTGTAATGTGTAAACTGGGGAATTCAAACTGAATTTTGTGTATCCTGGGAGTATAAATAAGACATTCCTAAGAGTATGTAGACCTGAATGGATTAGGGAAAATCAATTTCCATATCCTCAGCATTGATATAAGTAATAATGACAAAAATTGATCTGCCTGATACCTGAGACCCTTCAGCTGAGCATCTCAAGCATTCTTATTTCCCACTTTTATTTGCAAAACACTCTGCCTTTATGTAATTTACAGACAAATGATATACTTTTCACACATTATGAAGCTTTCTAGGCTGCACTGCCTCAGGTGTTATTGCCTTTGGATGCCAAACAATGGGAAATTTTAAAGTATCGGTGTCTCATTGGACTCTAATGACTGAGAAAAAAAAATTCTGGCGTATCAAGTGGTTTCCAATTCTTGGATTGCCACAAAATTGTGATGGGGAGCTCTAATAATATTATTAAAAGTAATTTATGACGATGGATCATTTAACTGAGGGGCATAGAGTTTGAAAGGTAATCAAAAGACCAAGTAATATTTTTATAAGGAAACCTGTACTATTCCCACCTATGTAAATTAGGTTCCTCAGGGAGCCCATATATAACAATGAAAATAAAAATGTAAAATAAAGCAGTTCTACCATATTAAAAACAAGAAAGTCATATGATATGCCTAGAGCTGGATGTTAGGTTGATGTGGTTCAAGGGTTGTGCTGCAGTTCTCACTGATTGTTTTTCTATTTTTCAGTGTAATTGAAAAAGATCATCCCAGGTGAAAGTGAGGAATGGGGAGAAATTTTGGGAGTGTGACCAGAGAAGCAGGTGTGAAATACTACTCATCAAAGAGAGTAAGAGACCTAGAGTAAGAGTGTACAGTAGGATCACTCAAAGTTAGTGATCAGGAATTATTTAAAATGATGCACCGGTAAACATGCTTGTTTTTTCCCTCTGGCCATGGTCAGTCACGCGCAGTATTTTTTCTCTAGCCACAAATACAGATGTGGAGTAGGCAAAAAAAAAAAAAATTGGATTTAATCAAGGTTAGGCTTTGCTGAGCAAGTATAGTGCAATGAAAATGTTCTATTTGCTGAGTGAGTGATTGAGAGGTTGTTGATTAAAATGAGTGAGCAATTAAAATAATATTCCTGAACCTAGTAGGATCAACCTATTGCTGAACTCCCCCATTATTTTTCCTTTTTTTTCTGACTCCCCTCATCTTTTCTTATTTTTTAAATTTTTACTATTTATGGGTACATAGTAGGTATTATATATACCTACTCGGGTACATGAAATATTTTGACACAGGCATGTAATGTGTAACAATCATATCAGGGTAAATAGGGTATTCATTGCCTCAAGCATTTATCATTTCTTTGTGTTAACATTCCATTTAGATTATTTCAGTTATTTTGAAATGTATAATAAATTACTGTTGACCATAGTCACCCTGTTGTGCTATCAAATACTAGATCTTATTTATTCTAACTATATTTTTGTGTGCATTAACCATCCTGACTTTCTCTCCCCACCACTACCCATTCCCACCCCTAGCAAACATCACTCTATTATCTATCTTCATGAGTTCAATTGTTTTAATTTTTAGCTCCCAAAAGCATGTGAGAACATGTGAAGTTTGTTTATCTGTGCGTGGCTTATTTCACTTACCATAATGCCCTCCAGTTCCATCCATATTGTTGCAAATTACAGGATTCTATTCTTTTTTAATGACTGAATAGTATACCATTGTGTATATGTGCCACATTTTCCTTATTCATTCATATGTTAATGTATACTTAGGTTAATTCCAAATCTTGGCTTATTATGAATAGTGCAGCAACAAACATGGGAGTCCAGATATCTCTTTGAAATACTGATTTATTTTCATTTGGGTATATACCCAGTAGAGGGGTTGCTAGATCATATGATAGTTATATTTTTACTTTTTTTGAAGAACCTGCATACTGTTCTTCATAGTGGTTGCACTAATTTACATTTATACCAACAGTCTAAGAGGGTCTCCTTTTCTCCACATCCTCACCAGCATTTATTATTGCCTGTCTTTTGGATAAGTCATTTTAACTGGGATGAGATGATATCTCACTATAGCCTTGATTTGCATTTCTCCGATGATTAGTCATGTTGAGCCCCTTTTCATATGCCTGTTTGGCATTTGTATGTCTTCTTTTGAGAAATGTCTGTTCAGAGATTTTGACCATTTTTTAATCGGATTATTAGAATTTTTCCTGTTGGGTTGTTTGAGCTTCTTATATATTCTGCCTATTAATCCTTTGCTAGATGCATAGTTTGCAAATATTTTCTCTTATTCTGTGGGTTGTCTCTTCACTTTGTTGTTCCCTTTGCTGTGCAGAAGCTTTTAAACTTGATGTGATCCCATTTGTCCATTTTGGCATTTGTTGTCTATGCTTTTGGTGGGGGTGGGTATCACTTGAGAAATATTTGCCCAGATCAATGTTCAGGAGAGATTTCCCAATGTTGTATTTTAGTAGTTAATGAGTTTTTTGTCTTAGATTTAAGTCTTTAATCCACTTTGATTTGATTTTTGTTCATAGCAAGGGTTGGGGATCTAGTTTTATTCTACTGCATATGGATATACAGTTTTCCCAGCACAATTTATTGAAGAGACTATCCTTTCCCTAGTGTATGTTCTAGGCTCCTTTGTTGAAAATGAATTCACTGTAGACATATGGATTTATTTATGGGTTCTCCACTCTGTTCCATTGGCATATGTGTCTGTTTCATGCCAGTGCCATACCGTTTGGGTTACCATAGCTCTGGAGTATAACTTGAAGTCAGATAATTTGATTTCCCCAGTTTTGTTCTTTTGGCTAGGGATAGCTTGGGCTATTCTGGGTCTTTTGTAGTTCCATATAAATTTTTGGATTTTTTTTTCTCATTCTATGAAGAATGTCATTGGTATTTGACAGGAATTGCATTGAATCTGTAGATTGCTCTAGGGAGTATATTAGTCAGGGTTCTTTTAGAGGGACAGAATTAACAGGGACAGAACTAATTAACAGGGACAGAACTAACTAAACTCCATATATATATGGAGTTTATATATATATATATATATATATACGTATGAGTTTATTAAGTATTAACTTACATGATCACAAGGTCCCACAATAGGCTGCCTGCAAGCTGAGGGGCAAGGAGAGCCAGCCCAAGTCCCAAAACTGAGGAACTTGGAGTCTGTGTTTAAGGGCAGGAAGCATCCAGCATGGGAGAAAGATGTAGGCTGGGAGGCTAGGACAGTCTTGCCTCTTCACATTTTTCTGCCTGCTTTATATCACTGGTGGCTGATTAGATGGTGCCCACCAGATTAAGGGTGGGTCTGCCTTTCCTAGCCCACTGACTCAAATGTTAATCTCCTTGGGCAACACCCTCACAGACATACCCAGGATCAATATTGCATCCTTCAATCCAATCAAGTTGATAATCAGTATTAACCATCACAGGGGGTATGAACATTTCAAAAATATTGATTCTTTCAATCCATGAACATAGGATATTCTCCTTTGCATGTGTGTCTGTCCTCTTCAATTTCTTGCAGCAATATTTTATTTTTTTATTGTAGAGACATTTTTACTTCTTTAGTTAAAATTATTCCCAGCTATTTTATTGTATTTGTAGCTATTGTAAATGAAAATACTTTCTTGATTTCTTTTTCAGATTGCTCACTGTTAACATACAGAAATGCTACTGATTTTCGTATGTACTGATTTCGTACAATAATCGTATACTGATTATTGTATCCTGCAACTTTACTGAATTTATTTATCAGTTCTAGTAGTTTTTTGGCAGAGTCTTAGGTTTTTTTCAAATATAAAAATGAGATAATCTGCAAACAAGGATGATTTGACTTCTTTCCAACTTGATGCCCTTTATCTCTTTCTCTTGTCTTATTAGCCTAGCTGGACTTCCAGTACTATGTTGAATAGCAGTGGCAAAAGTGGGCATCCTTACCTTGCTCCAGATCTCACAGGAAAGGCTTTCAGTTTTTCCCCATTCAGTATGATACCAGCTGTGGATCTGTCATATATCACTTTTATTGTCTTGTGGTATGTTCCTTCTAAACCCGGTGTTTTGAGGGTTTTTTCATGAAGGGATGTTGAATGTTATCAAACATTTTTTCAGCACCAATTGAAATGATCATATTGTTTTTTCCTTCATTCTGTTGATATGATGTATTACATTGATTGATTTGCATATGTTGAGCCACCCTTGAATCCCTGTGATAAATCCCAGTTGATAATAATGAACTATCTTTTTAATATGTTGTTGAATTTGGTGAGCTAGTATTTTGTTGAGGATTTTTGCAACCATGTTCATTGGAGATGTAGGCTTGTAGTTTGCTTTTTCTGATGTGTCTTTGGTTTTGCTATTAGGGTAATACTTGCCTCATAGAATGAGTTTGGAAGTATTACTTTCTCCTCTATATTTTTGGAATAGTTTGAATAGGATTAGTATTTTTTATTTAAATGATTGGTAAAATTTAGCTGTGAGGCCACCAGGTCCCAGGTATTTCCTTGCTGGGAGACTTTTTATTACAAATTTAATGTTGTTGCTTATTGGTTTATTCAGGTATTCCTTCTTGGTTCAATCTTGGTAGTTTGTATGTCTCTTCTAGGATTTCCAATTTATTGGCATTTAGTTGCTTATAGTAGTCTCTAGTATCTTTTGAATTTCTGTGGTATCAATGACATTCCATTGAAATGTCTCCTTTCTCATCACTGATTTTATTTATTTGGGTTTTCTCTCCTTTTTTCAGTTAGTCTGATTAAGGGTTTGCCAATTATATCTTTCCAGAAAATAAAGTATTCCTTTTGTTGATCCTTTGTACTGTTTTTTAATATTGCAGTTTCACTTATTTCTGCTCTGATCCTTATTATTTCTTTTCTTCTGCTAATTTTGGATTTGGTTTGTTCTTACTTTTCTAGTTCTTTAAGATGCATCATTAGGCTATTTACTTAAAATTTTACTACACTTTGATTTAGATGCTTATTTCTATAAATATTTTTTAAATTACTGCTTTTTGCTTCATCCCATAGGATTTTGTAAGTTGTGTTTCCATTTTCGTTTATTCAAGGAATTTTTAATTTCCTTCTTAATTTTGTCATTGACCCACTGGTCATTCAGGAGCAGATTGTTTCATTTCCATGTGTTTGTATAGTTTCCAAAGTTCCTCTTGTTATTGATTCCTGCTTTTATTCCATTGTGGTCAGAGAAGATACTTAATATGATTTCAACTCTTTTGAATGCTTAGACTTGTTTTATGGCCTAACATATGGTCTAACCTTAATAATGATCCATGTGCCGAGGAGAAAAATGTGTAATCTGTAGCCACTGGATGAAATGTTCTGTAAATATCTATTAGGTCTGTTTGGTCTATAGTGTAGATAAAATCTGATGTTTCTTTGTTGATTTTCTGAATGGCTGATCTGGCCAATGGTGAATGTGGGGTGCTGAAATCTCCAGCTATTTTTGTATTGGGGTCTCTCTCTTTGGATCTAATAATATTCTCTTTATGTGTCTGAGTTCTTCAGTGATGGGTGCATATATGTTTATAATTGCTATATCCTCCTGTTGAATTGACTCTTTCATCATTATATAATGAACTTTTTGTCTCTTTTCATAGTTTCGTCTTAAATTCTATTTCATCTGATATCAGTCTAGCTATTCCTGCTCTCTTTGGTTTCCATTTGCATGAAATATCTTTTTCCTTACCTTTATTGTCAGTCTATGTATGTCTTTATAGTAGAAGTGTGTTTCTTGTAGGCAGCAGATAATTGATTCTTGTTTTTCAATCCATTCAGTTACTCTATGTTTTTTTATTTCAGCATTTAATTCATTTATAATCAATGTTATTATTGATAAGTAAGGACTTAATCTTGTAATTTTGTTACGTGTTTACAGGTCTTATGTTCTTTCCTTTCTTCCTTCCTTCCTGTCTTCCTTTTTGAGAAAGTGATTTTCTCTGATGGTATGTATTAATTTATTGCTCTTTATGTTTTGCATATCTGTTGTAGATTTTTGAATTTGAAGTTACTGTAAAGCTTGCAAATAACATTTTATAACCCATTATTTTAAACTGATGACAACTTAACTCTAATTGCAAAACAAACTAGCTAACTAATAAGTGAGGAGAAAAACTAATGAAAACTCTAAACTTCAACTTCATCCTCCCTGCTTTTTACCTTTTAGCTTATTGTATTTATGTCTTATACTCTCTAGGCCTTAAAAAGCTCTTGTAGTTATTATTTTTGAGACAGTCATTTTTTAGTCTTCCTACTCAAGATATGAGTCATTTACCCCCTGCAATTACAGTGTGATAATATTCTGTATTAGTGTGCGTACTTACTATTACAGTAAGTTTTGTACCTTCAGATGATTTCTTATTGCTCAATGTTCCTTCCTTTCAGATTGGAGACTCCCTTTAACATTTTTTGAGCACAGGTCTGGTATTGATAAAATCCCTCAGTTTTGCTTGTCTGGCAAAGCCTTTATTTTTCCTTCATGTTTGAAAGATATTTTCATTGGATATAATATTCTAGGATAGAAGAATTTTTCCTTCAGTCCTTTAAATATATTATGCCACTCCCTCCTAGATATAAGGTTTCCACTGAGAAGTCTGCTGCCAGACATATTGGACCTCTTTCATGTCATTTGTTTCTTTTCTCTTGATGCTTTTAGGATCTTTTGTTTATCTTTGACCTTTGGGAGACTGATTATTATATGTCTTGAGGTAGTCTTATTTGGGTTAAATCTGCCTAGTGTTCTATAACTTTCTTGTGCTTAAATATTGATTTATTTCTCTAGGTTTGGAAAGTTATGTTATTATCACTTTGAAAAAAACTTTCTACCCCAGTTTCTCTCTCTACCTCCTCTTTAATGCCAATAACTCTTAGATTTTCCCTTTAGAGGCCATTTTATAAATCTTGTAAGTGTGCTGCATACTTTTTAATTCTTTTTTTCTATTATCTCTTCTGACTATGTATTTTCAAATAGGCTATCTTCAATTTCACTAATTCTTTCTTCTGCTTGATCAATTCTGCTGTTGACAGACTCTGATGCATTCATCAGTTTGTCATTGAATCTTTCAGTTCCAGAAATTATCCGTGATTATTTACAAAATATTTTAGTCTCTTTGTTATAGGTATCTGACAGGATTCTGAATTTCTTCTCTATGTTATCTTGAATTACACTGAGTTTCCTCAAAACAGTTCTTTTGAATTTTCTGTCCAAAAGGTCATATGTCTCTGTCACTCTGAGAATGGCCACTGGTGCCTTATTTAGTTTGTTTGGTGAGGTCATATTTTCCTGGACGGTCTTGTTGTTTATGGATGTTCATCAATGTCTGGGCATTGAAGAGTTAGGTATTTATTCTAATCTTGATGTCTAGGCTGGATTGTTCCCATCCTTCTTAAGAAGGCTTTCCAAGTGTTCAGGGTAATTTGGTGCTATGATCTAAGTTTTTTGTCACTGCAGCTACAGCTGCATTAGGAGGTGCCCAAGCCTAGTAATGCTATGACTCTTGCAGACTCATAGATGTACCAAATTGGTGGTTATGGGTAAGATCCAGGAGAATTTCCTGGATTACCAGGCAGTCTCTGGTCTTCTTCTGTTTCTTTCCCCCAAACTAATGGAGTCTCTTTCTCCATGATGAAATGCCTGGAGCTGAGGGAGAGGTGGTGCAAGTCCTCTCATGGCCACCACCACAGGAACCAAACTTGGTCATACCTGAAGCCAAACCATACCAGGTCACACCCAAGGCCTGTGGTAACTACTGTCTGGCTATTGCTGATGTTTGTTCAAAGACCAAGAGCTCTTTAGTTAGCAAGTGATGAATCTTGCCAGGACTAAGTCTTTCCCTTCTGAGTAGCAGGGTCTCTTAGGACCCAGGGTGAATATAGAAATGACTCCCAGGACCTAGGACCTAGAATTGGGACTTTAAGAATCTGCTTGGTGCTTTATTTTACTGTGGATGAGCTGATAACAAAGTTGCAAGATAAAGTCCTCTCTACTTTTCCCTCTTCTTTCCTCAAACAGAAGGAGTCTCACCCCCTGGCCACCACTACCACAGGCCTATGGCAACTATTGTCTGGCTATTGCTGATGTTTATTCAAGGTCCAAAGGCTTTTTAGTCGGCAGGTGGTGAAGCCCACTAATACTAGAACCTTTCCTTGAGGGCAACAGGTCACCTTCTGGCCTAGGATGAGTCTAAAAATGTCATCTGGTGCCAAGGCCTGGAATCAGGAGCTTTAGAAGTCATCTTGATGCTTTATTTTACTATGGCTGAGCTGGTATCAAAGTTGTAAGACAAAATCCTACTTTCTGTTCCCTCTCCTTTCTTCAAGTGGAAGGAAGGGGTCTCTCCTGGAGCTGGGAGCTACGCTGCCTGGAATTGGGGAGGGGTGATGCAAGTACTCCCTTGGGTGACCCAGCTGGTATCCCAGTGGATCATGTGCACCTCAATTCTACTGCCTCTAAGACCAGCAAAGCACCAGGAATCGCAGTCCTTGTGACCTAGACTGCATTTCAAGTTTATTCAGGATGCCCCACCATCTTTACTTGTTTTTATTTTTGCCTTCTGTCTGTATTTCCCATTCCGTATATTTTCCTACGTGGCTTTGAACAAGTCACTTAATCTCTCTGCAGTACTTCAGTTTCCTCATCTTTAAAACAGAACCCATCTTACTATATTGTTATGAATGTAAATTACTTGATATATGGGAAATATTTTAAAGAGCACGTAGCACCTAGCAAATATTCTATAAAAGTTAACTGTTATTGTCATTATAATCCTTCTGTAATGCTTTTCCTTCTTTATACATTTACTAAACTTCTATCAAGTTCTGAAGTGCAGGGTTACAAAGTTGAATGGCACAGATTCCGTGCTTCCAGAGGAACTCAAAATGTGGTCAATACTAAGAAAGTGAACTGCACAGGGTGGTCTGGGCTCACATTGAAGCAGACATCTGACAACATCTGAACTGATTTCTTATGAATGAGAAGGAATTAGCCAACATGGAGGCTAAATAAACCAAATGATGGAGACACGAAGTAAATTCCAGGAGGAGACATGGGTAGTATCTTAACTAATAATTCCTAAAAACAACAGAAGGGCCAGAAGCAATGGCCCACACCTGTAATTCCAACACTTTTTAGGGCCGAGCAGGGCAAATCACCTGAGCCCAGGAGTTCCTGACCAGCCTGGACAACATGGCAAAACCTTGTCTCTACCAAATTACAAAAAAACCTTGTCTCTACAAAACCTTGTCTCTACAAAATTAAAAAATTACAAAAATTTTCTGAGTGTAGTGGCAGATGCCTATGGTTCCAGCTACTTGGCAGGCTGGGAGTGAAAATCACTTGAACCCGGGAGGTCGAGGCTATAGTGAGCTTTAATGGTGCCATTGCACTCCAGCCTGGGCAACAGAGTAAGGCCCTGTCTCAAAATAAATAAATACATAATTAAATAAATAAAAATTTTTTAAAAACAAGAATTCACAAGTATCTTCTCGGTGAACTGAGCTGACTCTGTTCTCCAAAAGGCAAATAATTTCTGAGATTATTATGCATGAATGGCAGACATTTCAGAAATGTCTTGATTTACATATGCCTAAAGGCTCTACTGGTAATCTATGAGTAAGTTATTCAAGGTCAGTGTACTTTAGAGTCTTATATTAGAATTAGCTTATTATTTCAAAGAGTTCTCAGAAGACTATAATATGGTGTGATACTAAAAAATCTGGCTGCCAGGAAATTCTTAACAAATTATTGAGCATCTACTGCAACTACACACAGGTAGAATATTTCAAAGAAATTCAGAAAAAGCACGTTGTTATCAGTGCATCATAAAGTGACCTGATTTGTGGTTTCTTTCTGCTGCCATTCCTGCAAAAATTTATTTTGGTTTGGCTTTATCAGAATCAGTTTCATGGCAAATTGTTTAACCTATTTTATAGCAATTAGTACATATTTATATATTTTGGAATTATAGTTTTCCAGTAAGTAAGGCTTAAGAATTGCATGCTTTAAAATTTATATATAAATCACTCATTTTTATCACTAAAGTAGATGCACACTTCACTTCCCAGAAATTCCCTGTAATTAGCTTTTTCTTGGGGATATGCGACCTCTCAACGAAAACTACTCAAAAAAATTACAACTTATTATCAAAACAATTCGTAAGTTTAAATCTGGTAATTTTGAAATTTGTAGGGTATTTTAAAATACAGAAATTATGTAAACAACTTGAACTATTTTCTTATCAAGCAAATAATAAGCTATTTATGTGTATTGCTAGCAATAATTTCTCTGCAAAAATAATTCCATTTCAGATCTTTATTGTGGTGAAAGTTGGAAAACAGTGGAGATTTTTGGATCTCTATGGTCTTGGTCCTTACAGTAGACAGAATAGCCTCCCAATGATGTCTAAATCCAAATAGTCAAAATCTGTGAATGTGTAACCTGACGTGTCAAAATGGACTTTGCAAATGTGATAATTAAGAATCCTGATATGAGTATGTTATCCTGGACTACCACGTATGTTTAGTGTAACCACAAAGACCTTTGTAAGGGAAAGAAGGAGGGAGGAAGCAGGATAGTTACTGAGTCCAAGAAGAAGAAAAGTCAGAGAAAGAGACATCTGAAGATACTACCCTACTGGCTTTGAAGATGGAGGACGGGACCACAAGGCGATAAATGCAGATGAACTCTAGAAGCTGGAAATGTCAAGGAAATGAATTCTCCTACAGACTCCAGAGAGAATGCGGTCCTATCAACCACTTGGTTTCAGGGTTTCTGATCTCCACAACTGAAGGATGATAAATTGTGTTGTTTTAAGTCACCAAGTTTGTGATAATATATTACAGCAATACAGGAAATGAATAAAATTCTATTTTAGAATACTAGAATCATTTTTAAAACTTGAAGCTACTGATTTAGAGAACAATCATGACAGCATTATTTAAAAGTAACATCTCTTTGGATTCTACTATGGAAACAAAACCATTTGAAGATCATGATGAACCTGTCTCCAAGGCTAAGCAATGATGTGCTTTGTCTGGGAACCTCTGGGAGAGAATATCAGATCTAATTTTATTCTTTTATACTTCAAATATAGTAAACACGTAAGTAGAGAAATAAGAAATTGTGAGTTAGTAATTTATTAACTCACACTGAATTATGCCTGGCTACTCATAACCATCTTAGTATGCCTACTGCTGCCCTTAATACACCTGAACTGAAAACAGCAGTACTGAGATCTCATGTTCATATCTGTTCCTGAATATATTTTTCTGATTGCCTAAACTCTAAATCCAAAGACAAATAATTATTAATTGAATTTCATTATTCATGCTTTTTAGTTCCTTCTAAAAGAGGATAACACAAATTCATGACATTTCCTTTATAGTCTGTAAACAGAAAATGGAAGTAGAATACTGTTAAGTAGCTTATTCTGGAAGAAGGTGATAAAATGCTACTCTCTGCCAAAAGTGCTAAGGGGTGTTCCTATGATAAGAGGACAGTGGTGGAGTAAATATCATCAGATGTAGGTATGAATTATTTCTGGGACAGTCCTACATTCTCTGGCAGTGTTTTAATCTATGTGAACCTATAGATATCTTTGATAAATCCTTAAACTTCATTCCTTTAGTAAGGAGTAGAATACTCCTTTGGTTTGAAATTTTAATACTTTAGAGGCTGAGAAATTTCTAAACATTGCAAACAGCTGAACCATCAGGCCACTTAATCATGTAGTAATGGAAATAGCACTCAATTACCTGCTCCAAATGCTTTGACAACCACATTTTTAAAAATATTTTTAAAGTCCTAGCTGCTTTTCCCAAGCTGACTATTTTAAAGGCACACTAGAATAACATGTTTTACTTAAGAAGATGGATCTAAATGGACTTTTAGTGCAGAATGCTCTAAAAGTAGCATTACTCTTATTCCCAGATTACTTTTTCACAGCACAGTAACAAGACTTCTTGAGAGATGTGTTCTATGAAATTATTGCTCAATAAAATAGTTCTAGATAACTGACTTACCAGATTTGGGCTACTGTCTTGGTCACACAGCAAGTATGGTTTGAACATAAGCCTGTCTCATAAACAAGAGCTGGAGCTGCATCTATCAGTCAGACTTTTAGCTTTAATCTTTCATTTATCCCACTGTGGTATTGTTTCTGCAAAAGAAATAAATGGCTATCCAAGTTATGTGCAAGTAACAAAAGCTATAAGAGTCATACATTACCATAATAATAAACGTCATTAAATCATCCCAAAACTAGTGGCTTAAAACAGTAATCGTTGATCCTTGCTCACACATCTGCAAGTCAGCTGAGAATTGGCTGATCTATGCTGGGCTTGGCTTGACTTGGTTCAAAGCTAAAAGTTGGGTCCAGATCTGCTTCATGTGTCTTTCAACCTCTGTGGACTAGAAGCATGGCCACGATATGTTATTTTCATGGAAACTGCAGAAGCACAGGAGGGCAAGCCCCATCATACAGCACATTTCAAGCTTTTGCTGGTATTATATTTTATAACATTGCTGACATTCCATGGCTAAAGCAAGCCATACATCCAACCCCAAAATCAATGAAGTATCAATGGAATGACTGTGCCCATGGTAGGAGGAAACGGTGGATGAGACATATCGACTAACCAATAATTTAAACCATTACTGTAAAGACTCTAACAAAAGCCATATATATACAGCCATCCCGCAGTATAAGCTGGGGATTGTTTACAGGACCTCTGCATCTACCAAAATCCACATATGCTCCAGTCCCACAGTAGCCCCGCAGAACCTGAGTATAAGAAAAGATGCCCTCTCTATATGAAGGTTTTACGGCTTGAGAATACTGTGTTTTCCCTCCATATTTGGTTTTTTAAACATTGGCATATAAATGGACCTGTGCATCTCACACCCACCTGTGACTTTCTCAGAAGATCTAAGGGAGAGCTAAAGAAACTGGCTTATAAAGGAAACAGAGTGGATCCACCCAGGGGTTTATGAATTACAGGCTGACTCTGTAGGTACTGTCTCCATTGAATGAGCACCAATCGTTTTTTGTCTTTGTGTCACTCCAATCTAATTTGAAATTCCAAGAAGAGAACATCTGTTTGGCTTAGGTTGGGTCATGTGCCTACTCATTGAGTTGGCTAATCAGGGCTTCATAATATGAACACCAACTCATTTTCATTTTGTCTTTCCTATTTGTCATTCAAAATGAAGAGTCAGCTTCATTTTAAGGAGGGTGCCCCCGAAGGTTATAAGACTGACTGCCAGCTTTGTTAGGAGTTACACATGTAAGTAGATCTCAGATGTTTATATCCAGTGGAAAAGAGAAAAACTGTCATACCATTATAGGCAGGAGTTTGAAATTAATTCTGAATCGTTGTGAGGCCATGAAATTGAAAAATAATTATTTGTGTGGGTTAGAAGTGTTCCCAGAGCAAATGATGGTCATTTTTTCTGATCCTATACACTGCATTTGGCAGGGAAGTACCCAAATGAATATCTGAGTATCTTTAAGGTGGAAGGGAGAGAGAAAAAAATGCAAGTCGACAATAAACTAATGTCAACTATATATAGAAAATAGTACCATAACTTTGGAATTTGCTGCAGTCTTCACTGTCATTCAAAGATCTTTGTAAATAATGTACTATAAAAATACTACAAAAATACAATCATATATAATTACAGATATTGCTAGAGGTACATAGATGATAGCATTCAGTAAGCCATGCAGAGATTCACATGGCTGAGTTTCTCATAGCTGAGCAACACTTTGCAATATTTAAAAATTCATATTACTTAAAAATATGTAGATATACAAATATACATACATAACATGTCAACTATGATACTAATCCATTATAACTGAATGCTAAGTATAATACTAATTCATTATCACTGATGGGTACTGAATACTAGAATTGCTTTTACTTTTGCTTTAAATGATATGATTGGAAACTTTTGATTTTAAAATACATAATAAAATAAGTATAGCAAAATAATGTATCTTCCTGTGTGTTAAATATATCACTTTGAATATTTTAGAAAAAAAACTTTTTGAAAACATGAAAATAATAACGATTTTCAACGTTTTATTTTTTTTCTTTATGCTTTTGGATGGTAATTGAACATTTCATGCATGTTAAAGAATAAGTTACATTTTATTATTAGTCCTTTAGCATGTGAGAGTTGAAATAGTGATAGAAACAGATGACACAAAAGTGCAAATAAGACAAGAAGAAAAAGGAAACAGAAAATCTTCAAAGGAACAGCCTGATTAAAATTTTATAGAAGTAGAAATAATGGAAGTGAGAAGACTGTCCTTGGACATGATCCATGTAAAATGTGCAAATAACATAGTACATATCCTTTACTTAATGGAAACTCACTATTTACTAATCAAAACAACACAAATGAACAAGAAAGTTTTTTTTCATCAAAGCATGTATTAAATATGTCAGATGAATCTCAGCAACTTCATGTACCTTACTACGTTTTTTGAATTATGATCCCAGAAAATGGCTGTCACATCCTTCTGACAGTACGCCCGGCTAATTTTGTATTTTTAGCAGAGACGGGGTTTCTGCATTTTGGTCAGGCTGGTCTTGAACTCCCGACCTCAGATGATACACCCGCCTCAGCCTCCCAAAGTGCTGGGATTACAGGCGTGAGCCACCGCACCTGGCCACAAGAGTACTTTTAGCAAAACACAATCCGACTATGATTTTTCATTGAATATATATGGTAGAATATTTTGTATTTAATTTTAAATTAAAATTATTTAAATGGAGAAAAGTACAAATTGTCATTTTGGTTTTAAGTCAACAGCAAAAAGTGTTATTACTACATTTACATGTTTCTCAACTAATCTTCAAGTTCAATCTTGGTTAATGAATATATCCATGACTTGAAACACTTAAGTTTTTGGTTAAAGAAGCAAAAAATATCCCTTTTGAAGGAAAATAAATATAATTCACAAATTATTTCCAATAAAATATAAAAATAATTCACAAATAATTGTTAATACTCAAAAAGATTGAATAAATATCATTCAATAAATAACACTGGGCCAGGCATGGTGGCTCACGCCTGTAATTCCAGCACTTCGGGAGGTCAAGGCGGGAGGATCACAAGGTCAGGAGATCGAGACCATCCTGGCTAACACAGTGAAACCTTGTGTCTACTAAAAATACAAAAAAAATTATCTGGGCATGGTGGTGGGCACCTGTGGTCCCAGCTATTCGGGAGGCTGAGGTGGTAGGATCACTTGAATCTGGGAAGTGAAGGTTGCAGTGGGCTGAGATTGCACCACTGCACTGCAGCTTGGGTGACAGAGTGAGACTTCATCTCAAAAAAATAAAATAAAATAAAAAATAAAAAGTAACGTTCAATTAAGATAAATAAATGCCAATATATTAATACCAATCTAGAAAATAATATTAAATATTAATATTAACTGACCATAACAATGCTTTTTATGACACTGAGAGAATAGTATTTACAGAAAAGAATGAGATTATTTCAAAATTTGCTGCCAGCATAATTGACCATGTAAAATGGATGAAAAAATAGCTATTTAAATGATTACTATCTGGCATGGACAAATAAAAAGATTACTAGTTTAAAGAGTAATATAGTTTTTCAATTATGCATAAATATAAATACTATTTATTTCAACTTGTTTGTAACAAGGGCAAAAGCTATATTGAACAACTAATATTTCTTATATTCATTATAAGTATTGTTCAACTCCCCGAAGAAAATAATAAAGTGCATTTTATTAGTTTTATACCTGTTGTGAAAAGTACACGTTCTGTCTTAAGAACTAAAAAACAATTTTCAATTTTCAGCATTGATTTCAGGTATTTTACGGCCATAATAATAATATTAACATGCTTGATAATTAAAATGTATATAATGGGCTGGGCATGGTGGCTCACGCCTGTAATCCCAGCACTTTGAGAGGCTGAGGTGGGTGGATCAACTGAGGTTGGGCGTTCGAGACCAGCCTGACCAATTGGGCGGAACCCCATCTCTACTAAAAATACAAAAATTAACCGGGCGTGGTGGTGCATGCCTGTAATCCCAGCTACTCGGGAGGCTGAGGCAGGAGAATTGCTTGAACCCAGAAGGTAGAGGTTGCAGTCAGCCGAGATCACGCTACTGCACTCCAGACTGGGCAACAAAAGCGAAACTCTGCCTCAAAAAAAGAAAAAATGTATATAAGCTCGGAACTGTGCCAGAAAGCTTGGTATACTGATAGCAGATAGAGTTTGTCACTAGAAGGCATGGAAAAGTTTACCAATAACAATGACATTCTTTAAAAAAAATTAGAGATTGCACACAATTTTGTGTGGGTTTTTTGTTTTTGTTTTGTTTTTCTGGGATCTGCCCAAAGATGGAACAAACAATTTGAAAAAGCAAATTGAAAATATTAACTTTGTAGAAACTTACAGGTGAAGCACATAGCAGGAACGATATTGCAACAAAATATAGTGACATTGGAACAAGGAAACAAATATGTTTTTTAGGACAACAGAGGAGAAAAAAACTACAGATACCGATTTCTACACAGACTGTCTTCTGGCCATTTTTTCATAGTCTTATTGAGATAATTTTACATACCATAAAATTCATCCATTTAAAATGATCAGTTTAATCAGTTTAATGGGTTTTCACAGACTTGTGCAACCATTGCATAATCTATTTTTCTTTGAGATGGAGTTTCGCTCTTGTTGCCCAGGCTGGAGTGCAATGGTGCAATCTTGTCTTACCACAACCTCCATCCCCACGGGTTCAAGCGATTTTCCTGCCTCAGCCCCCAAGTAGATGGGATTACAGGCATGCACCACCACACCCAGCTAATTTTTTGTATTTTTGGTAGAGACGGGGTTTCTCCATATTGGTCAGGCTGGTCTCCAACTCTTGACCTCAGGTGATCTGCCTGCCTCGGCCTCCCAAATTGCTGGGATTACAGGCATGAGCCACTGCACCCGGCCTCTCATACATTTTGATAACAGATTCATTGAGATATAATTCATATACCATAAAATTCACCTTTGAAAGTGTACAATTCAGTAATTTTTAGTATACTCAGAGTTGTGCAACCATGTCCACTACCTAATTCCAGAATAATACTTCACTCCAAAAAAAAAAAATTCCTTGCCAATTAGCAGCCACCCCTCATTCCTCCCTTCTCCCCTGCCCATCAATCCCCCATCCTCAACCCAACTCCTAGAAAAATCACTAATCTACATCCTGTCTCTGCGGATTTACCTATTCTGGACATTTAAATGGAAATATGGTATTTTAGGTCTGCCTTCTTTCACTAAACATAATGTTTTCAAGTTACATCTATGTTTAGCATATATCAGAACTTCATTTCTTTTTGTGACTGGTAATATTTTAATGTATGGATATACTACATTTATTACCTGTTCAATAGTTGCTGGACATTTGGGTATTTTCTGTTTTTTGGCTATTATTAATAATGCTATTATTAACATATATTTTCAGTTCTCTTGCCTATGTACCTGGGGTGGAATGGATAGGTCATATTGTAATTCTACTTTTAGCATTTTGGGGAACTGCCAAATAATTTTCCAAAGCAATGGCATCATTTTACATTTTCAGAAGCAATGTATGAGGATTCCAATTTTTCCATATCTTTCCTAACACTTGTTACTGTCTGCCTTTTTGATTATAGTCATCTTACTGTGCAGGAAGTGGTATGTTATTGTAGTTTTGATTTGCATTTTACTAATAACTAATGTTGTTGAGCATCTTTTCGTGTACTTACTAGCCATTGGGGTATCTTCTTTGGAAAAACGTCTATTCAAATCCTATCCTCCTCTTGAATTAATTTTGGGGAATAGGGTCTCACTTTGTCACTAAGGCTGGAGTACAGTGGATTAGAGCTCAACGTAACCTCAAACTCCTGGGCTCAAGTGAACTTCCCCACTCAGCCTCCTGTGTAGCTAGAACTATGGGTGCACTCCACCACCATGCCTGGCTAATTAATTTTTTTTTGTTTTGGTAAAGATGGGTCTCACTATGTTGTCCAAGCTCCTCTCCAACTCTTGGTCTCAAGCGATCCTCTTGCCTTGGCTTCTGAAAGTGCTGAGATTACAGGTGTGAACCACCATACCTGGCCTGGCTTTTTATTGACTTGTATTTCTTGCCATTTTAAGATCAAAATATAATCTTGATGGAATCGAAATTTGATAAAATTGAACAAATACTGCTCTCTCTTTGTTTTTTTAAATATACAACGTTTTAAAATTTGAAAGAACAGCGTAAGGAAGAGTTACATTTATATGTCACTTTTAAAAGATGGCAAAATTACAATAGAAATGACAGTAATTCATACATAAAATTAGAACATTTTGAATATTTTGTATGATCTTGTAATTTATCAGTGGGATGGTTTGATCATATTTGAACATGAGATATAAAAATCCACAGCTCATTTTTGAACTTAAGCATTGAACTACAAAATGTGTTCACAATTCCAGTTACTACTGCTTCCGCAGAGCAAAATTTTTTCAAGTTAAAATGTATACAAAAACACCAATCTGAACATTATAAGCTAATTGAATTTGGCATTACTCTCATTAGAACACAAACTGTGTGAAAAATCTTGACTGTAATATCAACATGATTATTTAAGGTAAAATTTATTTTCTGGCTAAATATGAATTATATATTTTTATAACTAATCTAAACACTTCTAGCCCATAAAAAAACACTCAACTATAAGCCATAGTAACTACTGCAGTTATTTTTGATATTTTTCCAACTTTCAATCAAATGAAAACAGTCTTTTATACATATTTATCAATTTTGTTGTGTTAATGTCAAGGTCAAGGTATAAGAGTATAGCATATTTAATAGTTTGTTAACTTGATAATTTAATTTTTCATAGTTTACTTATTTATATATATTAATTTATTCAATAGCTTGTTAACTGTATAATTTTAAAATATTTATTTGTTCTCTTGTCCTAGGCAGGCCTGGTCATGCCTATTGTTAAAAATTTGTGAATGCCTTATGATGGTGTATTTGTTATGATTACACAACATGAATTAGTGAAAGAATGAGAAATGTGAGTCTCTTCTAAACCTGGAAGGCTCCAAATACCCATAACTATGTTGAGAAGAAGAGACAAGGATGTGAGGAGATACAATGATACAGCTAATATAAAAGTACATCTAGAAAAGAAGTGCAGGAAGCTATCACTATATGTTTCCCACTGAATCAAATAGATTAAAAGCCCTAGAATATTATTTTACATCTAGAGGAAATATAAGTCTGAAATTATAAATGTCTGAGACTTTGAGAGACTTAAAATGGGCCTTCTCTTCTGTTTATAAGCATGGGGCACAAAAAGCTACACAGCCTGTAACAATGATGCACTTTTATTTAATGCCCACTGCAGACATCACAAACAGGGGAGAGCCAAAGACCATGGGAAAAAAACAATGGATTTGAGGTGCCTCTGCTACAGAGCAAGATCAGGGCCTAATCAAGGAACATTCCTATCCCATTCTCATCGCCCAGGGTAGAGGGTCCTCACCACCTTTACCTGGTGAGATTTCAGAACGGTTGTGAATCACATTGCTGTCTGCCATGTCTATTCTATGATTCTCTTCATATGGAAGTGTTTAATGAATGCAGTCATTCTGATCCTGTTCTACTGCTGTATATTTGGGGAGCATGAAAAACAAATCTTTTAAGCTCATGCTTGACTAGAGCAAAACAAATCATAATCAGATTTTATGTGGAGTCTACTCCATCATCACAGCTGGAGAGCCTGGGCTTTGAGCTTAATGCCATAGCAAAACAGAACTTTGGACTGACTTCTTTGGGGAGAGGCTGAGCATATTTTGCCTATGGGAGATATGGCGAGTAGAATATTTGATTATCTGAAGGGTGGTAGAAAGTGATAGTCCCAAATGCTGTCCACCAACTATTTCCAGCTTTCAGCCCCTGGGCACATGGTAGAACTTGCCCTCTTGTCCCATCAGAAGTGGAGTGGCCCATGTGATCAGATTTGGCCAGTGGGTTATCATGAAAAGAATGCCACTTCCAGGATGGAGTTTTTCATTGCCGTGTGAGACTCCATGATAACAAACGATGTTTGAGGTAGTGGCTGCTTCATCAGCCTGAGGTCCAGAGAACCTTGAGTTAGAGCTTCAGCCAACCACCAACAGACAGATAGATGAGGCAAATAACTGTTGTTGCTATAAGCCATAAAGAGATGAAAGTTATTTATTACTACATTATAATGTAGACTCTTCTGATTGCTATAATGACACCAAACATCAGCTTCGTTAATAAAAATGAAACGTTTCTCCAGATGAAATGAATATTAGAGACATTTACTTAATTGTTAACCTGGCCAAGAAATATTTTGAATTGTGACTATTAGGTCAAATTATTTTTTAACTTAATTTGTTGGCCCTATGATGAGATTGAGATCCAGAACCATGTGATACCTCGCCCTGTGAAAAGCAGATGAACTCTTAAATTTGAGATATTTTACCCCGTCTACAGTTTTTACAGTTACTGCAGGTGGCACAATGATTTTGGAATAATGAAAGCTAATGTAGCTAATTTCTTCCTAGGATACTTGGCAGTTTCTCTCAATCTTTTGGTTGCTTTCTCAAAACAGCTGGAACTTAATTCTAACAATACAGAGAGACAACATTGTCCTACAGCTTTTAATTGCCAATTATGCAGGTCTCAATTTATGAATCTATCTTTTATGTGATTATAATAGAGTTTAAAAATAAGGTTTTTAAACACTATCAGGATTACTTCTTCATGTTCCTTACCTAAGTTGTGAAGGTTAATAGGTTTTAATCTATAGCTGTAAATAATAATGAACATCTATATATAACCACTGAAGAAAGGTAAATATCTATATTGTCATATCTTTGCAAATCTAAATAATATTAGATTAAGTTTATAGAACTATCACTTATAGATAATTCTATTAAGTTCATAGAATTATAAAGCAGATAATTACATGAAAAATACATCACTATAAATTAAACATATTGACTAAGCAAAAAGCATAAATATCAAAATATCAACTATCATTCACATATCAGAAATATGTATGACACATATATAGATAAATATACATATATATGTGTGTATATATCCACATACATCAGATGTACTTATCAGATATAAGCATATACATAAAATCCTCAAATTGACATTTTCTTAAATAAAAGCAATGGTATACATTCCTGAGCACAAAATAATGTTTTAAGGATTATTTTTACAACAGACTCTTGACTTGTATTTAGATTCGATTGCTGGTCTTAGTAAATCAAATTATTTCACAGTCTCTATTTTTCCATAAGAGGGAAAAGCAAGCAGTATTTATTCACTTAACCGGTTCTGGAGTAAAGAGTTCGTATTTGGTTCCTGCTGTATTTCCACAGTTAAATAATGTATTATACTAAAAAAAAACTTTTAACTAGTCCTGGGGTAAAAGGTTTTTGTTTTGTTCCTGCCATACTTCTAAAGTTAAATCATGTATTATATTACAAGAAAATAAGTTTTGAATAGAGTTTTATTGAACTCTTTTGTTATGAATGGCATACTGGTTCCTACATTTTCTCCCGTGACTTATTTCTGTTTTGTTCCGTGGACTCCAAAAATGGAAGAAGAAATTAGATATTTGTCTCTATATATTGATTACGAAAATTTACTGATGCTGATACTAAGGTGCTCAGGAATTTCAGGGCTGGGAAATACCCTGTTTACTTAAGAACCCTACTTAAACCAATTGGAAAATCAGTGCGCTTGACTACAACATTGTAGCCCCTTCTAGACGTTAACATTGTTTGTTTTTCCCTTTTTTATTTTGAAATCATTATTGATCCACAGGAATTTTCAAAGATAGTACAAAGATATCCTGAGTGTGCTTCACCCAGTTTTCCCCAATGGTTACTTAGTGTCAGTCTCCACAGCCCCTCAGTCTTCTACAAGAAACACACTCTCTTGGATAGAGGTCCTTAAAGTTGGCTTCACATTTGATTATATAGGGAGCTTTAACAATGTTGATGCCCAGAACATACCCTGGATCAATGTACCCTCAGTTTATGATTGTTAATTTTATGTGTCAACTTGACTGGGCCATGAGGTGCCTAGACATTTGGTCAAACATTATTCTGGGTGTGTCTCTGATGGTGTTTTTAGATTAACTTAAAATTTGAGTTGACAGACTAAGTAAAATAGATTGTTATCCCTGAGTGGGTAGGCCTCGCCCAATCAGCTGAAATTCTATTTTTGAATAGAAAAAAAAAAAAAAAAAGGCTGACTTCCCTGAATAAGTGGAAATTCCTTCTGCCTCACTTTAGGCTGGGACATGTTTCCTCCTGCCTTCAGGCTCACACTGAAACATTGCCTCTTCCTGGAAGTGTAGCCTGCTAGCTTTTGGACTGAAACCACACCCCATCAGTTCTCCAGAGTCTCTAGATTGCTGACTGCAGATCTTGGTACTTGTCAGCCCTCATAAAATCTTTCTCTGCACATATATATAGTATACAGATACTATATATAGTAAATATTAATTATAATCTTATGGTATAAATATTAATTATATTTTATAATTGTATAATTGTGATATGATATAAATATATATTATAATCTGTACAATAATAATTTAATGATAATTATTGATGTAATATTAATAAAATGTTATATATTACATATATTTTTCCATTGGTTCTGTTGCTCTAGAGGACCCTGATACAGGATGGAATATCAACATCACTACTTTTTGAACTTTCACACCATTTCAGTGTGCAACAAAGGTTGAAACTGCTATGCTAGTACATTTAAAGAAATTTACAATTGCTGCCCCAAATTATATGTGTGTGTGAGATTGTGTGTGTGTATGTGGGTGTTTTCTTCCCTGTTCCACCATAGGCAAACACTTATTTTTCTACTTATTTAATCCTGCAGTTTATGAGTTTCAGTTACCCATGAGTGAGTGTTGTTATCCTTTCAAAGGCTTTGACAAGGATAGCGGTAAATATAGTTCTCATCTACTTTTATGGCCTGGTTCCTTACATTTCTCCATACTATCACTGCTCATAGCTATATAGACTTTAGACTCTAACATAAATTTGGGGGAAAAAAAAGGCTTGATTTTGGTGACTAATTTTAAAATGCATGTGAAATAACTTTTTCTATAGTGCAAAGAGGGATTGTCCAAGTAGTCAAACTGTCTACAGGATGCTTCCATTAGTTAGCATAAAAGGCTAAGTTTCTATAACAAAGACACATCAACACACAGCAGCTTGAGTATAACACATTATCTTCTTTTTCTCATATAAAGTTCCAGGTGGGCATTCCAGCTCATGTGGCTGGTTTTGCTGCACCCAGACCTTCTAGGATCCACGGTTCTTCTCTTACATTATTTCATTATCCATTAGAGCATTTTCATTATCTGCCTGAACAAAGCTGCATGGGTTACACCTAGTAGGAAGGGGAAAAGAGCAGAAAGCAGACATGGCCATCACCCTAAGGCATAGCCCGTAAATGGCATAGCCACTGTCAGGAACTGAGTGGCTGCACCTAACTGAGGGAGTCTGTGCTATGTCATCTATCTGTTCACCCAGCAAGAGGCAGAAAAGAATTTTGGTGGGAAGTAATAGGACTTTGACACTACAATCTACTAAAAATTCCTGGTTTCTAAGCCACCTCCATTGTACCAGGAGGGAAGAGGGGTGTTTGACTTTTACAGAATTACTAGTTTTCTTCTCTTAAACTCCCTTAATGTTTTATTTTTGATTATTTAGATCCTTCTTATTTCCACAAATAATTCAGAAATGTGTGTGAAAATTTATAAAGTGAAATCACATAGAAAAAATGAGTTGAGAAATAGCAAAAATTTATTAGGAAACTTTATTAGAAAAATAAAATTAAGACTGTCATATGGTTAGCATGCAGAAATGTGAATTTTTACACAATACCTAATAATATGTCCAAAATTTAGCTTTGTGGTTCCTAGCACTAAAAGAAAATAGAGAAACAATAGCATTTATAAGATTCACCAGAGCCATAATATAAAATTTACCTATAGATAACATTTAGTGAGAGCTTTTTAGGTGCTGTGTACCACTCTAAGCAACTTATACTAATTCACTTAAATATCACAACAATCCCATAAAATAGTTACTGTTATGGTCCTATTATTAGACATAGGAAAATTGAGGCTGATTTAAGTCACTGCCATGAAACTATTATGTTCTATAACTTAGATTCAGACTTAGGCAAATCAACTGCAAAGTCAGTGCCCTTAACTACTATACTATAGCCTATTCTAGACATTAATATTGTTTGGTTTTACCTTTTTTACTTTGAAATCATTATTGACCCACAGAAATGTTCAAAGGTAGTACAAAGAGATCCTGGGTGTGCTTCACCCAGTTTTCTCCAATGGTTACTTAAATAATTATAATACAGTATCAAAACCCATATGGTATAATATCAAAAGATACCAACACATTCAGTACAATGTGCGTCTATAGTTTTATGCCAAACAAAACACGGAACTATTCCATTACCACAAAGATCTGCCTTGTGCTCCCCCTACATGGTCACATCTGCACCTTTCCCCCTACCCATCCCAACACTTGATAAGCACCAGTTTGTTCTCCATCTCTGTAGTTTTGTCATTTTGAGAAAGTTATTTCAATGGAACCATAGAATATGCAGCTTTATGAGACCAGCTTTTTTGCTCAGCATAATGTGTTTTTAGATTCATCCATGTTGCTGTGTTTATCAATATGTTGTTCCTTTTTATTGCTGAGTAGTATGCCATGGTGTAGATGTACCATAACTTGTTTAACTTTTCACCTGTTGTAAGCCATTTTGTCCGCTTGCAGTTTGAGCTACTACAAATAAAGCTGATATAAAAATGTGTGTACAGACTTTTGCATTGACATAAACTCTCATTTTTTGAGACAAATATACAAGAATGTGATTACTGGAATGTATAGACCGTATATATTTTGTGTTATTATTTAATGAACATGCCAAACTATTTTTTCATAGTGGCTATACCACTTTAAATTTCCATGAGCAATGTATGCATCCAGTTTTTACACACCCTTGCCAAATTTTTATTGCCACTATTTTTTAATTTTAGATGTTCTGCTAGGTGTGTGGTAATATCTGGTAATGGACTAGCATTGCTTTTGTGTATTCAAGCCTGTTTGGAAATTGTTCAAACTATTATAGAAATTAGGAGACTTGAATAGCCTTTTTGACGTTGCCTATAACTACTTCTGTTACTTAATGTAGGTCCTTAACTTGTATGAATCTCAGCTTTCTCTACTAAAATGTAGGAATAATAATTACTGCCTTATATCCTTATTCCAATGAAGATGATTATAAAATATACGTGAAAGTGTTATTAAACATTGCTCTTTTGCAACATGAAACAAATGCTTTTGATTCAGATAATTTTTTTTTTTGAGACAGAGTTTTGCTCTGTGACCCAGTCTGGAGTACAGTGGTACAGCCAGTGCTCATTGCAGCCTTGACCTCCTGGGCTCAAGCAATCCTCCTACTTCAGCCTCCAGAGGAGCTGGAACTACAGGTATGCACCACTATGCTCAACAAACTTTTTGTTTGTTTGTTTGTTTTTTGGTAGAGATGGGATCTCACCATGTTGCCCAGGATTTCTTTTTAAAGATCTAGGAATTTAGGGATTTTCCCTCTTCTTTTTCTTTTTAGTAGTTTCCACTATCTTTCCTCAACTAAGCATTTGTATATGCTTTGCTTTGCCTGAAGTGATAACTCCCAAATCATTAAAAAACATTTTACTCTTTGTTATTATCAACATTCGAATAAAGAAAGCATCTAAAATATTTTGCTTCTTTGTTCCATATAAAATATTTTGCTTATTTATAAAATATTTTCTTCATTTTCAAAACATATAAAATAAAATATATAAAACATTTTCAAAACATATAAAATATTTTGCTTCATTTGTGCCATATGACAGTCTATGGCAATAAAATCATAGACTGTCATAGCTTGAACAACATTAGCAATTATATAGAGCATCCTCACTATTTCATAGATCAAGAGCCAAACATTCAGCTAGTGTAAATGACCTGCCCAAGTCCCCCAGCTAACTGAGAATGTTTATAGGAATAACCTCTAGTTGTGAGGAGTCCTAGGTAAAGATACATTCTCACTGAAAGCTGTTGGTCCATCTGTAAAATTCCTCCTCCCCCACATGACTGAACCACAGCTTTCTTTCTTGTTTATTTCTTTGTGCATATGTCTCCTTGAGGTCTCACAGCATGCTTCTGGTTCCCCTACTCTCACTCATAATGGCCAATATCCTTTTTCCCTTCTGGAAATCCTTCCTGTGCCCTGTGAAGAGTTCTTCTCTCATATATACACCCTCGTACACTCCTCACATTCTTCCCCATCAGTCTTATCCCCTTCCTCCAATTACTGCCACCTTCATATCTCAATCTTCCCACTTCTCTATAAATAGCCCCTTCTCTGGATCTTCCTTACCCCTCCCTCACAGCTCATAACCCAAAACCCATACTTATTAATCCTTAAGGACTTTTCCTTCCCCACCCCTCAGTATCTGTGTAGCAATCTTTAGCCCTCCATAGGGTTTAGGAATAACGCCTTTTAGTTTGTCTTGTTGTGATTTCAATTATGTTTTACCCTTAAAGTGTACAAATTTAGGTGCTTGGTTGTTTATCTTTTTAATTAAAAAAATTAAATTCACAAGAAGTCGCAAACAAATGTACAGGGAGGTCCCATGCACTCATCACTTAGCTTTCTCTGATGTTAACATCCTGCACAACAAGCGTACGATATCCAAACCAGAATACTGACACTGGTACAATCCACAGAGTTAATTCAGATTTTACTAGTTTACATGAATTCATTTGCGTGGTGTGTATGTGTGCGTGTGTGTGTGTGGCTCTGTGCAATTTTATCACATGTGTAGTTTCATGTAACCACCACCACAATCAAGATATTTATCTGTCATCCCACAAGGCTCCCTCATGCTACCCACTTTCAGTCACACCTACTCTCCTCAATGCATGTCCCTAGCCTTTTTCAAACACTAATCTATTTCTGCCTCTATAATATTGCATATGCATTTTAAAGTGTCAAGTTTTCTTCATGGATGGACCTTTTTTTTTATCATTACGTAATATTCCTTTCTGTAGCTACCTTACTTCTTTTTTTCTTTTTTTTGAGACAGAATCTCACTCTGTCACCCAGGTTGGAGTGCAGTGGTGCAATCTCAGCTCACCTCCTGAGTTCAAGCGATTCTCCTACCTCAGCCTCTCAAGTAGCTAGGACTATAGGCCTGTGCCACCACATCTGGCTAGCTTTTGTATTTTTTTTTTTATTTTAGTAGAGATGGGGTTTCACCATGTTGACTAGGCTGGTCTCGAACTCCTGACCTCAAGTGATCTACCCACCTTGGCCTCCAACCTGCCTTCTTTTAATTAATGTTTTTATGGTTTATATTTTTCATCCTTTTACTTTCTACTTACCTATATTGTATTTTCAGTGAGCTTCTTATAGCCAGTATAGAGTTGGGTCATGGCTCTTAATCTTTGCCAATCTATTTTTTTAATTGTTGTGCTTAGATCACTTACGTTTAATGTAAAAATGTATATGTTAAGGCTTAAGTTTGCCATTTAATTATTTGTTTTCTATTTTTCTCTGTGGTTTCCATTCTCTGTTTAAATTTATCTGGCCTTGTGAGAGTTATTTGAACAGCTTTTAGAATTCCATTTTGATTTATCTCTAGTGTCTTTCAGTGTATCTCTTTGTAAAAGTTCTTTTAGTTGTTGTTCTAAGCATACATTGTATATATGTAACTTATTACAGTCTAATAATGTTGATATTCTGCCAGACTGAGTGAAATGTGGACACTTGACTTCCCTTTCCACCCCTTGATTCTCATCTGTTTAAAATTGTCTTCAATATCTCTTCTACTTACATTAAGAACCACAAAGATGCTGTTATTATTTTGCTTCAACCATCAAACATAATTTAGAAAGCACAAGAGAAGGCAAATATATTGTATTTACTCATATATTTACGCTATCTATTCTTTTCCCTCCTGATATTCCAAGATTCCTTATTTTATCATTTCCTTTTGTCTTAGAGAACTTCCTTTAGCCATTTTCTTAGGATAGTTCTGGTAAGAAAAATTATCTTAGATTTTTTTTTAAATCAGACAATGACTTGATATCCTCTTCCAACATCCAGTTGGCATCAGTTGAACATCACCTGATTGTTTTTTCTCATTCAGGTTGTGAATTTTCTAGGTTCTTGGTACAACGAGTGATTTTTCTATTATATCTTGGACATTTTGGTTACTATGTTAGGAGACTTCTGCTCCTATTTAGACCTTCTATTTTTGATTGTACTCACCATTTTTAGGTTTAGCATGTAGGCTGTGGCCTACTTCTGTGGGCTTTAATTCCAATGACAGTTTAGTTTTGGAATTAAGTGACCAATTGACAGTCTAGTTTGGAATTGCTATCCTGGTTCTGCTGGGGCCCCTGCTTGATTCCTATTGGTGCTGCCTGCGGGGTCAGAAGAAATATCCTGGGTTATCTTCTGCCAGAGGGTAGGGGAGGGGCAGTGGAGAGCTATAAGAGCTGGGCCTAGGTCTCTCTATGACACTGAATGGAAGGCAGGGAGACACTGGGCTGGGACTAGGGGAACTCTGAAGCGGCTATTTAAGATAGATCTCAAACAGCTGGTCTCTTACATCTGGAGAAGGTGTTGGGCTCCTTACCAGGTCTTTCCTGGGCTTGCCCCTCCTAGCACTATGTGAGATAGAAAGAAAACTCAGGGAACTCACTTTATACTCATAAACTCCCTACTCAGTATTTCTTCTTCTCAGCTATTTGAGTCCTATTATCATTGTGTTCTGAATTACTTCCAGGGCATTCAGTCATAGATAGAAGGATGGAGCATGGAAACATGAGCTATGGCATCTTGTTCCAGAACTGAGCTTTCCAAGTGCATTTACTAATTTATGTATTTTAATCTTGGCAATTACTTTGAGGTAGATAATACACAATCTTTTATTTTCCACATATGACAGTTTAGGAAAGAAAAATTAAAATTAATAAGATCCTTGCAATGTCACCAAGGAAGGCAATATATATATAAGTGAATCACATACACAGCTGTACAAATGTGTGCCCATATATAGTAAAAAAAAAAAAAAGATAGTTATGACTGTGATCCTGAACAGACTTACAGCTATATTATCTACTTTAATCACAAAATAAAGCAATTCGGAATGAATGAAAAAGCTTTTAAAAGTCACTTTAATTTATACACTTTTTTTCAAATGTCATTATAAATCACATTTCATTTTTCATAATTTTTCATGGCATTGCTGGGGAATCTACTTAGAAACATTTTTCAGTTGTGTTATTTTATAATTACAATAAAGAAAAAACAGCTTTACGAATTGATTCTTCTTACAAAACAAGATATCCCTTGTTAACAAGATGCAAAGTAATTGAATTTACTAAAAAGTTAAACTTCTTTGTGTATATTTGGAGATTCTTCTTCATATAACGTTTTTTCTTAAATTCTCAGACATTTTAGAATTTCCATGTTTCGGTGGGAAATATTCCTTTGGTTTTATGTAACTAAGGAGAGTGTATATCAAATCTTGAAAGAGAAATGAAATAATCCTATTAACATGGAAAGAAAGGGATAAAAAGAGTTGGCTGAAGTCAGATTATATTCACTGCAGTGATTCTTGACTAAATGTATACATTTTTTGCATTCACTATCTTCAATTTAAAATAATCATCATAATGCAAATAGAAATGTTGATACTTTATTTTACAGTTCGTTTAATTAATTCGCATATACCTTTTCCATTTTATTACCAAACATTTCCTTTGATTCACGAATTAGTGAGTGTTCCAGTGCTATGGTCCATGGTTTCCTGGGTTTAGATTCTAGCTCTATCCTAGCCGGATGCCTTTAGCAGGTTACTTAACTTCAACCTTTCTGTCCCTCAACTTTCTCATCTCAAAGGTAATATAGTTTTCAAGGAAGATTAAATGAGAAAATAAAGGAAAACACTCAGGATAATGCCTGCACACAATAAATACTTAATAAATGTTACTTATTGTTATCTCCATTTTATACATGAGGACCATCTGGTTCAACCGATAAGCATAGCTCACATGCAAGAAATGGATATGCAGCATATCTTGTAGTAATTTATTTTGTATTAAAATGAAATGGATTTAAATTTTCTTTAAATGCTTTTGCAGAATTGCACTTCAGAGCTGAAGAAATAGGGAGAGCTGATAGATAATACTAGGAAGACCTTTACTGCTTGTCACAGAGCAACCACTTTGGAGCTCAGAACTCTTATCTTTACAGCATCCCTTTGAATATTAACATAACCCCTTAGCAAACTATGACCTCGTACATTGATAATCACATCTTTGGGCAAAGGCAGAGATCTACAAAATACAGGCAGCAGGCCAAATTGGACCCATTGCATGTTTTTGAATAGTTAGAAAGCTAAAAATGGCTTATAAAATACGAAATTTGCAATCCATTTGAAACACGTACTTTGAAACCTAATTAAATGTTATCCTTCTCCTCCAAATTCCATAATTCTCATTAGTAGACATGTCTGACCCCAAAATTATAAACAATTGTTATGTTTTTAATTACATCAGTAAGACACATGTGGAAATATGTTTTCTCTCTTTAATAGATTATGCATGTACATAATGGTCTTGATTTTTTTGCCTATTGGCCTATGAAGCCTAAAGTGCTTACTTACTAGCTGGTTCTTGACAGAAAAAGTTTTCCACCTCTTGTACTAAGATACTAATGAGACTCTTTGTATGAGAAAATGGCTTTTTGGCCATCACGGGGGCATTTACTTTGAACTATATTTTTCCAGTAGTGGTTATGAACTGCCTCTGTTAATCAGAGTTGATTTTTATCTACAATATATAATATTTAGCTTTGGGATTTGAAAATATTTATTTGAGTTTCTATTAGACTAGAGTACATTTCTTTGTAATTTTAGCCTGATACTATGACCCTATAGCAGGAAGCTCAACCTTTTGCAATCTAGCAGAAGAAGCCTGCAGGAGGTGTGAGAGGTTCCTTTCCTTTCCTTCCAAGTAACCCAGAAAGATTTTTCTTTTCTTCTGTGAAAATCCAGGATGCACATTATTAGACTTCATAGAGTCAAAAGATTAGGCCATTCAAAATCATTTACAACTATATTTCCTTCTCCTCGATGGTTAAAGGAAATCGACAACTTAACAATTTGTTTGAAACTCATAAAACTATTAAAATTTTTACTGTGTATTTTTGTTTGGGTGTTTTGATATTAAGGTATTTTTAACCTGCATCGAGTATTAACTATCTTTTGCTTTACTTTTCCCACTATCATTTTTCTATTATCAGCATATTCTCTTTTGTTCTTGCTGGAGTATCTTACACATTTAATACTCAAATGTCACTTTAAACCACTGCACTCTTTCCTCCCCTAATACATCTTTGTCCTCATTATATATAGAACAAGTCATTGCATGGTATACTCAAATCACAGAATTTGAAAGGTAGGGTATTACAATGTTTGTGAAACAGAGTTTGGGATTGAACTGGAATTCTAGTGCCTACTTTTCTGCTTGCTAGCTGCATGAACACAGCCAACTGAATGAATTCCTGTAAACCTCAATTTTCTTCACTATAAATCAAGGATAAAAATAGTATCCAAGTCAGAGGATTGCTGTGAAAATTAAAGAAGCTAAGATATATAAGGTGACCAGCCCAGTGTTTGGAACATGGACACTGCTTAATCAATATAGTTATATTATTACTAATAACAGAAGGATGGATTTATGATTCAACTGGTCTAATCCCAACAATGTATAAAGGAGGAAACTAAGGCGAGAGCTAAGCGGCATATCCAAAGCTACCCAAGCACTCCCACTTATCAGCAGATCAAGGTTTAGAACTTCTCCTTTTAATTTCACTGCATAATCAACAAGCAGTTATTCTGGCAGAGGGAAACCAACTTTACCTCTTCAAAGATTAGTTTATATTATGTGACACATATAGCACGAAACTAATTATATCTATCGCCACTCTTTTGTTCATGGGATACTGTAGGTCTGAGCAGGGCTTGATTATTGGAAGTTGATTTGTTCTCCTTGTAAAGTATCACCCTCAGCCCAGCTCTTCCCAGGACTCAATACAAGAAGTTATTGGATCATAGTAATAACTAAAGGAAATATGTTATCTATTCTCATAATACAAATATAATATTTTAGAAAATTGCAGATATTAATAGTAATAATGAAATACCCTTTATTTAATAAGCACCTAACTCTATGCCAGGCCCTGTGCTGTTAGATTGAAAAACAATATCTTAATTTTCACAATAATCATAAGAAATAGGAATCAATGCATCCATATAAAAGTGGTATTAAACTGGAAAAAATCCCTATAAATATAACAGATTTTTTAAAAGGGTTGAGACACATTCGGGCAGGTTGCTGATGTAATAATTAGGAAGCCCTTTCTACTTCTGAAAGCCATTTCCTTGGAAAATAAAACTAAAGTTTTACTGCCTCTGAGGAGCTGTACATCAAAATATTTTGGTGCCCCCTAGAGGTAATCAGTAATGTGCAATTGTCAACCCCCAGGAATGAGAAGCTGAAGACAATTCAGCAGGTGTTTTCTATTATTCTTTGCTGCTTCATTCTCCGTACCAATGTGTCTCAGATACAAACACAGAGCAGCTCTTGAGTAATGGATCTCAAATTTTAGTGAACATTCAAATCTCTTGGAGGGCTTGTGAGAACACAGCCTTCTGGCTTCTGTTCCCAGATTTCCTGATTCTGTGGGTTTGAGTTAGGGCCTGAGAAGTTGCATCTCCAACTACAGTCCCGGTTACTATGATGCTGTTGGTCCAGGGACCACATGCTGAGAACCACTCACCTAGAGAATCATCTCAAAGTCAAAGCTATGTCCAGAAGCAGGTCAGGTTTCAGCATTCTTGAAGTGCTGGTGCTAAGGACTCTAGCTCTTTACTGCTCCCTGTAGATGCCCTTAAGGAGTGTGTGCAGAGACATGACCATCTCCTGTATGAGGGTGATCATTCCTGAGACTCTACAGATTCCTTGATCCCCATGAGTTCCAGTGGATCTACAGATACAGTTGGGTGAAGAAGAATCAATTGAGAATTGAGATCAGAGAACTTAGGTTCTGGTTCCAGCTCTGCCATTTAATAAGCTGCGACTTGCATGAAGACCAACATCCTCTACTGTAAGGAGTGAAATAGCAACCATCACTGTGGATGTAACTCTATCAAATAGTTTGGAATTTAGTAGGCTTGAAACAAATTTTGGTTAAATCTTAATTTCCATTTTATTAGGGTTCCATGTCTACGTTTCTAATACAAAGATATTGTGAGAAATATCAGATAATTAAAATGAAAGAAATATCAAATAATTAAAATGAACACATATTGCAACAATGGAAAATAGTAACATGAAGGCAGTTAAATTCAAGGAATTAAGCTATAAGTTTCATGAATTTGATCAACGCAATTACTGTTACCTACCTTTGTTTAAAAAGACAGAGAACTATAATTTTTACTCTTCTTTATCTCTTTTTCATAAATTCTCTTTTCTTCCTCCCTTTTCCCGTATAACCCAACTTCACAACCTTTTTATTTCAAAAAAAAATGCAAAGTTTATTAGACATTTAATAACCTACACATTATTCCAATGCTTTTTATTTCTTTGCTGCACAGGTGATTGTCTACATTGTTTCCAAATTATTGTAGGAACTGGATTTTTTTTTTTTTTTTGCAAGATAATAGGAGACTCGGATATTGGCTATAGTGGATTCCACTTCTGCTTAATCCAGGTCAGGATTTATGGAGACCTCATGTGGTGACAAGAGGCACCACAGAAGGCTTTCTTCAGGCTGGGTTTAACAGTCAAAGAGAAACTCAGAAATTCATATTGGAGCAAAATAATCCATAAAGAATTAAGACCTAGAAGTTAATGTTACTGAAGCCTGCAAGGCCTTCAACAAACATCCTGCAGTAATACTAATGGAATAATACAGTAATATGTTAAAGGACAGGAGACCTGGTTGTTTATGTATGTATAAAATTCTCCTTATCAACTAAAAAGTTCATAACACAAAAAATAATAAGATATGCCTCTCAAGAATTAATTACAGTCTTTCTTTTTTCTGAATGAAATCCACTGAACATAGCTTCTTATTTAAATTGGCATCAAATTTAAAAAAGATGTTTCTGTAGGCATGTTGCTATGTATGTTAATTTCTCCTTGGTTTTACACAAAACAGAAAGTGATCAGAGATAGAATCAAACTTGAACTTATGTCTGTGAATTTCACGTATGCAACAATATCAATAATATTATTTATAAATATTTGGAATGCAGGACATGTTCTTGCAATTAAAATATAGAACAACAATTCTATGTGGTGCACAAAGTTGAACACAAATACCTCTTGTTGCTGACAAGATATTAAAGTTGTGAAATTAAATAAATTAATGTATCAGTAACCATATTTAACCACATAATTTACTGGTACACACTAAGGAAAATTCACTGAGGGTTGGGGGAGCTCCTTCCTCAATGACAGGTACTTGTTCTTTATCTCATTTTCCTTACAAGAAAATGTGACAAGGACTTCTTTTTTCTTCTTCTCAAGGAAGTTACATAACAGACCTTTAAGCTAAAATCTAGAAGGACAAATGAGTTAATAAATGTCAAATGTTTTTGAAGGTTTTAAAAGAATAGAGCAATATAAATCTGTGGCATTAAAATGAGTAATCCTAAGAGTTCCAATTCAGTTATGAGATGGTACCCTGCCTTTGGGCATGTCCTCGAAAAGGCTTACGTTTTCCAAGGCAGGCAAAATGAGGTAAGTAGGGGTAGCCATTATGAAAGGACATCTTAGAAAATGTTAACTAGGGAAAACGTTAATGAGGATATTGCAGAGATTTTAGGTTGAGCATACTCTTCAGTTAAAGAAATCGGTTACTTATAAGGAAACCTACTATGTGGCAGGCATAGATGCTGGAAATACAAAGAGTTGGACAGGTCTTGCTTTCAAGGAAGCTTCTAATAATTATACAAATGACTACTACAATATGAGGCTGGTATTAGGCGGGGACTTGCACAAATTCCAGGGAAAGCTTCTTAACGTGGAAATGGGAGGAAGAACAACAAGATGATGCGTATTAAATCCAAGAGAAGGAGTAGAGTCATTTAGATGTCATTTCAAACTTACAGTGACATTGGCTCTTGCTGTGGGGGGGAAAGGGGGCGAGAGAGGCAGCTGTTGCCAGACGTACGTCACACTAAAGAGACAAGATGAAACAAGGAAATTCTCTTTCAAAACATAGCGGGGGAAAAAAAAATATCCAGAACTGCCCTGAAATAAAGAAAACCTTCTGGTATAATGTGCGTTGCTAGGGATTTATTTTTTCCCCTCCTTTCTCTCATAAGAGAGTAAAAAATCACACAGATACGTTCAAGCCCTTAAGAGTTTTGTGAGCGTATTGAATATCCAAGACATCAACTGACCATGGTGTGGTTAAGTGTGTGTCTACAAAGGAAGGGTTAAACGGAAGGGGGTGGCTTGGAGATAGAAAGGCAAGCAAGAAGGTTTGAAAATGTTGTTTTCCAACTTGCAAAAACTGAACTTTTCAAGCTCCCCAAAATACACGTGTGTGTCTGTAAGCGCAGGCAGATCTATTTCGGTAAGATTTTTCTTAAATTTAAATCATAATTTCTCTGTTTCTGTCTCTCTGTCTCTTGCTGCGCTGCAAACAGTGAACAGCCCCCTTAAGGATCGCGTGGCAAAAGCTGCAGGAGAGGCACTGGCAGGGCTGTTTATTTATGAGCCGCGTTCAAAGCCGACCTCTCCCCATTCTCCCACTGCAAACGACTATCTCCGAGCCCAGGTCACCTCTGGGGCCAAGGAGTTGGGGGCTGGGGCTCGGGTGGCTCCTTCTTCGGGCAAAGTTTGCCCGCGCGTGGGAGCGAGGGGGCGAGCCAGGGCGCACGGGAACGCGCGCCGCCAGGCGCCGCCTCCGCCCAGCGCTGGCAGCCCTGGCCTCACCTCTCCCCTCTCCCCAGCGAGGTGCGGGCTCCCAGAGCTCAGCCAGGGGGCGGGCCTGGGCCTCGAGGGGCGGGGTCAGGGGGCGGGGGCTCGGGCGACTATATAAGGCCCGCGCCGGCTCAACTTCGGACTTGGTGTTATTTATTTGGGAAGCGCCCGGACGGCGGAGCTTGGCGGCGGTGGTGGTAGCTGCCGCAGACTGTGGTTAAAAAAAAGAAGGCGGCGGCGGCGGCGGCGGAGGCGGAGGCGGCGGCGGCGGAGGCGGAGGCAGCTGCGAGGGATGGGAGCGCCGAAGCGCCCAGGCGCAGGCCGGAGCTGCCGCGCTTTCTGGGCACGGCGGGAGTGCTGAGCAGAAAGGGGAGCGCCGGGGGCCCGCAGCCGGCTCCGGAGGCGCGGGCCGGGTTTTTGTTTGGCTACGCTGAGCGCCAGTCAGCCCCAGCGAACAACTCCAGTTACAACAACAACCCACCTTCCTTCCAGACAAGCGAGACTTGGGCTGCTGCGTCCGTCCTATTGTTTAGACACTTGCCAGGGGCTCCGGAGTCGGCAGAGCCACCGAGTCCCCGCTCTGAGTCGTCGCCCTCCCTCTCCCCCACCTCGCTCCCTGGAGCGGGAGGCCAGGAAAGCAGCGGGAGAGGGGAAGGGGCTGGAAGGAGAAGGACTACCCGGGACTGCGGCCGCCGCGTCAGGTGCAACGCCAGGAGCCGGGCGGCGTCGCCACGCCGGCAGGGGTACCGCCACTGTGGCCTTGGGGGACGGGATTCAAAGCCTGGGAAAAGTTGCTGCACTTTGAGAAGGAAGAACCACTAGTGGGAGACCGCCGGGGGCCCGCCGTGGCTCTGCGCCCTCCGGGACCCGGCTCTTGTTTCTTCCACCTTTGCCATCAGGTGTCTGCCCCGGAGCTGCGGCGTATCCGGGAGACGAGCGGGGTTGACACGCGCGCACACACGACTGCCATTCAGCTGCCGCCTGGCTCTGCCTGGAGTAGTGGATCCCACCCGCCCACCTGCCACCGAGCCATTCTCCAGTACGCCCCAGCAGGACGCTGACACCTCCAACCTTGGCCTTTGCCTTTCCACTCCTTCCGGTCTGCCTGGTTTTAAGTCCGCCCCCAGTCAGTCCCCACTCAGTCTTCGCAGCAGCTCTCGTCCTCCACTTGGCCTCTTGGAGTTCCTCGCCGGGGTGCTGACTAGCGGATATTTCTGCCCGGCTGCGGCGGCCCGACTGCCCTTTTGTCTTTTCTGCGTGACCTCGGGGCAGGTCCTGGTGCAGAGCGTCGCCAAGGACGCCGAGCGGGAGGCGGGATTGCCCAGACATCCTTCAGCGAAGTGCATGTGTGTTTGTAAACCATCCTTGGCTGTCGGGAGACCGCGAGGACCGGTCCAGGCTGCGGCGGAGCCGAGGGCTGGGGAGAGGCCGCGTGAGTGAGCAGAGTCTAGAGCCGTGCGCCCCCAGAACTGCGCGTCCGCCCTGTGCGCCCCCGCGCGCCATGCCCAGTTGCCCCGCGCGCTCCGCTACGGGCCTGCTGGGCTCCCGTGCCTTCTAGCTTCCGGAGTCCACTTTGATAGGGGCTAATACCTACTGAGCTCCCCTCTTCTGTCTCGTACCTTCGCCACTGGCATCGGATTTGCAGAAGCGTGCGTGGGATCAGAGGACTGCCCTCCCCCCCCACAACCGGCCCCTGCATCTTAGCGGCCGTTGGAAGCCCCAGCTCTTTTACCGCCAAGTTCATCCTTGGGAGACAGAAGACGCGTGATCTCCCCTCCGCTGCTCTTGGGGTCTCCTTGCAGCCCTGGCCAGGCCGATTCATCCTCAGGACCTAAAGTTGCCCAAGGAGCTCCCGCTCTGCCAGAGGAGGGTGGAGAGGGAGGTGGGAGGCGTGTGCCTGAGTGGGCTCTACTGCCTTGTTCCATATTATTTTGTGCACATTTCCCTTGGCACTCTGGGTTGCTAGCCCCGCCGGGCACTGGGCCTCAGACACTGCGCGGTTCTCTCGGAGCAGCAAGCTAAAGAAAGCCCCCAGTGCCGGCGAGGAAGGAGGCGGCGGGGAAAGATGCGCGGCGTTGGCTGGCAGATGCTGTCCCTGTCGCTGGGGTTAGTGCTGGCGATCCTGAACAAGGTGGCACCACAGGCGTGCCCGGCGCAGTGCTCCTGCTCGGGCAGCACAGTGGACTGTCACGGGTTGGCGCTGCGCAGCGTGCCCAGGAATATCCCCCGCAACACCGAGAGACTGTGAGTATGCGCTCTTCGTCTTCCCCTCTCCCCATCCGGGCCGCGCACCCCTGCCTCCACTGGAGGAACCTGCCAGCTCAGGGTCCTGTGCCTGGGGCAGCCCTCGCTAGCTTTCCCAGTGCGCATCCTGGGGTGGAGCTCTCCGGGAGGGCACTGGCCAGGGAAGGGCCACTGTCCAAGGAGGGGCGGGTCCGCTGGCAGCTGCGCTAGTTCTCCCTCCCCTGCTCTCGTCCCGCCACTCGCACTCCTTGCGGGCTAGTTCTCTGGGGCTGGGGAGCGGGTAGATAGGGGACAAGTACTGGAGGATGCCCGGGGCAAGTGAGACGCCACTTTGTTCTCCAGACTCCATAAACGGAGTCACCTTGCGATTGCCAGCACTCCAGGTCTGTTTCAGAGCCCAGTCCCCGCTCTTGTCGCAGGCTGGCGCGGAGGGGATAGCAGGGAGACTCAAAAGAGAAAAACTTGCCTTCCCCGATTTTGTGTCACCCTCCTCGGGGCGAAGGGTAGGAAGAAGGGGTCATGGAGTGCCTGGGGGTGCTTCTCACAGGTCGCGGGGAGAAGGGTGCCCCAAGACGGCGACACCTCGCATAGTAGCCGCGCGCAGCCCCCCCGCACCCCACTTCTGCGGGGAGGGGAAGACGGCGTCAGGCCCCTAGGGACTTGTCTCAGCGGGCGACTGCGAGGGAGGACCGTGTCCCATCCGTTAAGCGAAGTTAGCACTGGTTCTCCAGCGCGAACCAGCCCAGCCAGGTCTTACCACTGCGGCGACCCAGCGGCGCCTGGCCGCCCCCTCCGGCCCTTCCTGCTGAACCTCTGCGTTTCCATCCACCTTTCTGGCAGTTTCTGCGCCCCTTCACGTGGCAGCAGCTCCCCTGCCTTCCCCTCTTCGCGCTCCGTTGCCCGCAGACGTCCCCGCCTCCCTGTCTTTGCGAGTCTCTAATGAAGAAGTAAATGCAGACCCGGTGTTGATGGCCCACGCGCTCCTGATGGGGCGCTTCCAGAGTTCAGCGAAGTGGAGCATGGAGGCCGTTCTCTTTGTGAACGCCGAGGCCGCCGCCCCGCGCCAGTCCGGCTGCCCTAGGCACCTTCCGCTCTCGCGGTTGCGTGTGGGCCAGGAGTAAGCGAAGGGCGCGGGGCTAGGCCGGCAGGGGCCAGCGCGTCTGGACTGGTCCCGCGGCCTCTTTGCCCCCGGGGTGTAAGGGTTTCGGGCCGTGGAGAGGAGGAGCTCCGACCCGCACGTCTCCACCCGCGCAGCCCATTGCACTTCAAGTCGCCCTTCTTATCCAGCCCATTTCTCTGGCCCTTAGTTTTAAGGCCCAAGTTGAGCCCCCTTTTGCTTTGCAAATGGCTCTTCTACCCCCAGCCTCACCAGGTTACCCCTACTCCTTCCTCACCTCTCCAAGCTGGCCAAATCGGGGCTCTACTAGGGGTGCCTTGTCAGGATTCGATCCACATTTGTGTAGGGTGGTTGGTGGAGATTCATGTTATATCGAATAGCCCAACAATTTTAGGAACAAATGAATGGTACTCTGCTTAGCATGGAGAAGTGAGTTGAGTAGAAAGGAAGAGAAGCCACGCAGAATTCTGTTTTAGCACTTGTCATTTCATGCTATTCGGAACAGTTTAAAGTTTAAGCACGAGCATGTCTTACTCAACAAAAAGGGAATGCACTTGGGGAGGGGGGGTGCGTAGCAACTGAATTTCAGGTCCTTGAAAAAATATACATCCTTATGAGAGATGAACAAAAAGTTTCCAGAAAATAGTTTACTGGGTGCTGACTTGTAAAATTCTATCATTGAAACAGTTTGAATACAGATTTCAAACATGATGTCGTAGAGTCAAAGGTGATATAGAGCTTACTTCTATGAAGAGCGTTCAAACCGCAGCAAAGCCTGGTTTTACTTGAAATGATTGGAACCAGGGCAAGTTTAGATCTTGACCTGAAATGCCAGAAAAGGAGATCGTGACTCCTGAAGGAAAAGTGCTGCAGAAATCTGAACAAAAATGTCAGGGCCTGAATACTATTTCCACTCTTGCCCCTGTTAGTAGTTTTCACTTTACAATCACAGCGGGGTTCCCTGAGCTGCAAATGAAGAGTTAAGTTTTAATACAAACAGAATTGTTGGAAGGTAAATGCCTATAAATGCAAGTCTTTGAAGTGCAGTTGTTTTGATGGCACTAATTTTTTTCTGTGCCTTAGGAAGTTTCGCCACCATGCTACCTAAGGATAGTGTTCTGAATTTTTATAAAATTTCTTCCTGAATAGCATGAGAAAATTGGGCATTTAACCTCCTGAAGGGAACTTTTTTTTTTGGGGGGGTGGGTTGCCTAACAATTATAGTAAAATAGCAGAATACCTGTGAAATTAATATACAATCCTTATAGAAACAAAAATGGAAAGGACTCTCCCATACACACAACACAACAAACGAAAACTTTTTTGTGATAATGTAACCACTTCATTTTCTTGTCATATGCCAGCAAGAATGAACTTTGTAAATGTGTTGAGTCATTTTAAAAATATCCTTTTAAAGGTTATCCTCTTCTCCTTCCTACATACTTTGTATACTACTTTAGTAATTGAATTAACTTTTAGTTCTGATTTACTCTAAACTTTACTTGAAGCAGGTAAACATAGAAATAAAATGGAACTTTCACTTTCTGGTTTTTCTCTTAGGGATTTAAATGGAAATAACATCACAAGAATTACGAAGACAGATTTTGCTGGTCTTAGACATCTAAGAGTTCTGTAAGTGCATCCTCTGTATTTTTAAATAATTTTTTAAGGTTGCATATTTTGAATCATTACTAGTCTCAGTTTTTATAACTATTCTGATGACAGTAACATAAAAATTTTAAAAGGTCATGGTTTCCTTTTTTCTGTGTTTATCATTGTACTACAACATTTAATAAGAATTGGGACTTTTATTTTAAGGTTGGAAGCATGCCATAGAACCAATAATCCAGAAATGACCTCAGATCTTTGTTATACCATACCCTAAGCGCTTTATGCATATAAAAATATTGAATAATTGTTTTCACAAAATGAATAAGTAATAAGAAACATTTGATACTTTTAGGATTTGAAATTAATAAAATATTTAAGTGCATCTGTATTTTATTATTAATAACAAAAGGATTCTTATTTTTTGCGAAAATCTAATATCAAGCATTAAAATCAACCATTCAAATTTTCAGCAGAGTTTATAATGGTATGTTGGTCATATTTTGAGTTTTTTATATTTTGTGTCTTTGTAGCTTCTATAAAATTGTTGCAATATGATTACTTCTTTAATTAGTGGGTTAAATTAGCTGTGAGTAAACCACCACTTGAGAGTCAATGTAATGTTAAATTGTTCTCGCCCACAGGATTGTAAATATTGACATCCCAGTAGCCATACAGTTTTGACCATTGTGCATTCAGTGTTCTAAGTTTTAAGAGACACATTTTGGTCATTACAAATTATTCCAGTTGCTGATGTGTATCCATGTCAGAATTGAAGTATGTGTATGATGAATTACTGTATTTTGATTCTTTGGTTAAGTTGAAAACCAGTGTACCAAAGAAAGCTATCAAAGCTTCAGTGTCAAGGATTACTCTTCAGATACACTATTAGTTTAAGGGTCAGAGTTTTGACCAGTAAATCTCATGAGAAACTGCATTTGTATTAAGTTTTGTGATACAGATACTGCTATTTCCCTTCCATGAGTTCACTAAGATATATTATTATTAAATTTGATATTGGATCTCAAATCAGAGCAAAATTTAACTTTATAAAGGGAAAGAGTTTACAGGTTTTCAGTTGCTGAATTGAAATTTATTCAGATGGTGAGTGGTAACATTAAGAAGCATGTTATATTTTGCATTTCAGTCAGCTTATGGAGAATAAGATTAGCACCATTGAAAGAGGAGCATTCCAGGATCTTAAAGAACTAGAGAGACTGTAAGTATTTTCAATTCCAAAGTTATGACAACATAACTGTGTTTTTTAAAAATACTTAAATTTCAAGCATCATGTCTTCAATTTCATGTCTTAGGTTTTGAAATTTTGCAGAAAAAGGAGGATGAATGAGTGGTTTTCAGGCTAATTTATGACAAATAGAGTTCCTGAATAAAAAGTTCTAACTTGTAATTAAGCTCAAAAATACAGTTACTTTCCTGAGACGTATTTCCTTGATAATCATTGCTTTGGTACTTAAAGATGTACAAGCATTTCTTATTCTTCATTTGATTTGTTTTATTTGCTCATATAGGAAGAAAAGTGGTACTTTTATTTGCATTAATGGTGCATTAGGGAAGAGAGAAGTTTTGCTATTGTTATTTTCATTTTCATGGTGGTGCTTTGTGTGTCATCAGTGACATTTGATGAAATATTTTATATTTTACTGATAAAAATTTACTTTTTTATATTTAGCGTGGTGAACATTGTTATTGTTAATAATTACTTTTCACAGTTTTATTTTATTCTGCACTAGCTTTAAAAATATTTATTTTGGAAAAATAATCTAAACATTATGAAAGTAAGAACTGTGTTATCAAATTGTGGTCATTCAAAGTTGGTTTTCTTCCCAAGAAGATTAAATGTAGACTTCAGATTTTAAGATACGTTTTTTACATATTACTTGAGGACTTTAAAAATGTTTACAGTATATATCTGCAAAAGAAAAAACCTCTGTCTGAAATAATTAAGATAAATTACAGACTTTGTAATTTGAAGTATGAATTGTATGTCTTACATGTCTTGATTATTCAGGTTTGATATGTTTGCATTTTGAAGGCAAAGAAAAGCTCTAGTAAAAGAAGCAACAATTATTTTAATAAGTTTTCATGCCTGCCTTAATAGTCACTTTAAGTAAAAATATTTTTTTTCAAAAAATAATAAAATCTAATGTTCATTTTAGGCTTAACACATATTCAGGTTCACTGGGCAAAAGGGCAGAAGTTAATTCCCTGTAATTGTCCATACGTAGAAAAATGGTTTGTCCCCTTCCAAGATATTTATAAATATATAGACTATATTTTTATCACCTCAAGTAAAACACAGAAATCTCTACTTTACTATTGATCTTTCTCTATGTTAAATATTACAATACAAGGACTATAATTGTGGAATTCAAAATAAATTTAAAATCACTACTTTCAACTAATTTTAGAGGGAAATAAAAATTGGTAAACATTTGGTTGCGTTCATAACAAAGCTTATAAGTTCATAGCCTATCTCTAAATATATAAAAAATACTCTGAAAATATTTATTCTTTGATCTCCTCGATAGACTATATGATTAGCTAATTCGTAGTAAGTAACTTGCAAAGTTATTTTAATCTTTAAGAAAGCGTCAATATAATTCAAATGTTTGGTAAAATGAATAGATAATTTAAATTGTCATTTAAACTTTATGTTTTCAAGAATAACTTTTAGTCATTACAGGAAAGTATCTTGAGTTTGGTTGTTAACTTCCAAACCATTGAAGGAGTTTTGATGGCTTTTTATGCAGTCTGTTTTGGTTATATTGTTGTTTTAAATATTTTCAGGAACACTAGAACTAAACAAACTTTCTCATTCTTTTTCAAGTCACTTCAGAGTGTTGTCTGAACTTTCATCTTGAATAAATTAACTTTTCCTAAAACTTATTAACCAGATGCTATATGCTCTGAAATTTGATTAGAGTTGTAAGTAGGTACTATTTTTTGACTTTTACTTCCTCTGGGAATGTCACTTCATCTCAGAACAATTTTCTGTTCTACTAAGACTAAGTCAGATGTTTCAGAGTGGGAAGAGGATTTGTAATTCTGAATGAAAACTAATATATATGCAGGACTTCTTTAAATCACCCCAGCTGTTGGCCAAGAACAAATATTTCATATTTGTGAGGAAAAGCTGAGAAAATTCCTTTTGTTTACAACTGCCAAGTCCATCTGATGGAAGCACATTGTTATCTGACCGCCAATTCATCTCCTTGGGACTCTGGAATTCAAAACCATTTCTTAGGAACATTGTGGATACACTTTTCAAATATTTATTTTTTTAAAATACATTAAATGGCAAGGCAGGTTTGCTAAGGAATGCATTCAAGTTATTGTGAAACAAACTATTTTAAATTTTGTTCAGTGTATTGATTTAAAAAATAAATACTAAAAAAAAAAACAAAACTACCCAGAGAGTTCCACAATCAAACTGCTATGGCCTATGGTATATATCTTTATTTTAGTCAGTGTCATTAACACCAAAAAATTGCTTGCTTTTTCAAAAAGCTGCAAGAGACAATGTGAGAAACAAGAAGAAATCAATAAATTAACTTTTTATTACATATTGTGTAAATTTATATGGCTTTTAACAATTTAGTTGTGAAATTTAAAATTGGAACTCAATTATGAAAAAGGTATAAAATTAGATTTATGTTGTAGATCCCATTTATATACTGCATAGTGATTTAATTTTTATTCCTTGTATGAAGAACAAAATAAAATAAAAGCATTAATTTTATTCTTGTGTAATTTATGGTTTTAAGTTATTTTCATTTTAAAATGATAAAACAATTCTAAATTACATTTTGTGAATATTTCATAGTTATATGTTTTTCTTTTTATTTTATTTTTTGTTGATGGACTTTTAACTTGATCTATAGAAAAATCTGAAAACAGAACATAAAGATCTGTACCTTTTTAAAAATTCAGCTTTTTAATCTGCAAGAAACAGTCATGTTGTTGATTTGAATTTAATTGTAGCATGGAATGGCAAAGTCATTATTTGCGAATCAAAGCATTATAGCTATAAAAGATAGTTTTCACTTTCAAAGAGTGGATGAAATACAACATTTTCAGATAAACTGTCAAGAAGGAGTTAATAGTAAAATACCTCCTCCTTTCTTTCCTCCTCCTCTCCCTCCCTTCCTTCTTTTTTTCTTCCCTTTTCCTTTCTTTCTTCCTTACCTCTCTAACTAGCTCCTTCCCTCTCCTCCCCTCCATTCTCTTACAACATGAGATGACACATCATTGTCAGAATGTGGTTATGCATCACTGTAAAAGGAGGAAGTTGTAATCATGTCTGCATACCATGAGCACACATTATTTTCTGTTTTGACAGTTTGTTTCTGCACTCTCAGACCTAACATGTGCAGAGTCATATTTCCTAGAATGCTCTGTATTGCCAGCGGTACCTGTTTATCTGGGATGAAAATGAAGCCTTCAGAATGTGCCTTATATAGACTGTATTAGCAGGTCTCCTGTTGTTTAATTAAAAAATTTTTCAAATGAAATATACTCTACCTAGATGACCAGTTAATTCAATGGAAATTCGGATAAAAAAGGTCACAAATAAGCTGCAGTAAGAATCAGCACACTTAGGAAGTATATTTCTTTTATATACCTCAAGGAAGATACCTGTGTATATCTGCAATAAATTCTCCATGCAAAATTATTAATTTGAGATTTTTTTTGGATGCTGCATAATGTCCTAGAGGGTTAAAAAAATAACACTGGGACCCAGGAATGCTGTGGGCTTGTGTAAAATTCTCTTGTTCACACACTGTTTATGGGATTAGATACTACAGTCATTCACTTCTATTTTATGGCCTTTTAGGGGGACCCAGACCATGTCAGGGTTCCACTAGTGAAAATCATCTTCTTTTGAAAGTTCCTTGATAATACAAATGCAAAAGTATGAGAAAGTTTTTGAAATTTTTTTAGGGTTGTTATAGGACGTTTTATTATTTACTCCAAGACTGAAAAGTGAAATGCATATATGCCTAGGTTATGTTGGTAAGAATCAGTAGCATACTGTGAAAAGTCTTGGATATTAGGCTTTGTGTGAACACTGCAACCATCTTATACCCTTAAAATAAGAAAATTGTGGAAATAATAAAGGCAGGCATGTGGAGTGTTCATCTTTTCCCACCAATACTTGGTAAGTGTGTGCTTTTAAGACAAATATTGCTTTAACTTCTCCTAGTGTTAGTATAATTGGGTTTGAAATGACATTTTTTCCCACTAGCTTTGTCATTTGATACTCATTTATGCTTGAAAATGAGCTCTGAAAATATTATTATGATAAAGCCATGTAAGGAATCTTGAACAGTCAAGCTGTTAACTTAGACATTTAAAGTTTCCACCAAGTTGATAGAAAGAACATATTCTTTTTAAATTAGAAAAGTCTAAGTCCCTTTACAGTGGAGCCTACATTTGACTAAACAGTACATTCTAATGAGATGGTATGTAGAAGACATTTATTTTTTTAAGATGTTGCTGAATTAGTTCTCCCTGCATACACATACCACTCCTAAGCATGGGACAGACAGTGTGAGTGAGGCTGAGGAAGTATGATGTGGCAGGGTTTTTGTTGTAGGTCTTTACACATGAGTTCAAGTAGAGAATATGTTGTGGAACAGGTCTGAAAGAAAGCATCATTTATCCTCTGTTCATCAAGGATCTGGATATATTCTCTGTTTATCAAGGATTAGTCTCTTCTGACTAATCCGACAAGTTTATAGGCAACACATAACACATACCTTTTCTTAACAGAATGACAATCTAACGGTGCTAATCTCCTTGGAAAAGAATTCAAGCCCATCTCAAAAGAATTGTTTTCTGGTATCTTTCCACACAAGTTTAAAATCACAGCAGTCATTTTCTTGGAAAGTCTCTTTAAAGGACACGTCAAACTCTGTAACAAAGGCTGAGTATGCACATAGCATAAAATATAAATGTTCCAAAAGATATAATAGCCATTATATGCCAATGATGTTCACCTATTTGTAGCAATGTGGTCGATTTTAAATTAGGTTTACTGACGCTGGTCATAGAAAGCTTTAATCCCTGTGCACTGTTACAAGTTTAGCAGAACATTGAATCCATCTGAGAGAATTTCTCATGCAACAATTTTTATGGGCCTTGAAGTTGAACGGTGGTAAGAAGGCCCGTTTGCTCTTTGTGGACCATTTTATAAATTCTGAAGCAGTGAGGGTGTTTATTTTTCCCACATCTGTTTTGGGTCCTCTTTTGTGACAGTGTTTGCTGGATGCCATGTCCTTTATACCTCCCCTGAAATGAGTAGTTTAGTTTGCACTGTTACAATGTATTTGTGGAAGCAGCCAATGTCAAATATTTTACATTTAATTCCCTCTCTCATTTCTTTTGGATACCTTTCTGCTTGAATTGTGTCTTCTAGACTGAATTTCACAACTTCACATGGAAAGAGAGACATTTCTGCATGGACTTCATATATATTGCTGTTATCTTTTTTCAAACCAAGTGTTATCTGCTGGACTGGAAAGCATATTGATGAAAATGCTTTCAGAACGAAAGCTTGATAATAGGGCTGTGATTTGATCTCATCAATATTGCTTTATGATAATATTTACAGAAAATTATTTGGATGTCCTCTCTGCAATGTCCATACACTGAATACAGATGGACAGTTCTGGAGCATTGGCTCTTTGCTGCTGTTTGAGGTTCTAGAGTAAAAGCACAGAGTGTGGATTATCTAGAAATCCCTGTTCTTCAACATCTTATTTTATCTGCTGATGCTTGGTGTCTCATGGAATACCAGGCAAATACACATTGATTGTACTGTTAATTATGGTTTCTAACCAGATACAAGCTCCCCTTTCTCCTTTTAAAATCAGAAACGTTAGAAAAGAGTGATATCAGAAAACCTTTGGTTTTAATTCCACTGAGGGATCTTGATCACCTTGCTTCATCTTTCAAAACTTCAATTTCCTCATCTTTAAAACAGGGATAATGATTATATCTCATAGTGGCAATAAATAAGATAATGTACATAGCTTCACAAAATGCTGGGCACAAAACACTTAAATAACTATTATTCTGCATTTCAACATACCTCTCATATTTCTCAATTGCTGAGTTTAGGAATTATTTTATCTTAGCTGCTAAAGTGTATATATGATCCATTTGACTTTTTTACGACCATATTTACATTTTTAAAAAATGTTCTTCCTAACGTAGTATATGGTCAACAGAAGAGATGTGAAGAAAAGCTTAACAACCCTTCAATGGTTATTTCAGAGTGTTTCTCATAGTCTCTCTGAATATATAGAAAAATATCGGGAAGTAAGGGGATAAAAGAGGGAGCAGTATTTTGCTAATAAGTATTGACATCCCTAGCAAGGAATACAAGAGATTAAGTTATCATTGATATCACTGCTGAAAATGTAAACTTTATTTTATTTACATAATACAAAATAAATTTTAAAATCTGTGCTTTAAAAGTATTAAAATAAAAACATTTTTATAAGAGAAGTCAAAATTTACCTGAGAAGGTGGCAAAAGAGGGGGCTAAATAGTTTTATGCTTGATCATTCATGTGGGAGAAATAGGAGGTTAGAAATGGTAGGCTTTAAGGCAGCACTTATCAAACATTTATTACAGACCTAGCACGCTGCTAGAAACACCTTATATTTACATGTAAATATGGAGCACATATTTTACTGGCTTTGGTAAAACTGTTTTCGTATTATGTTTTGAATTAGATGGAAGGTTGTGAACATTAACTGAATTGAGGTGAAAGTTGCAAAAAGTAAGAGACTATAACCTCTGCTAAAGGACAAGAGTCACAGACGCAGCTGGCAGATAATAATTCAAAACAATGTTTGTCAATATGTTCAGGCTGCCCTTCAAATTGAGGTTGTTAAGAATCAGTATTTCAGAGGCCAGTGGTGTTTTGTGCAATGCAGAAAGATCATTCACTCTTCTGAAAGTCAAACTTCAAAAATAGGTGGTAGCACAGAGCAAACAGTTACTGGAATCCTTTCTCATCTTTGCCCTTGGAGAAAGTATCTCAGAGACATACATTACACACCTTTCTGAAACTGTGAATTGCCATCTAGAGAATTATCAAGCATTTCTGGGATGTTGTGGGCAGATTCCATCGAGGGGTGATGACACATGACTTAGATATCACTATATCTCTGTCTCTCCTTTGATACCATCGAGTGTCTGTTCTCTGAACAATGATAATTGACTCACCTGGTCTGTTTAACAAAGCTAATTTATGTTGGCTCCCATAAATAATCCTCTGTGATATCTTTAATTCACTACATGCTGTTTCCTGTTCTGGAACCATCAGATTTAACTTCAACTCATTTACATTAGAGATCTTATTCTGATACGATCATCTTCAAGCTGTTAAGCAAATTTCTGTCACAATTAGAAGCTAGGCTACTTTTTCTCTAGCTCTGTTTAGTAATTGTTATATACCTTAATAGTCTTTAAAATAACTTTAAATTTTAAATAAATGCTCTTTATTTTAAGGATTTGATTTCTGGTGATTGTATAAGCATCTATCCTTTAAAATTTTTCTTTAATATTTTGAAAGTTTTGCTTTTTATGTTAATGTTTGTATAACCATTTAACCTTAGTATGGATGGAAAAGAGAATAGAAAAAGTGGAGCCAAATGTGTATTGATACTGCTTTAATGACAATAAAAAGGAAACATATACTGTTTTGTTGTATCCATATTACAACATTACTTACTGTTATCTGTCTTTTTTGTGTGATACCACCTTGTCTTATCCTAAAAACAGAAATGTATCTGGTGGGTTTAGACATATAAAGATCACTCATAATAACTTTTGTGAAATAATTATAAAGTACTTCAATTCAGAGAAGAATGCTTCGTATATATTTTCAGTTTTTTTTCTGAAATTTAAAATACCTAATTTTCAACAGGTGTTTAAAACCATGAGCTGAACGTAGAGCTAGCTTTTTTAAAAAATAAAACTTTGTTTTATTTACAATTGCTTAGTTCATAGATATTTAAGAAATGGATCAAATAAATCTATGTTTTGCCTCAGGGAATATAGGTGAAAAGGAAAGCTTCAGCATTATATTATTCTGAATTATTGTTTAGGAATGTTTAGACTGTATTTTTTCCAGAGGAGTGATTCAGAGGGTATGTTTTAGTGTCACACCACCTTTATTCAGGCCCTAGCTTTATGCCTTTGAACTGTGCACTTCTCTCCAGAACAGCAGTGAGAATTGTACTTACTTATGGAGATGTGGTGAGGAGTGAATGAGATAACTTGTATAAACCTCTCAGAATAGTGACCATCACCTAGTAAGCTTATTACTTACACAGTGAATTAGAACACATGTTAGCTATTAGTTACACAGTGAATTAGGAACCACTGGGAATAAGAAAGGGATAATAATTAAGAAAAAAAAAACACTTCTTGTATCCAATCTGAAAAATCTGCTTTCTCACAATATATGAAACTATACTGATGTAGACCCGTTAACAAGAAAGCTGGTAGCAGCTGTTACTCGCTTATATCTCTGAATTTGTTTAAACACATTGAATTCTTTCCAGCTTCTAGGTGATGCTGAGAATCACATCACCAAGGATGTTGATGGAATGGAAAGGAGGAAACTACTGTCTGGGGCATGTGAAAGCAGGTTTGACAGCCAGAGAATGGCATCAAACCCAAGGCAGGTGCCTCAGGGAGGATGCCAGAGGAATGTTGGCTTAATATAAAATGTAAATGCTAGGGCCTTGCTGAAATATATCAAAATACTAAGAGAACAATCTGTTCTCATTCAGCATTTCCTAAGAACCTACTAAGGGCCAGAGATTAGGAAATGTTGACTGAGAGCAGGCTGCTCTCTTTGGCTTTTCATATGGTTCAAAACTTACTAAGTGCCAGGGAAGAAGGGAGGGAATACAAAGATTTAGTCTATGCTTGAAGAGCTCACAGTCTAGTGGGAAAGAGACCAGTACATGAATAAATAGTACACAGTGTAAGGGACTCTTGCTTATCAAATGCTGTGGGGACACAGCCAAGAGAAGCACTAACTTTTTGTAGGAGAATCAGGGGAAGGTTCACAGAGGATGTAAGAAAGCACCGTTTGGAGAAAAGGAGAAGCACTTCATAAAGAGAACTGCCTCTGCAGGGCCCAGAGGCTTGCTGAGAATGCTTGCTCTGGCTAGAGAATAACAAATGAGGCTGGTAAATCTCGTGGTTTGGATTACATCATGAGAGCTCATTCCTGGTGTTTTAGAAATTGGAATTGGCTCTTTGGACAATGGAGGTCCTTCCAAGAGTGGTTTCATTCCTAGAAAAAAATCTCATTACCACCATTGCAAATATTTGTAATATATTTTTAGAGGGAAATACAACAAGGTAATCTGCATTTCATTGAACTTGTATAATGCTAGACTCTGGAAGTAAACTTTCTTCAGAATCATACATAACAGAGAACAAATAAATGAAAGCTTTTGATTTGACTTTAGATTTTACCTTGTTATGTGCTTCATTTAAAAAATTAGCGTAAGTGGGAAGTAAATTCACTCCTTTACCACTAATTTTACTATTTGCCCCTACTTGTCTTGGCGTACTTTTTTTATTAGTATGCATTTTATTAAGGCCTGAGAATGTTTCTGTAGATGACCAGCTTCTTTCTGAGTTCACATAAAGTTATGGTGCCATCACTGCTTCATGGCATTCTTAGAATGGAAAGAGGTTCTGAAGTTTACCTGGTCTAGCTTCTCACTTACAGGATTTTAAAAAATTATATCATTTTCCAAAAAAAATTCATAGCCTCTGCTTGAATACATTTTGAGATAAGGAGTTGAGAGTTTCCATTTCTTAATAGCTAATTCTTAGAAAGGTCTCCTGTATAATCGAATTTCCTAGGAGTTACAATCAAAGGGCCCATTTCTGCCCTCTGGAGACTAAATAAGTGTAATTCTGCATCTACCCGATGACCTTGCAATATGTCAAGATTGATGTGCCCTCTTTTCCTGCCCCTTTTAATATTTATCTTTAAAACTTAAGAAATACCTCTGGTTTCCTCAGTGTGACATTACTTTCTGGAACTATATCCAGAAACTATACTATATAATATGCCTCTCCTCCTCTCGAGCTAGGCAGCTTGTAAGTCATTTGAGTGCAAAATGTTACATCAGCTCTTTATCATTTTATTTAGATTTGGGAAAAACAGAGAAATAGACAGTTATTTTAAATTAAATGTTATATTGTACACTGAAAACAGATGGGACTGGGATATGACTACATTAGAGATAGTATTTGCCCACTCTTTTCTTTAATAGGTGTGCATACCAAGCATCAGGGCTTAAATTCAGTTAGAGTTGCAATCACACTCTTTTCTAAAACATTTAAAACATTCCAAATTACTTAGACATTTTAAAACATTACTTAAACAGATTTGACGACACTGTTAGTTATAATACTGAGCCTTAAATTCAGTTAAGGGTTGGAAGCTGTGGGTTGAGGTTTGAGCTCTGGGTTGGTATTCTGATTTTGCCTATGGGACAAATCATGCTGACAATTTCTCACACCCCTTTTTTTTTTTCTTCCAACTAAATGAAAAGCTAAGAAAATTGAAATTCCCATCTCCCCACAATTCCTTGGCTGAGCTTGTAGGCCAATTGGGACTGTGTATGGATTATTTTAGACACCATTCACTGCGGTATTTCTGCTGGATGTTGAAGTCACCTACCTTAGGCGCCTAAGACTGAGTCTCAAAAATCCTTTATTATTGTGTATATTCTGGTTGACTGATGTTGCACAGGATTTCAGTTTAAAGTTTAGACCCCAGTAATCATCATCTTAGTAAGCACAATGGAAAACTGCATTAAAGAGTCATGTAACAAAAGGTGTAACCAACTTTTGATTTGCAATGCTTGAATTCTCTTGAATGTCATTTCATTCTTTTCTGAAATACAGGATGAGGCATGACACTACCAAATCACAGTCTCATTGTTGGGTATTTTCTATGTAACATAAGCTTTGTTTTTGTTTTGTCAAAAGGCGTTTAAACAGAAATCACCTTCAGCTGTTTCCTGAGTTGCTGTTTCTTGGGACTGCGAAGCTGTACAGGCTGTAAGTAGACGCAAATAGTTATTGTTGCTTTGGGTAGTACCTTGTGTTTTATTAAATGTATTTTGGATCTGTTTCTGTGTGCTTTCCTGGAATCTATTCATCAATAGATTATTCGATTAAAAGTTTGTGTTTTTTCTTTAGGAAATTTATGATTTGTTTTCTAGTGGTTCCAGTTGTTTTATTTGGTTAGGATTTAGCAGTTTATGTATGTGTTACGGAAATTGGATTATTATTATTATTTTTGGTAATGTGATGATGGCGAGATTTACCTACTTTTTAATGGAAATGTTTGATTAAGTTCTGAAGGGAGAAAATTGCTACTGTGCTTCCTCTTAAGAGGAAGTTGGCAGTGTGTTCTTGTAAAGTTGAGATTTTTAATGTCAGCTTTTTTGGTATTGTTTCTGGGCTCAAGTAGTAGTGTTTATTAGTCCGAAAATATTATTATAAGGTATTTAAAGAGGGCTGTAAATTTCCTCTTAAATGTTTCCTTTAAAGCCACAATTTCAGCCTCTGCAACATGAATGACTGTATGGCAAGGTTTTCATATCAAATACGTCATAGACTATTAAAGGAAGTAATTCCTTAAAGGAGCATAATGTGAGTATTAGGGGGAATCACTTTTTCCTCCCTGGAATGCTTTTGCACTGATCTAATGTGTAATAGTGAAAACACATTTTTGAAAGCATTTAAAATGAGATTTTCAGCCATATGAATGACTTTGTGCAGATGGGAGATAAGCTACAAAGTTTTGGAAAAATAAATGGCAATGATTATTGAGGTACATGCATGTTGTGAAAAAAACTGCTGGGATATATAGAGTAAATTGCTCCATTAGCCCCCACCTGGATGGTGGGTGTCCCATATGGTACTGTTTGTAGAGAAAGTGAGCATATTTCCTTTTTCTGAACTTGTCTTTGTAGCCTACTAGTTCAATGTGGTTATCAATTCCAGAAGTGGGAGGACTGTCCTCTCACACCCTTCACCCCCAGGAATAGCCAGGATCTTTGTTACGTCCTCCTGAAACCTTAACAACCTTAACTTACTATAGGGAGATATTCCCCAGCTGACATACCAGATCTCTCCAGAGGCTTTCCTGACTGTGTTCCTCTAAGGATAGCTAAAATCACCTGGTATTTTTCTCTTCTTTTTTGTGTTCCCTGCTGCACAATTGGACCAATTTAAGTAAATTTAAAAAATAAAATGAAGAAACCTCGGAATTGCGTTTTTAACAAAAATTATCTAATAACTATTTTTACTTAGGAAATAGGATGTAGGTTTGCTATAAAGATTATATGTGTGCATATCAGTAGATAATTCTATCTAAATATTTGGGCTTAGTTTCTAAAAAGGGCCATAGAGTTGGTTTTGATAGTATTTCACTTTCAGCTTTAGTTATTGGTAACTGAGGAGATTTTTAAGGAATCGACTTGGATTAATTGCCCCAGTTTAAGGTAGTTTAATCCATTGCAGAATCCCTCATCAGCAAATTATATTCTGCTTGACATTTTGCCCTCTTTGACAGTATCTCATAGCAGACCAAGAGATTTTCTTTTATGTTTTGTTATGATTTTATAACTTTATGCAGCTGCTGTATGAAAAAAGACTTGAAATCTTTAAGTGAATTAAAGAAACAGAATCCATAAACCTATGACAGCATTTCCTAATTAATTAAATGCGTGTTGGAAAATGGGGAAACAGGCAGCTAGAAAATGTGTTCAGATTTTTTTATGTGTCTTTCTGGCTCAAAGGATTTGTCCTGGGGACTAATAACAGCTAAAACAGTGTTTGTTAGGTGGAACTAGTTACAAGAGGGATGTGAATATTTTTATGTTTCAGAAGTTGTATAACTTGATGGCCTAGCACTCAATATTGACAAAGTGTATCCCTTAACATGAGATTTGACATCAGATTTAGGCACTGGATGTACATAGAAAACTAGAGGTGGAATTTTCATTTGCATCCTCACATCAGGAATCTTGAGTTAAGGAACTGTTGCTTCATCTGAATGAGACTTAGGTGAATTGTTAAGAGTGCTTTTTCTCTCGAGAGGATAAGTTATAAGCTGCATGTGACCACTTGTTTATGATGGTGATAATTAATTAAACAACTGCCATTGGAAGTCTTTAATAAACAAAGGAACACACGCTTGTGAAGCTCACTACTGGCTGGTGTAATTATGAAAAGCAAAGGTACAAGTTCACATTTTCTTCATATGATGCAGATGCCAAGTAGCTCACCTGAAACAAATATTCTAGCAGATGGGAAAATGTGCACAAACCTATATGCACAACATCCTTTATAATGCTCATTAAAAACATATTTTTTTTCACAAGAAGGACAAGTAACAGAACAAAGGATATGGAATTTTTGACAAATAATGGGGAAAAATGATAGGACAAGGAAAGTATTTGATAGTTGATATATATATGATTGTTTTATAAATATATGTAAAACAATATATAAGTATTCTATAAATATACAATATTTATAGAATATATATTTTGACATTTATATAATATATAATTATACATAATATATAATATATATTTATATGTAATATAATATATAATTAATTTATATATAATATTTATATATAATTTATATTTATATATAATATACATTTATATATATATTATATATATGTATATAGCAAGCCATAGTTGCCCCTACTGTCTAATGCAGTAGAGGCATACTATATGCAGAACTCATAAAAAAACAAATTTAGGATTTACTTCCTCTGTATAGGTTGTTCCGAGATACGAATTAATGTTTCAATTTCTTTATTTTCTTAGTTATTGTATACTTTATTCATACTTAACACTATGTTTTCCCAGGTATATCACTAATAAAAAAGGTTACTGGTTTAATACATAGTTTATACACTGAAGTTTGATTTTTCGCATTGTTTGCTTAGATTAAAGCTAGTTGGATATACTGCACATTGTGTTGCTTTTCTTTGAGCTTTGGAATAAATAATCACCATTTGACTAGTGGCTGAAAATAAGATGCCAGGGGAAGAAGCACACATGCTTTTCATGGACTCTAAATGCAATATAAAAGAAAAGGAGGGTATAATGTATATGAATTATGATTCGACACGCTTGGTTGCTGCTAGCGGCCAAATATGCTTTTCCTTTGCTGTCTGCTCCAATTTCTCTTTGGACGGGTTGAGAGAGCACTACATGTTCAGGTCAAGATGTTTGCTCAGAAATAGTAGTACAGTTGCAGCTGTGTTTGTTGGAGTAGGAGACTAGTTTAAATAGCATTACCATTTATCCAGTCCATTAACAGAACTCTGTAAAATAATACCAACTCTGCATAAACTACAGGACAGTGTAATAAAATTACAAGCACTTGTTGACAGATGGAAAGTGCAAGTAAAGGGAATCTAAAATAAGGGACGATAGGTTGGAGGTTAAAAAAAAAAATAAGCCAGCATGAAGTTTTCTTAACTTATAGACTCTATCTTCCCCCTTTGCTCCTCCTCCAAAATCAAGGTTGCATTTTTATTATGAACCTAAGAGTAGAGGAAATTATTTTTAAAGAAATCTGGAGCTGGTTAACTGAAGAAGAGATTGAAGGGAATTTTGAAACAGTTGATTATAATTGATTGAAATGTATGAGTACTAATACAAATCTTCCTGATAAGTGTAACCTTAAAAGAGGCTTAGGAGTAAGTGATTCACACTTTTTGATGAGTTTGCAACTACTAATCTGGACTCATTAAAGAGGAATTTCATTGGTAGTACTGCGGTTAGACATTTGGTTATAAATATTTGTTTTGTGGTTTTCGGTTTATTTCTTTGAGTATATTATATTTACTGAGACTTCTAACATAAGCTTAAGTATCCAAAGCACTTTTTAGAAACTCATTTTTCACTTTTATCTGCCAAACCAAACCAAAACTAAACAAACAAACAAAAAGAACTGCATCTGTCCCAGGGACTCATTTTCTCTACTTCTTTGAATAAAACCTTTTTATTTCTGGTTCTCAAGTGCCATTCATTATTCCCCAGTGAGTTTTGGAGCGACTAAATTATCTGACATTAGGAATGGTATTTTTAAGGCCAAGGACTCTCTTTATGGCCTAGTGAATACTTACCTGAGACAAATAGATTTTGACTGCTTAATTTCATTGGCCAGGTCATAATTCATTATCTGTCAGATAGGATCTCAGATTCTCAAAATTGCTTTTGATAACTATAATGAGACTTAAGAGGAAAACTTAATTTTTTTATTAAGATAATCAATTAATTTGTTCAGCATAACAAATATATATAATTAAGCTATCTTTATTTTCCTTTCCATCACTGCCACAGAAGGAGACTTAGCTTTTGTTTGTTTAATAGTTATAAGAGTAACACATGCTCATTGTAAAAAAGATCTAGGAAAATCAGAAAAAAAAATAGAAAATAGGAAGTAAACATTATCTATTATCTCACTACGCAGATATAGCCATTATTATACTTCTCAATTATTATCTTAGAATTATTTTTATGATTATATATATAAATGCTACTTAGACGTGTATGATGAAAACTTTTTTTAATATCCCCAGGGTCTAGTATAAGGCTTGACCTTTAGAAGCTCTCATCAAGTGTTTGATGTATTGAATTAAATCTCTGTTGGGTTCAGGGTTTGTAACTTGAATGAGCAAATAGTAACTCTGGGACAGCTTTATAAATAATGGAGAACCAAATTAAATTTAAAGGATAACTTGGTCAATTAAGTGTTTGATTCCCCTAGGTTTCTCAAACATTGAAGTGTTTCAGTAGACACAACACAATCAAAATGATCCATTTTTCACCTAAGCAAAATATACCTTAATTTAATAAAATGTTTTATAAAACTAACTCCCTAGTTCTTGGATGTCAGTTTAGTCTCATAGGTTTCTTGGAGTCAACCATGAAAGCAGGATACAACAGAGGAGCCCATGTACAAATTTCTCTTGAATTAATTTCTACCAGCTCTGATTAAAGTGTGGACTACTAGAGGTGTCAGGTGCCATAGTTTCCTGCTTCATTTTACTCTTGGCCTGTTTGGCCCCTGCCACAATAAATCCGACTGTGATTGTGCAGGAATTGCAGGTTACAGTTGCTACGGTTACTGTTGTTCAGCCAGACCCACATCATTACTCATCTAGCGTGCTGCCATGATAGCTACCGCTGATTTCTGTTGCTGAGACTGCCAAAGAGCTTCATGTGCTACGGGTGAAAGTTCCGTCGAAGGTGGCGTCTGTGATCTAATTTGGTGTAAGGAAACACTATCTGAATTATATACTGATACTTTGCTAAGGGGAACAGATTGACTCTGTATCGAGAGAGAAAACTTAGAAAAGGGTTCACTTTCAGTGATTAAAACACCAAGTCCTTCATTACTAAGGTAACTTTTTAATTACTTATTGGGCCCAAGGGACTCTGTTTTTGCCACTTAAAAAATAGAGGCATACAAGGAGTATTGCATTTAAAAAAATTACCACTATATAACCAAAACTTTATTTTCAAATAGATAGACAACAGACTTGATATATGGGTATCTGAACACAGCTCAAAATAGCCATTACCACTTGTCATGAAAGAAAGAAAAGTGCAAAGCCCTGAGCAGGACCTACTTTTATTTTATTTTTTAAATCAACATGTAATCCTGTGATTTAAACGTCCTAAATCCAATGAAGATTAAGATCATATTTGAGATTTTGCCAGATCTAGTGTTGATGGTTTTTACTTCAAAGGGATTACTAATAGACTTGTTGCTAAAGAAAGCTAACAATTGTCCGGTTTCTGCTGTTACCAACACACGGATTGGACCTTCAGAGTGTGAAATCTACAGCATAGCTCACAGAATAAGAAAATCAAATGCAAGAATGCAAGAAGGTTTTTGTGGGTTTTTTTTTTTTCACTCAGCTGTACTTATTTAAACGGCTGCTTTCACAAATGCAAATGTTTCTAACTCCACCAACAAGTACTCATGGACTGCCAACTTGAATTTGTAGAATACTATGATCGATGCTCAGAAGGGAAACTAACAAAATATGTGGCTCCATATAATATGTGGTATTTGTGGGCCTCAGCTGTTGCTAACAACTTACCTATACTGCGTGAATTAATGCCTAGAGAGTTCATTGAGAGTGATCAAATATGTGAATTTAAGTCTATCATGTTCATGTAAAAAATATATCATATACACATCATCAGGTAATATTTTAAAGTTTTTAAATAATGAAATTGCCACTACAATCTCAAGGTTACAATTTTGGGGACTGAAATTTACATAAACATTATTTCTAGGAATAAGGGTTGGTAGGGTTTTAGTTATATTTAGGTAATTTTAATGTATTTGTATTATGTTTTAAGACACTGAAATCAATTTACTTTCTATCTTAAGGGAGGTTGTGTAAAATGATAGTGTTTAAATGCCTACTCAGATATTTGCGGTTCTGTTAATTTTGGAAGTCAGTAGACAACCACATTGTTGAGTTTTCTTATCTGTAAGATGGGAAGGGTCACACTATTTACTTTCTGGGGATAGCACAGTAAAATTTAGATTCCGTATTCAAAAGAACATTGTAAATTTTCAAGTATGATAGAAATTATATTTATATTATTGTCATGCTTTCATTGCAAGCAAGATGGAAATAATAGTCACTCAGATGTCCTTGCAACTTGCCCTCAGTCAGCAAAGTTCCTGATACGATTGCACAGCCCTCTTGCATTTATCCTTACTGTAGTAACACATAAATATGTGTAGTCACATTAATTATCTTACCACAGCAAATTGACCTAAAATGTGCATTTGTACCATGTTATTTCTCTTTACTTGGCTGCAGAAGGTACATTAGGGCCAGGATATTCTTAATGAGATCTCTTCATGCTCTCCCAGTTGATGATTCATATAGTTTTAAAATTCATCTATAAAGTAAATTACAGATAGAAACAAAAAGACTGTGACTCAGGAACTATTTGTTAGTGCATATATTTAGATTGCTGTTTTAATGATGTGTTTTTCTGAATGACAAATGAAGGAAAAATACAAATGTTAGAAAATGCTGAGTAAACTCCTTAAACTATAGGTAAAGTATTCTGAAAGTTGTTCAGAAGATTTACATGTGTTGCTAAGGAACATTTTCACTACTAATAAAAATTTTGTTTTTAAAATAATATAAGATTAATCTGTTAGCCTTATAATACGTACATATGATTTGATCTATGGAACATTGTCATCTTTATATAAATTGCATAGGTGATTTTAAGTGTATTTTTAGGCTACTAATTATGTCAAAATCCAGTAAAAATTGCAAATCTTTTAGCACTTTAAATCTAAATAATGTTATATTATGAGACAAGTTTGAACCAGAAGTCATTTTGTTTTGTTCTTTTTTCCACAATTCCAGTACTTCTCAAAGTAGCATAGATATATATGGTGTATATCCACTCATTACATGTTACCTATAATAGAGTTGATTATAATCACTGAATTTTTTATGGAGGGTTAACCTTAAAATATTTTATAAATTTTGATATAAGAAACCTTTGGATGGAAGTTTTAAAAGAAACTAAATCTTAGAGAAGGAAGCAATGAAGAGTAAAAAGACCGGTCCTTGACAACACCCATGGCCTAGGGTACAGCATAGAGGTGTGAAATGTTATTAAGAGAACATCCGTGTCTCTTGAAACATCCCCCAAATGAAAGTTTATAGCAAAGTATGGCAACTTGATTTAAGTGTTTAAAACAAAACAAAACAAACAAACAAAAACTTAAAAGAGAAATAAGTAAATCTGGAAACAGAATTGGAAAAAATAGCTTTGCCCCATCATGATAGGTTTCTTCTACTAGTGAAAGATTAAAGCTCGAAGTATGTGAATAGCTGAGAACAGCACAGAGAAAGGTTGATTGCTTCCCCTCCGACAGTTCCAATTGATTGAAAAAAGCCTAATTTAAAGTTCTGTTTGTTCTATGTCTTAAACCATCAGAATTCTCTTTTGGGACCCGAGGAATGCTCTGGAGGAAAAAGAATCCAAGGATAAAAAGTCATTGCAAGCCAACAATTGTTCCTAATCCTCACAAAATGCTGGAGAAATTAAATTTATTCTTTATTGCTCAAAGTGTTACCTAGGTCACTGGGCGATGGGAAAATTGGACTGGAAGTCGAGTAGGCGCAAGCTTTGTTTTGTGTCTAGATGCTTAACCTTAGACACGACAAGGCATCTTAGAGTGTTGTGGGAACTTGGTTCAGAGCATTAACACCAAGACTTTTATTACCCCGGATTTATAATAGGCTGTGCTGTCAGGAGATGAAAATGTTGTGTTTACATTTCAGTGTTAAATGATCATTTAATTAACACCTAAGGGGAAAAAAAACTTGTGAAATTCTTAGCAGCTTTTATTGTTGGTTTCCTGGGAGGTTTTAATATCCAAGTTTCATTGAGAATTTTTTGTAAGTAAAGACACAAAAGACATTATAAACTTTTAAAGGAAGACAAACAGTTTAACCTTGACCCTTTAAAAAAATATTAATTTAAATTAAATTTTAAATCTGGTGTTCTTCTCATAAGTTTCTAGACTAATATATTAAAATACATTTTGATTGGACACTACTTTTGTGTAAACAGTATATAAATATTATTGAATTTACATTATACATTTTCTAGGGTAAAACATTTGAAATTACTAATTAGTTTATCTTAAGAAGTTTAAAATGTTTAGAACACTGACTTAAACATTTTGCATCTGTTAAACTACCACTGTAGTTACATTGTTTAGAATCTGCCTCAATGTAGGTATTCATATGCAAGCATATTCTATTGGTAAGTTATGTCATTATTCTATTATTTTTAATCATTAATTTGGATATAGCTACATCATGATGAAAGATATATATATATCTTTCATCATGATGTAGCTATATCCAAATTTATATACACACACACACACACACACACACACACACACACACACAATAGGGAAGAATAATGCCATTAACCTTAAAACTCAGATTCACTTAATTAGAAGTAACTAAAAGATTAGCTGTCATAAAATGCTTTTATTTACTCTTGCTCTTTTATGAGACAGTTAACCAAAAAGGAATGGTCTTGAGGCAGAGTGATAACATTTGGAAGATGTAATGTGTACTGTCAAGAGTAGCTGCATAGTTAGTAACACTTTAAGGATACCTTTCTAAAACTATCTTTAAAGTTTACATCTTTTTTATTCTCATTTTATCTGAATATGAAGCTTTATGTTCAAATATATGAAACTTAAAAAAATTTACCGGTTTACATGCTGTTAAAGTAAAATCTTTCTTAATTTTTCCAGAAATGAACATGTCATTATGATGTAGTCTTTTTCTAAATACACTGTTTATATTCACACTGAAACAGAAATGCTTATCTGGTTTTTTGTTGTTGTTGTTTAAATTCAAATGCCTCAGGATAAAACCCACTCTCTGTCTTATTCATGATAAAGAAGTGCATGGAAAATGGAATGTTGTTAAAATCTCTCAATAAAAAGCCCTGCTTTTAACTAAGGATTATACCCTCACTTACAAAACAGTACTGAGCATTATGTAGGCACTTTGTATGATGTTATATGCTCTACTTACTTCTATCAAGTTTCAACCTTTCTGCAAACTTTCCTCATTTTTTTTAACACACTTTGATCTTTTTCTTCCAAAAGAGACTTTTCTACCCAGCCTCTTGTCACAAAAACCCAGAAATAGGAATATTGCTTTAAACATTTTATCTTCTTTACCTAAGGACCAACCTTCTGGTTGAGTTAGTTGCAAGACAAAACAAACAAACAAAAACAAACACAAAACATTGTCCAGAAGTATAAAAGAGTGAAAGACAAGAGAAAGAGAGGAGTAACAAAACCTGGTTATTTAATATAATGGATAGCCAGGGTATTCTAAATGGTATAGTTTATCATACCAACTGATATTCCAAGCCAATCGGGTGATGCCAGTGGTGGGGGGCGGTGGGGGGAGGGCATGTGGAGGGGGAAGCGAGAGGTGGGCATACTGAGTGCTTAAGAAATGTACAGAGGAAGAATAAGTATTTAGGGAAATTATAGGAAATTCCATTTAACGTAGATAAATGTGTTTCTTTTATATTAAGGAAGTCAATGCTGTGCTTTTATACGAAGAAAGTCAGTGTTAAAATTTCATACATTCCTTTTTGGAAATCTCTGCTCAGAAACTAAAAAATATTTCAGTATTTATTTTAGATAAACTCTCCAGGCTTGCCTCTTAAAAAAATAGGAATAACTTCTAAATACAATCTGTGCTAACAAATATATTTGACACTTACTCTAAGTCATTTCATGTATTGAGGTTGGGAAATAAAATATCTAGAAATACTCTGTATTGTACTTGGCAGTGATTAGTTAAAATTAACCTCCCATTCATATCACACTCTTTCACTTGGCTTTGATGACCCACCCTAATGTAGTTCTGCATTACCTCTTCAACGTTATCATGCTATCACAGCAGATCTACGGCATCTCAAGCAAGCAGATTTTCCTGTGGCTGCCTGGAAATTCCCAGCATTATTTCTGGACTTCTTTCTTTCCTCCTTCCTCCTCATATAGGCCTCAGCTCCTCTACTAAAGCTTTCTCAATGGTTTTAGTTACCTCCACATGATCATTCATTATAATATGGTACAGACTATTGATTCTATGGTACAGTATAATGTGGTACAGACGATTGATTCAGACCGCCTGGGTTTGAATCACTGAATGTGTCATCTTGGGAATATCACTCAATTACCTGCCAAGTGCCTCAGTTTTTCCTTGTGTAAAATGAGGATACTAGGAGTATGTTTCTTATGGAAGTGTTGTGTGGAGTAAATTATTTCCTAAATGAACTGAGCTTACTTTGGTACTTGGCATATAATAAGTGGCATGTACTTACTTTTTTTGCTTCCTTTTATCATTAAAACTGTATCACTGTTTCCTGTCCCATATAATGGGTTGTCACATATAATTCTTTAATCGTAACCTGTGTGTTAACTTTGCCGAGATTCCTGTCTTATATTTGTCTTTGTTTCATATGTAGCATCTAGCCTAGTACAGGTTGGCTAATAAATATCTTTTTGATGGAATAGTTGGAAATTAAGCCTGAGAAAGACACTACCAATAGATTGAACTTGGGATGATATATGTTGAGGTGTGAAAAAAGCACTGAATCAGAAGTCAAAAGGCTTTTACAGCCGGGCAAGGTGGCTCACGCCTGTAATCCCAGCACTTTGGGAGGCCGAGGCGGCCATGAGGTCAGGAGATTGAGACCATCCTGGCTAACACAGTGAAACCCCATCTCTACTAAAAATACAAAAAATTAGCTGGGCGTGGTGGTGGGTGCCTATAGTCCCAGCTACTCGGGAGGCTGAGGCAGGAGAATGGCGTGAACCCGGGAGGTGGAGGTTGCAGTGAGCCGAGACTGCACCACTGCACTCCACCTGGGCGACAGAGTGAGACTCTGTCTCAAAAAAAAAAAAAAGAAAAAAAAACAAAACAAAAGGTTTTACTTGTTACATTCCTAGCTCTGCTGATCACTAGCTGCAGATGCTGAGCAAAGATACTGGCTTTTTTTTTGAGGATCAGTTTCTTTGTTTATATATAAGTATGTAGTAAGTCAGATAAGAGAGGGACCTTGCCTAATGTGTTCACCATCATATTACCAGAATTTAGCAGAAGGCCTCTAAGCCTCTAGGGAATGTGTGAAGATAATTGAGGGAAAGGAAGGAGATCAAAATACATCTAAGATGTGTTCTCTCTGTTTTTCAAAAATTTACAGGGAACTCTACACAGGCCCTGGAATAATTACGGTAGTGGAATTGTTCATGGTAGTAAACCAGGAATTAGATAATTAGGTTGTGGATAAGTGATTTGAGATTATTCTCTCTACTATTAGCTTACATTTTGAATGGCTTTGCTATTAAATGTGAATTGTTTGAAGGCTTATATTAAAAAAAATGTTTTTTTTTTTTTTTTGAGACGGAGTTTCCCTCTTGTTGCCCAGGCTGGAGTGCAATGGCGTGATCTTGGCTCACTGCAACCTCCGCCTCCCAGGTTCAAGTGATTCTCCCGCCTAAACCTCCTGAGTAGCTGGGATTACAGGCATGTGCCACGATGCCTGACTAATTTTTGTGTTTTTAGTAGAGACGGGGTTTCTCCATGTTGGTCAGGCTGGCCTCGAACTCCTGACCTCAGGTGATCCACCCGCCTCGGCCTCCCAAAGTGCTGGGATTACAGGCGTGTGCCACTGCACCCAGTCGGTTAAAAAAATGATTAAAGGAGATTTGATGCTTATGCCTTATTAAGTGGTGATCTTGATACTTGATAATCTCTCAATATGAGGTAAGTGGTGTACAACTGAGGTAGTTTTAATAATCACCTGTCTCTCAAACATCGCTAGTGGTGGCATGAAGAAATAAGTTAAAAATTAAACAGGGCAAATCAAGATAATATAATGGATTTGGTTAATAAAGGTTTATATGTTCATATTTGTGTTATAATATTTTTTGTAATAGGTTTGAAGCAGGGACCATCATTTTCTGTAATTCTCCCTAGGAAATGCATTGTGCACCCTGGACAATTAATTTTCCTGACCTTTTGAGGAGAACAGAATGTGTGGAACCTGAATACCCTGAAGGCAAAGGAATCTGGAGTCTGTTTCTAAGAGGAGAGCTTCCCTCTGAGTTGGTGTGGGTTTTCTTTCCCTCTCTTGAAGGGGAATGAATTCCACACCTAATGAATAGTTTCAAGGAAAGTTGTTAATCAGGTACTCCAAGTGACCACCCTGGATTTTTCTTTTATTACACAGGAACGTGAGGGAATGAGAAAGCAACATAGTTACATTTGATAAAAGGAAATACCCTTTCTCCTCTCCCCTCCCACCACACCATTCCTTGGAATTTAGTTGATGTGGGAAATTACTGCAGCAAATAATGTGTTTGAAAAAGCAAAGTTGTGTGAATGAGAATAACGCTTGTAGCTACAATAATTATGTTAAAAAATCACAAGGTATATCCATCATCATATTTCAGAGCAAGAGTTTTCATCTAACGAGGTTGGAAAAGAATTTTTCCTTAGTTCTTGTCATCTCCCAGGGAAGCATGACATGCAGGAATTACTGTTGTTACCAACATTATATTTTGTTCTTTTCTGATTCATCAGAACCTTTCTGTTGCCGTAAAATGGGAAACTTCACCAAAATCAGATGAAGAACTTCAAGTAAATGTGACAGAGGGGTAATAATGAACTATAAATATAATTGAATTTTATTCAGATGGACAAATGTTATTCTTTAATCCTTTCCCATTTAGAAGCCATACTCTAATTTAAAAAGAGAAAAGTGGTCTCTAATTTAAAAAGAGAAAAGTGGTTTAAAACAACAACATTAGAGTCCAGATATTTCTCTATTTTCTAAATTAAGCCACCTGGGTTGAAGAACACTATTCAAGTGTGGGTAAACATGTTTTGATAAAAAGTTTTGTTATTTCCAAATAACTATTATACCCCCAATCATCAGTGTGATATCTATTACCAGATACTCACTTGGGTTGTTTTTTTAAATAATATGATTCAGTTTTAGGTTTTTAAAAGTATAGTTCTTATCTTCAATTCTCAAGAATATGTAATACCTTTTATTTATTACTATACTAATTTTATATTATATTTCAAAGAAGTGATACCTACAGTGTGCACTCCAGTGGTTCAAGAGAAACGTGTTCTGTGGTCAAATGTGTTGGGAAATAATGAAAGTCATATCACCTGTGGTGGCTACAGTGTACACTTGTGTGTTAATCTTAAAGGCATACTACAATAAATAAATCTGTTTATCCTTTTAAAATTTGTTTTTCAAAGTTATTTAACTATAGAAGCCTCTCTTCTTTCTTAACTATTCCTATTTATTCTTGTTAATCCAGAGAGCAAAACCAGTCTTTAGCTTTTCCAAAGAATAGTTTCTTTTTATTACTTCTGATTGAGATTTTATTAAAGACCATTTAGGACATATGGGGTTGACATATATATATATATATATATATTTTTGTGGCAACGTTGTCACGTGTAAGACTTTTAATAGTGCATTGGCTTATAAATCTATTCTTTTCAATCCATCTTTGAAGGTGAACTTGGCATTCTGTTGTAGCCTTGAAAAATAGAAGAACTTAGCATATTTTCTAACAATTTCATTAACTTAGCACCACTATTTGCTTTAGGTATTTGTTTATATGTGTGTGTTGCCTGTGTGCATGCGCGCACGCACACACACACACACACACACACACAAAGCCATTCAACTACTATTTTAAGGACTTTAACATTTTATAGCTTAACTCTCTCTCTCTTCCCTGCCTCAGCCAACTGAAGCACCAGAAGTCCTTTGTGGAACACCTGCTGTGCACAGCATTCTTTAGCAACACAATGAGGTGTGCATCATCTAAGCTGGTGTGAACTTGCGGGAGTCTTTCTCACTCTATAGAGAGGGTGTTGGAGCCAAAAGCTTTTATGTACAATTCGGAGATGATTGGTGGACTTTGAAATCATTGCAAAACTAATTTGTTCAGTATTTTTGCCAAGACCAATCTTTCCAGTATTAGAAGACAAAATAACTTAGATATGAAGGTTTAGACACAGGAATAAAAACAAATGGAAGAAATGATTATAAATCTCCAAAGGCAACTTTTAAAAATACACTTGAATGATGCTTCTCACCAGGACACTTAATATTAGTCATTACTGAAAATTACCATCTCATCTCTTAGTTCCCCCCAGTAAGCTGCTTTGGGGCCACCAATTTTTATTTATCGTTAATATTGAGAGAAAAGATACAAAAGAAAACAGAATCATAAAATTAGAGTATGACTCAATCAAAACTATTTCAAAGCTTGATATTAAATAAACTATAAATAATTTACTTCAAATTATACCCAATATTTGTACACATATTTAATCTTCAGCTTTTACTGTGCCTAAAGATCTATTTTTAATTAGTTTCGGCTCCCTCTTCTTAAAGAAGCAGAATACCCAAACCCTCCCATTCCCCTTCCCTGATCTATTCTTCTTCTTTGGTTTCCATACCATGTATATATCATAGTGTGTATTTTGCTTATGTTGTCTGTCACTTCCAATTAATGTGGAAGCATTGTGAACGTAGACAGTAACAGTAGATGTACAAGAAATACAGGTTAAGTGAGTGAATGAGGGCCTTGCAACAACCTGCCAGAATTGGAATCCTAGCTCCAGTGTTTACTAGGTGGGCAACTTGCCGCCATTCAGAGAGTGCCACCACCCTGCCTGGAGAGTGGGGCCCCTTTCCTTGTGTTGCTGTGCAGTACCAAATGATGGACGCCTTCCCATATGCAGATGTTTTCACTTACTTTTTAGCATAGTGAATCCACAAACCTCTAGCCTAGGGACTTAAAAATGTGCTGCTTTAGCATATTATAGAAACTCTAGCATATTATAGAAACTGCTAATTCTTATATTGTCTTGATTAGCTTACTAACCAAATTATTAGCTAATAATTGTCATTATTAGCTTACTAACCAAATCCCTTCCATAGGTTATACATTCTGTGAGGGTTTGGACATACATATGCCACTCCCTTCACCACAGGGCAGTATTCACATGCACTGGGTGCTCAAATATTCGTAGGTTGAAGGAAAAGGGTAGGGAGAACAAAGGAACCACGGAATCATCCTTCATGGTAAATAAGCGAAAGACAGCATTTGAAGCATTATCTTTTTAATATCTTTGCATATGTTCTTTCTTGATAGTGTTTAAGTTTAAAAAGAATAGCCAAGTGCACTTGTTCAGTCAATATATCTAAGCACTTATGCATAGGGGACTTTTTGTACCAATTTCTTCACTGTAATATATTAATTCTGTTTACAGAATCCTGAAGAAAGGGCTGTCCTACAACACCTTTTATATTATTTGTCAGTTCTCTTCCAATATTTTTACCCATTTATGTGTGTGAGAGATTTTGTTTTGCTGAATTTGCAAATAAAACAATATTACTACAAAGTTGAAATTGTTAATGTAGTAGGAAACAAATGAGGCAGATGGTTTAGTCTCATCATTTTGTGTCTTTACATAGGTTGCTAAGGGATAGCTTACATCATTTAGTGTGCCTCCACAGTTCTTTGCCATTCTAGGGCATGTACTTCTGACATTTTTATTAGGCTTTTGTGTTTGGTCACTGTATTACATCCAGCAATTTATTCCTTTCCACTTAAATTGTCTTCCCTGTACAAGGGGTGGAGAAGAATTCAGTGTCTGCACATAAAAGGCCATTATCTTATCTTAGCAACTCCAGCCATTCACTCCTCTGTGAATCATGACAGCTCAGCTGGGAAATACAGAACTATATCATAAGAGGGCAAGATCATGGGAGTGAGACAATGATGAGGCCTATGACATTGGAAGGTGGTGAGTTCATCATCTGCAACAAAGATTAACAACCCTTTGCTGAGCCTGACCTGATAGGCCATTTAGTGGAAAGACCAAAGCTTGCATCCAGGAAGTGTGCTCTGCCTATGATCTTGATTTACCTGTAGCTTGTAAAGACTACGCAGGTGATCTCATTGTTATTTTTCTTGCCCCAAATCAGAACACCTCCTTTATCAGAAAACTGAGATAAGCACACTGACACTGATACTTCATATGTATTGCAGCAGGCAGGCTGTAGAGCAAATACGTAGAAACTTTTGCACTTTACTCTTTTATTTTTATTTTTTCTGAGACAGTGTCTTGCTCTGTTATCCAGGGAGTGCAGTGGTGTGATGTCAGCTCACTGCAACCTCTGCCTCCTGACTCAAGTGATCCTCCCGCCTAAACCTCCCAAGTAATTGGAACTGCAGGCACACATCACCACACCCAGCTGATTTTTGTATTTCTTGTAAAGATGGTGTTTCACCATGTTGCCCAGGCAGGTCTCAAACTCCTGGGCTCAAGCAGTCTACCTGCTTCAGCCTCCCAAAGTGCTGGGATTACAAGCATGAGCCACCATGGCCAACCTGCGTTACTCCTAATACAGTCTTCATTCTACAAAGAGAACTATTTTCTGACTGGAGGAAGTGGCGATAGTGAGGATGGAGTCAGTTGTGTAGCTCTCATAAAATGAGAACATGATCCAGAGGCTCTTCCAAGTGCCTTATTTCTATTAATAGTGCTTCATTCGTTTTTCAATAATTTGAAGGAGAACTAAATTACAGACGAGAAAACTGACACCCAAAGAGATGATGTAATGCCCACGTGGCAGGCTGGCATTTGAATACAGTGCAGTGTTCTTTACCATGTATATTAACTGTTCTGGGGATAAGAGGGTCTTTTAATTAAATAAAAACACTATACAATGTATAATCCTCATGGTAATCTCTTTTAAGTCCTCACCTCACTTTATGTATTGTTAATTGTGCATAGGTGCTTACAGGGAGCTTGTTATCTCCTCTCTCCTCCGCCCTCATTCCATCATTTTCCAAACTTGAAGTTTAATGTCACCCTTGGCTCCTTTTCCCTTCCTTAGCTCCACTTTCAACTTCTGTCAGTTCTACCTCCACAGTTGGTTCATCCGTCTTCTCCTTTCCCTCTCAGTAATTTGCTTCCTAACTGTACTTCCTGCTCCTGTATTTCTTAATCTATACAGTCCTCTGCCTAATGGCCAGAAATATCCTCCTAAAGTACAGCTAGGAGGCCAGGCGCGGTGGCTCATGCCTGTAATCCCAGCACTTTGTGAGGCCGAGGTGGGCGAATCACCTGAAGTCAGGAGTTCGAGACCAGCCTGACCAACATGGTGAAACTCTGTCTCTACTAAAAATACAAAAAATTAGCCAGGCGTAGTGGCGTGTGCCTACAGTCCCAGCTGCTCAGGACTGAGGTGAGAGAATCGCTTGAACCTGGGAGGCGAAGGTTGCAGTGAGCTGAGATCGTGCCATTGCACTCCAGCATGGGCAGCAGAGCGAGACTTCATCTCTAAGTAAATAAATATAGCTAAGATCACGTCCCTTGCCCAAAGATCATTTTGTATACAGGCACAGCAGTTTAGATTTAATAAAACATTTTTCCATGTATTACACTCAAAGGTACTCTGATAAATATGTATCACCATCTCAGTTTTATAGATGAAATAACTGAAGCCTAAAGTGGGTAACCCACTTACTAGCCCACCTTTCTAGGCCTAGTAAATAATAGAACCATTATTTTCCTGTAAACTTACCCAGCTGCTGTTATCTAAACTCCTACGCTGGCCTTCAGGTTCTCTAAGTGGTCTCAAGCTATTGTTCTTATTTCCTGGTGTTTTCTCACTGTACATGGACTCGAGGAGTGACTCAAGGAAGCTAGCTACTCTTGAGCCTATGGGCATGCCTCTGATATTTCTTCTGCCTTCTTCACCAGTAAACGTGTATTCACTGCCCAAGAACTAGATCCCGCCTTCTCTGCTCTACTGACCTACCTGATGAACCCAAGAAACTGTGACCCCATTTATGAAATCAATGCCACAGGCAAGCAATGCTCCCCATTAGGAAGCCTCTCACAGCGGAGAGTCTAGCAGAGAATATCCCTCTTCCCTGGAGTGTTTCTTCCTGCTCCTTCACTGCCTGACAACACCTCCCATCCCCTTTTTTGTTAATGGGCTGTCTTATACATCTCAAAGGAATGTTCTAACAGGGTTCATATTTATTTATCTCATTATCACCTTAGGTCTTGGTCCTTAGTTGGAACTTTTTTGTTGATGGAAAAACTGTACCTGATAAACTCAAATGTGTTTTTCTCCTGTGAGGCTTGTTTGGAGGGTGTGATCTGAGCCTATTCGCTCTTCAGTTGTGCCTAGAAGCATCTCTCCATTGTCTCCATAGTTTTATGTAACAATGATCGTATAGTGAGTATATCCCTATCTCTCTCCTTCTAGAATTCAAGCTACTGGTGGCAAATTCTAAGTATTTTTCATCTTTATGCTTCCCACAGCACGTAATATAGGGCTAATAAGCACATAGAGCTGGATAAATACTTGCTAAATAAATTCAATAAGATCTTCTCTTAAAAACAATTTTCTTTAAAAAAAACTATGTATTGATATTTAAGTTTTATAAAGACTTTTCATTCTTTTCCTCCAAGTCAAATTTCTTCTATTGAAACAGAAAACTTGCTTTTGAAATGAAACAAAATTTCAGTAACATGGTATCTGATTTTTAAACAGCCCATATAGTTGGAAATAAGAGTGTGTTTATGTGTGTAAATTGGTAAGTCGATAGAATTTCCAGGTAAACAATCATGGCTGTTATTGTATGCCATCACGTTTATTATGGAAACATATTATTGTAATTTATCTGGGAATTTAAAAAAATGGCATGTGAGTCAGCATGCTGTGGTACAGAGCCAAGTTTTTGTGGGCAAACAGGGTGGGATTCCGATCTTGGCTTCAGCAGTGTGGTGTGTAGGCCTCGGTTCCTCACCTGTGGATGGACGCTCCTTACCTCATTGGCTTGTTGTGAAGATTGAATGAGTCTGTGAGGTCAGTGAAGTGCTTACACTTAGTAAATTCTCAATAAATATTCGCTATGATGTTTTTTATTAGAAACACTGGCACATTACTGAGTGCATGTGCTCTGCACATGTGCATGACAATGAGGAAATTTCCCTTTAATTTCTGAAATGGTGGGTGATGATCTATACCCAGGATAATTTTTCTAGTAAATCAGCTTATTGGGGATGCCTATGGATAAAGCCCTTCACTTTTAAGGTATTCCCTTTAATTTAACAATAAGACATAAAACATTGAAGTATACAAAATAAATGGCTATGGTTAATGGATTACCTGCAAATAAATGACACCTGTCCAAATCTGGCTTCAATAATAAGGGAATTCATCACTTTACAAAAACAAGAAGTTCAGAGGTAGGTCAAGCCATGGCTCTTAGTTACTTTCTCCCTCTTCATTTCTCCAGCCTCACTGTCAGTGTCCAAAGGCTTTGCTCCTGGTGTCAAAACAGCCATCAGTGTGCCTTGTGCTTCCTGGTTCATAGTCAGTGAGACAGAGAGGGGAAGAAGGGAGGGCTAAAGAGAGCATAGGAGATATCGCCCCTCAGGGTGGACTTCAAGTCTCTTTTTTCAATTGAATTGAACCAACTTAGGTGAAGTTGCCAAAGAAAGGGCGTGCGTTGATTGATTTAAACTAGTTGAGATACGTCTCTAGACTTTTGCATGGTTGTGTAAGTGAATCAGGTCAGGACTCTAATAGGACAGAGAAAGGTGGGGCAGGGGGTGCTGATGGATGTGGGGAAGTAACCAACAATGTCCATACTCTCCAATTAAGAACTTAAATTTTAATGTTTCATCTGATTTTTGCCACAGGAATTTGGATCAGTTTTCTGTTACAGCATTTTTAATTTTTGTGAATAAAATGGAACCTCTTGCAATTTGGTTTCTTTGTGACTCATTTCCTCATAGAGGGATAATAAAACCCACATTTCCAGTTTTGAGATGACTATTAAAAAAAAATCTGTGTATGACCCAGTGCCAGCAAGCCCAGCTTGCTTTTTGAGTAGTTACTATTGTTGTTGCCATTGTTATTTTCTTGGTCAGGATGTCTTAATTTTATTTTGTCTCGTCTAGACTCCAGTTTTCTCTTCCCATATTTTTACATTATGAATCCACATAGGTGCCTTATCACCTCATCCAAGAAAAAAGCCCATGAAGGTGTGTTTTTTTTTTAACATTTTATAAATTATTTGCTCATACAATCTCATAGAGTTCTCACAGAAACCCTGTGGTGTAGATACTATCGTGCAATTTTAGAGATCTCTTTATCTTCCTCCTTTAAACTATGAGCTTCATGAGGACAGAGACTTTGTTTTGTTTGCTGTTGTATCCTTAGTATTCAAAATAGTATATTGCACAAGGTGGACTGGTAGATGCTCGATCAGTGTTTTCTGAAGAAAGGGAGAGAGGGGAGGAGGGAGGAGCCCTTTGTGACCTACAGAGGTTAGAGGGCTTTCCCAGTTTGTGACATTCTAGTTAAGTTATAAATCCTCATTCGTAGTGGGCCTCTGAGGCCTGTATACCCTGCCTCTCTACAGCTTCATCTTGCTTTCTTCACTCTCCTGTCTCTCTCTGTGCTCCAGCTGCACAGGCATATGCAGTTCCTACGATATGCCTCCCTCTGCACCTCCACAGGGTCTTTGCACATGCAGATTCTTTAGCCTGTGGAACTGCTTGCTCTACCTGCTCATCTCCCATTTGCCTCCCTACACCTGGCCATTCTCCCATATCCCTGCTTTATTCTGTTTAGATCCTTCATATTCCAGCTTGAACATCACTTTTCTGGGAACCCTTACCTAATCCCCCAGGTTAAACCACGTTCCCTTTATACATCCCCACAGCATCAGGATACTTTCCTCAACTGTTTTTTAATACAGTCAGCCTTTCATGTCTGTGGGTTCTCCATCTGTGGATTCAACCAACAGCAGATCAAAAATATTTGAAAAAATGAAAAAGAAATGAAAAATAACCATTAAAAAATACAAACAAAAAACTATACAATATAATAACAATTTGCATAGCATTTACATTACATTAGTTACTATAAGTAGTTTAGAGATGATTTAAAGTCTATGAGAGGATGTGTTAGGTTCTATTCAAATACTAGGCCATGTAAGGGACTTTGGCATTCTGAGAGTTTGGAATCCCTGTAGCCTAGAGCACGAGGTCCTGGAACCAGTGTCCCATGGATACCAAGGGACGACTGTATGTGTGTATTTGTGTGATTACTTACGAATACTCTTTCTTCACTAGAGCTTGAAAACGGATAGGTTTTCACTCATCATTGTTTTGCCAATGTCTGGCATATGGTGGTTGCTTGGTAAATATGTGTTGAATAAATGCCAAAAAATACTGTTTTGTCAGCCTATTTTCATTTTTTTTTCTGGTTACACTCATGATTTGCAGAAGAAAGGTTAGCATTTGTATTAATATCTTATTTTTTTCCGTATCATTTTTCATAATAACCTATATATCAGAAAATCATAAAGTCTGCAGAGACAGCTTCTGTGTCCCTAGCTTAAATTATTATGCCCGTTTCCTTCTTTTAGGGCTAAGCTTAAAATTTATCTTCACCGGCCTTTACTCAGTCAAGCTGGATTGGGTGTCCCTCCCAATCCAGGGGTGGCCCAGCATCCTGTTAATGTGGTCAGCACCCAACTATTTTTTTTTCACCTGGCTCTCCACTGAGCTTAAAATTAGAGACTGAATTTAGTTCGATATGTTTGCCCATTGCCCAGCGCAATGCCTGGCATATTAGACACCAGAGATACCTTTCCAAATGAATGAATTAATAAATGCATGTCTTGCACTTGTGTGATATTCCTCAGATATCTAAATCGTTCCTGGAAAAGCATTCAGTAAATAGTTGTAATGTCATTCAGTGCGTTCAGTGTGGTATGCACATTCTTCAAGGATTGTCCAAGTTAATCCACTTTTTAGTGATCTTATCACTGGAGTGCAGATTGCACACTACATACGAGTGTTTGGCTGAGGAGGAGGAGAATGGGGCCTGAAATCCAGCATGCACTCTGACCATTATGGTATGTCTGCCCCTAAGAAACCTCCTATTTTTTTTTTTTTTTATAGCAATGCTATGTGTAATTGCATGGTCCTAAATGTAGGAAGAAAAATGTTAAGAATTTTCTATTTAAGTTCTAGTCGCATTTCCTCTCAACTTTGAAATATCTCTATTTTAAAAATTGTATCGTATATTGGTACAATAATACTAATCTATATAAATAGAAGTAATTTATAAATGGTGAAGGCGTATGTTCAAAAAAGTTTTGCTGATGCAGTAATATGTGATCAAAACAATTATAGAAAACTTTGATTTAATCTCTAAGCCCAGTGCCATGGTGGTTTCCAAAAATAATTTACAGCTTCGTTTTGATCTCATTTTGAGATGCCTGAGGAAGGGGCTGAATGATCTTAGGGTAGAAACATCCCAGAGCTCCTGCGCACCTCTGTGTGTGTGTGTGCATGTGTGTGCATCAGTGAGTCCTGTGTGTATCAGGTGTTCCTGCGTATGTGCTGAAGAGGAGAATGGATAGACTATGGCTGGACTATGGCTGAGATTTGTCTTCAGGTTTGATGCAAATCCATCCCAATGCAGTCCATTTTAGGGAAAACAGATACACTAATTTCAAGATTCATTAGCCAGTTCTCCTTTCAGATGAGTAGTTAATGATGAATTCTCTTTTCCCCATTCATTGGCTTTCTCTAAATTGTAGATATGAAACAACCTCTTCATGTCTGCTCTGCCTCTGGGATAGAAATAATGAATTGTAGGTTTCTAATAAAAGAGACACGTTTTGTGTCAGAACATCTTGATTAGAATTGTTGCAGCCACTTACTCAACGTGTGACTATTTAGGAAAAATAATCATTCTGAGCTTTAGTATTTTCTTCTGTAAAATGAAAGTAATATTAATTAATTCATAGATTTGTTATAGCTACTTGGGAGGCTGAGGTGAGAGGATCGCTTGAGGACAGGAGTTTGAGAGTAGCTTCCTGGCTGATATAGTGAGACCTGTCTCAAAAGAAGAAGAAGAAGGAGAAGGAGAAGGAGTACTGAGAAGGAGAAGGAGAAGAAGGAGAAACACTCTGGCATAGTACTAGGTAGACAGTGTTTATGGAAGTTTTTTAGTTTTGAGCTTTAGAAGTCTTTTTTATTAGCAATGATAAAATCACAACTGTTTATGTGCTGTCTGATGTGATGGTTACTTTAAAACACATGTATTATTTCTCTATATCAAACTCGTTAAAATAAGATTATTTGGTTAGGAATTAGCTAATGTATTTGTCTGTCTTTTGAAGAGTGACAGCTTCCTAGCTTTTTCTTTTTTCTTTATTTTTTGGTCTACTTGAAGCTGCCATATTTATTATATGATTGAGTAAGGATACAGTGATAATGTATTATATGACCGAGTAATGATACAATGATAATGACTCCATCCCATGGTCTGAGTAATTTTGCAACATGTGGGTGCCACAGGACCGTAAAGCAAAAATCCATTCTGAATGGGGTATCTGCGAAGGCAACAGAGACTTCACTTTAAGTGGATTTCTGTAGTTTCCAAAGGGATGAGAGGGGGAAAAAAGTCTGTATAGAAAGAGGGGGGAATAAAGTCTGTATAGAAAGGATGACTTAGTTGACATGGTTAAAAGGTGTGCTCATTGACTGGGAAAAAGTTCATAAGTTTGCAGTATTAGGTTAAGGAAGGAAAGTCCATTCAAGCTATTTTAAAGACTCTGACATGCCAGGCTAAGAACTTCATTCAGACGTTATTTGATAGGCAGGGGTGATCTGATTAAGATCATGCCCTGGGAAGATTATGACTATGAATTGAAGGAAACAGACTGGAAGCCTAGAGATTAGTTACAAAAATAATACCATGGTCCAAAGTCATAATTCAGGGTGTAACTGTTAGGAAAAGAGGAAGGACATTTAAAAAGATATTTGCAATGAATAGCTGTTGTATATCGTATGGTGGGTTTGGGTGAAACTAGACTAAAATTTTTAATAAAGCCTAAATAAACAGCAATGAGCGCTGGTTCCCTCAGCGTTTTGTTTGAGGTACTAGTGATTGTCAAGTGAAGTTCTTAACACATAGTAACGTGAACTCGAATCAAGAAAGGAAGAGCATTACTATTTTTTCAGGGTTTAGAATCAATTCTTAGCTTTCTTCCTGAAACCATTTCCCATCTTCTACTATTTGAAGAACTAGAGGCATAGATGTATTAATGTGGCCTTTATTTTTCTTATGAGAATAAGAAGGATAATACACTTCTCATGCTGGAAACTACCTTATAAACTTAGGTGAAGAGACAGGTGTCAGATATATTATGTGACTTGCCCAAGATCGCCTGGCCCGTGGAGGGAGAACCTTCACTGGGCTCAGGGATGCGGGCTTCCTGTGTGAAGGTCCTCCCAAGACTCCGTGCTGCCTGGTCTTTACCTGGTCCACGGACACCAGTCCTTTTTTTCCTTCTTTTTTCTACCATTTAATGGTGTTTGCATTTGTCAATATTTAAAGACACCTACCTGAAATTCACAGAACCGTATATGATGGTTCTCATTTTTGTTTGTTTGTTTTTCATCTTTAGAAAGTACCCACGTATTGTCTGGGTGTGGTGGCTCATGCCTGTAATCCCAGCAGTTTGCGAGGCTGAGGAAGTTGGATCACTTGAGGCTAGGAGTTTGAGACTAGCCTGGCCAACATGACAAAACCCTGTCTCTACTAAAATTGCAAAAATTAGCTGGGCATGGTGGCACATGCCTGTAATCCCAGCTACATCATGAGGCTGACGCACAAGAATTGTTTGAACCCAGGAGACGGAGGTTGCAATGAGCCAAGATCACACCACTGCACTCCAGCCTGGATGACCGAGTGAGACTCTGTCTCAAAAAAACAAAAAAAAAACCAAAAAAAAACAAACAAACAAACTAAAAAAAACAAGAAAGCACCCACATAATAAAAATGTTGCGCTGGGCACTATATAAAGCCAGGTAAATATACAAAGGTCTCAGCCTCCACTGTGTATCATGTTTCATACACAGAAGATTATATCCTGAAATCACTGGAGTAAATGTCGAAGTATCAGAGTGTCAGTTTCTCCCCCATAAATTCTCCGGTTACACTTAGAAAGTTTTTTGTTTTGTTGTGTTTTGTGTTTAGTTTTGGCTAATAGTTTTGGCTCTAAGAGGAAGGAAAGGAAATTCACATTTTGTTTGACACTTTTACGAGAAGTTATATATGGCCTTTTAATTTATACATGTAAAATTAATTTGTAAAAGCAGCTATGATGTAATTTATGGATGAGAAAGCTGAAGATTGACTAGCCTTGTTAATGAAAGGTAGATAGCCGTGGTTGGAATTCATGTCTTCTGAGGTTCATAAAACAGGCCATCTTTTAAATTGAGAAGTGACATCATAATAGCAACATGGGCAACCTGAAAGGCAGTCAAAGAAAAACAAGGAGGGTATTAAAAGGTCTGAATGGTATATCACACGAGAATCAGTTGAAAAGACTTGCACTGTTTAGAAGAAAGAGATAAAATGAGGTGCTACTTAATCAAAAATTTTTAAACAACTGAGGTGTTATCCTTTCAAAGAAGTATCAAAGACTAGTTAGCTCAAAAAGATGAAAGTAATTTGATATTGGAAGTGACTTTCCTTTCCAAGGCCCATGTCAAGGGTTTGGGGCCAGGTATTTGGCAGGACTCCACTGTTGGGAAGATTGCAAAAGAACCTTGCCTTAAACATTTATAATTTTAACCTTTCTGCCACTGAATTCCTTTTAATAGTGAATCTGATACAAAATAATTACTTATAAAATAGATTAACTGGAATTTCTTTGCTTAAAGCAAGGATGATAAAGAGGCCCCTATTCTTGAAAGTTTTCCAGGGCCCCTCTCTGATACACTGTGAGTACAATGATTTTAATTTGAAAAGCTTTGTTGGTAAAAATGATTTCCAAATTCCATTCCTGTGGAAAGATGTTAATTTAACTTTAATTTGAACAAAGTCGACTTATGCTAACAACTCTTAATTTGGTCATGACTTTTGGAGGAAATCTTCACTCAGGTTTGGGCAGTGAAGTTACTGCTAAGATAGTTGCTCAAGTGAAGGGCAGATGACCATCAGCTATCTTAGTAGTAAGTCAGTCCAACCCAACTCATTTATTGCCAATTAATCCAGTCCCTGCCTCATGCCCCTGGAAAGGTACTTGGGCTTGCTGAGAAGTTATTCATCCTGATAAACTGAAATAAAACAAAGCAAACTCATAATATTTTCAGGATTTCAAGGAAATATATTGAAAGATTTTTGCTGTGCACAATGATTTATTTCTTTTAAAAATTTAAAATTGATTCTCTGCCGAAAAGGCATAATTATAAGGGAATCTATAATTGCAGCCTTCATTTCTCTTGAGTACTTTAAAAAAAAATAAGAAAGGAAAAATGGAAGGACAGATATTATTAAATAAAGTGTTACTAGCATCACATGCTCAAATTAACATGTTCTTTGCCACAGTGCTCTGAAGGAGATATTTGCACTTTATCTGTATGATGGCCAGTGCCATATATGAAATATATCCAATCCAAGAAAATGTCTGGGAGTCAGAAGTATGTTCAGACAAGTTTTCTATCATGTGTTGTCTACCAGCCTTTTACATACTGTAGATATTCTAGAAAGACTAACAAGCTAGACAAATTAATTTCTCCTTTTGTTATGCTTATGAGAATAAACTGATTAAACAGTTCTTATTCTCTCTGTGTAAATAGAGACATAATAGTTAACTTACTGCTTATTTTATTTTCCCACATACTTACAATAATTTCAAATGTTGAAAAATGCGGAGAGCAGAATATGGCATTAAGCAAAGAGAATAGAATGAAAAATAAAGCAGTGATCTGAACTAGAAAAAAAAGTTTTAAAAATGTAATTTTTTCAGTTACACAAAAGTTACCATGGCATTACCTTTCCTTTTGTGTCTGTTGGTGATTTAATTTAGTAGTTTTAGAAAATGCGTCTATTGCTGTATTTAAAAATTCTAATTACAGCAATTGGTAAAGAAGTTTCCAAGTACAAGGGGTATTTGTAGAGAACCTGTAGGACTGACAAGTGATTGACAGGTAAACAACCCCACTGTGGCCTTATATTCCATTCTGTGATGTTGGGCTATAGATACTACATAAGCCTCAGGAAGTAACCACCTTCCAATTTTTATTAAATGCTTGGCGTCGTGGATGTAAACAGTATTGTGCCTTAGTTGACTAAATGTGCCACTTTCTTTTACACCGCCACACCATCCTGACTCAGTGTGATGGAATATCTGTGAAAGGAACAAATGGGAACTTTTCTTTAATGCGTTTAACTGAATGTATCCTCCGAAAGAAAGCAAGTGCAGATTTCATCAAATAAATTGAAACCGTCTAAAAGTGAATGAAAGAGGATAGCATTTCTAACTTGAAATGTTCTGTTTATGACTTACTACTGCCAGTGTGAAATTGCCCTTTCTTCTCTGCTAATGCAAAGGCTGACAGCTCAGCATGCACACACACATTATGTTATGCGCAATCGGAAGCTCTTGAGCTTGTCCTTGAACATGCTTTACAGTTAATATATCTTGATTTTCAAAGTGCCATTTTTTCCCCTGTTTTGAACCCAGACTTTCTTTTCCTTGCTTCTTTACAAATAGTTTCCTTAATTCATATGCATTTCTTACTGTACTTCTTGGTACTCATTTCTTTTTTGAAAAATCTTTATAATAGCCTGCTTTAATAAAATATTTTAAAATAGTTAATAAAATTGGATGAATGCTGTCATCAACTGTGATTCTTTAAGAAATAGTTCATATGTTTACTAATAAATTCAAAATTAATGGATTTGCCTCATGTGAAACTTTGTTTTCCTGGATTTTAAAATGTGGAAGCAAGTCTTCTTTTTGTAACCATTTCATATTTTTAAGATGTTCTAATGATTGCCTCAGAGTCTAGAGGAAAAATCTTATGAGGGTTTTCCCCCCTTCCACTTGAATGCTAAGAACTTGGATGTTTTGAATGAGCTATTCGCCAGCAGATGAAAAGTCATTCCAGATAAATGAGAAACCAAGTACAGTAAAATCTGTGTTTTCTAACCAGCAAAATCTGGAAAATCATAATTTTTTGATTCCACAGGCAAAAATGTCAATCTAATAAATAGGCTAACTGAAATAGGGTTGGGTGACTGTGATGAAATTTAAGTTGTTAAGAGATGCAATATGCGTTCTTATTACTAATTTTTAAAAAAATCTCATGGGTTTTTGTGAACAAAAATGATATATTTGTGTAAATCATGGCATTTTCCTTCCTTTTCTAGACCATGAGGAAAAACAAATAAGAGGTAAAAAGAGGAGATCAACACATGAATTAACTCTGAGTTATCTGTAATGGATACCTTGTCTTCATAATGTATCTCATAAAAGTTTTAATACCAGTGTATTCCAAAGGTTTGCAAGTTATTTAGTACTTGGAACATGTTTTCCCATAGAAACAATGTTGCAAATATTGGTTCAGTTTCCAGGCCAGTGCACACAGCCTATTTAATCCATATGTATCTAAGAGACAGTAGCAATGTTTGCTTGAGTACTGGATCCTAAAGGCATATGTGCAGAAAACAGCATAGTGATGGGTATTTTCTGTTAGTTTTTTTTTTTTTTTTTTTTTTCTTTTTGAGACAGAATTTCCCTCTTGTTGCCCAGGCTGGAGTGCAATGGCGCAATCTCGGCTCACTGCAACCTCCACCTCCCAGATTCAAGACAGTCTCCTGCCTCAGCCTCCTGAGTAGCTGGGATTACAGGCATGTGCCACCATGCCCGGCTAATTTTTGTATTTTTAGTAGAGACGGGGTTTCTCCTTGTTGGTCAGGCTGGTCTTGAACTCCCGACCTCAGGTGATCCGCCTGCCTCAGCCTCCCAAAATGCTGGGATTACAGACATGAGCCATCGCTCCCAGCCCTATTTTCTGTTAATTTTATGGAAAGGAAATGGTCTTATAGGAATTTCCAGAAGGCACTAATTTTGATATTTGTCATTTTCTTTTGTGCCTCTTATTCAAAAGTCACCAGGGTTCTCTTGTGGACCTATGGGAACAGCAGGACCCAGAGTTTGCTATGTAACCTGCTCTTTAAAGGAAAAGTAATCTCCTTCAAGGGATTCCTGTAGGTTGGGGCATTTTGGTCCCTTTATTGCTCTGGACTTGTTGATAAGGCTTATTAACCTCAATGTTCTAAATGGTACAGTTAAAATGATTTACTAAGTCCAAGAAACACAATGAGGATATGACAGAAACATCTTGATATGTTGCTGGAGGTTTAAGAAAGTCTTGTTGCTTAGTTGTGATTTTTAATTTATTTCTTTGTTTTCCCCTTCAGAATGTCTTATTTCAATAAAAACTTTATAGTTTTTCACAGTAGCTCTCATAGCGATGGTGGCAGAGCCTTTGCTGAGCTGAGGCAATATCAGAGAGGTTGATAGTAAGCCCTTTGTTTGGAAATTGGAGATTGTAATTTATTGCATTATTTCTAATAATTGAAAAATTACCATTATTCATAGTTGTAATTTGACATTTATCTGTCATTAATTTTTGCAATATGTTTTTGTATATTGCAAAAATGCAGTTTGACAATGTCATTTGACATTTATCTCAGACTGTATGACTTTTTACAATATGTTTTCCCCAATATTTTATATATTTAAGCAAGCAGGGCCTGTATGATTTTCTTTGCTCTCGCCACACCAGTTGTATTCAAGCCAAAGACAATCCACCCAGTGGGTGATTTATAACATAGCTATTTTTTAAAGAGATATAAAGCGCTGTATTGCTTTATCAGGAAGAATATACAGACTTTTAAAAAACATTATTTCTAATATATTTATATATCAACAAGGATCAAAACAAATTTTGTTACCAGAACTTTATCTCAAACCACGTTTTTAGTGAAGAAATAGCTATTATACTTTCTTGTACAGTTTGTTCAAAAGAGGACATGTGTTTTGTCAACAAGGAAAGAAATCAATGCTATTTGTGATATTATATACCTCATTTGAATATTTTATCTATTTCACTAAATTGAAAATGAGTTCCTACTTTCTTTACCATATGCTGATTTTCATGATTTCTTTTTCTATAGAGAAGAATATAGCTGAGCAGATTTTTAAATGCAGTGTTGGCAGTGTTACAGGTCTTTAATTTTGTTGACATTGTTCATTTTGCCTTTTTTTGTTTTTTTTTTTTAGTTTTGTGATGTGAGGTGATGTGATGGTCAAAAATGTGGACTTTTTAAGGCCCGACAGGGGGAGCCAATTCCATATTCTATTGAGATTTCCTGGCATTATTGCAGTTGTCCATTTGTCACAGCCAAAATACTTTCTTTAGCCTTGGCTGTCCATAGGGCTCCATAACAGATACTCTTTGCTAAAAATAATACAGTATTTTATATTAATTATCTTTTAGTCATTAATATTGAAATTATTAATCTATTGAGATCATGCCTAGGAAACTGAAATAGGGTCATTATTTTAAAATGTATGATATCTTTATTCAAGGTAAAGTTAATCATATAAATATAACCTTTTCACAATAAAGATCAATGTAGAATATATGGAACATTTTAATGCTCACAAAAATTATTTAGTACAATATTTTATGATTAGATTAATAAACATGGGACCATCTCTTTTCAGATTTTTAAGGTAATCAAATTTATAAAATAATTAAAATCACATGACTCTATTATATGACTTTTTTAAAACCACATACCTTACTTTGAAAAAAGTAAAGATCCTAAACTAAGTTCAAGGTCTACCACAATGAATCATTTAGGGTGGTATTGAATTCCCATAACTGTTTGGTTCTGTGTTTTGTTCTCAATAAAGAAAGTGGAATGGTTTTACTTATTTGAATTATATAGGGTATATTTTATCAAAAGACATTCTAAGATTACCAAAACATTCAATATAATACATTTATCTTGACAAGGAGCATGGAATTATATGTGCAAGAACATTCATTTGTTTTCATAGTTTACAATATATAAAATTTTATAATTTCTGTGCATGTATCACTTTGTAAGCCTTAATTCCCTAGCTAGCTATATATCTATATGTTCTAAGATATAATATATGATGAGTGCATTTTAGTTGTCTTACACATGTAGACATGTGCAGACATGCACACACACACACAAATATAGACATCCTCTTTGTTTTTATTTCCTGTATATTCACTAACATGGTAATGGACATATATTATGTGATAAATTATATTGTGTGTTAAATAACTACCATAGATTACCTATTTTAAATTTCAAGAGAAATAAATCTCTGTTGCTAAAATCAAGCACTAGGCTTTTATGGAACTCTTCCTATTTTTTAAAAAACTTAACTTTGTTTCTGCTAGGGCTTCATTTGAATATGATTATGCTACCAGGAGCCTAAAATGCAATAGCATTTAATGAATTTTCAGTTTGATTTTGAAAAAAAATTGGATATGGTATCCATCGTTTTCTAATTTTAAAAAGTAATGTCATTAACCTTTGTGTTACCTTAACATATAGTACAGATTTTGCCTTATGCTAAAGACTTCATACAAGTTGGATAAATGAATGAATGAATGAGCAACTCTTTAAAGGCTATGCTCTCTTGAACAGTATATGTACCTGTTTTCTCATATATTCAATGAGATGCTAATTCTTTGCTTTATTCATATGGTTAATAGGGAAATCAAATAAGATATTGAAGAGCTTTAAAAATATATTTAAAAATTTTAAATTTTAAACTTATGAGCAATGATAACACTACATTTTTATGATTCAAAATGCTGGCTATTTGGGATACATCTTTATTTTTATCTTAAAGAGACAAGCATGTTACTGGCTATTTGAAACTTTCTGTATGAGAATGTCTCTCTTTTGTAATGCTGCAGTGAATCATGCTTGTAAGAATGGCCAGACAGACCTATGTTTGCTAACGTTAGATTCTTGTTATACCCAATTACCCTTTTGTTCTTCATGCCATTCTGAATGTCATTTTGCACCAATGGCCAGGCATTAATGGGGCATATTAACTCTATTGTACTTGCCACTTATGTAGTATTAGTTTCAGACTCCCTACTTTTAACTGAAGAGCTATGTAGTTAAATTATCATGTCATGAATTCCAATTCACTAGAAGAGCTAAGGAAGAAAACGCTATTGAAAGCTTTCCCAAGTAACATTTCTTTTGAATTGATGAGTCTTTAGACTAATGAGATATTAGTAGAGGAGGATGTATTTTCATTTGTAAATAAAATTGAGATTAAAAAAATGTTAAAGAGAACCATTTTAGAATAATCCTCTCTCTCCTGAGAAAAGTTGTCTTGACAACAGTACCATTTATAATTAGAAATGATGAATATTTTATTTCTCGAAGGAAAATTCTCCCTAACTATGCTAGACAGTGATCGGGCTAAATGTTCATCAGGCTCAATCATTTTTTGGTGCAAAAATATACTATCCATTTTTTGGCTCAGTAATGATCAAGCCTTGCCTTGTAGTTTATAAGGACTGGGTTTTCCTATGCATTTCTTAATAGTAACCTGTGAAATTAAGAAAAAGAGATCTTATTGACCTAATTTTATGGAAAGAGTATGTATCTAATAAGTGGCAAAAATAGAACTAGAGAAACGAAGATTAATTTTTTTGCTTTTCATCATTTTGCCAAAGGGGCAGAAACATGACACATTTCGGAGTTGTGCTTTCACTCATTTTCGAATCTATTCTTTCATATCATGGAATTTGTATTTCTTTCAATTTATAATATTTTATTTTCTTTGCCTATTATAAGTGAAGAATTGGCTTAAACTTAAGATATCTGATGTAGATTTCGGTCTTTCTCTAGTGTTCATGAAAATAAAGCCATTTAAACAAATGACTATTCAAATTAAAAGATGTGATGGAAACTTCATTTTGTGTCATCATTTATTCCATCAGTTATCCAGTGTTTGCTACATGCCAGGCAATGGAGGATGGAGAAGTTAAATAAAACATAATTTCTATGGGAGGGATGGAAGGACACATCTAGAAAGCAGTGACCAGCCTTCAGAGTATTGAAATTGAAATGGCTGCATGATGTCAGAGGCTAGAGCATTCACTTTGAGATAAAGGGTTCATGAGGACTGTGGGAGGAGATGGCACTTGAGATATGTCATGAAAAAGGGGGATATGTTTAAGGAGGGAGATTAAGGAGAGGGTGTAACATCCACCAGAGGAAATGACTGTGCAACCCAGTGTGGTCAGGGAGCAAGAGAGGAGAGCAATCGATTGGAGGATGCATTGGAATGTTAAATGGGGCTTGACTCTAGAAGGCCTTGGTGCAATTTTAAAGCAAACGTTTATCATCCAATAAAATCTATTTCCTTGAATTCAGTGGCTTAGTGAATTACACAATTGTTTGTATCTGACTGTATATGACGTGGAACTTTCATGATATAAATTTACGTTCTATCTTCACTTTTATGACTTTGTTAAAATCCATTCACTGATGAAATCTTATCCCATTATCTACACTAAATCTTATCCCATTATCTACATTACACTTTAAGTTTAAGACATATTTTATTATTAATTCAAATAATATACTTTTGAAACCTTTATTATCTATATCTGTGATGACCTCAAAGTTCAAGTAGTGTTACATGGAAAATGTTAGTTTTATGCTGTGCAAGACTTACTTTAATACAGATTCACTGTTTGGATTCCATTTGTAAAAGAGTAGAATTTAATTCAAGATTTCCTGTGGCTGGCTGGATTTAGAGAGCCACTGTCAGTGCCCTTACGAGCCAGGCACTTTGCAGATTACAAGGCGTTGAAACAAGGACTGAAACAAAGTGCAGTGGCTCTTTATATTTATATTTTACTTGTTTTATTGTTTTCATTGAAAAGGAATTTATTTATTAGCTTCCATTTATCATTAGAACACATTTCATCTTGGAGAAGCTCTGAGGTCTTAAAGCTAATATGGAATTACAGTTTTTTTTTTTTATTTTGAAGATCATATATGAATGACAGTACATTTCATAGAAATGAAAGACAGATGCCTCTTCCTGTCTTTCTTTCTTTTCCTCCTTTGTACCAACCTCTGTGTTAATAGAAAATGCCTTCTGGTGTGGCCATGAGCATGATGGTCTTCAGGAGCCCACACTCCACTGAATGGATAAACAAACAACAGTGACACAGCATCAGGCTTAAGTCAGAGGTAGGATCACCGTCTGTGTAGGCATATGTATGTGGTTTCTTCTTTCTGTCTATGTGGGTGCCTCATAGAAGAGTACATGAATGTAGCTCTTAAATAAAATTATATGCGCTGGGAGCTTAGGACTGAGGAAGAATATTCCAGCTAGATGGAATGGCAAAAATAAAGACATAGAACTACAAAGGTGAGTAGGTGATAAGTTCAAGGGAAATGATAGGAGATGAACCTTGGAAGGCTGGTCTGTGCCACGCTACATGAGGTGATAACTGAGTTTGAATCACACCTGCTAGGCTGGGAACAGCATGGAAAATATTTAAGCAATGTTGACACATGTTGAAATCTGTAAAATAGAAATATAATTACCATTTTGAGGGTGGGTTTGAGGGCCTAGAGGCTTATGTGATTTTCTCCTGCAGAGTTTTAGCTATGATAGCAGAGGAGGTGTTTTCTGCAGTATCTCTTGTGTCACAAAGAGTTCCTACCAGTGTATATTATTGTAAACTACTCAATACACATTTGTTCATTGGATGAATGATGCTACTTATCCCCCTACTCTTAATTAAAAGCTCAACTAGATAACTTTTTTAAAAGAAAAGAAAATGAAAGAAAGGAAGGAAAAAATAAGGTAAGAGAGAACTAAAAATTGGACTATAAGGCAGTGGAAATGGGTAATACAGAGTGTATTTGCAGAACTCGAAGATACATGATTGTGAAGGAAGGAGAGGAGTTGTAATAGACTATTACTTTGACTCCAGGGAAACACACCTCTCAATTTTCATGCCCTTGTGTAGTGCCTTTCCTTGAATCTGAGCTTGGCCATGTGACAAGCATTGGCCAATGAGACATTAGCAAGTGAGATGCAAGCAGAGGCTTGACAAATGCTTACATGTTAGAGATTGTCTTCTTGCTTGGAATACTTGTGGTTAGAATGCACCATCTTGGAACAGCTACCTTGCTATAAGGAAGCCCGAGAAGTGATACAAAGAGATGCACATGAAGGAAAATGGAGATGCAGAGCTTACATTCCCATCTGTGCTCCCAGCCAGTCCCAACACTCAGGCCATTTCGTAACTTCCAACCATCCCCTCACCCCCACCATACCATACAAAACGCAAAAACTGCCCACTCAAACCACCAAATTTTAAGAAAGAGTGATTGGTGGTTGTTATTTTAAGCTGCTATATTTTGGGGTAGTTTGTTACATAGCAAAGTATAACTTCAAAATGAATGAAGAATGGTTTTAATATATGCCAGGTTAATTAGTTGGTGGATTGTGACACCTTCATTTATCTAAGATCACAATGCAAGGAAGTAGTTTGGTTGCTAGTACACTAGACTGTGAATTCTTCAAAGAAAGAATATATATTTTTACTACATTTTGGCAAATAGGTATTCGAAAATATTTGCTGAATGTAATATTGAAAGCAAACCATGCTTATGATGCTATGCCATTTAGCTGCTGCTAAACGGATAACTCTCCATGTGGCTCTGCTTTTTATTTTCGCTTTTGGTTATCATGAACCCCTGTGACCCAACATACAGAATGGTAACAGGAGGTGTAAATACACACACACCCAACACAGACATATATACACCAAAAAAGAAGGGAAAATAAATGTTTGATGAACTGGAGATGGCTAGATCACAACACGTGGGAAAAATTAAGGTCTATGTCACCTGTTAAAAAACTGAAATTAATGAACAAATTTCTGTAACATAAGTCAGACATTCTTTCTATTAAATTTAAGCTAATTTATTTAGAACACCATGTATGGGAACCCCCTATTCAAACCCACAGCTTGTATACTTGGGTAAGAAAATGTGGGTTACCATTAGAATGAAAGGCAAGTGATGTATTTGGAGTTTAGTTATTACTTTCTTGTAAAAATGTGTAATTAAGCAATCCTGGCTGGGCATGGTGGCTCATGCCTATAAATCCCAGCATTTTGGGAGGCCGAGGCGGGCAGATCACTTGAGGTCAGGAGTTCGAGACCAGCCTGGCCAACATGGTGAAACCCCATCTCCACTAAAAATACAAAAATTAGCCGAGGATGGTGGTGCTCGCCTGTAATCCCAGCTACTTGGGAGGCTGAGGCAGGAGAATTGCTTGAACCTGGGAGGCAGAGGTTGCAGTGAGCTCTGCAGTGAGATAATGCCACTGCACTCCAGCCTGGGCGACAGAGTGAGACTGTCTCAAAATAATAATAATAATAATGATAATAATAATAATCCTAAAGAAGTTATGGTGCCCACATAGGGTAGCTTAAGGGTATGTTAGATTTTCAAAGCTGTAAGTTACTCCTATGAAGTTATGCATAATTCTTCCATCTTCATTGCTTCCAATTTGGTCAAGAAAGAAACCCTAGAATCTTGATCATTCTGGAAGAAAAGGGAGAAAAGGGTAAAGTGGTAAAATTGGTTAAATCATTGAAAGATAATGAAAGCCTTTAAAAAAAAATTCTGAAAGTGAAAGCAGCAGGGGGCAGTAGAACATTTTGAGTATGGAACATGGGGAGAAAGGGAACTGGTCAGTGGAGAAGGACGCTGGCGTCTCTGAAGAAATGTTTTCGTTTTATTTTTAAGTACACAGGACTATCTTTTGATCATTACATTTCCTGTTTTCATGATCCTGCAAGCTAGGGATAGTCACCTGTGGTCAATATTAATATCAAATGAAACCTGTCCATTTAGAAAAGTAGCTTATGCTCCTTTCCCAACATCAGTAAGTAGAATGTGCATCTGTGCATAATATATAGCAATTTATATTTTAATTCTCTTTTCTTCTTTTGTATAATGTGGCTTGAAAATCCTAAGATGCAGGGTAGAGGGACTCAAATTAGGAAGCTAGAGAATTATAAGCTAGGTAATCCATTGAGTATTAATTTTTCAATAGATTTATTTCCCTGCAATTTGAGGTCCTTATCCCACTGCATTTTCGTGTGCTATTTTTATTTTGTTTTGTTTTATCAAGTCAAAACAAACCAATTTTTATTTCGTGGAGAAATCTTGCCTCTGTGCCTTTGCCCAGACTGTACTTTTACATAGGATTTCCTTTCTTGTATATCCATGACTCCAAGTTATAATCAGTTCTTCAAAACTTATTTCAGATTCCAGATTATTGGTGACCACTTCTGGTATTTCCCCAACCAAAGAAAGCTGAATCCTCGCTTGCATTCTCCATAGCAGTATCCATGCACTTAATTATAGTACTCAATTTTCTATCTTAAAAAATATATATAAATAAATTTGTATTTTTCTTATAGGATTGTCAACTTCTTGAGTGCAGAAATTCATTTCTCTGATATACACAGCATCTACTACAGTTCCTTTCCTCCCTTCCCTTCCTTTTTACCTCCTTCTTTCCTTCCTTTGTTCCATGTCTCCCTCCCTCCACCCACTCTATTTCTTTCCCTCCCTCCCTCCCTCCCTCCCTCCCCTTCCCTCCCTTCCTCCCTCCCCCCCTCCTTCCTTCCTTCCTTCCTGCCTTCCTTTCTTCCTTCCTTCTTTCCCTGCCTCCCTCTCTCCACCCCCTCTATTTCTCTTCCTTCCTTCCTTAAACTAAGGGTCTTCTTGTCACTCAGGCAGGAGTGCAGTGGTGCCATCATAGCTCACTGCTGCCTTGAATTCCTGTACTCAAGCCATCCTCCTGCCTCAGCCTCCCACGTGGCTGGCACTGCAGGAGCACACCACCACACTCGGATAAATTCTTAATTTTTTTTCATAGAGACAGGATCTCACTTTGCAGTCCAAACTTGTCTCAAACCCCTGACTTCAAGTCCCTCCTTGGCCTCCTAAAGTATTGGAATTATAGGCATGAGCCATTGGGTTCAGCTAGTTTCTTATTCTTATTAGACATTTGATTAATACTTGTTCAATCTATATATGGGGTTACTCTTTTTGAATCTTATCTAAGCTGCATTAAGACATTCAAGACAATGGGGTGAAAGGACAGGAAACTAATATTTAGTAAGTGCTTAAGTGTATACCAGGGACTCTAATTCTTTGCATCTGTTCTTTTAAAATCCTATTAGCAACTGTTTAAAATAGGTAATATTATGTACATGCATTTAAGGACATGAATCTCACAGGCAGTAACTTGCCCAAGCTCACATGGATAGTGTGAGGCGGAACTGGGATTTGAGACCCATTGCCTCTCCCCTGAGCACCTCCAAAGCCAGTGTCGTTTTCACAACACAGCAGCTATTATCCATTTGGTGCTACACATTGCTTTAGGAACTGCTGATTCTACATTGAATAAAATACTCTACTGTCTTTGAAAGACTCACATGCCAGCAAGGAAGAGATTAATTATTATGATTTTTAGTGATAAGTGCTTTAAAAATGTCCTATGGCTACCAGGCCAGGGACCATTACCTGTGCCTGGCAAGAGACGCACTTCATGGAGAGGTGTAGCTTGGACTTGGGAAGTGATGGGGCCTTGAGGGATTAGCAGTTCACCAGGTAGAGATGCTAGAAAGGCCAAGGAAGGAGTCTACCATTCAGAAATGGGATGTCATAGCTCACTTGATCAGCTCAGTGGCTGGGAGTTTGTGTACATGGTAAAACGAGTGGAAAATGCCATCACCTCATTATGGGATCTCTAGAGTGCTCCAAAGTGCCAATAACCTGATGTATTAAATCACATGACAACAGAGGTTTATAGTATATAGATTAGATATCAGAGAAGTGATTTATACTGCAGTGGTAAGGTCAGACAGGAAATATAGGAGGGGAAACAATGTGATATAGAAAGCATGAGCTTTGAAGTCAAATACATGAAGCTTTGAATCTCAGCTCTTGACACTTTTCAGCTACATGATCTTGAAAAGTAATCCAGTTACTTTGAGTATCAGTCACTGCCTCTGTAAAATGGGGATATTAACTACTTCAAAGACTCTTGGTGGGACTAGAGAAGGAATGGAGTACTTAATAGAAGGTAGGTATTTAGTAAACAGAGGCTTATGTATACCCTTAATTTTTGTACATATGGGTATACTTATAAAAATGTTGGTAAAGCAATGCTGTTTCAAAGATCCTATTTTAAATATATCAATATATGAAGTAGTGTCAAGTTTCTAGTTGTACGTATGTACATACAAACAAACATATATTTACCTTTATTTTAATTTAGTGACATTCTGATGCTAAAAGGACATGGAAAGTTCACATGCTTTTCATTTTCTTATACTTACTTGGATGAAAAAGACTATGTCATTCTTCATTGAGTCTTATTTTGGAGGTTTTGAGAATAAGCTTAATTTTATGCCATTCCTAAGGTATTTTAGGATTCTGTCATCAGATTCATCATTATTATCATAATTAATTCAAAATTATAAATGATATGATTCTTCTTGTTTGTAAACCAGTTTCCTTGGTTTTTAGGTATGGTCAATTTAACAATGATACTGTTCCTGTTGTTGAAATAACGTTTACCAAAAGTTATATTCTAGATATTCTTAAATTAAAAGAGTAATATTCTTATTGCAATAAAGTTATTTTTATGTATTTCACAAACAACTTTATTGATTATTGAAAGTTTTTAAGTAAGAACACCAATTATAGCATCCTTTGCGCTAAAATCCTCTAGAGGCTCAGATTTTTACTTTTAGTTTTAGAATAAAACAGTGAAACCTCCTTCTGCTTTTAACAGATCTTTTTTTTTTCCTTTATCCACTCTCTTTTCTTCTTTTATAGCGTCCCTTTTTACCAATTATTTTCATTTCTCTTATTTTTTTAACTTACAACTTTTTATTAGAGCTTTTCCTCTGTCTTCAAATATGCTTAAGATTCTTCTGTCCTCAAAAAATAAAAATAAAAAAGAAGCAACAAATAAAATCCTCTTTACTTGTGTAAGATCCTATTTCTCTCCTCTCTCTAGCTAGACATCTTGATATACTTAATTTGCTATACTAATACCTGATCTTTAAATTAATTGATTGAAAATCCACTGTGATAATCTCACTCAGTGCCCTTTACCGTACTACTAAAGCTCCTTCTACTAACAATCTTTGGTAACCCTCTAGTCTCTCTTTTTTGTTGTTGTTGTTGTTGGTTTTTTTTTTTTTTTTTGAGATGGAATCTTGCTCTGTCACCCAGGCTGGGGTGCAGTGGCGCTATCTCGGCTCACTGCAAGCCCCGCCTCCTGGGTTCATGCCATTCTCCTGCCTCAGCCTCCCACGTAGCTGGGACTACAGGCGCCCGCCACCACGCCCAGCTAATTTTTCTGTATTTTTTTAGTAGAGACGGGGTTTCACCGCGTTAGCCAGGATGGTCTGGATCTCCTGACCTCGTGATCTGCCCGCCTCGGCCTCCCAAAGTGCTGGGATTACAGGCGTGAGCCACCGTACCCAGCCCCTCTAGTCTCTTATCAAATCTGGTGGTTTTATCTTCATCAGCTACTTTGGACAAAATTTACCACCATCTCCTTCTCATACATCACTATTTCCTCAAATTTCTTTCTTACTCTTTTTTAATTTTTCTCATTGTACACATGCTTTCTAGACACGCTTGCTAATTTTCAGGTTTTTAACTACCACCACCAGCTGGCAGCACTAGAGTTTATATCTCTGTCTCTTTTTACTATCTGTACAAACCTGGATGAAACATTAGCAACTCAAATTTAGTCAGCAAAAAACCATTATCTTTCTGTACGCAGTCTTCTCTTTCATCCTGCCAAGAATTTGTTCCTTCTGTATTTCTTTGCAGTTCATAGCACCATCATAACCCGAGTTTCCTAGGGCACCAACCTGGGTATCACACTGAGACTTTTCTCTTATCCCCACATTCAGTAAGCCTTCATCCCTGACAACTTTCCCTCTTAAGTGTCTCTTCTTCTCCTGTCCTGTTTAGCATCGTCCCAGGTTTGCCTTCTCTAGATTATTACATTGGTACTAAATGGGCTTGCTGGCTAGAGGTTATGTATGCTTCCTTTCAGTGACTTTGCCCCAATTGCTGCAGAGTACTCTCTCCCAAACCCACGCCCCTGCAGATCTTTATTCTGGAAGCTCTTTCATATTATTTGGTCTCATTCTGTAACTGAATTTCAAGTAAGTTTCCACTCATAAATCTTTAAATGAAGGGAATGTGGCTATTATTATCTGTGTTTTTAGAGCTTATCACAGTATAGATAATCCATAAATCCTTATGGATAAACTGAACTCAATTTTTTAAATTAATTAATTTATTTATTTTCAGAGACAGGCTCTTATTCTGTTGCCCAGGCTGAAGTGTAGTGGTGCAGTCATAGCTCATTACAGCTGTAAACTCCTGGGCTCAAGTGATCCTCCTGCCTCAGCCTGTCTAGTAGCTGGATTACAAGTTCATGTCACCACACTCAGCAAATTCTTTTTTAAATATTTTGTTGAAATGGAGGTCTTGCTATTTTGCCCAAGCTGGTCTCAAACTCTTGCCCTTATGCAGTCCTCCCACCTTGGCCTCCCAAAGCACTGGAATTTTAGGCGAGGGCCATGGTGCCAGGCCTGAACTCAATATTTTATACCAAAATAATTTTGATTTAAAAAACGTATGTGTGGGAAAAGTTGGGAGCAATTAGAAAACAGTTTTAAACTTTGTATCTAATTTTAAAACCATCCTCTTAAAATAAGATTATCCCTCAGATATTTGTGTTCACAGGTAAATATTTTAGCAATAACTTTTGAAAAATGTGATGAAACAATGTTGAATTTCTTTACATTTTTGTGTTTGAAAGTCAGTGTTATAAATGAAAAATTACATAATCGATGTAACAAGTTTAGTATAGGATTTGGTACACAGTAGATGGTAATTCTGATTTTTATTTAATATAGATTATTATGGAAATCTTTATGAAATTTTGCTACAAAAATGTTTGCATATGTGACCTTACTGGAAGTGAATAGTACTACTTTGGTTTAAAAGTTTTGTTCTTAAGAATAAGAACATTTTAGAGTTATAGAAAATAGTCCAGTCAATGATAATAGCTGTGTGTAACTATTCTAAGTGAGAATGGATTATTCTTTATAGAAGATTTGGTAAATTATACAGAATATTGAGCCTTTATTGTTTGTAAAATTAATTTAATTTTGTTTGAAATATACTCTATTAAGCCACTATAAATGTGTAACCAATAAGCTATCTGAATTAGTATTCAGATGAAAATATATTGAATTTCTCAGGGCTTTCAATATCAGTTCTATTTCTGTGAGCATTTTAGCTTTCTAATACAAGAAATGCAATTTGAATTGTTTACTGCTGCAAGCCACTGGTTATTTTCAGACATAATGGAATAATGGTGTTTAGTCACAATGTGGTATTTTCTAAAAGCACTTGAAATATTTCATAAGATTAGCTAAAGAATTTAGTCCTTTTTTTATGACCATGATAGTTTATGTCTGCAACCTGAGAAGTTTTTATTTTCAGAACAGTTTCTCAGAGTTTTATTTTAAAGAAAATGAAACTTTTTCTTATAAGATCAGATATCAGGTTTCCACTAACTGTGTTAAATATTTCGTTTTAAGTTACAGTATGGAAAATTTGAGTTACTCAGCCAACTCAACCAACTTAGGCATTTTATTGTGAACCAAGAGGAGTGTGAGATAATTATAATCAAAAACTATCATAAATACATGGTGTGATTGTAAATTTATTCTTTAGTGAAATACTGAGAACAGATTATTTTAGATTATCATTTTAAATTTATGTTCACAAAACATTTTCATGAATAATTCATATTGATAAAGTGTTATATATTTTGTAGTTATAAGTAAAATTAAAATATATATTAAAGAAAACATATGGCTGGGTGGAGTGGCTCATGCCTGTAATCCCAGCACTTTGGGAGGCTAAGGCAGGCAGATCACGAAGTCAGGAGATCGAGACCATCCTGGCCAAAATGGTAAAACCCCATATCTACTAAAAATACAAAAAAATTAGCTGGGTTTGTTGGCACGCGTCTGTAGTCCCAGCTACTTGGGAGGCTGAGGCAGGGAAATGGCTTGAACCCGGGAGGTGCAGGTTGCAGTGAGCTGAGATTGCGCCATTGCATTTCAGCCTGGCGATAGAGTGAGACTTTTTCTCAAAAAAAAAAAGAAAAAAAGAAAAGAAAACATATTTTAGAGTAGGGCTTTTAATTGATATTTTAGTTCTTTAAATGGCAAATATAAAATAGATTTTCTTGCTCTTATTATTATTTTATCCTAAAGTGATTTTCATGGGGTTTTGTCTATAAGAAATAGAAATAAATTTTATGCTGTGTGATTATGTCAGAATTTGACACAATAAAGATATATTTCAGTTGTATGATTGAGTTAACTGTTTCTAGGCTTGAGGGAGAATTTTGCTTGTAAACGGTATTAATTTGGTAAATCGCATTGTACTGTAGTCTCTTGTCACATTTGTTGGCTTTCTGTAAAAAGTGGCTGTATTAGTCTGTTTCTGCATTGCTATAAAGAAATACCTGAGACTTGGTAATTTATAAAAGAAAAGAGGTTTAATTGGCTCAGAGTTCTGCAAGCTGTAACAGAAGTATGGCACTAACATCTGGTTGGCTTTTGGTGAGGCCTCAGGAAGCTTACAGTCATAGCAGAAGGCAAAGCTGGAGCAGGCACATCACATGGTAAGAGAGAGAGTAAGAGAGAGTAAGAGAGAGGGAGGCAGATGCCATATGTTTGTAAACAACCAGCTCTCATGAGAAGTCAGAGCCAGAATCCACATCACCAAGGGGATGGTGCTAAGCCATTCATGAGGGATCCACCCCTGTCATCAAGTCACCTCCCACTAGGCCCCACCTCCCACACTGGAGGTCACATTTCAATGTGAGATTTGGAGGCAACCAACATCCAGACCACATGAGTGGCTTTCTGATTACTTTCTGCCTTCTTTTTTTCTTTTTTAGTATATCCACTTTACTGTTTGTATGTGTTAAAAGCAGTGGTCCCCAACCTTTTTGGCACCAGGGACTGGTTTTTGGAAGAAAGTTTTTCTGCGGAATGGGTGGGGGATTGTTTTGGGATGAAACTGTTCTGCGCTAGATTCTCATAAGGAGTGTGCAACCTAGATCCCTCGCAAGCACAGTTGGCAAAAGGATTTGTCCTCCTATGACGATCTTACGCGGCTGCTGATCTGAACACGAGGTGGCGCTCAGGCGCAATGCTCACTTGCCTGCTGCTCACTTCCTCCTGGGCAACCCGCTCCTCACAGGCCATGGATCAGCACTGGTCCAGGCCCAGGGGTTGGGGACCCCTGTGTTAAAGTCCATGTTCTTATAGCCATTTTTAAGATTACAAAGATAAATATTTTTATCTCTTATGACTGCAAATTGTATATCATAGACTGTTTCTCAATCCAGGAGCAATTAAAGTTGTACATTAGGTAATAAGCGTTTTTCTGCCAACCCCATATTAGGAATACGTGGTAATAAAACAGGACAACACAGAGTAAAGTACCTGTTTCTGGTGTCAGAAACAACTGACATATTCCAGCTCTCTATTTTTTGGCTGTGTTATCTTGGGCAACTTTCTGAGTTTTAATTTTCTTATCTGTGAAATATAAACAATTAATGAAATGAGATAATGTTAAGATCTGATAAGGATTAGAAACACCAAATGATAGCAAAGTACAAACAACCTTCTTTCCCACTTGGGAAACATATTTCACAGTTGTAGAGGTTTATGTATATATACACATACACACACTTACTCAACGGTTTGATATATTGAGTAAATGTATCTGTAGGTATTTACTGAGTTCCTGATTGCCAGGGTCTGTTCTAGGTTTCTGAGATACATGACTTAACAAAACAAAACCTCTGTCCTTGTTGAGCTTAGTATTTTAGAAAGCGAATATTTCAAGTTTTCCTTTCATGTCATTAATATTTATTTTAAAGCATTCTAGCAGTATTGGCTGTCTATATTCTTGGCTCACAATATATTCATATTCCCATGAACTAATGGGAAGAAGAAAAAAATAGGACAGGATAAAAGTTAGTTGTTTTTCATATGAAAAGAGGTCTTATGACTTTATTTAAAAAGACAAACAATATAAGGGAAATTGAAAAAATGATGTTAACAGAAAATTCACAAAGAACTGCAGATGGTCAATAAATTCATGGAAAGCTGCCCAAACGTACTAGTAATTAGGGAAATAATAAAAGCAAATAAAACCATGGATACCCTTTTTTCCTGCATAAAATTAGCAGAAGGGAAAAATGTTAATAATGCCTAGTGTTGTTAAAGGTGTGGGGAAAATAAGCACATTTCTACATAGGGATATGAATTGTAATTTTTTTGGAAAGCAATGTGTATTACCTAGTAAAATTAAAAATTATAAAAATGTGATCATACCCAAGGTTCTGCATTTTTAGTCATCTATCTTAGAGAGATGAAAGTACCAATATATGAAAGTGTGTCTTCAATACTGTGTATATTATTATTTGAAATGACAAAAAGCTAGGAATAAAACCTTAGAGTTTCTCAATAAAGAGACATTTCAAGACAGAAGTACCAATATATGAAGTTTTGCCCAGAAGGCATAATGTTTTCATCCATGCTTGTGAGAACAAGGACTGCAAAAAGTCATGAATATTCATCAACAACAGAGTAGTTCAACAAATTCTGATGAACTCAAAGTACACAGCATTAGGTAGATATTTCAAAGATAAACTAGAGTTGTTACCATTGACCTAGATGATAGATATCTGTGATATCTTAAGTGAGAAAAGCAAGTAGGCTTGTGATGTGCTTATTATAAGCCATTTGGTTTTAAATTTGAAGATACTTTATGAACATAGAAAAAGAAGGGGAAGAATGTGTATCAAATTGTAAATATTTTTCACTTCAATGTGGAGGTTGTTGAAGGGAGAAGGGAAGGAACACTTGACTTTCTTCTGTGTGATTTATTTATTTTCTCATTGATAAAATTATCATAAAGAAAAAACATAAGAAAGTTAAAATTTCAAGCTGTTAAAAATGTTCTATTTAGGGTAGCATTGGCATATGTCTTACAGTAAAGACAGTACAGAGTTCTACAGGAACTCTTTACATTAGGTAGTAGATGTTTAGTAAATATTTCTGTCACTCATTAATTGAAATATATTGAGAACTCTATAGCCATGGGCTTTTAATACATACACACACATAATCTATGATACATTTATTGTGTATTCTGTGTACTTATTACATATTAATTTATATTTATGATATTTTGAGGGCCATTACATCTAAGGTACCTTTATCTATACATGATTTTCCTACTTACTTTGCAGTTTTATTTTCTTGGTAGTGATAGTGAGCCAGGCAGGGATAGTAATACTCCACAATAAAGACACTTTCCTCTGGCCTCCTCCCAGATTCCAAAAATGTGAGCTAGGCAAAACATAAAGAACTTTATGCATTCATTCACTCCGTTATTCTAAGGTTTATTGCTTGCTAAGTCTTGTGGGAGGAAAAAAGATTTATTCAAAGAGATTTATTCAAAGGTCTTTTACCTACAAAGAGTTTACACTTCTGCAGGTTATAAACGTGTCATCAATTATTTGGCACTTAATTTTTATTCTTCAGCTTAGATTAAGGTTTTATTACATACTTATCAACTACTACACAAAAATCAAAACCCCTCCATAGTTAACTTTTAAATACATCCTCAGTAAAGGAGACAAGACAAGAAATTATTTCACAGGAAATATTTACAAAAATTATAGTCAAGACATAGGAGACAATTTAGATATGCTACACTATAAAAATGGCTACCATGGGTATTTTGCTTGTTGGATCCCAGTATATTTGGTCTTTATTTTAGTTTAACAGGTCTCACATAAAGTCATCTACTAAAAACACTTCCATGTAAAAAACTTTAAGTCCAGAATTCTAAGCAGAAAAAGAAAGCATTCTGATTAATTCACAGGAATCTCTGTGAAAGTATTGCCTTTTATTGTATTTATATATAAATATATTTTATATATTTGTAGTATATCTATATACTCATATGTGAGAAATATGATACCAGAAAAGCTACTATGAATTATTTTACCTATACATTAGTTGTTGGTACATTATGCATTTTTAATTCTTGTGAGTATATTTGGGTAGCATTATTATATTCCTGGCAAGGCTTGAGCTTTTTTTTTTTTTTTTTAATCTCCAGGGATTCTTCCTATTTTCTAATTCAGTTCATTGTTCTTGGTTTACTGTGAGCAAGGAAAGCAAATAATCAAGCTGGCTGAATTATGTTTAAAATAAGTATGAATAAACCCAGAAGGAGGACCTGCAGTATTCTATGTGTAAAACACATGGGATTAGTGGGAAAAAAATGTGTGAAATATTTTGACTGTTTGAAAGATTTAAAAAAAAATGTATCGTTTGGTTTACTTACTAGTTCACAGCCATATTTTGAAGAGTTAAAGTTGTCAGATGGTTTGCTTCTGGATGCATGACATACATAGGAGAGTAATATCTCCTTGAGTTTATTAACATGCTACAATTCATGAGACTTTTTCCCCACATACCTGTTTGTCACGCAATATTAATGATGTCACGGTATATTTACATTTAATTTATATAGACAAAAATGTTTCACTGTTGAACTCATATTTGTTAAAATGAAAGGAAAGAAAAAAAAACAAAACAGAGACTTCAATTTCCTATATTTTAAGGTACCAAAGCACTCAATCTTTAAGTAATAAGAATTACAGTAAGAGCCTAGAGCATAGCAAATTCCATAGGCAGTTTATTAAAATACGTTCAATTATCTGAAACTTTTGTAGTCCTTAGAAGGCACTGTGAGAATTAGAGGTGCATTAGCTGCAGTTTCAGTCAGACCTGAGTTTGAATCATTGCTCTTTTATTAGGTTCTCTAAAGTGAGTTATCTAAGGCTGAACCTCAGATTCTATGTCTGTAAAATGGGATTTAAGCACTGAACTTCTAAGTTTGTTATGAGGAATAAATGATCGTTGTCAAGTAGCTCTAGCCTAGGCCTAGGGTTTGTTCCTGTCAGTAACTGGTGGTTTCGTGCTTAGTTATCATATGCCAAAATTGTGTATAATGAGTTACTACTACAAAGGCCAAAGCTTGACCCTGGCTGTAAGAATGCATTTTTCAAAATCATTAAAAAAAATTCTCATTAGAGGATAAAAGAACAAATACTGAGAGAATCCTAAAGAATCTACATCTTCTTGTTGTGACTGATTCTCAACCAAAGGAAAAGGAATTTTAAATAAAGGATTTCCGTTGGATTTCTAGCCTCATAGAAGAAACATTTTCCAAAATGCTGATATGTTTTAATTTAATGATGTGCTATTTGGGGTCCATTTTTTGTACATTCATCATGATTCTAAAACTGAGTTTGGATGAAAAGCATGTAGTGCTTGCCTTGTTCTTACATCAGAAGAATTTTTTCTTTTGTCCATTTTATGCTTGTTTCCAAAGGCTTAAAATGAAAGCTTTGTTTCTGCAATAATGGCTTAGTGTAGGCTTACATTGTTGATCCCCTCAGTAGATGCAATGTAATCCACTTTGGTAATGTGAATTTTTAAACAATCATCGGCCTCTGCCATTAACCCTTCTCTACTAATGATAATACTCTACAAAAACTACAAAGAAACTCGGGCCTAGCTTAACATTAGACTTGGAGCGCACTTAGCTGAATTTGCATTTCTTATTTTAGCAGCAGTGAATTGCTGAGCATATGTTGAACTTCATCAATACCAAAAGTAGAATAGGTGATTGTGAAACTAATGTTCAAGTGCAAGCATTCAAACACAAACACGGGAAACTAGAAGAAAATAATGATGAAACGAATTAAAAGTGCTTTCCAGTCCAAAATTCCCCTTGAAGGGGCTTCGGCTGCTGTTGCTTTTTGCAATATTTTTTAACTTGACCTGTTGCTTTGCCTAGTTCATTGTAGTGCAAATGTCTCAAATAAAGCTGTACATGAGTCATTTTTTTTTTCCTTCTCAGTTCAGGCTACTTGGATAATAGCTCACTTTGAACACAAGCATGGGAACCTATTGAATGTTTCCTGCATAAAGCCTACAGAGCTTTGCTCAGTAGCTTGACATGTTTCTTTAGGAGAGAGAAATGGTAAATTAGCTAAGAGTAATTTTATTCCATGACTTATTTCCAAACTAACTTTGAGAACACATTTCCACTTAGTGTTTGGATTCCACTCTGGGGACTTAGAACTAAGGCTTCTTACGTATGGTTAAGTAATATATATGGTGGACGACTAAGTTAAGATGTTCCTTAGAGACTTACAGACATTTAAAGCTTTACCTAAAGTAGAGAGGACTTTACTGCAACTCCTATTGAAGCTGCAGTACTGTATGCCTTCAGGGCTGTGGATTTAATAAACAAAAGATCTGTCACCAAGCTTGGTTCACAGTAGGGGGTAGATGTAATTATATACTTTAAAGGGGAAAAGACTGTTGTTATTATTTTACATTTATTGAGTGCCAACATTTTGCAATGTGCTGTACCTAACATAGAATTAGATACAGTCCTTGCCCAGTGGACTATCTATTTAAATTAGACACAATCTAAATATTTCTCTTAAGTAGTTCCTGTGTTTTCAAATTTGTTACCCAGTGCATTGTATGAGTGTACAAAAGTATTATTGTACTTGCAAATGTTATTTAAAAGTATAAAGACTTTTAAAGACAGGTGGTGAAATAAGATGTGATTATTAGACTATAAAATTGCCCATGTTTTTCAGGTCTCTTCCTTTAACAATTATTATAAAACTAAATTTGAAATGAAAAGCAGGAAAAGTATTAAATTTAGAAAATGATGGATGCATCATATTGATTTTTACTTTGGAAAAAAATGGCAGTGTAACAATAATAGCACTTGTTTCTTGCTTAACTAGATTTGGAATTATATTTATTTGTGTGGCTTTTAAGTAATTCCAGTATGGAATTCCACAAGAGTCAAGATCACATTTTCTAGCAGAGTACATTGCACCTAATAGGCATTCAGTAAAAACTGTTAAAGAGTGAATGAAATGAGTTTGCAAATATATTTCCATCTTAGTTATCGTTTTCTCAGGACTCTTCTGATTTTAGAGTCGGAGGAGGCAGTGCTGGACTGGCTTTGGGCCAGCACTAAAAAACAAAACAACAAAAAACAAAACATCCCCAAACCAAAACACCTTCCTGGGAGTATCTTTGAATAGCCCTGGTTTGGAATGCATTCTTTCTAATAAAGATGTTTCTTGTCTCTCAGCAAGAAAAAGCATGACTACCCAGCAGATCTCCGAGGCCCGTGAGAGTCCTTAGAGCTGTCCTGATTCTCGTCAGTGATCAAAGGATCTTTTCACACTGGATTCCTGGTTTCCAGGGATGTAGTCACTGTACAGTGCAGTCAGTTTACTGGTCTGGTGTGTAGTCACACACAATTCTTACCATCTCTATTATAAGTCAGGCTGATATTAGGGGAAAATCTACAGATAAACATGAAGAAGAATCTGTAAGTTGATATATTTATGTATGTGTCCTGGATATTGTGACTATTTTATACCAACTGCTATATTCCCAGCCCCAACATTCTCATTCAGTTTCTTCTTGGTCTTAACAGCGCACATCAGTTCCCAGTTGCATGACTATAGCTATTCATTCAGCAGACGGAAACAAGGATCCTTGGTATCATGGTGGAATCACTCAGCTTTCAGTTTGACTCTCTGGACTCCCATTTACACTGTGTTATCTAAGTTACTCAACTTATTCTGAGCCCCAGCCTCCTTAGATGTAAAATGCAGAAAACAGTTGTACTGAACTTGTCTTCTGTTTGCTTATCACATACTCACTGTTCTCCCTGCCTCTTGTCTAAGATTGTGTTCCAGAAATGCATTTGTCATGTTCTCGTCACTGAATCTGATAGTCTCTTCAGCCCCTTCCCTTTCCTTATCCCCACTATTCCCTTTACTCATCCCTGTTTTGTCACTTAACGGAAGGATTTTCCTGGACAGTTTTAAGCTCCTTTCACTCTCCCCTCCTCTTTCACTAATATCACAAAGAGATTAAGTGTTAACTGTTACATTTTTGTACAGGATGTACAGGTCTGCATAGCCCACTCCAACCTCTATCTCAAGCTTTATGCCTTTCCTCTCCAACTCTGTGCTAGAAAGGTTCATCCTTCTGTTTTTGAGACAACTCCATCAAACACATAAAAGCTAAATTTAGGCCAGGTGCAGTAGCTCATGCCTGTAATCCCAGCACTTTGTGAGGTTGAGGCAAGCAGATCACTTAAGGCTAGGAATTCAAGACCAGCCTGGCCGACGTGGTGAAATCCTGTCTCTGCTAAAAATTAGCCAGATGTGGTGGTGCGCATCTGTAATCCAGCTACTTGAAAAGGAGGCGGAGGTTGTAGTGAGACTAGATTGCGCCACTGCACTGTAGCCTGGGCGACAGAACAAGACTCTGTCTCAAAAACAAAACAAAACAAAACAAAAAAACGAAAGCTAAATTTACCAGCTCTCCTCAAAACCAGTGTCTCCTCTTGCTTTTCCTGTTTCTGTTAATGATCCCAAATTTCTCCAAAGAAGCCCAGGCTACACATCACTCAGTCACTGGATAGTCAATTACCAAAGTTCTGCAGATTTTCCCACCGCACCATCTTTCATATTTGCCACTTCTCTTGTTTCCTCTGTGGCTGGCCCTCACTAACGTTTAGCTCCCCTGCTAGCAGGAAACTCTTCAGGGGCTATACCATTTCTAAGTCTTAAGTAAAAATAGGAGTATATGAGTAAATAAGGAGCCATAAAATTCAAGCTGGTGTGTAGGACCCCAGTGACTAGCTTCTGACCCAGTGGCCAAGAGATCTAAACACATAAAGATCACTTCCTGACTCTAGAGCTCAAGCAGGCTGCAGAAATGAGATGCCTTTCTGAGAGAATCCAGGAGAAGTACTGTGTAGTACTGGTTCACTGCTTTGGAACCATGCGGGAAAATTCATAAAGTGGGTAATGCATGGGAGCAAGTGCCTCTTTGTGTTCCTAGTTGGTGCCACTTTACGTTAGACCTTACCGCCTCATACCCAGATTTTTCTATTAGTCACTTTCATTTTGCATTCTCTCTCCCTGCAAATTATCTGCCAGAATCATTTTATTCAAATCTGATTCCTAAACTCCTGTTTAAACTTTATCAGTGGCTTGATCCTTCTGAAGAGACAGTGGTTCTCAAGTGTGGCTTTCAGACCGGTAGTGTGAACATCATCTGGGAATTGTTAGAAATGCAGACTCTCTGGCCCAGACCAGATCTGCTAAATAAGAATCCGGAGGGGTGGGGTCTTGCAGGTCCTGCTTTAACAAGACCTCCAGTTGATTCTGAGGCACTAACAACTCATTGAAAAGCAGTGCTTTAGCTAAGATAGTTATAAACATAGCTGGGCTTTTAGCATCCTACTCAGTGCAGGCCAGCCAGATTCCAGACTTGTATTTCCTGCTTTCCTCTGTCACCAGAACCTCCGTTTCATATGTGAACTGCCAAATCTGAGACAGGTTTCAGTCCATTTAAGAAGTGTATTTTGCCAAAGTTAACTACGTGCACCCATGACACAGCTTCAGGAGATCCTGATGACATGTGTCCAAGGTGGTCGGAGCACAGCTTGGCTTTAGACATTTTAGGGAGACATGAGACGTCAGTCAACACATGTAAGATGAACATTGGTTCGGTCCAGAAACGCAGGACAACTTGAAGCAGAAGAGGGACAACTCGAAGTGGGGAGGGGTCGTCAAGGTCATAGGTAGATAAGAGACAAATGGTTGTCTTGAGGCCCCCAAATTTATTTTCCTTTCACTCATAATTTAGCCCTTTGTGAAGGCAGACTCCTCTGTGCTTATCAGGTTTTTCATAATTTTGAGGTTTTTTTTTTTTTTTGCTTCTTTAATCCAGCCATTTTTTCACTGTCTGTGTTTATGCCTCACTTCCATGAATCTCTTCTGAAGTGAAATCCTATAGTATTTATACAATAGCAATACTATTTAAGAGTGGTCATGCATTATTCCCTTTGATCATTATACTTTATGTCTTATGCCCCAAAATAAGCTCTAGGAAAAGAAAGTCAGTGTCTCTGCCCCATTTTAATTCCCTGCACTGTCTAGCACAGGGCTTCTTTATAGGTTTCGATGATGAATTTCAGGACTATGGAGACTAATGGTATTGAACACTCTGGGCTCTTTATTACTCCTTGTCAATACAGCTTCACCTTCTAACCGCCAGCTCTTATGGACACTGTTTGTAAAAGGAGTCTTCTACATCAGTGGATTAGTTGAGTACTATTTTAAAAATGCTTCAGAGTTTGCAAAGTACCTTCATAGAAATATGTCATTAGATCCTCATCACAACCCTGTCATATAAGTGCTTTTATTATCTCCATTTTTGCAGACAAAGGAACTAAAACAGGTCATGTTTAAAAGTACTGCTCTCTGTGTGAGAGTGGAAAGACTATGGTGGTTAGAGCAGGAATCTCCTATCTAGGCAAAGATAGTAAAAATTTCAGTTCCTTTTGTAAACAATTTCAGCTAAAAAACGTATTGTAACCTTGGATATGCAGGGTATTTATTCGTATCAAGATTCCGATATCTTGCTTTCCAGGCAAAAGTAAACCAACCTTTTCAGTTAACTGTAGTTGAAGAGAAAAGAGTGGATTCTATCTTTGGATGAGGATGTTAACATTTAAAGGATTGGAAACAATGATCAGAATAAATGCTTATATGTGCACACATGTATATTTAACATTAATGGCAGAGCTTTAAATTGAATTGAAATCAATTTATTGAATGAATCAGATTCAAAAGACTTTATAAGAAATGTTATCATTAAGGCAAATACACATGGGTATCAGTCTAAATCTGATCTTTTTTTTTTTCCCGAGATTTTTCGCAAAGGAAGTGGAGGAAGAAAAGAGTAGAATATAACATATATAATACCGGCCTTCAGCCACAATGCTACTTACCCTTAACCGTCTAAGGAAAATAAATATATATTATGTTCCAATTCAGTTATCTGTAGCCTGTAGTTAGAGATAGAAAACATATCACATTGGGCAGAGTCTAAGATTGGCATAGGAAAAAGCAAACTTGTATAAGCTAAATCAAGTTATGTCACTTGAACTACCATAGATAGTTTCTGATTTTTCCTCTTTAAATATCCCCATGTGCCTTGCACAGTATATTGCTTATAGAATGTGTTCAATTTGTACTTACTAAATTATTTGATGTATACCTAAAACAAAATTTTTAATTTGGAAGTTCATAACATGATCCTGAAGGCACTTTGGACAATTTTTGATTAATGACAACTAAAAATTTTCCAGGCAGAGCACTTAAAAATAAACACTTACAAATGGGGAAGAAATAATAAGATTGTGAACACTTGCGGGGTAAAATCGAAAAGCAAGTCGAGAGCATAGGAGTGGAGAAACAGAGCTTACTGAAGTGTAAGGCTGGGCAGTCATCACAGCACAAGCAAACCAGACTGAGGACGGAATCGTGTGACACTTGAGATCCCTGCGATAGAGTCTTTGGAGCCTGGGCATGACACAACCAGCTTGCTATTTCGACGACCCCAGGGCATTGAGGCAATGTATTGGTGAGGTGCTGATGTTGTATTGGTGAGGTGCTGATGTTGTACTGATGAGGTGCTGATGTTGTATTGGTGAGGTGCTGCTGTTGTATTGGTGAGGTGCTGATGTTATATTGGTGAGATGCTGCTGTTGTATTGGTGAGGTGCTGCTGTTGTGTTGGTGAGGTGCCGATGTTGTGTTGGTGAGGTGCCGATGTATTGGTGAGGTGCCGATGTTGTATTGGTGAGGTGCCGATGTTGTATTGGTGAGGTGCTGCTGTTGTATTGGTGAGGTGCTGATGTTGTATTGGTGAGGTGCTTTGTTGTATTGGTGAGGTGCTGATGTTGTATTGGTGAGGTGCTGATGTTGTATTGGTGAGGTGCTGATGTTGTATTGGTGAGGTGCTGATGTTGTATTGGTGAGGTGCCGCTGTTGTGTTGGTGAGGTGCCGATGTTGTGTTGGTGAGGTGCCGATGTATTGGTGAGGTGCCGATGTTGTATTGGTGAGGTGCTGATGTTGTATTGGTGAGGTGCTGCTGTTGTATTGGTGAGGTGCTTTGTTGTATTGGTGAGGTGCTGATGTTGTATTGGTGAGGTGCTGATGTTGTATTGGTGAGGTGCTGATGTTGTATTGGTGAGGTGCTGATGTTGTATTGGTGAGGTGCTGATGTTGTATTGGTGAGGTGCTTTGTTGTATTGGTGAGGTGCTGATGTTGTATTGGTGAGGTGCTGATGTTGTATTGGTGAGGTGCTGATGTTGTATTGGTGAGGTGCTGATGTTGTATTGGTGAGGTGCTTTGTTGTATTGGTGAGGTGCTGATGTTGTATTGGTGAGGTGCTGATGTTGTATTGGTGAGGTGCTGCTCACCCCGACCAGGCCATTTCCCTGCTCTCTTTGCCACTGGTGTTAAAGCAGAGGAAGTGATTATAGAGATATCCTTTTAAAATTCTTCCTTAAAGTAACAGAACGATGTAACCAAAGGGTAAAAACCTGCAAGTCCCGAATCATTGCTGAAAATGGAATCAGGAATTGAAAAGACATGGGAAAGAGATCTGTTGTACAGCGTGATGACTATAGTTGATGACAATAAATTATTTTCTTGAAAAATGCAAAGACGGTGGATACTGCATTCTCACCACAGAATAACCATGTGATGTAGTTCGTGCCTTTGTTAACTAGCTAGATTTAACCATTCCATAATATATATACTTCAAAACATCATGTTGTAAATGATAAATATATGCACTCTTATACAAAGGACACAAAGGAACTGTTGAAGGTGGTGGATGTGTTCATTACTTTGATTGTGGTGATGGTAAACACAGATGTATGCATATGTCCAAACTCCCCAAATGTGCATCAGATTGGTGCAAAAGTGCCACTTTTAATGGCAAAAACTGCAATTATTTTTGCACCACCTAATATGCTAATTATATTTTGCTTTATGGTCTAGTTTTCAACTATATCTTAATAAAGCTGGAAAAGAAAAGCCATAGGAAATCAGGCAGGCTTTTTCTCACCCTCACCTCCTCTTCCTACTTCTCTCCCTTTCCTTTTTGCTTTCGCTTTTCTTCCTCTCCCTCCTAAGCTCTTTTTCCCTCCTACTTTCTACTTTCTCACCCCTCACCCTTTACTTCCTCTGCTTTTTTCTACCCTCATCTTATCTTTCACCATATGCAAAATCAAGCAATGGTGGAAGATGACTTTCAAACTACTCTCAAGTTGATCTCACTTCTGCTCAAGGGAACAGCCTAAACCCAGTAAGAAGACTCAGAACAATGCTCTTGGAGAAAAATATCTCTGGGACAGCTTTAGTTTTATGACCAACTCTGAGCCACTCAACTGTGGCCAATGACAAGATTAGTAGTAAATGCAAACCCACCACAATGTACTGTAGAAGGTCAGGGGTGGGGTGGGGGTGGGGGGTGGGTAAGATGGAATAAATCTTAAAAAAAAAAAAAAAAAGAATAGAAAGTAGAAAAAGGCTGGGCTTAATAAATGCCCTGGAAAATACCTGCAACATTAACAAATGCCCTTGAAAATACCTACACCATTCATTCTTAACATTCTTACAAATTTTTGCATCAGATTACCAAAAGAGCGCATACCTAATACATGTACTTATTTTAAAGCACTGCTTTTATGTAAGTATGATCAAATATTTTGCCCTAACTTCACCAAAGTTTGTTTTCAGAAACAGCCCTATCTAGAACATTTGAATTTTGTTTTTGCTAGAAAGGACACCATTCCTTCATCATACTGTTTGCTGTCTTTCATATAAATATCAAAACAATAAATACCTCTCTGAGTTCAAAGCCAGAAAAAAAAAGCTCTTGATGAGCTAGTGTTTCTTTTTTTATAGTTGACCATAATTTTATACATGCAATGTGACCAATAAATATTTGCTTCGTGGTGGAATACAGTGATGAAAGAAATATACTTTATTTAGCCCTCCTCTGTCAGCCAAAAATTTAATGCTTAGTTTTGTGTTAAATGGCAGTGGCTTTTCTCAGTTAAGTGTTTCTAGTATATTCTTGTTCACCCTGATTTACTATTTTAATGCTCTTTTATGATTTTCCTCTGTCTGTGCCCTTAAAAAATCTGTTTTGGAAGATGCTGGAGTATAAATAGCATAGAAAGTGAACTGCATATTCTGACATTTACAGTTCTAAGGATAATTCTATTTTAAGGATGATTCTGTCTGCAAGTAAAGTTATTAGATATCTATATACTATATATTTTAGACTAATTTTGATTGTCATATACCTTATCTCAGACTCTAGTGTGTCTTGTTTTTTTTTTTTGTTGTTTTTCTTCCCATAAAAACATGTCTCTTTTTACCCAAGAATGTGTAATGACTCAGTTTGACTTAGTTTATTATTAAATTGATGTTTCAAAGGGCATTTGATTCTTCTGAACCCTTCCATAGGCCCTAAATTTTCTTAATTGTACCAAATCCCATATGGATTTCTATACTCCAGAAAGTGTGGCTACCCATCTTGCTCATTTCCAACTTTGTGCTTTTATTTTTTCTGCTTCTTGTTGCATGTGCTTGCATTTTTTTTCCTTGGTTTTTCAACTACTCCACTTCTGCCTTGTCTTTCAAAGGCTAGCTTAAGACTAACCTCTTTTGGTAAGACTTACTTAATGAACTCTAAGTGACTCTTATTCTGAGTCTTCTTGGAATTATCTACTCAGTTTTTGTTCTATTAATTTGCCCTTGTTTGTTTGACATGTTGAAAGCATTCTGAAACCTTTTTTTTTTTTTTTTAAGTACATGAATGAGTTCTGGCTCCAGTTAGAAAATTTGATAATTGTTTCTTAGAATGTGTCTTCCTTTCCTTTTTTTATTTTCCCCAAACCACAGAGTTTAATGTGCTCATTAAATAATATTGGCTCCCTAATTCTTAGAAAGCATAGAATATTGATTATGTTTGTCGTAGCAAACATTTTATTAGGAAATAAGATAATTATTTTTGTAAAATTTAAATTTCATCTTAAAATTGTGAAAGTCATTTTTGTTGTAGTTATACATTAAAGCATCCCAAACAGCAGGTTTCTAAGCTAGTTTCTTTGTTTCCCTCCTATTATTCATATTCTTTCCAGATTGAGGCATATGGCTTTAATTATCAAGTATATGCTGAGGATATGCAGAGCTACAGCTTTTTTCCTGACTTTTCTAATGAAGCCAGTTCCTAACAGCAACATTTGCCAGAATATTTTGTTGTATTATGACATTAAACATGGGCCAGCAGAGGTCTGGCTAATTGAGAATGATACCTTTCCCCTTCCAACTGCTTATTTACTTTCCACGAAGCTAATTTAGTTCAGTTATAAAATGAAACCTCATAATCCAGTGTAAATGAGTTTGTTCACATAATATCAATTGCTAGGATGGGGGAAATCCTAAAAATAAATAAATAAAAATTCCAAAAAAGTTATTTTCAAAAAATTAATAAATGCAGCTTTGTTGCTTTTATTTACTACCTGCAAGACTGGAAATGACATAGAGTAATTGTTTTTCTTCCTTCTTTTAATAATTGGCAAGCATTATTTGTAATTAGTGGGTAAATTGCTTATAGGCAAAGACTTGCTAAAGAGCTTGAAAATCATAATTTTATTTCATTTCACTGGAAAATAGAATTATTTCTTATGTGAAGTGATAAAATTTTTTAAACTTTTATAACTCAAGTAATAAATATTACAGATATATTTTATGCTTATGATGTATGAAAACTTTAAAACTATTTGAAGCCATACACACTTGCCACCACTGTCCATTCCATTAATTATCGTCATCCATCTCCTTTGAATTACGGCACTCTGATTTCTGTCAAAGCAGAACCTGTGTTGCCTATTTCATACATGTTGAAAATCTAAATGTTGTTTGCAAATTTGGACCTTTGAATTTTGCTCTAATGGCTGCATACTAATTTTATGAGCAATGCCAATGACTATATGGAACATGATGCCTTTGGCTTTTAGAGCATATTCTACATCAATAAGTTATGCAATGGGAGAGTCAACAGGACTCCTGAGAATGCAGTGGTCATCAAAGTGTGTTCTAGGGAACGTAAGAGTTTCTTAGAACTACCCTACAAGGTTTCTGGGAGAAGAAGAAGGTTATTGGTCAAGTTAGAATGTCCATTTCAGTTCTTTGAATGTTTTTAAACAAAATACAGATTCAAATTGTAAGTAAATTTTGAATACCACTGAGTTCAATAACTTCTTTTGTAGATAAGAAATTATTCAAACAAGTAATTTGATGAATGACACACAGGAATATTTTGCTAATGCTTGAATTTGAGCAAGTACTATAAATTCTTAGAGGATTTATCTTTCATTGCAAGTCGAATAAAATTCGCTCCATAAAGATGTGGAATCTATTTTGATATTTTAATGTTAAATAATTAGTTTTTGAATTTAAAAGGTGGAAAAGTACCAAACTCCTAAAATTTGCTATAAGGTTCAAAAACGTTAGTTAATGTGCTCCATATTGTGTTTGTAGATTTTCTAATTTGTAGTCTTTATCTAGCTCTAATTGCCAGTTTTGCTGCAATAAAAAGAATAGAATAAGAGGTTTACAATTTGAAAAAAAAATTATATTTGAAAATTGAGTGTGGGTATGTGGGACTTCAAGAAAAATATTTTTTAAATGTTATTAGATTTTACTTATATCCTAAGCACTCTACTGTATATTGTGGATTTAAAAATGGAGTCAAATAAGGACTCTACAATTAAAGAATTCACAATTCAACAGAAGTGACAATTTAAATATAAACTGTGGTACGACGATGATGCTGTTGTAATGGATAAGTAACTTTCAACTGGGCCTTGAACTGAAAATGAGAATGTTCCAAAATAAATGTGTGTATGTACATGTGTGCACACGTGTGCACATGTCTGTGTGTCTGCATGTGGGAGCGTGGAAAGTAGGGAGAGAAGAGAAAGGCAGAAGAATGACAGACAGACAGAGATATTGATTAATTCATGATGATGTTAATCAAGTTATGGAAGCTGGAGAATAGGACAGAATATGGGGACATTTGAGTCACAGATATCTTCAGCTAACGAATGTCCACTAGATAGAAGATAGCTTAGCATTCAGGCAAGTAGTTAAGCTGTGGATAGTTACCTATTTATTCATTCATTCACTATATATTATAGGGTGTTAACTGTGCCTCAGGCATTGTAGTAGGAACAATATTAGGGAAGGAAATACGTAAGTGAAATGACATGGACTATTTCTCCAGGAAATTTACAGTCCATCAAGGAAACAAATATAAATAAACATTATAACTTAATTATTATAATAAGATGATTATATTAGAATAATTAGATGAAATAAGATATATAATTAAAATATATGATTTACAATCATGTTAGAATAATTTTAATTTTTATAATTCTAAATACCTCATTCTTATTAAATAAAGAGAATTGTTTTACCACAGGTGTTTGTTGAGAGTGTTTATTGCATAAGAGAAAATCAACGTATGTATACTGTCTAGAAGTCTTCACAAAGAAGGTAGCATTTGTGTGAGGATTGACAAATGATGTTGGAAGTCACTGCTAGCATACTAGTAAAATCATGGGACTAGAGTCTATTTAAATATACCAGTTAAGCATATATTTGGATTGGAAAGTGGATTTGGTCACATCTCTCAAAGTTAGGCTTTGAATCCTTGATAGCAAGTGCCCCTCTGGGTAACAGTCTAAGCTGATTTGATCATACGTGTCCATGATGTTTGATGTTTTCGTGGCACTGAAAATAATCAGACAGGTTCTAATAATTTGCTTAGGAATAATATGCTACCATCATAACCAGCCTCACCAGTTGATGATGCTGTTTTTCATTGTATCTCAACCTTCCTGAGAAGTACCATGGGCTAGTTTTCTGAGGCCTTTTTCTGCTCTCATGAGGGTTTTCTTGACCTGCGTGCTCTTTTCATGGCTTTGCCAAATTCTTTGGCTATATTAATTTTATCATTTTTTATTTTCTTCTTTGCTTCTTTTATTTCCTTTTTCTTTAGGTTTTCATTCCATTTTCTTATTGTTTTCCCATGTAAACCTTATACCATAGCACTGTATTACATACTTTCTCATTTTACACTTCCCTTACCACAAATTTAGCAGTATTGATTGTGCAAATCTAGCTGAGTGATCAATTTATTCTCTGATTTTTTTTCTTTATCAACTGGTATATAGATTTTTCTTTTCAACTAGTTTAGAATAAATCAATATTCCAGGAGGCAACATGGCTCAAATTAGAAGGTCCCACCAAACTCCTTTCCTGCATATAACTTATTGTTGGTTTAAGGTCTCCAAACGCCACGGAAATTTTAAATGTAATTGTGCAAAATATGAAATAAAAGTAGTGTATTAGGTGATAATGATGTGGTTGGTGTTAGACTAGCACTGTTGTGAATTACTCCTCACTATAACACAACATCAGTTTTGGATTTTGAAAGATTAGTTATTTTTCATTTTAGTGGTATGTTTGCAAGGAAAAATGAATTAATAGTTTTAAAGCATTTGGAAAGCATGAAGTGTCAAATACATAATAATTACATACTCTCAGAAGATAGATATTTATGTTTGTTAGCATATACACACCAATTCTAATTTCTCACACTTGGTTTTGGGGATTCTTTGATTTGGGAAGGGTATTTTTTTTTCCTATTTCCAGAAAATTGACAACATGGGGGGAACATGGATGTTATTAATTCATACCACAAAGTAAATCATTTAGAAGTTAAGGTGTCAAGTCATGGTCTTACAGAGTTAGAAAAATCTTGCAGATCATATACTTCATTACTTGTTAAGGAAAGAGACATCCTAATATATAGATAAATTCATTAAGTGGCTTAGCCAAAACTGGTTCCCATGTTTTTGTTAAAATTGGGTCTTTAATTGCAGCTCTCTTTAAGCCTCTGAGAAAGTCAGAAAACAAAACAACAGACAGACTTGCTGTAGATAATTAAATTTCTGTATCTAAGAAAATTCAGCGTTTTATTGAGGATGGACACATGACTCTGTGTTGTAAAGTGATTCTGCAAATTTGCCAAAAGCATTAGAGGCAATGTCCTGTTGTTATGCAGTCTCTTTTATGATACTAGACATGCCTTTTTGAATTTTCAGTAAATTTCAAAAAGATTTCTATGAATTCACATAGGAAAAAACAGAGAAATAAATTATGATGGCATAGGAAAATATTGATGCTATCTGTAGGTAAAAGAAATTTACATCAGAAAAACACATTTCCAATACATCTTCCAATTATTGCTATGAAGTGATATTCATTTACAAAAGAAGTCTTATTGATCTTCAGGAGTAAACTAGTGCAACAGTCCATAAGAATGTTGCATTCTTCCTGAGAAAAGGAAATTTTGTGTCTATATTGTTGTTATAATTTTCAACATCTATTTTGCTAAATACATTTGTTTTCAAATAGTAATTACAGATAATTATAGCTAACATTTCTTTAATACTGTGATGTCAGTCACTGTACTAAGGGATTTTCATGAGTTTGCTCACTAATATTTTTTACATCAATCTTTGCCATTAGATTTTTTAAATAAGAGCTTTCTTGAAGTATAATTCAAATGCCATAAAATTCAGCCTTTTAGAGTATGTAACTCGGTGGTTTTATTATATTCATAGAGTTGTGTAACCATCACCCCATCTCATTTTTCAACATTTGCATTATCTAACAAAAGAATCCCAGTACCCATTGCCAGTCACTTTTTACTCTTCTGACTCCTCCTGGCAACCATTTTCTGTCTCCATGTATTTGTCAATTGTGGATACTTTATGTCATTGCAATTGCACAATATGTGGCCTTTTGTGAATGGCTTCTTTCACTTAGCATGTATTTTCAATGTTCTTTCATGGTTTAGCATATATTGGTAAGTTATTCCTTTTTACTGCAGAATAATATTTCATTGCATGGATATACCTTACTTTGTTTATCCATTCACCAGTTAATGATCATTTGGGTTTTTTCCTCTTTTTAGCTGTGATGAATTATGCTGCTGTGAGCAGTCATGTTGAACTTTTGTGTAGAAGAAATTGTTTCCAATTATCTTGTGTATATACCTGGAAGTGTTACTTATTTCCTTTCCAGTCTGGATGTCATATATATGTGTGTTTGTGCACACACATACACATGCACACCCACACTTTTGCCTAATTGCCCTGGCAAGAACAGAACTTTTAGTAAAATGTGCAAGTGAAGTGGAAAGAGCAGATACCCATGTTTTATTCCTGTTATTTGGGGAGGACTATTTTTCATAGACACCAGGATCATGAGCCAGTTGATTTCCAAACCTGCCCTGGAGCTGGAAAGAGGGGAGTAGTAATAGACAAGTTAAAACAAAACAAAGGGCCAGGTGCGGTGGCTCACGCCTGTAATCCTAGCACTTGAGGTCAGGAGTTCAAGACCAGCCTGGCTAATGTGGTGAAACCCCATCTCTACTAAAAATAGAAAAATTAGCTGGGTGTTGTGGCAGGCGCCTATAATTCCACCTATTTGGGAGGCTGAGGCAGGAGAATTGCTTGAAACCTGAGTTGCAGTGAGCCAATGTTGCACCACTGCACTCCAGCCTGGGCAACAAAGTGAGACTCCTTCTCAAAAAAAAAACAAAAACAAAAACAAACTTGCTGTTTTTATTGATATTTAGCTATTTTATTTGAATAAATTATCCTCAGATTGTTGCATGACTGTAATTTTCAGAGATCTGAAAAAGTTGATTTTGATAATATTTGTCATTGCTTTTCTTGAGTAAAGGACTTCAAAATGGTTCTTACCTTACCATTCTGGACGTGGCATAAGTTTTTATGAGACATATTTTAGGGGCAGAAAAGGGAAAACTTAGTGTAAAGAGAGGTCTTATGTAAGTATTATTTTCTGTTTTTAAAAGATAAGACATAATATTTTCTGCAGAAATATTTCTTAACATATATTATCTCGTAATTTTCTTGAAAATTTTAGTATATTTAAGACTATCAGTTTGGAGTTACCACATGATGCAAGTTTTTTGTGCTTTAGAAATTATCCTTTTATTTGCAAGAAAAAGTAGCATATTTGGAGGAGAATACCCTTATACATATTGAAATGAAAGACGTTAAGCTTTATAGCATGCTTTTAAATTCTTCTGGGGGAAAAAAATCAATGGACTAATAATTGACTGAGACACCTTTTATGTTTTATTATGTGAGCTGAGAACTTGGATCTGTGCTAACTTTCTCGTTGTCAACACGCTCTATTTTTAAACAATAAGTTTCTTTGGGTGAAATAAACCTCAAGATAGAATTCAATTTCTTACTGCTAATCCAGAATATGCCCTTGAATCATTCTTTAAGCACTCTTTTTTTAAATCATTGTATGATTATGCTTATGTTTCACCTCCTTGTTTCTCCCTCTCCCTCCACTGGAAACAGATTGACTTTGTAGTACTCTGAAATTTGCTTTGCCAGTCACATTCTAGCAGCTGAAAATCAGCCTTGCTTACTTTGTTCTGAATAACTCTGAACCAGGAATTTAGCTTGTTTTTAAAATCTGTTAACTGACAGATGTTTCTCTATAGGCCCCTGTTGTCACACAGAACAAAGAGAAAGATGCTTTAGCCAGTTCAGTTTGCCAAGAAACTGATTTTTCAGTATTTGGTTCAGGCTTTGAGCCGTAGACAGTTCCTTTATTAATTTGTTTTGAGAAATAACACAGGTCAAGGATACGATGTTGTATTGCTTTTATTTTATGTGTAAAGGTAGCAATTATTTAGGAGAAAACATTATGAAAAATGGTTTTAGAAGAGAACTTTATTAGGGACTAGTTAGAAATGTTTGTCAATTGCATTTGCTTTGGATTGTTGCCTAATAGATAACAAGAAATAGGTACCTACTGCAAAGATTGGTGCCAATTGATGCAATTAGTTGTAGCTTTGAAGTAATTGTTCAGCAGTGTTTTCTAAGCTCACTGTGTTCTCCTTGATTAGTGAATGAGAGAATTCAGTAATTTGTTTATTGTGTTTTCCCTATGTCTCTACTTTAGATCATTTTTAAAATCATCATCCCATCTCTAGAGAGAAAATATAGTTATCCCTCACTAGAGAAATTAAATACTGAGGGAAAAGATTATGTTGCACTGGGTTGAACTTTGGAGGCCACAATCATGGTAATATGTAAGACTTTTGCACCCCCAAGAACTGTTTGCTTCCTTCGGGATGACATTGTCCCTGTTGAGTATGCTTGCCTTGGATTGTCTCTTTTAAAACTATGTTTTAAAAGTTCATGATTTCAAAATAGACAAATGGGATTGCATCAAACTAAGAAGATGACACAGCAAAGGAAACAGTTAACTAGAACTGAAATCCTTCTTGCCCTAGTATCTCAAAACTTACTTTAAAAGGTTGCCAATAAAGTATAATATAAAACTAATTTTTAAAATTGTTTAGGAGAGATATTTGCCATTAACTGAGTGGTTCCTTTTCTAATTGGTATGAACTCAGTTAAGACAAAGTACATAATCCTACACTCAGAGCTAAATCATTTCTGTTTTGTCCCCAAAATATCACCTTCCTTGAATTCATTGTAACTCCCTGAGGTAAAAAAGTCCATGTTGAATTTATCTTTATACTTCCATGCATTCTTTTTCATACTCTTTGTACCTCACTTTTTCATAGTATGGAGTCCAGGAATTAGACTGTCTGGGTTTGAATCCTCATTACACTTATTACTACTAGTATGGCAAATCAATTAAAATTCTAGAAGCCTCAGTTTCCTCATGTGTAAAATTAGGATGATAAAACCTCATAGAATAGAAAGGTAGTGCATGTGAAGTCTTGGCATAGAATCCAGCACACTAAAGTAAGGCGTTTCGTATATATAGTAATTAATAAATATGTTTCAGGGATCGAATAAATAAACTCAGAATCCTCTCATGCAGTGTCATCACCAGTTAAATAAATTAAATACTAGAACTTTCATCTTAGATATATGCAATGGTGTTCTTCCTGTGTAGTCCCAAAGGGCTAGAGAGAAAGCATAGTGTTATCAAAGCCCAGTGAGAGTTGGTGTTGAGGAATGGGGGTGCCACTGCCAGAAAGAATACATGACCAAGAAGCTGTCAGAGATCTCCCACCAGTGCCTCACACTGGATGGACCAAACTGGAAAACAGAGGACTGGGGAGTGTATTAGTCTGTTTTCATGCTGCTGATAAAAACATACCCAAGACTGGGTAATTTAGAAAGGAAAGAGGTTTAATTGACACAGTTCCACATGGCTGGAGAGGCCTCACAATCATGGTGGAAGGCAAGGAGAAGCAAAGTCACGTCTTACATGGATGGTGGCAGGCAAAGAGAGAGAGAGAGAACTTGTTCAGGAGAGCTCCTCTTTATAAAACCATCAGATCTTGTGAGACTTATTCACTATCACAAGAACAGTACAGGAAAGACCCACCACCATGATAAAGTTACCTCCCACTGGGTCCCTCCCAAGTCACGTGGGAATTTGGGAGCTACAATTCAAGATGAGATTTGAATGGGGACACAGCCAAACCATATCAGGGAGCTTGAGTGATTCATCTGCAGAGTCAGAATTATGGTGTACAAATCAGGACACCGAATGGAGACTGGAGCTGCAGGGTGAAGCCAAACAAAATCACCAGTGTGCATAGTCAGTGTCAATACTCTCTAGTTTTAACCACAGAAGTTAAATCAATATAAAGTAGAAATGAAATGGCATGGCTTATTATTCAATGAATGTTTGAAATGTTACAATGCCATATAATTGATTACCTTTTTGATGATATGTGTAAAAGAGGACCATAGTTGTTATTGAGCTTGTATTATGTAACAGGGTGGGATTAAAAAAATATATAAGTTGAAATATTGGAGCTGTGTACCCTTCCAAAAAATTGTTTTCAAGTTGGAGCACAAGATGGAAATATTGCTCCTTAAAACACAATTCAGGAGTCAACGAACCAGCACTGGGTCATCAGATCTCAGGGTGGAATAATATTTGTTGTTTGTGGCTGAGTGTACTAGATAGGGGTGATAAAACTGCTCAAGTATTCCTAGTCTCAAAGCAAAGTAGATTTGAGTATTTAGATGGGGCTATAACCATCAGATGGAAAAATCAGAGAAATATTACTGTCTAAGGACTCATAGGCCATAGTCGTAATACCATTAATAATAATATACAATTAATAATTAACAATAACTACCATTTATGGGGGACTACGTACATGCCTGACATGATGGTATACCTTTAGGTAATTTTATAACACGTGTGCTGCTAATGACAACTGATAGATGTAGAGAGGTAGAAAACTGAGTTTAGCCGACCAATATGTTATTCTTGTTATATCTAGGATAGGGATTTTCATGACAAAAACCTCAAAAGTTATATTCCAGGTGTGTAGGGTGATATAGTATAACTTCCCATTCCACAGTGACATTCTAGGACATCAAAGTGGGCACATAGCCCAAGCACCTTCATCAAAGTAACACAGTCTTTGTGTTGCGTTTCTAGCCACCTCTTCTCCCAGGAGAAGCCTCCCCAAATTTCCATTTTAATGAGCTGAAATTAGTTTTTCCTTTAATATGTGAAGACACACAATAACAAAGACTTGGAACCAACCCAAATGTCCATCAATGATAGACTGGATTAAGAAAATGTGGCACATATACATCATGGAATACTTTGCAGCCATAAAAAAGGATGAGTTCATGTCCTTTGTAGGGACATGGATGAAGCTGGAAACCATCCTTGTGAGCAAACTATCGCAAGGACAGAAAACCAAACACCGCATGTTCTCACTCATAGGTGGGAATTGAACAATGAGAACACTTGGACACAGGATGGGGAACATCACACACCGGGGCCTCTTGTGGGGTTGGGGGTAGGGAGGGATAGCATTAAGAGAAAAACCTAATGTAGATGATGAGTTAATGGGTGCAGCACACCAGCATGGCACATGTATACATATGTAACAAACCTGCACGTTGTGCACATCTACCCTAGAACTTAAAGTATAATAAAGAAAAAAAAAGTGAAATATGAAGACACAGAATATACAGGGAAGGCATAGACACAACTGAGCACCAGTTTGCACATGTTCCAAGTGTGAGAGGGGTGCCTGCAGCCCATGAACCTTTCAGTCACTTACCTTCCTCCCCAGTCATTACCATGGTCATTTGAACTGCATTTGCAACATTTTAATTTAAAAAATGTTGACACCATGTGGGAATTCCATATGATTTTCTAAACATTTTTAGTGCCTGATAAAATTTTTGTTTGGATTTGGCTCCTGAGAATACAGCTAAGAATTTTGTACTTTTCTTCAGGGGTCCAACTGCTTCCTATTCCTCTTATAAGAGTTTTCAAAGTATTTTATTAGAATTCTTTTAGTAAACTACTGCAATAGGAAGTAGTTACATATTTTTATCACTTTTTAGCAAAGGCTAGGTTAAGTAGTGTATTAGTCTGTTTTCACTCTGCCGATAAAGACATACCCCAGACTAGGTAATTTATACAGGAAAAAGGGTTTCATGGACTTACAGTTCCCCGTGGCTGGGGAGGCCTCACAATCGTGGTGGAAGGCAATGAGGAGCAAGTGACATCTTACATGGATGGCAGCAGGCAAAGAGAAAGCTTGTGTGGGGAAACTCCACCTTATAAAGCCATCAGATGTCATGAGATGTATTCACTATCACAAGAACAGCACAGGAAAGACCTGCCCCCGTGATTCAATTACCTCCCACTGGGTGCCTCCCAGTGGGATACCCAGCACAGTCAGTCCTTACCACATAAAGACCTGCCCCCGTGATTCAATTACCTCCCACTGGGTGCCTCCCAGTGGGATACCCAGCACAGTCAGTCCTTACCACATAAAGACCTGCCCCCGTGATTCAATTACCTCCCACAACATGTGGGAATTTAAAATGAGATTTGGTGGGGACACAGCCAAACCATATCAAATAGCAAAGAGCTTAAGTAATTGACACTGGATGAACTAGGTAGATAGTTATAGAGTCAGGACTGAAACTTAGATAACTTGACATTTAATTCAATTGTCTCTCTAGACTAGCTTAGTACTAAAAGGCAATACTGACACTCCACATAAACCAAGCCAAAATTGGGTCACTAAATAGTTTTAGGCTCATATATACATACTGAGTAAGAAGCATAGAGGTTGATCTCAACATGTAGCAGATGGCTTCTATATTCTTAAGAGATAAAACTTTGAGATTTTTCTTTTGCTTCTTGTGTGTTAAGAAGAACCAAAACACTTTAGAGGTCCCAGTCAATTTGTGTTTTAAAAGAAAAAAAAATGATGCCACTAAATATGCCAGATTTTTCAGTGGAACAAACCCTAAGTTCACAGCAATTGCTTGAAAGCTGCTTTAGAAATTAGTCGTAAATCCAAGGAAAAGGAAGGAAACCTGAAAAATGTCACTCATTTGAAAAGGGATGTTCATTTTTGATAAATTATTAGGTAATTTTTCAAGGATATCACTCACAAGTAAAGATTTTTTTGGTATATTTAAATGATTCATTTTCAGTCTCTCATACATTTTTAAATTGTTCTCATTCAAGTTGTCACATCCTGACAGGGTTTCTTATAAGGATTTCTCTTCCCTTGTGTTAGAATTACAGAGGATGAAAGTATTTTAAAATCTCTGTTGCTGAACAGGGACATGTGCTAGGCAGCCTACAATTGTCAGTTCTATTCCATAGGTACGTTAGTGGTCAGAATGACTTCTTTTTTGATGGCACAATTATGTTCACAATATTAGATTGAATTAAGCTGGTGACACAATCTGTCCCTAAAAGATTCAGAACATAATGCTTTGATGTTAGCTTTGTAACAGGGTATTCCCAGCATCACATTTAGTCAGAAATATGGAAAGTATATGTTAACATGATTTACATATCCTACTCTGGTGGAGTCTGACGGTAAATAACAGAAATGGGCAAGAAGCCATGCAGCAAGGCAAATTCACCTTTGTTTCTTGACACAAACAGTGAAGCTTATTTTGGGAATAATGACTATATCTGTTCAGGAAAATTGGGCTCATGAGCCTATTGTCAGAACATTTTTCAGAAAAGAGAAAAATGAATGTACTGCTGGGAGATAGCAGGGAGGGGTTCTTTTATTATATACACAATCTCTTCTTATGAGAACAAATACCAACAATCTATTATTGTTCCCTTAATTAGTAAATCATTACTGTGGGCTGGGCAGAGTGGTTCATGCCAGGAATCCCACCACTTTGGGAGGCCCAGGCAGGAGGATCACTTGAGTCCAGGAGGAGTTTGAGATCAGCCTGGGCAACATAGAGAGATCCCATCTCAACAAAAATAAATAAAAATTAGGTAGGCATGGTGGCGTGTGCCTGTAGTCCTAGCTACTTGGAAAGCTGAGGCAGGAGGATTGCTTGAGCTGAGGAATTTGAGATTATGGTGAGGTATGATCTCACTGCTGTATTCCAGCCTGCATGATAAAGTGAGACCCTCTCAAAAAAAAAAAAAGAAATTGTAATGATTAAATATTTAGAAAAAAAATCACATACACTGTACATTCTGTATGGATTACAAATATTTCTAGTATTGAAAAAAAGCCATTGTATGACTGAAACCATCTTAGTGCCAGGGGTGTACACAGTAATTGAACATACTCCCTGCCTTCCAGATACTCAGAATTTAATATCAAGAAAGGCACAGCAACAAGAATTTCAGGAGCAAAAGGGTATAGTACTAATAATGCTTGGGCTGTTTGGAGGAATCTTCAGAGGAAATGGTTAAAGAGACTCTTAGCAAATGAATTTCTATGTGATTTTCATATGGACTCTAGGGCAAAGGACATTCCCAGAAGGGATAGCAACAAGCACAAGTTTGAAATGTATGAAATGGCATTACTCTTTCTAGGTAACACAAGGGATTAGATGCGGCTGAAGCATAGATTGTTTTGAAGATATTAACAACATGTAAGTTTCTAATCCAAAGACAGGCCATGTTGTGATGATGAAATGGCCTGTAGACTCTCCTAGGATCTTGGATTTCTATCCTGAAGACCCCAAGTCATTGAAAGAAAGGGAAAGCAGTGTGATTAAAAAAAAAAAAAAGAAAAAAATCTAATTGAGTTTCAGAAACACCAATCTGGTTTTTACCACATTGTATATCATCGTATGTCTTTGTAGTATGGTACCTGACACATTGTCAAATTAATCTAAGGATCATTCTAATTGCCTTTAAGTATAGTAATTTGTTCATAGTTCATTACTAATCCCCTCCATCTATAATCTGAATACCTTTCCCATCAATCTTGCCTTCTCCAAAACTTTCTTTTCTACTTTATTCTCTTTCTCTTTTTAAAATTTTGATTTTTTTTCTGTTTTAAATTTATGTGGGAACGTAGTAGGTGTATATTTTTATGGGGTACATGAGATGTTTTGATACAGGCATGAAATGTGAAATAAGGACATGTTGGAGAATGGGGTATCCATCCCCTCAGGGATTTATTCTTTGAGTTACTACCCTTTCTTTCTCTTAATCTAAGTGTTTCCCTTCTGTACTACCTTCTTTACTTAATATTCTTCTAACCCTTGGGAAGAGAAGGAGAAATGATAACCACAAAAACAAAATCAAAAATCCCTGGACATAGTAATTTATGTGTGATCGTTCTTCATTTATGTATTATAATCCTTTTAAACCAAGGGAGTATCCGCATCTTGTTCATTCATTAAATATTTATTAAAAACCTTGTAGTGCTACTTCTCTTCTGGGTGTTTAGGACATATTAATGAACAAAATGATCCATGATACCTGCCCTCATAGAGTTTAATTTATGGCCAGAAGAGATAGACAAAAACGGTAACATAATAAGTTTTTTTTGGTTTTTTTTTGAGACAGAGTCTTGCTTTGTCGACCAAGCTGGAGTGCAGTGGCGCGATCTTGGCCCACTGCAAGCTCTGCCTCCCAGGTTTATTCCATTCTCCTGCCTCAGCCTCCCAAGTAGCTGGGACTACAGGTGCCCGCCAATACCCCCGGCTAATTTTTTGTATATTTTAGTAGAGATGGGGTTTCATTGTATTAGCCAGGATGGTCTTGATCTTCTGACCTCATGATCCACCCGCCTCAGCCTCCCAGAGTGCTGGGATTACAGGCGTGAGCCACCGTGCCCAGCCAATAAATTTTATAATATATTAGAACATGATAAGTTCTATGGGAAGAAAAAAAAAGAAAGAAGGAATGAGGAGGGTAGGGATGGTTGGTTTCAATTTCAAATAGATAGCTAGATAAGCCTTACTAAGAAGGTAAGATGAACAAATACAGAGAGATACAGATGCCTGGGGATGGACCAAAAAGACAGCCAGTGTAGGGGCCTTCAAAACAAGTTGCCCCTAGTACCCCAAATGCTGAGGACCTTGCACTTTGTAGGAGTATGTTGAAAGTATATTGAAATAAAGAGCAAGGGGTCACTGGCCTTCTGCTCAGAAGCATAGACTTTAGCAAAGGAGAGCTGAAGGAATTGCATTCCCCTTCAATACCCATGGAGAATGTGTCCTCTGTTGTGTAAGAAAGCATTGGATGAGATATTATACTGAGTCAATGTTTGTACCATAACACCTTATTTTTCCTTGCACAGACAGTAAAGCAACCACTAAGGGTGCTTAGGCAGCCCCACTTATTGTTTTGTTTACTGTAACTTTTAGTGTTCACCAATCACATCTTCAAGGGCATTTTAAATAGACTTGTTTTCAAATAGAGTGAAAGAAAATTTCCGCAAGGCATTTGTCATTCCCTATTTCCACATGAGCCAGGAGCAGCCAGGAGTGAGTGGAGAAATCCGTCTGCGAGTTAATCTAGTGGAACACCACTGAGCCTGATCATTTGACAGAAGTAATTATATCTAGGGGAAGTATTCAGGTCTCTGCTTTGCCGTAAACATCCTGCCCTCCTAAAACTGTGTGAGGTTGAAAAAGAACATCAACAAAACAGCCAATTAACTCACTATTGACAGATGCAAGTTTTTAGAGAATTAATCACTATTAACTAACTGTATTACATACTCATACTTAATACTAGAAATAATTATAGCTTCTTTAGGTATGAAGTAGATTTGTGTCTTTACTTCTAATTCTCTAATCATTCATTAATTTGCTGAATTTAGATTCTGTTTCAGTTAATGTTTGTCAAATAGGATGTTATAAATCTGCATGAAATTGCATTTGTGTCTAGATGGTTAACTTCCTAGAGTTTGTTCTTTTCTGGTAGTCAAAATCTATGATGAATTTATTAACAATGATATTAGGGTAAAAAAGTCATTGAACATATTTTGTGTTCAGTTCAGTGAGTTGAATTCAGTTGCTAGATTTCTTTGTATAACTGGGCAAATTAGGATGTAATTTTTAGAAAGTGTACAGTTTAGTATTACTAATAATTAATCATATTTCTAGGAAATTAGTGATTTCCCTTAAGTTTATATTCCACTGTGGGATAAAATAATATTAACATCTGTTTACCATTATATGCCAAATGTGGTTGATGATGTAGATTTCATAGATGATTTTACTAATAGACACATTAAAATAAAATAAAAGCAAATTTTCTAATAATTCCAGACAATATATTGATAAATACTAAAGTGAAAAAAATGAATTATAGTGTTGTTTATTTCAGTGTTGATATCTGGAATAATCAAAACCCATCATATATGTTAATAGGGTTTTACCACATCATTTTTCCCATACAGAATCTCACATAGCTTTACATTTGAGAAGAGGTGGAATTTGACTCATGCTATTTCTAAATCTGACCTTTATATCATAATAAATATTACCTAGGATAGAACTTATAGCATAAATCTAATTAATCTAGAATTTAGAATCTAAATTTGAATATGCTACTTTAAAATAAAAATATTGATTATTTATTCCTTTTTTAACCTCTTAAAATAGTTATCTTATAGTTATTTGATTTGATTCTGCCATTCATCGACTATCAGCACTTTTTTTTTTTTTTGCACAAATACGTGTTCTAATGTCGGTCCAGGAGCTGGAGATACAGGCATAAGCAACAGCACAGTTGACTAGCTGTGGATAGTGGTACATGATTAGAATCCTAAATGTGTAAGTCAGGAAACTAATAAGTCCATCCTTCCTTCCTTCCTTCCTTCCTTCCTTCCTTCCTTCCTTTCTTCCTTGATTTTCTTTCTTTTTTCTTTCATTCTTTCTTTTTTCCATTATTTTTGATGCATTATACTTCTACGTATTTTGAGATACATCTGAAATTTTGTTACATGCATAGAATGTGTAATAATCAATTCAGGATGTTTAGGGTATCCATCACCTAAATATTTGGGTCCATTTCCGTTCCTCTCTTCTAGCTATTTTAAAAGTACAGTACACTGTTGTTAGCTGCTAGCACTTATACTCTTCTATAAAAGGTTAGGATTTATTCTATCTATCTTATTGTATGTTTGTACCCATTAACCAACCTCTCTCTTCATCCCCCAACCCACTCATACACCCTTCCTTGTCTCTCATATCTATCATTCCACTCTCCATTCCTCCATGGGGTCAACATTTTTAGCTCCCACATATAAATGAGAACATGCAATATTTTTCTTTATCCCTGGCTTATTTCACTTGACATAATGATCTCCATTTTTATCCATGTTGCTGCAAATGACATGATTTCATTTTTTTATGGCCAAATAGTATTCTATTGTGTATGTATACCACGCTTTATTTATCCTTTCATAACCCTGTATTGCTGATAATCACTTAGGTCTTCATAAAACTTTTCTTTTTCTTGAGATTAAGTCTCACTCTGTCACCCAGGCTGGAGGGCACCGACAGCATCACGGCTTGCAGCAGCCTCAACCTCCTGGGCTTAAACAATCTTTCCATTTCAGCCTCCTGAGTAGCTAGGGCTACAGGCATGTGCCACTATGCTAAGCTAATTTTAATTTTTATATTTTTTTTTTGTAGAGACAAGATCTCACTATGTTGCTCAGGCTGGTCTGAAACTCCGGGGCTCAAGCTATCCTCCCTCTCCAGCCTCCCAAAGTTTTGGAATTACAGGCATGAGTCCTTAAAACTGGAAAAAAAAAAAATTGAATTGACACTCATTCAGTAATTTATTGTTGTTATTATTATTATTATTATTTTGGAGATGGAGTCTCACTCTGTTGTCAGGCTGGAGTGCAGTGGCATGATCTCAGCTCACTGTAACCTCCGCCTCCTAGGTTCAAGCAATTCTCCTGCCTCAGCCACTGCAGTAGCTGGGACTACAGATGTGCACCACCACACCCAGCTAATGTTTTGTATTTTAGTACAGATGAGGTTTCACCATGTTGGCCAGGATGGTCTCGATCTCCTGACCTCGTGATCCCCTCACCTTGGCCTCCCAAAGTGCTGGGATTACAGGCGTGAGCCGCCACACCCGGCCGCAAAGTATCCTTTTAAATACAGTTGAAAACACAAAGGGAAATGTGGTGTTTTTGCTACCGTGGCTTACAATCCAGGAGAGTAGACAGACACCTGATGAGACAGATACCCCTCTGATAAAGCTGGCAGTGATGTAAGTGCTGCAAAGAGAAAATGAGTTTCTCTGGGATTGGGGAAGTGAGAATTCATTTTGATTAGAGCAATTTGGGAAGAATTCTTGGATAAATTTTTTTAGGTATTATACACGATTTCATAGTCTTCTCCAAGATTTTGATATTTCTCTCTGTCTCTCTCTCTCTTTCATTCTCTCTGTCTTTCTGCCTGCATTGAAACACTGCTAGCAAAAATCTTGACATTGCCAGGGCATATAAGGTTTTAAATGAAAGGAATAGCCATCTGTTGTGACTGACTGAGGCAGGGAGAGTGGATAGGTAGTCAATATTTTCTCTTGCCTTTCCTTCTACTTCCAGCGTCTTCACACATGATTTGTATCATTTTCATGTCTCCCTCATTGATACCCTGGAATCTTTTGCTCTGTCCATTTTAGTGAACTGTTTTCTGAATGGTCACTGTTGAACTTCACTTAGTCAAATATGAGAACCTCTAATCATACTAAACTCTTTTATCCTCTGTGGGTTAAGAGACACTACTGATAACCCTAGCTTCTGAAAATCATTTTCTGTCTCATGAGAGTATCTTTCGGTTATTTTTTCTGCACTTTTCTTTTGTTTAAATATGAAAGACATTTTTCTCCTCTACTATAATGCATTTTTGGAAGAGAGCATGGTTAATTTTAAATTCTGTAATGCTTACCTTGCCACGTGTATGTATGTAATAGAAGCTCTATAAAGATACTGAGATTAATTTTGGGAGTGATTATATTGGTGATACCCACCATTAATTATTGATTGTAAAATGCATACATTATGTGGATAGAATTAAACTAATATTTTTATGAAATAATACAAATATCTATGTTTTAAATCAAATTAAATTTGATTTTAAGTTTGCGTCCTATGAGGCAGGTAAGAGATCAGATCTCAATCATTATGGCACACCTCCCCAAAAATAAAATCCTATGAGAATAGAGGATATTGGGTAGTACTCAGAAAATAATGGCAGGTCTTCTCTCTTTAGTGTGTCTTGGTCAGTGCTAATATATTTTTATCCACATCTCCTTGAAAACCTGTACTCTTTGGCTTTGTGCCTCAATTAGAGCACAGGAACTTTTGCCAAGGTTGAGAGCTTGAATGTCCAGGTCCAGCATCCTATTGCACACTTTTCCCTGCAGAAACCCTGCCATTCACTATGGGTACTTTAAAAATCTTTGGCTCTTTCCTGGTCTGGACTACTTTTTTTTCTTTCTTTTTTTTTTTTTTTTTTTTTTTGAGATAGAGTCTCACTCTGTCACCCAGGCTGCAGTGCAGTGATGCGATCTTGGCTCACTGCAACCTCCACCTCCCGGGATCAAGCGATTCTCCTGCCTCAGCTTCCTGAGTAGCTGGGACTACAGGCACACGCCACCATGCCTGGCTAATTTTTGTATTTTTAGTAGAGACGGGGATTCACCATGTTGGCCAGAATAGTCTTGATCTCCTGACCTCGTGATCCACCCACCTCGGCCTCCCAAAGTGCTGGGATTACAGGCATGAGCAACCACGCCTGGCCTGAAATACTTATTTCTATGTGACTCTTCTTGACCCCGTTTCTCCTATCTTCATGGAGCCAGTTTCCTGAAAAGAAGTACCTTGAAGCAAGATTTCTGTAGACAAATTCTGCATTTGCCCTTGTAATCCAAAGTTTCTCAACCTAGGCACTATTTATTTTTGTTGTTGTTGTTATTTTGGAGACAGAATCTTTCTCTGCCACCCAGGCTGGAGTGCAGTGGTATGACCATGGCTACTGCAGCCTCGAACTAGCTGACTCAAGCAATTCTCCCATCTCAGCCTCCCACGTAGCTGGAATGACAAGCACGCACCACTATGCCCTGCTAAATTTTAAAATATTTTTGTAGAGCTGGGAGCCTCCCTCTCTTGTCCATGCTGGTCTCCACCTCTTGGGCTCAAGCTATCCGTCTACCTCGGACTCCCAAAGTGTTGAGATTACAGGCATGAGCCATCACTCCAGGCCACTCTTGATATTTTGGACCAAATAATTCTTGTATATGAGAAGCTGTCCTGTTTAGATACCAGTAGCATCCCTCAATTGTAACAATAAGAAATGTCTCCAGAAATTGCCAAATATCCTCTGAGGGGCAAAATAACACCTGATTATGAACCATTGTTAAAATCTGAAGTTATTGAGATATGAAAGACTGTTAATAAATTATGCTGTAACAGATATAGTGTTGGATTATGTATTAGGGTTCTCTAGAGGGGCAGTACTAATAGCATACATGGATATATGAAAGGGAGTTTATTAAGGAGAAGTGGCTCACACAGTCACAAGGTAAAGTCCCACGATAGGCTGTCTGCAAGTCGAGAAGCAAGGAAGCCAGTGGTGGATCAGTCCAAGTCCCAAAACCTCAAAAGTCAGGAAGCTAACAATGCAGGCTTCAGTCTGTGGCCAAAGGCCTGAGAGCCCCTGGCTATCCACTGGTGTAGGTACAAGAGTCCTAAAGCTGAAGAACTTGGAGTCTGATATTCGAGGGCAGGAAGCATCCAGCATGGGAGAAAGATGAAGACTGGAAGGATCAGCAAGTCTGGTCCTTCCAGGTTCTTCTGCTGCTTTTATCCTAGCCACTCTGGCCCCTGATTAGATGGTACCCACCCGGATTGAGGGTGGGTCTGTCTCTCCCAGTCCACTGACTCAAATGTTAATCTCTTTTGGCAACACCCTCACAGACACACTCAGTAACAATACTTTGCATCCTTCATTAGGATCAAGTTGACACTCAGTATTAACCATCACAGATGATACCAATTATCCTTTGGAAAATATCAGAAAATGAGTCAGATTAGTAGCCAGATGGAAGATGGTAAAGGAAAGGAAGCGGATTGGCACTTAAGTGTCAGCAAGATGTTATTGCCATTTTACAGAGCACTGAGGGATTGTTTGCCATGGATGCTTCTCTGTTAGGTAAAGGAGGCAGGGCTCAAGCCCACATCTATTCAACCTTAGAATCCCAGGACTTTTCATGACACCATATACTGTTCCAGCTATGTAATTCACTTTGCCAAATATTTAAGTACATAATTAAGAAGACTGAATTCTTTTTTTTTAATTTGTATAAATTTACGGGTACAGTGCAGTTTGATTTCATGAGTCTATTGCATGGTGGTGAGGGAGAAGACTACATTATTTACCTTACTTAGTCCTGTGGCATTTTTTAGTGGGCACTGGGTTACAGGCATCAGTGTATTTCACCAAAGGTAAGTCAGAATATAAAACACCATCAGTTCATTCAGATATGAGTGGCAAATATGTCAGGAATCCTTAAGAGTTGTGCCTTTTATAAATTATGTGCATAGAAACATCCATCAGGCTTAGCTAAAAGCCCATGCTATTTACTACTTTGCTAAACTCCCATTCTTTTAAGCCAAGTTAGGCAACTGAGATAGAAGGTGAGAGAGCAGTGATGAAGCAGATATGATACCGTTTCAAAACTACACATTGTGTAATACGGCAGATGCAACAGAAGCAAAGGGTGAAATGAAGAGAAATAAAGCTCATAGATACCCAGGGACTTGGCTCTAGCATCTTTTTATGCTGTGTATAATGAACTTTGACTTTATTCTCTAACACACCAGAAAGCCATGGAAGAATTTTAAGCAATATCATTGTTTCATGAACAAATCTTTGTTTTAGGAAAACAAAACAAAACACTAGTACTGTTACAATTTAAACATTGAATGAAAGTCTGGATCCTGTTGGTATAATCTAATTTTAAAAAGGGTGTGTACCAACACCATAGCAGTGGTGACCATTTATGTATTTACGTATATATTTATTTTTGTATTTGACTAAAGTTTTTAATTTTAATTCATAAGTTTTCGGAGTTTAGTGAGCAACCAAATCACTTGTTAAAATGCTGAGTCTGATACATTGGGTTTAGATGAGGCCCAAGACTCATGTTTTTTGTTTGTTTGTTTTGTTTTGAGATGGAGTCTCACTCTGTTGCCCAGGCTGGAGTGCAGTGGCATGATCTTGGCTCATTGCAACCTCCACTTCCCAGGTTGAAGCAATTCTCCTGCCTCAGCCTCCCGAGTAGCTGGGACTACAGGCATGCGCCACCATGCCTGGCTAATTTTTTTTTTTTAATATATTTTTAGTAGAGATAGGGTTTCACCATGCTAGCCAGGGCTGGTCTCGAACTCCTGACCTCAGGCAATCCACCTGCCTTGGCCTCCCAAAGTGCTGGGATTACAGACGTGAGCCACTGCACCCGGCCCGACTCACATTTTTATCAAGCTTCCAGATGATGCCAATGCCTCTAGTTGGGCAAGGCTATGAGCTGCCAAGTTCTAATGACAGCCACTGTGCTAGACAAGGGGAGAATAAGGTAGTGGCATGTAGTATTGCAACTGTAATGCCAGGTGACTGGAATGTAAGTGCTCTGTCGTTAAGAGTTCGTTTGTCAACCTCTTGATCTTTAAATATCCTGTGTTGGTTTCATTCTGATTTCACACAGTGGCCTTCTGCAGCTCCGGGAGTTCATCCTCCCAGATTTAAGTTTTACAGAAAGAAATTACTTGGCACTTTCTTAGAAATCCCAGTGAGAAGCCTCATTGCATTTGTTCCAGTTAAGTCATATGGCTGCTTCTGAATCTAAACAAATCACTGTGGTGAGAAGACTGTGATGTTCTAATTAGCCTGACTCCACTTTGCCTTTTCCTAGAATCAGTAGTAGAGTTAACTCCATCTGAGGTGCTTGGACTGGTAATATGGAAATTGTGCCATTCCCAAAGAGAAAGTGAAGATGTTGAACTAAAAAGGTGATTGGATATCTATTACATACAGGAATTCGATGTGGACAAGAGTTTTCCATACTTTCTTGGTTTCTTAGGAAATGTTCATGGTACCCTCAGTCCAAAAGAAATGCCTGAGAGTTGATTTATTTGGCAGTTAGTTCCAAACAATGTAAGATTTACATCCTTACTATTAAGTAGCTGTTTGATAAAATAATACGTAAGGACTTGAAGAAAATTAATATTTTTGTTTCCATCTTATATAAACACAATCACTTCCTAATGAGGAAGTGCACACCTATTGGGCTCTACAGAACGTCTTGCCCTTAGATTGAGATTGGATACTGTCACCCTCATTTCCTGTTCTGCATGGATTTTCATGCAGTAGTTTCCTTTTTTATTCTAACGGTAACCACTAAACCCCAGATTTATAAAGATATGATGCTGTTGAAAGAAATGTCCTGTGGGCTCCACGTTTCCTGAAACTGCAAAGTATTTGAAGCTAGTTTTTGATGTGGACTTCAAAAAATGTTCAGTATAATTGTGTTTCCCTGAAAATGTTAAAGTATCATGAAAGCCCCATAAATTCCCCAAATTGCTTTTGTGCACAGATTGAGAACCATGATCTTAGGAATTTTGTATTTGAATTTCTTATTAGACATCTTTGTAGAGATGTAGAATAAAATGGTGACTCTATGGGTTCAGTTCTGATAAGAGATCTCGGCTGGTGAGGCATCTCAGCACAAAGGTCTGATGCCTTTGGCATCATGGCCTCTAGTGCTCTAGGCATGTACTGCACATCTTCCTGTCTCTTCAAAAGAAGAATAACATATGTCTACTCCACTACCACACAACTTTACAATGCGCTGTTTTATTTTTTGATCTGAATCTGTATAAGTAATATTCTACTTGGAGTAACTCATCCTAGTATTTGCATTCTACGTGTGCATTCGCATTTACAATAAACTGCAGTAAGAGTGATTTTTGTCCTAAGCTCTGGATAGTTCTGATATTGGCATAAATGACTAAGAGGTAGGTATCATGTACTTTTTGTTCAGATTGCAAACGCTCTGAAGTTTAAACCTTGTTCCTTAAAACTTAACCATTTGTAGAATAGCTCAATTAATAAGCACTGAGCAGAGCATACTTTTGATTCTGAAGTGATTTTTTTTCTTAAAGAAGTTGATATAGTATTTTCTCAGTGATTACGCTTTTCTCCTTGCTTTTTTTTTTTTAATGCTGAGTACAAAGATCCTCCAACCCAATTTTAAAAATAACTTATATGTAGTCTGGAAGCAGTAGATTTCCCAAAGCATGAGCAAATTCTATTTTACTGGAGTCAGTAATGTTTCAGTCTCTCAAGTCCATGTGTGAGATACAGTGAATCATCATCATCTTATCATTATAACACTATGGCTCATCTCATAAGATCCCTCATCATCTGATGGGCCTGTCATTTCTGCTTATTTTGCAGAATAATATGTTAGTCTCTTCCTAAAATCCAGAAAACAAATGGATTGAAAATATTAAGTACATCATTATTATGTAAATATTTAATTTTTGAAATAAAAATGTGGAAGCTAGTAACAATTGTTCAGTTACTAGGGAAATGCTAGTTAGATTTTTCTGTTTAAATATTCAAATTGTTGGGTTTGGTAGCTCATGCCTGTAATCCTAGCGCTTTGGAAGGCCAGAACAGGAGGATCACTTGAGGCCATGAGTTTGAGACAAGCTTGGGCAAGAAGTAAGACCCCATCTCTACAAAAAAAATTAAATATTTAAATAATTTCAACTTTTACCTATAAAAGGAATATATTAAAATGCGTATTGTTTCTATTAAATTCTCTTTTTAATAACTTTTAATACTGCAAACAAAATATTTGAAAAGTATTAGTACAGCATTGGCCATTGTTCACAGTAGATCTAGAACACACAACTTCATTGTACATGTTTTTGAGGGGTTTGATATAGTCTGTTTCTTTTTTTTTTTTTTTTTTTTGAGACGGAGTTTTCACCCTTGTCGCCCAGGCTGAAGTGCAATGGCACAGTCTCGGCTCACTGCAGCCTCCACCTCCTGGGTTCAAGCAATCTTCCTGCTTCAGCCTCCTGAGTAGCTGGGATTTCAGGCTCCCACCAACACGACTGGCTAATCTTTGTATTTTTAGTAGAAACGGGGTTTTGCCATGTTGGCCAGGCTGGTCTCAAACTCCTGACCTCAGGTGATCCACCCGCCCCGGCCTGCCAAAGTGCTGGAATTACAGGCATGAGCCACCACACCCGGCCTATAGTCTGCCTCATAAATGGCACAAATATTGCTTGGCTGTGGATGTGTAGATATGACATTATAATATATTAGGACATAGAAAGTAACTCTTTTTCTATTGCAATTCACCCGTCTTCATAAATTGGCTCTTTCTGGGCAGTGGGCAAGAAGAACCCACTGGGCAGTTACACTCTCACGACAATTCCCACCCTGATTCCTCTCTACCACAGACAGCTCTCCAGGTTACTCAATTATCATTACTGCCAGGTGACAACCTCCACTCACAAAGATGAGGACACTGACCATCCGAGTCACAAGATCAGTGAATGGGGAAGCAGGGGCACATGGAGGCGGGAAGAGTGGATGGGCAGTCCTGGGCAGCTCTGAAGTGGGACAGTATGAAAGGAAGGCCCTGGGCTTTGTCCCTGTGAGTACCTATCGTGTCACATAAACAATAGTGTGTTAATGGGGTGCTGAAAAAGTCTCTTGCTTAAGCAACTCAGTTTGTTTATGATTATGAATGTCAGCAGAGTTCTATAAATGACAATGCAGTTTATGTTTTGATGATTGTCTCTCTGATGGGGGCTGTTGATAGCTTTTCTTAGTTCTTGTCTTGGCATTTATTCTTGATTGGCATATGACAGTCATATTCCTGGGTTCTGTTGGTGTTTTTAAATCATGCACATACTTGAATTTCTCTTATAGAGTGAGAATGACATTTTATCTGCTGCTTGTTAAATAGATTCTCAGTTTATGCTGGCAAAGTGTCAGTGCTGTATGTCTCTATGTATGCAATTTTTCTTTTGTACAGTCATTTTTCTCTTAGCATTCTAAAGATTGATTGAACTCTTGTGTTATAGCAGTACTTAATGTGTCACTTACTGAACTTAAAATCATCACTGTAACTCAGTGCATAACGCTATTCATCATCTGTTGAACCTGTCACTCCTGCTGATTGTGCAGAGTAAAAGCCTCTTCTCACCTTTTATTTTTTTCTTATTATAACTGATATAGTTCATGCATTTTTCTTCATGTTTTAACTGATTTAATTTTTTTTCCAACCCAGATTAATACAGGTTAGAGACTAGAGGAGTTTGTTAATACTTAACAAATATTAATCACTAAGGCTAGATTTATTACATATAAATATGTCAAATTAGATAAACACTACTTAAAATTTTGGCTGTTGGAAAAATATTAACTTGTACCTTCACATTTATTAGGGCTCAAGGCATATTAAACTTTATAGCAGACTTTGGATGTTTTATCTTTTAAGAAATATTTGAGGCCGGGTGTAGTGACTCACGCCTGTAATCCCAGCACTTTGGGAGGCCGAGGCAGGCAGATCACGAGGTCAGGAGATTGAGATCACCCTGGCCAACATGGTGAAACCCCGTCTCTACTGAAAATACAAGAATTAGCTGGGCATGGTGGTATGCACCTGTAGTCCCAGCTACTCGGGAGGCTGAGGCGGGAGAATCGCTTGAACCCGGGAGGCAGAGGTTGCCATGAGCTGAGAGCGCGTCACTGCAATCCAGCCTGAAAACTGAGTGAGACTCCATCTCAAAAAAAAAATAAAATAAAATAATTTGACTTAGTGAACAAATTTGCAGTGAAACAGAAAAAATAATATAGGTTACACACCTTTATAAAATCTGTTGTATAATCATCTGGAGATGCAATTTGAATGCAGTAGTGTAACAGGGAGAAGCATCAGATGAATTCTCAGAGTATATCAATCTTGCCTTTGTTCTAGATTAGAGCCTGGTTTTTAGCTAGAGGTGCTATAGTAGGAAAAACAGGTTTGTATTGATTCAGATTGTGTGTGCATTCATAGCAGATGTGGAATTACGTATTTCTGCCAGATAATTATCACTTAGCAAAGGGTAAAACATTAGAACACCATGAAAGTTAAAGTTTTAACTTCACAGGAAAAAAAGGAGCTTTATTTTAAAGCATGATGAAAATTATAGTATTTATGCATAACTCAGTTATTTTGTTCTGAACTGAAAGAAGATACTTTCAAAAGACATCCCTAAAAAAACAAGTATAATGACCATAGTATGAAACTTAATTGTGATATAATAAAGCTTTTTACTGTATCCAGACATGTTACACAAATATTCTTTATGAATTACATAAACAGAAAGGCAGGAGCTAGTGCAAATAATGAAGAATATTTATTTAAAAAAAACAAAAAGCAATTATTTTATGTAGAACAGGCTGCATGCATTATTTATTACACTGTATTCAAAATATTTTACAACTCTGTTATGTGGAATTTTTCTTGCACTTGGAGAATACAGGTAAAGACATTAGAGGCTTATAGATCCTGAATGCAGCTGCAGATAGTGTCCCTTAAAAGAAGAAATGCAGGTGGTTTCCTATTTCCCACTCTTTTTTGTGCCAGACAAGGAAGTGACTTTCTTTAGAAAAGAGGATTATAATAGTCGTATCCTTAAATGAGGAAACTAGAACCAGATTTCTTTTTAGAACTTGCAGTGGGGATTAGAAGAAATGTTGCAATAAACTTTAGCTTATTCTAATCTCAGTTTATGAAGTTTTTGGTAACACTGCTCATTTAACATTGGAAAGAGATGGGATCTGCATAATAAAGTATACTTCCCATAACTTAAAAGTAATCATGTTCATTGCATAGGATAAAATGATCCCTTATTCCAAAACCAGAGGAAACTGCAAAAAAAGAGTGCTATGTTAGCAGTGATTTAAGTATCCTCTCAAAGTTTGCTAAAAATTTTTAAGGAATTTTTGCAATTTCCCTCAAATTAACTACCATGCAGGCATCAATTTGTCATTTTTGTATATTGCATTAAAGCATTTAATGCTAAATTAAGATGGAAAGGTAGTTTTTTTTTTCTTTTAACTTTTCCTTTCTGGAAAAAAAATCAAATATTTATTAACTGCTCTCTATTGTTGTCTTTCTCTTAGGAAGGTAATTTGTGGTCAGTGGAGCCCAGCAGGGAAGCTCCTTCTCCTCCAGATGGCAGTGACATTTGAGAAAACCTTGGAGGATTAAAGGCACTCTAGTGAGCACTCACTGCAAAGTCCTGACACAATTTGACAGTCCTAATCTGGGTCCTCAACTGATTGGATGACCAAGGGCACAAAATTTTCATCCAACTGTGCAATCACCAGGCACATTGTTAAGGGCACTAAAAACGTTCCAAAGTTTTGGTGACTGTTTTAAACAAAAATATATAAACCTTTTCTTCATGGCATGTTCTTGGAAAAGGTCTTGGAAGTACCTTGCATGTCTTTTAAAAACTGACTATATTTTTGCATGAATGAGCACAGCATGCTATAAATGTCTTTACTCTTTATTAAGTAGGGTTTGCAAACAATCTAAATGGTTAAATGGTAGAGGAAACTATAGAAATTGATCTCAGTGAGCAAAGCCTACCAAATCTAATTATATATTGTCACCATCTGCTGCAATATGATAACAGAATTAATACAATTACTTTGAGAATTTTGAAGAAAAAACTTTTGAAAAAAATGGACACGTGTGGCAAGTCTGCGTGTGTGTGTGTGTGTGTGTGTGAGAGAGAGAGAGAGAGAGAGAGAAGTAAGGGCAAGAAAAAAAATGCCATCTTAGCTGTTCTTTCTCTGTTTCTTTTTTACCTTTCCTTATTAAGTTATTGCTTAAAATGATTTGAAATATGTTCTCCTAATTTTCGTGTTGATTAAAGTTATCAAGTTTTGGTAAGGTGATTTTATTGGTTTGGAATTTTAATTATATCCACTGCAGCTTCTAAAATCACCATGGCAACAGGTGTGTAATTATCAACATTGCACATAGCTTCAATGTGTAATGCATTTCTTCTGGCTGAATGAATATTAAATCAAACTGCTTAACACCTCCTCTACTAGTAAACAGATAAGGCTTTGGCCATGGCTTGCAAATTGATCTTGCTTCTGTAGATTTCTATTACTTGCAGAGCCATTGAATGGGGTAATTTGTGCCTTTGAGGGTTTTCTGACTTTGCTAGAGCATGACAGAAAGTCCAGTTTTATTTCATTTAATGAGAAAAAAAACATGTTTAATTATTACTCACATTTCCATTTGTAGAATTCTTTCCAAGAGAATATTCTCCTTATTGTTTTCCATTGCAAGGTGTGTATTCAGGACAGATGAGATTTTTTTAAAAAAGACATTTTCTTAAGGAAAGCTTGCATTTTAAATGCTACTTTTCCTAGCAAATGCAGGTAGTCATTGTATGAAGCACATATGAAATGAAACCTTTGATTTAATACCAAACTATAGTCTACTGTCAACTCTAAGAAAACTGTATGATCCATAATTTTAAGTAAACCAAAATGTTACTTTGTTTCTAATGTTCCAGGTGGTCTTTTCAGACTGATTTCTACGTAGAAGTAGGCAAGAAAGTGATGTGATTATCTGATTATCAGCTTATCTTTATATGTCTCTGATTGTTATCAAGCTCAAAATTTTTCTTAAATAGCTATGGAAAGAGATAGCAGTTTACTACTACTACTATTATTATTAGGTCATCTAATGTAATTCAATTTATAAATCTGATGCATACATTTGACTGATAGGATACAGACTTATAAGGACCTAGCATTATAAAAAATATAATTTAAATACATAGATCAAATAGAGCTGTATATAATATTGTTAAATAGGGAACAAGATAAGTGATTATGAAGATGTATAGCTCTTTTAATCATTCAGTGTTTGTTTTTAGTGGACATTTTATTTTGGGATGCCATTCAGTAACTTGAAGTCATTAAATGAAGCATAATCAATATTAGAACAAAAGCCAGCATAAGAAGATTTATTTAAATTTGATTTATTTAGAATTTGGAGTCTGGTCACTAGAATTTTGAGGCTAGGGGATTCTATGAAAGGCTGTATGTAACCACCTTCTACTCTATTCCTTCCTCTCTACCCAGGCCAAATATCCCAGAATATGGTATTATTTAAGTATCATCAATTTTTAATTTTAGTGTGTTTCTATTTTCAAACTAAGACAGGTGCAAAAGTTGAGGTTACCAGCGGTACAAGATCAGATCACCTAGTTAGATATTAGTGCATAGTAAAATGTAGCCTAACACACTCTATTCATAATGTGGATTGACAACTAAGAAAAAAGTGAAGCTTTATTCACACAAATAGGTTAATATTCCTGCAATAGTGTCCAATGCATTTAAAGCCATTTAAAAGAACATAGAGAATACATTGATTATTTTTCTTAGCTTATTTCTCCAGTATTTCTCCTTGTATTATTTACTCTAGCTCATATTTAGACTTTTTGTTAATCTTAGAAAAAGGATAGACACACACAGTGTATTTCTGCAGACTCCCCTTTAATGGATCTCTGCCAGTGTTAGCCATTGTTTCAGTTGCTTGTGGCTGCTCAACTGTGCAAGGTTGCTTGGAAACGCTCCTTCTTCAGTGCAAAGCTCTCCGGCCACTTTCCATACCTCCCAGCCCAGGGCTTAAAGATTCAGGGACTCCAGCCACTGGTGTTTCTTTTTGAAATCTCCTTAGTAAACTAATGATCTTGTAAATGTAGAAAATAGAAAAATTGCTTCTCAGTCTGTAGGACATGCAAGTTTAAAACAAAACAAAACAAAAACTTTGAAAAAAATATGTATTTGTTACAAGTTAAAACAAATACAATTTTTCTTCTCTATTGAATTTGATTTAAAATTTTGTTAAACCAGCATTTTGTAATGTGTAATATTTTTGGCAAATATTTTAAATTAACATCTACCACTGTCTTTCAGCCTGGAAATTGTGTGCTATTCCCATCAAGGTTACATCATGTTTCCATTACTCCTTTAATTGGGGGGAAGTTTCAAAGTCAGATGCCTTGATTTGGAATTTTAATGCTTTTAACAAATTTTAAAGCAAGTACCACTATTAGGTAACAGAATATTATTATTACTCACTTTTTTCCTTGGTTAAATTTGTTTGTTAGTCCTAAGAGGCTTTGGGAATATAAAATGGATGTGATGTTTAATAATATCAATACAGTTGATTTTACTTGGCTCTGCTATTTTCTCTTTTCATATTATAACTTAATAACAACAACAAATTAGAGATATGCAATCTGCAGTTAGTTCAAGTTTCTAATTCTGGAGTATAAGATGGGGATATTATATCACTATGCATGAGTTAAATATATGCCACTACATAATACCTATATATCATTACTAGCTTTAAAAGAAAGATTATGTAAAAAGTGCTAGTAGGTAGTAGGTAGTCTTTTTCTTTTGTTACAAGTGCTTCGAAATTACTGGTTTGTGATATAGGACATGAAAAGAAAGACATACTCAGTGATGTTTGAAAGGCCTACTATTATCAGATACGGCTTACTTAAAATTAGTTATTAGACTCTGGTCTCTTAACACTTTTATTTCCCCCAATATACTTTGAAATTCCGATTTTCAGAAATCTTAATTGTACAATATTAATATTGCTACAGCCACAAACTTTGCTAGTCCTTTATTGGTAGATTACATAGACTACATAGGTTACTAGATCTTAAAGTTTATTAATAACATCATATCCATTCAAATTTATTTTAATACTTTTTCCTTATTTAAGGAATTACTTCAGGTGATACGTGGATTTTAATTGTTACAGAAATGCATTTTATGGTTATTTATAATATTCACTTTAATTTAAAGGCCTATAGGACCTGTGGTTGGATGACTGTATGTATTAATGTTGTTTTTAACATTAAGAACTTACATAATTGGTCAAGAAAATCAGACCTATCCCTTCATGTTCTCTTTCCTTCTGTACTTCATAAGCCTACGTGTCCCGTAGGATAGATTACTGGATCTGCTTGTCAATTGCTGATAGACATTTTTCACTTAAGGTAAGTTATATGTTAGACATCATAGAGTGATCGGACTGGTTTTATTACGTAGCATATTGGGAGCAAAGCAAAAGAATAAAGCAGATACACATTTCTGCATGTTGATGCATGTATCCACTGTATTTTTAATGCAAACTAATTAATTGTGGGCCAAAAGTTATAGTAATGAATAGAGGTCTGTTGTTCTCACTCACATCAGGCACGGAGTCTTACTTTCTTGTAAATTTAAATTGGTGAAGCAGGTAGAGTATCACAATAAGCTTAAAGTGGTTATTTTGAAAAAATTATCAAGAAAAATATTAAGGAAAAATTTGGGTGTCTACTCTTGTGAGACAATCTGTCTCTAAGGTGCTTTACATATTTTATGTCACTTAATCCAAGGAATCACCCTATGATTTAGGTAGCATTGTTCCTATTTTGAAGTTTGACGAACTCATGCACCTTGAGGTTAATTAAACTCAGGGTTGTCTTAATCATTTCTAATTTCAGTGAATATACTTTCTCCTTGGACATTTAACTTTCTAGTTAATGTGAAAAAAAGACAGTATTTCTGATAGCATATACAGTAGTCACTTTAGGGGCAGATAAACATAAGATGCCAGGGATTTGGATTGTTCAAGTCAATAGTGTCCTGAAGAATAATATATTCACTGTGTGAAGCAACAGCAACTAGATACAAAGTTTCTGTAAAATTCGGACAATCATTTTGAGTTCTTAACATAAATAGACAAGATTGATAGATAAAATGATATTTCAGTAGAAACCAGGAAAATATCCCAACTTCGAGAATCATTTCTTGCCAAGCCCACAGTAAGAGTTCTAAATATAAGTTAAAATATGTTCTCTGCCACCATGGAACTGGTACCCAACACATATCCCAATTATAAAACGTCTTTATACTATGGCAATTATGAAGGCAGAGTATAATATGGGAGCCTGAAAAGCTATACTAAAGAGGCGACTTTTGAATGGGGTCTGGAGGGATGTATTCACCAAGGAGTGAAAGGAGGAAAGGAACTTAAGTTGGTGAAAAAACACAGATGGATGTGTGAACAGCTCCACATGGCCAAAGAATGGTGTGTTTTGGTGTGTAGGGAGGGATTTCTGGTTAGCTCCATGAGCCAGTATTACAAAGGGCTTTGCATGGCATGAGAAGGTATTTGGATGCCACTTTGTTCAATACAGAGATCTACCAAGCACTTAAAAATTAGAGACAAATAATATTCAGATTCATATGTTGAAAAGATTGCATTTGTGCCAATGGAGAGGACATAGCAAAGGGAGCTAGATTAGAGTTAGCAGCGTCACTTAGGATGCCATTACCTTTGTCTAGGGATCTTAGACTCGACGTAAGCAAAGCTTAGGGCCTGAAACAAGCAGATAAAGGCTAGAGAAGAGGTGCTCAGAAACGCTGAATCAGTACATTTTGTTATACTTTAAAAATTGTTACAAGGCCAGTGGCTGCCACACAAGACATTAATCTTTTTTGTTTTTGCTTAAGGAATGAGTACAAATGTGGGGGCAGTAAGGAAAAAGGCAGCTCTGAGGTTTGCTGGAAGTTAGCTACCCTCATGTTTAGCAGACCTGTAAAGACTTGAAGCAGGAAGTAGGTTTATCGTGGTGAGAGGGAGATGGCTTGATAGAAGGAGGAAGTGAAATGAAATGGCTCTTCCCAAGAGTGAGAATGCATTTTAGAGAAGATGTGAAGATGATGCGGTTGTTGAGAAGAAGGAGTATTCAGTGAGCAGCACAGTGGAGAAAAGGTATGGTACCTAGGTGGGAAGATGAAAATGAAGGATTCCTCATTTTCTCTTCCAGCTCAGGTCATGTGACAGGACTCTGCTCACTCCCTCTTTACACTTTAATCTTCACTGAAAGATACATAGGGATAGGAAAACTTCCTAACATTCTCTCTTTTCCTCTGTATTAAGTCATTCCATTAACCAAAAAGTTCAACTAAATGCCTATTATCTGTCCCTTTTTAATTTTCTTTCTGCCCTGTAAAAAGCTGAATAGAGGAATGCTTATACGTTAGTGGAAGTTTTAGAAGTCTCTGAAAGTGAGAGGTAAGTCATTTGTCATTTTGGCTAGATCTTCCCCTAGGAACTTCTAAATGGTTTCATGACCTCATTTCATCCTAGATAAATGCAAGAGGGCTTTAATATGAGAAGAGCCTCAGGAATCCAACTTATAGATATAAGCCTTTCTTTTAACAGGTTACTTAGTAAATTAGTTTTCTTTGTACTGTGATTCATTAAGAACAATAACTTTGATTTCATTTCATACTTTACAGGAAGCATAGAGTGACTCAATAGTAGAAAAATTCAATAACATTTTAAAAAATTATTTAAATTAAATAAAATGGTATACATTAGAATTGTGAAAATTGTGTAAATTACATAAAAAATATGTGATTAAATTAAACCAGGATTTGTGGGGTGGCTGAATTAGATTTCTTAATAAAATTTATGAAAAACTGTACGTGGTACATACTATTCTTTCAGAAGCAATAATAATTGTAAGAGATTATTTTTTAAAAAATAGATACCATTTGTTGAGAGCTTACTAGGTGTCAGTCAGTGCTGTATCCACATTACATGTATGAATTCATTTAATTTTGAAAGTCAACCTGTGACTCACCCTGTGAGCTCACTCTGTGAGCCATCACCCTTGTTTTGCAAACAAACAAATTGAGGGGTAGAAATGAATCCATACTCTTATTTTATATCAGCCATATCTCTCAATAAATGCTAATCAGAGCTGATTAACAAATTATAATCAGCATGTTCAATATTTGGTATTTCATTTACCTTACAGGACATTCTTTGTTTTACAGAATTTTTTAAAAACCTTAGTAGAATTTTTTTTTTTAACTATTATTAAGGCTCCTTAGGTGAGTGGTTTTCAAACCATATCCTGAAGGTCTCCAGAAATTTCTTAGAGAATCTCATATCTTCTTCAGCCAGATTCACTTGAGGTATATTCATTTCATATATTAGGTTTTATTATTAGAGCTTTTCCCTCCTTCTCTTGCTCTGCCTCCCATGCATCCATCCACCCATCCACCCATCCACCCACCCATCCACCCATCCACCCACCCATCCACCCATCCACCCATCCACCCACCCATCCACCCACCCACCCACCCATCCACCCATCCACCCATCCACCCATCCACCCACCCATCCACCCATCCATCCACCCATCCAGCCACCCATCCACCCATCCACCCATCCATCCACCCATCCACCCATCCACCCACCCATCCACCCATCCACCCATCCACCCATCCATCCACCCATCCACCCATCCATCCACCCATCCATCCACCCATCCACCCATCCATCCACCCATCCATCCACCCATCCACCCATCCACCCATCCATCCACCCATCCATCCACCCATCCACCCATCCACCCATCCACCCATCCATCCACCCATCCACCCATCCACCCATCTACCCATCCATCAATGAGCTTGATTTTTTTAGCTTTAAATAACTAAAGCATGTACTACTAATAAAAAATAAAGCTAAAATTGGAGGACAGCATATTAAAATATTAGATTTCAGGATCTCTCTTGAGATTGTACACATCAGTTCATGAATGTTAGCAGTAGCATTAAATCCAAACTTATAAAATGTTAGTGATGAAGTAGCAGTGCGTTAAATATAGGCGGGTGCATTACTTTCAATTAAAAGTAATGGCAAAACCACAATTACTTTTGTACAAACCTAATATGTTGGCCTTTCCTGATCGAATGTATATTAGCTACTTTATACATAATGTTACAATGTATAACATTAAAATGGCATATTGAATTTTTAAAGTAGCTAATACCTTTAAAGATTCTACAACATAAAAACAATTTTGCATAAGAAATGTTAGATGTCTCTAAGTATATTTTATTTTTAATTTTTTATTTCTTTTTTCTCTTCCAAAGAAAAAACTCAGATTTATTGATGTATAATTTACATAAAAAGCATACGTATTTTTGGGGTGTACAGCCCAATGAGTTTCTGTGAATATATCCTAAATTTTTTTTAACAATCATATTCAGAAAGTTTAAATTCAAAAAAGTTTAAAATTATTTTCAACCTTAATTCAAAATACACCATTCATGATGTTTCCTGCTCATTTTGCTACACTGTATTAAGAAAGAATTTTCAAAATATGGCCGAGTTCTCTTGGTGAAAAGTACTTTCCAAGGAACAGCCTAATTAGCCCATGCTTTCCCTCCCGCTCCATCTTGTCCTCCTCTCCTGCGCTGTATAACCTTTTTCCTGAGGTAGGTGAGAGTGCCCAGGACAAAGGACACACTGATTTCTTTGGGAGATTTAAACCATGTTATCAAGGATGGTTCTGTCTGCCTAATTTGTAACTTTTGGTTGGGGCTTGGAGTTAGTTGGGGAGCAGAGAGTGGGTGAAGGCAGAGGAGAGAGCTCCATAACAGGAACACAGAGCAGCAAGGTCTCAAGGGAACCTGACAAGGGTACCTCGGAAGAGGCAGGCTCTCAGTGTGTCAACTTTTCATTGGTTCTATGGACTGTGGGGGAAAGCAAAGGGACAGCTTGTTTTTCATGGATTGATTTTCCAAGCAGCTTCATGAATTGTTACAACTTTGATCTGGGTTGCATACATTCAGTTAAATGGATGTTTGTATTAATATAAACATTAATTTTATATTATTTAATTAAATATTTGTGTTTAATTATATGAATTTTTATATTCTGTGCTTTTACTTTTTTGTATTTTTTTAAATAATGTGTATCTTCTTTTTAGCTCGCATAAATATGTTTATTCACTTAAAAAGTAAGGTTTTTATGTTTAAAACTATATTAAAACAAACGCACCAACATGGATTTATCCTGAAGGTTATTCTGGAAGGTTTTGCTTCATCCTAATCTCAAAGACTTTGCTTTGTTGTTTACTTTTTATAAATTAACATATTTTAGCCTAATACTTCTGTTCTAGAACTTAAATATTGGCTGTATTATTTTTCTTAATATTAAAATGTTTCCTTTAAAATTTATTTTCCAAGAGGAATGAAAATATTTTTTTAAAAAAGGGATTTTAATGTTTAAAAACTGCTTTGGGACTGGGTCTGTAGGTTCAGTACACCTTCTGAGACTGAAACAATAAGAGCACTCGTGGCTTATTGAACCATGATAATCAAAGCAACTGAATAACAATAAATACTAGAACTGGATTCTGCTTCTTATACCTAATTAAAAATATATATTGTTTTAAATGGGGAATTTATAGTGAATCTCTGAACAAGTAATATAGGCTAAACAATCTGACATTAAAATTAGAGAATACAAATATTTGTGATTTATGTCCTTTTCTTAATTTGAAACACGTGTGTGATATATAACATGTACAGGAAAAAATAAAAATAAGATTAAGCCAGAATGCCATTTTGAAAACAAAATACAACAAAGATATGTTCCATTAATCTACAGAGATAAACTATAGTAGTGTTTCTGCATTACCATAATTATTTCTGCAGAGCAGGAGAATAAGCAGAAGAGAATTTACATCTATGTTTGCTTAATATTGTTTCTGTCTTTAGGTTTCACTTCTCTCCCACGGTAATGTAAAAGTAGGACCACCTGTTTTCCATTGGGCATTCAGTTTGGGTAAATTCTTACAACACAGCAATGTATTTCTAATCAGAATTTTCTGGAAATCTGAGGGAAGTTAATTATAACAATAATATTTTTAAAAATCGCAGTCAATAAAATTAATTCCAGGAAGACCCCCTTCCTCCCCACCAAAAGAGAAATCTAGGAAGAAACATACACACTTCCTATGCAGATTTAAAAGCTTTGGGAATCAAGGTTATGAATAAAAAAATCATTTCACTTCCATAAGGATCCAGAAGGGAAATATTTAAATGTAAAATTTGATCTATAAAATCTAGGCAGCATGTATTTTCCTGCAACTATTTATAAGAGAACGGGGCATTGTAGAATAAAATTTGTAATAAGTGGAATTATTTCTGTCTTCGAAAGGATTGCTGTAAATCGTGGGAGGTGTAGAAAAACTGCTCCTGCTTAAAAAATTGCAAACGTGATTTTAAGCAATGTTTCTAAGTTTCTATTTTAAGTCAGCAATAGGAAAAGTTATTTTCTTGTATATATGTCAAAAAATATCAAATCAGAAAGGCCATCTACAATTGATTTTTCTACTTGAAAGGAACGAGGAAGGGAAAGTTGGTCTTTGCTCTTGTCCATCAGAGTATTATGCCTGCCAGCTTGTGTGCAAATGATTTATTCTGAAAAGCAGACTTTACACTTAGAGAAATACTGGGGTGGAGCATTTGTGCCCTGTGGAGTGTTTGGAAATGGAATAATGCGTCCACAAAGACAGCTTTCTGCATCCTTTCTGCCTGCACATATGAAAGGATAAGCATTAATTTCAATAATGGTTCAAGTAATTGAAAAAGGGCTTGCATTTCAGGATAGCTGGACAGTTCACCCATTAGCTTTCTACTGCAAAGAGGAAAAGAAAGCTGACCTGCCCATTTTAACATTTTAACAGATAATTAAGAATGATAAAATCTAAAGATGTCAAATAAAATGTAAAACTTAAAAGTCAGCCAGTAACCATACTCTAATAGTTTGTTTTCTAGTTCCTACTTTTCATGAACTCCAAAATCTTTTTATGCTTAATACCTTAACTGCCATTTGGTGTAATTATACTTAATTTTTTTTGTGTGTAAATCATTTTCCTGCTCTGGAGGTTATTTTTAGAAAAACTTGATCCATCTTTTCTCTCATTCACATATATTTGCAAACAGATAGTTTCTGTGAAAAGCCAGGTGTTTTCAGTGATCTAATAACTAATCTAATTACAGGCTTTGAATTTTAAACCCAAATATTCTTAACTTTTAACATAAAACTTTGGAGGTAAATTAAAGGCACTAGAAGGTCACAAAACCAGTATTAATTGTAGTATACTGTGAAGTTCCTCTTGGTTTACGTACTAATGTATAGAGGATTTTTGAAGACTCTTTTTACTCTTATCAGTTGACTCATGATTGTAGCATGTCTTATCTTCACAGATGAAACATTTCAGATGCACTGTATCAAATAAAATCATACTCCTTAGCATGATTTTTCAGATTATCCACAGTCTAGTCTCAATCTCTTTCCAGCTTTGACTCACTGCTTCATGCCCCCCAGTTGCCTAAACTCTATGTTATTTTGAGTGCGCTCGTTCTCCAAGTATTTCAAAGTTTCAGCACAGGTCCCAACTATTCAGGGCAGACATTTGAACATAAAAGTGTTTAACTGCTGGATATCAGTTCCAGTTTTTCATCACACATGCTGTTATTCCTAACATTCCCGTATCAGTTAAGAATGGTTCATGCAACAGAACATACAAGCCTGCTGTTGGTGTTTATATAAGAAAAAGTCCACAGGGAGGCGACTGGTTCAGAGGTAGTGTAACTCCTCAGGGATACCGTTAAGGACCCAGGATCTTTCTGCCTCTCAGCCGTATCATCTTTACTATGTGAACGTTTGTCCTCATGATGGTTGAAGCCTCAGTTGAAGGCTGCTGCACCTTCAACTCTCTGCCATGTTCCAGGCAAGGAAAAAAGAGATGTGGAATGGGGCATGAGTAACGGGCTGTAACCGATTGTCCTGTCCTTCCCCCCTCCCTCCCATCACTTCTTTCCTTTTTTCAGGAAATTACAAGCTTTCTCAGAGGCTGACGACAGCAGTCTTTGTTTCACATCTCATTGGCCAACACCCAGTCATGGCTGCCCCTACCTGGAAGATGGCTAAGGGAAAAAGAAATGCGAGTAGGGACTGGGCCAGTGAAAGAACAGTGCCTGCCACGCTGCTTTTCACTCGCACGCATCCCTCCACTTGAAATGCCCTTTCTCTTATCCTTTATGTGTGTTCATCTACATCTTGTGTGGAGGCTGTCCACTTTCTCCAGTTCTGGGTGAGCTCCTATGAGCTGCTCTTTGTATTTTCCTATGGGATATCATTTTTAGCCTTCATAATAAAAGGCAAAATGACTGTCATTAGCTTTATGTAGCTGTGTCTTAACACTGAGTTCAGAAATTTTGCTATATGAATTAGGAATCTTTCAGTGACAAGCATCAAAAAATTATGTTAATTAGTTTATCCCAGAATTTGTTGGTTCACTTAACTTGGAAGTCCAGGGAATCGCTGGCTTCAGGCATGTCTGGAAGCAGAAGCTGAAATGATATGCTCAGTGTTAACTCCTGTGCCTCTTGTCATTCTTAATCTCATCCATCCTTCCTCCCTCTCTTATTGCTCCTCTCTACTCCTCTTTGTCCTTCTTTCTCTTCCTCTCTTTCTCCTACTCTTTATTCTATATCCTTCTATTTTGCTCATTCTGAAACTGGTTCTCAACACTTTGTACAATGTATAAATGATAGGCATTTACAGCTCTTAGCTTACCTGACTTCTCATTATGCCAGAGTCAAGGAATTCCTTTCTACAAAATGCGTATATCAAATGTTTCTGGAAGGAATATGATTAGCCTTGGTTGGCCACATTTCTGTTTTTTGACCAATCCTACCATGGAGGAGAATAGAATAGTAATACTGGCTATGAATAGGTCCATTCTAGTTGCCCAGAAGTAGATGAGGCAGTGTATTTGATAATCTCACCCAAACCATATGTGTTGTTGGGAGAAAATTCTGGGAATGCAAAATAATAAGTACTTATCCCAGATCTCATTTTACCTGTCATCATTCATTGTATGTGCCTATCTCTATCTAAGTAATAGGAGCTCAGTAGGGAGATGAGGAAGTGAATGGATAAATGGGAGAGGGGAAGAACTGAGTTGACCTATAAGCAAAAGATGAAAATGGCAGTGTTTAGTGTTTTATGAGTTGTATTTAGATCATGAAATAATATTTTAGGGTTTTTTTAGTTTAGTTTTTTTTTTTTTTAATTTTTGAAACAGGGTCTCACTCTATCGCCCAGGCTTCAGTGCAGTGCTATGATCGCAGCTCACTGCAGCCTCAACCTCCTGGGCTCAAGTGATCCTCCAACCTCAGCCTCCCAAATAGCTGGGACTACAGGCACGCATCACCACCCCTGGCTAATTTTCTGATATTTTTATAGAGATAGTGTCTTCTTCTGTTGCCCAGGCTGCTCTCTATCTCCTGGGTTCAAGTGATCCTCTTTCTTCAGCTTCCCAAAGGGTTGAGATTACAGGCATGAACCACTGTACCCAGATGTTTTATGTTTTAAATTTATATAAATCCACAGTGGATACATCATTCAAATTACAAAAATAAGGAAATGCGGTACAAAATCATATTCAAAAAATGCATCTGCCATTGCTCCTTCAGAAAATAGTTATTGCTTGCTTACTCTGTGATAAGGCATTAATTACATGGTGCTTCATTTTTTTAGTGACAATAATTGAGATGCTTCTCTCTGTTCTTAGAGAACATCTTAAGCTGATAGAAAAACTAACAAATGGGGGATACATAGTTTGTAAGTAAAGTATATTTGGGGAACCTTTGTCTTTTTAAAGCAGGTAAAACTAATAGTGTGTTTTTAACTTCAGTGTATGGATGTAAGAAGCTTAAGAAAATGAATTCATATATTTAGCCTCATTTATTTTAAACCATTTATGGAGATATCTGATATATTTTTAAGTCTCCCAGAAAATATCCTAAGCATAAGCAAATAACTTCAAATAAAATGTTTATATTTGGACATACTAGTTCTCTGCTGTCATCTTGACTGATTCAGAAAAGTTCTGAAGTGAAAGATTTTAGCATTTATTTCTCCTGGCTTTCTTCCATCTGCCGGGAATAACTCAGTTCACTGAAGGCTTCTGACAGGTCCCTGACCTTGGCCCCTATCTTTGCCATCAGTGTTTGGGGTGAGGAGAGAATGGGCTTTGAGGATGGTTGCCTCTTTTTCACTGCTGCACCTCCTCATTATCTCTCCAGGAAGCAGGTTGATTCTGGCAGGCAAAGCTCACTGAGGCGGGATCCATTCAGTCCATTCTTACAGGGGTAATAGGGCTTGGGGCTCATTTCAGTCAGCCTTCCTTGGAAGAGAGAGGTCCCTTTCCTTTCCTTTTGAAGATTGATTGGTTTGCAAAGAAAGACAGATAACACCACTGTCATTCTCACTTTCTCTCTTTTTTCTGTTCTTGAAAACTCAATAGTTGTGTACAACAAGTCTTGCTAGACAAATTGTGCCTATGCTTTATGTTCTGTAAACATGATTCTTGAAGCTGAGAAACTTTTAATGGAACCCTTTAGCTACGCTGAAATTACTGATATAATCCAACTCTGTGTTAGTTTTCCTGATTTTTGAAATACTGTCAGAAGATGGCAAAAAAAAAAAAAAGAAAGAAACAGAAAAAAAGAAAAAAGAGAAAGAATGGGAAGTGGAGATGCAAAAGAATTTCTAAGACTAGACTAGTCATTTAACAGACTGACTCAGATGAAAGTTCTCAGTAGCCCTCTGGAAAGAGAAATTTCTAAACACACCTTTTTTTTTTGTTAAAGATAATTGAAAATAATTATGTGTGTGTGTATGGTAAACCACAACGATCTTTCTATATTTTAACACTTAAAGTAGATGAAGAGGTTAATGAGGAGGTTTCCCAGCAACAAGTTTAATTGTAGTCATGTAAAAATTACATAAACTCAACATAAAATTGGAACACCTATTCTGTGCAGGAATCTGAAAAAATTTAATTCTAAGTAATTCCTATAATTTAGACTCTCAGTGTAGTGGTGAGAATTTGAAAAAGTAAAGAATGCTCATGATAAAGTTTGACAGGTGCTCTGAAAGCAGTAAATATGAGGAATTAAGGCAACCTCTACTTTTGACATCATTTGCTCTGAGGAAGTATTGTATATCCTGACTTTAATTTTTTCAGGACCCTGTGCACTTACAGGATGACAGAAATGATATTTCTTCTCTCCTGAAATGGGGTTGATATTTACATGTCACACTGAGACATACAAAAAATACTATTCTGCTTAATTTATCAATAACAAGACCCTGTCCTCAATGATGGAGACAGAAAACAACTTTGCTAAGTTGCGCTATTTCAGCCACTACTTCTGGTTTTTATTGTTTTATTTCAGAGGAATTCAGTTGCAGTTGACTAAATCCTCAGTCAATTTAAAGTTCATATTTCATGTGAGGAATGTTTTTCTCTAAGTGAGTCCACATTCCTTTCTCTTTCTTTCCCAAGATGGTCCAGGAAGCAGGGCTGAATTCCCATGTCCTCATGATGAGAGACGGAGTTCCTTCTGGTTTGTGTGCTGTCTCTGTCCTCATTGATGTCCTCTGGGATATGGTTGCCTGGTATCTTGTGTTCTTGCCCACCGAGGTCTGGCCATTACAGGGTTGTAATGCTCATACATGCTGTTGAGGCAGAGGTTCCTTTTCCTCTGGTTTTTGAGATTTCCATAGCGGGGGTTGGTAAACTACAGCATACAAGGAAAACCCAGCTGCTGTGGGCTAAATCCAGCCATTTAGCTTGTTGGCTAAGGCTGTCAGTTTTCGTTCTACAACAGCAGTTGTGAATACTTGCAACAAAGACTGTATGTCCTGCAAAGTCTAAAGTATTTACTCTCAGGCCCTTACAGAAAATGTTTGCCAGCCCCTGATCTCTCTGAGTCCTTGGATTGCCCACTCTTTGTTTGTCCTTCCTCTTGGCATGTTTCATCTTTTCCAGAGTACACAGGAACCATTGGGTCTCCTGCACAGAAACTCAGGGCAGACAGAGTCACTGTCTAGGGACCTCCCCATCCCTCTCCTATGTCACTGCTTTGGCATCATGCTGTATATGAAAAGGTAGCAGGGGACCAGCCCTATCTCAGCCTGTCTATTGCTCACCATATCTGGGGGTATTTGAAGTTTCTGTGTTTTAGGTTTCCACCCTCTTGCCTGAAGGCCTTTGATATCTTCTTAGAGACTCATGTATCATTTTCAAGCTACCATTCTCCCTTGCAAATCTCATTTCTTCCTTCCTTGAAAGGCTTAGTATCTGGAAAGAACTTTCCTTGTGTGAATGATTCTTGAAGTGTTTTCTGTACCAGCAACCCCGCATCATATGAAAATTTGTTAAAAGTGAAAATATTTGGTCTCTACCCCAGACCAACTGAATAAGATTGTCAGAGGGAGAGGCCCAGCAAGCTGCATTTTAGCAAGCTCTTCGGGTGATTTGTGATCTGACAAAGTTTGAGAACCCCCTACCTTACATCATATCTGCCACTAAAACCAGATGATCTGAGTAGCCAGGTTTCCTGCTTGATGTGTGAAAGGGAGCTTTCAAAATATAGAAAACTCCTTTCCCTTTCCACAAAGATTGGCTTGAGTAGACTCAAAAATTCTGTTTTGAAAATAGAATATTTCAATCGATTATCTTTTTCTTTGCCTTTCTGGTCTACTAATTCAAATCCTCCCTGAGGTGGCCAATGCCTCTGGTTAAACAGAGATTGTATAGGAAGTGCTTTTAAAGAGAAACATCCAGTGATTTAGAATAAATGCTCTTCTATGCACTCATGATGCACATTTATCTAAATGGCAGAGTACATGCCTGAAACCAGCAACACTATTTGCTGAGTCAGAAATTTCAGCCTTAGCCTGTAAGTGAGAGAGAGACTCCGATACTGGAATCTCTTTAGATCTCCATGGACATTTCAAACTTAGCAAGTGTGAAAGGAAATTTACTGATTCTTTATCTTTCTCCTCAAATCATTCTCCATTTCCCAAATTCTTGACCTTGGTAAATGGCTATGGGGAAGTGACTATAAGTATTGATTTGGAAGTGGACTGATCTGGATTCAAACATCAATTTCATCATCCATTGACTTTGTGATCTTGAACAGCCAACGTTTCTAGCTATACATTTTCCTGTAAAACAGAGGAAGTCCCAAATCCCATGGGTAGTTTTTAAGCTTTGGAGAAAATGTATACCTGATATATGATATTTATTATCCTATGCTTGCCCATTCTCAACTCCACTTAGTGACCAAATCACTAGGCATCGTTGTGCATTGTCTTTCAGAAATGTCTTGAATTGATCATCGTATCCCCTTCCTTTCAACAGATTGCCACTTCTAATAAAGTTCATCTTCATTAGGGGATGGCATGGTTTCTTATTTCTTCTTCCTATCTCTAGTTGGGTCACTCCTTGGGAGAGCCACTTACAGTTTTGTGGGTTTGGGAGTGCACAAGAACACCACATCTAAGGGGCACCATTCGGATGTTACCCAGACCTTATAAAGGTCCCTCTGCACACTTACACTAATGCACCAACACACATTCTCACAGTCACACATGCACATGTTCTCACACAGTCGCTCATACACGAACACACACTGGCCTTGATACACACACAGACTTACACAAATGCACATCCTCATACAGACTCAGATACCACTCCACCACACACACACCCACTCACGTTCACACACACTTTTGAGTGTTGTGTATTATTACAACAAAACAGTAAATCATGTTTCTCCAATAGAAACAGTATATTAAAACATGTTGCTGTAACCATATTGAAGAAGGACTATCTTTCTTTAAATCTTTAAAGCACATGGAGGTGTCCTAGGGGCAGCCCTGCTCTCCACTCCCATCTTTTCTTCAACAATTGCTAGGATGATTCTATCTGAAGCCCCCACTTTTTCAGGCTTCCTGTGCCTAAGTTCCCATTTCAGCTCATGCAGACTGCATTTGTGGCCCTCTCACACAGCGCATGGTTATTTATGCCACCTGAGATGGAAAAATCCACTGTGATCATCACTGATAACCACCATTATACCTGGTCAAAAGGAGATGTGTAAGAATGTAAGAAGTTATTTTGCCTACTACATGAATAATTAATGCTCATGGCCTGTTTTCCATATGTATGGAAATGTAGAGAGATTCAGCCAAAAATACTGTACTATTGGATTTTTTTAATTTGGTGATTATCCATTTACCTATTTTAATTACAAGGAAGAACTCCAAAGAAATAGGAATGTTTTAGGAAGAACTTGATGGAATATGCCTAACTGCTTTTTAGGACTCTTCTGTGCAATATGTTTTTAACAAAAAGAGAGATTCCATTTATCCAGCATTATTTTCATCATTCTGTTGCTTCAAGTGGATGAGAGGGTTCTCTTATCTTTCTTATTCTTCACCCACTTTTAGAGTCTAACATCTTACGTTTACTGGGTACTCTTTGTAGGTACGACACATTATACCAGTTGGTTTTGAAGCCTTGGTTTCATTCGATTCTTCAGACCAGTCTTAGAGGTGGATTGATTTTATTTCCATTTCACAGGTGAGGAAGCAATTATTTTGAGAGGAATTTACCTGATATTAAGAGGTGCAGAAAAGGTAGAACATGGCTTCAAAACTAGTTTTGTCTGCTTTGTGAGCCTGTGATCTCTAGAAGCGTGATTATTGGACTTATCCTTTTTTTACCTCCTTAAATTTGACAAAAAACTAAAGTGAGAAAAAGAAACCCAAAGGGAAAAGGTAAAATACTGTTGAATAAAACCTGTTTTTGACTTTTTATTAAAAAGAAATGATTTTATATTATCTATTGTTAATTCTCTAATATCCAAAATTAACTTTGTCCTGTTTGTAAATTGTCTTTATAATTTATATCTTTTACTGTGTTCTATAGCATGGATCCTGCTAAATTCTGACTTTCATGCTGGGAAGGACCCTATTTTCCATTTTTATGATCTTTGTTGGTTTCTTTGCTCCGTTCTTCCAATTTTGCATATGAATTCTAGAAATAACCAGATAGGAGAAAGCAAAGCATAGACAAGGAGACTTTTAAGCCCACTCACAGCTTCAAGCATCATGATAACAAAATTGAAAGCAAGTGTATTGATTTGGGTGGTATTATATTTGTCTCTAGGGCTTGAAAAGACCTTTAATTTCTCTCTTTTTACACACCATTTTTTGTTGTTTACAAAGGAATAAATATCATATTTAATAAACCTAATGGAAAGAAGTTACCTTTAAGGAAACCAACAGATATGAGCATCATGTTGTGAGTGTGTTTACATTTACAAACATATTATTTTCTCATTACCTACTCAGTTATTTAGAAATCATAGGAGTTAGATGCTAAATGTCATTATATTTATATGTGAAGCAGCATTTCTAATCTCCAGTCACTTCTTTCAACTTACACATCTGACTTTGACCTCTCACTTCCCCATGGCATTTCAGAGTTGTTAGAGAATTTGTAATCAAAATTAGTTTGGCAGCTTAGAACTTATTGGAAGAAAAACATCACCTTATTCTGCCGCTATTATCATACTCAAGAAAACTGCTTTTTCACTTTGTTTAAACTGTATTTTTGACTTCTAGTAGATCAATTTCTCCGTATTTCAATTTACAATTATATGTAACATGAATCTCAGTTTTTGAAATACCTAATTCAATAATGTATGAAATGGTTTATAAAACAATTCTCCTATTTGCTTTGAAGGAAATTTTAAAGAGATTAAAATGCTTCCACTTTCACACACAAGTTTAACTCATAAGTTTAATGGTGACCAATATTATATTCTTGGTGTAAATCCTGTAATATTAAATATATATAAATTACACACAGTATGTGTGTGTTATTAATATGCACATGTATATGTGTTAGTGTTTAATAAAGTTGATTTCTACAAAATTTCTTAGAGCTTCCCTTAGCATTAATTTACTCACTTGATAAATATGTATTGAGTCCTTTTGATGTGCTAAACTCACTTCTATGGACCACAAATATATAAACGACTAAGTGAGACCCAATTCCATATCCTGCAGGAGCTCAGAATCTGCTGGTAGAAACATACAATTCAAGAGCAATGGTAATGCTATGTGGTGTTTCTCTGGTGTAGCACATGGAAGAGGCACAGTCCACCCCAGGGAAGGTTAAACAAGAAGCAGGAGTTAGCTTGGAATCACAGGGGGAAAGAAGATTTTCAGGGAGAGGAACAATGAGCAGCTTATAGAAGAAAGATGTAGTAGCAGAACCTGGTGATATTTTGTCTCTTAGAAATTGCTGTCATCTGTGAGAGACAGTGTGTGTAGTGGCTAAACCAATACAATTTAAACTGCCTAAGTGTGAATCTTGGCTCAGCCACTTTTGGATTGTGAGTTATTAGCATCACTTCCCTGTGCCTCATTTTCCCCATTTGTGTAAAAGTGGGTTTTAGAATAATGCCTACTTGATGAAGGTACAGGGAAAATTATATGCGATGATACATGCAGGGTGCCTGGAGGAATGAACACCAGGTATGAAGAGAGTCCTTGTATGTGTTTGCTAGGATTGCTATATCAAAGTACTATGAAGTGCATGGCTTAATAATAGAAATTTATTGAGTTACTTTTTCCTAGCCTGCTTATTATTTGTGTAAAGAGAAAGGCTTCTTAATGAATACATGAAGTAAAATTGTTCTTTAATCTTTTGCTTTCAGTTTTACCCTTACTGCTTAATGTGTTTAGACTTTTTATCTAGATTGTCATTTCTGTTCTTTGGCATTTAAATGGCCTGCTTTAAGCAGTCCAGACCTTTCTTTATTGCCTGAGAGTCAATAGTTTCCTGCTGACCATCTATCTGATAAGTTGAGTCTTCTGCTAATTGTGATCTCATAGCCTACTCCTTCTACTTTCTTCTTGTCCCTTCTCCCAGTTTTTCCAGTCTGTATTCTTTTTCCTCCTCTCTCCTTCTCTTCCCTTTCTCCTTCTTTCCTTCCTTTCCCTTCCTTTTGTCCCTATTTACTGCTTTGTCACTTATTTTCCTGTTTCTTCTGCAGCGGTAAACAGGAAATGCAGCTTCGGTTTGCTACTACATGTTGTTATAATAATACTCTGAAGAAATTAATGCATGATTTCTTCGCTGTGACAATATAAACTTATTAAAGACTTAAGTTCACTCAATACATTGATCATTTTTCTGATAACTCTAAAAACCACAAATGTCAATAAGTCACAGAGTTGAAACCTGTCAACATCACTACAGTTGTTAGATTTGTTGTTTAGCCTTTTTTATTATTGCTTTTTTTTTTCTTGCTTATAGTCTCATTGAAATTCTAGTTAGAAAGAATGGAGCAGTGAGATATGAAGAGACATTAATTAATTTTACATGGCATGTGTGTATGTGTATAAGTGGATTTTAAATAATTAGTCACAGTATGGTTTTTAAAATTTTTAGCTTAGTGATCTAGACCATTATCATCTTGGTTATTATGTTTTTAATGTTCAGATTGTAAGTGGATTAATAGTAGGGTGCACATTCATCCATGGAATAATTGTTGAAGGAAGAATGGTATCATCAGTCTTTTTGAGGAGTTTTGTTCGTCAAGTTCTGCCGTCTCACTGTAAATAATTGTAGAAATGGTACAATGGACGACTGATGAATTGGTAAAACATGGAGATTTCCTATAGCAAGGAATATGTACACCTGTCACTTAAAATCTATGATTTTCTTTTTTCTGGTTTATAAATAGAGGCCTGAAAATAGTTTATACTTAAAAATATCTTAATATGATAATTTTGTTGATTATGAATAAAGAGTATTTTATCTAAGTCGTATCACTTGAAGAGCAAGGGTTAGTAGAACCAGGCTCTGGATTTAGTTTTGTATTAACTAACAGTTTGATTTATGGCAAACCATTTAATCAGTCTTGACCTTCATTTTCTCATCATAAGTTGAAAGTGTTAACTTCTATGTTCCTTTAGGGCCCTTTAAATTTCATCAGTTGATATTTTAATATTTTTAACGACCTGGTCATTACAATAACATCTGCATATGAACCCATCAAAGGATCTAATTTTAGAGTTTAATTTTATACTTTGTAGATGTCTGAGGGAAAAAAAAAGGGACAGTGTCATACATAAAAATGTACTACATGCTTTCATTTTAAAAATATTTTATATCACTGTTCTTCAAATATTGAAGCATCAGGATCCCTTTATATTCTTAGAACTTGTACAGAACCACCACGAGCTTGTGATTATGTGCATTATAGATACCAAATTTAGCATTTTATAAATTTAAGCAGTACATTTAGAGATTTAGGAATTTATTCAAAAACAATAGACCCATTATATGTTAACATAAATAACATATCTATAAAATAAATAACAAATTTTTCAAAACAAAAAACAATGAGAATATCATTGTTTAACTTTTTTTTTTTTTTTTAATAAATCTCTTTAGTGTCTGGCTTCTTACAAGACACCTGGATTCTTCTCTCTGCTTTTACTGTATTCAGCTGTTGTAATATCACACAACATGGAACCTCTGGGAACTCCACTGTACAGTCATGAGAGATTGAGAATGAAAAAGGCAAATGACATTTCAGTATTGTTACAAAAATAGTTCTAACCTATAGGGGCCTGTTGAAAAGTGTCTCAGTGACCCCTAGATTACCCTGGAAATCACTTTGAGAACTACCATTCTATATTTTTTAAAATCAGATAATTCCATTGTAGAAAGCATGACTTCAAAATTCGAAGTTTTGATGTATCTTTCAGTTACTCAAAAATTCAACTTGACTTTTAATGTTGCAATGATGCCAAAATCCCCCGTCCATGCATCAGTTTATTTTTCTACTGCCTATTTGCATGATGGTTAAAAATATGGGTGAAATGATTTTCTTCCCCTTTAGCGCCTTCAAGAGACCTTATTTTTTCATATGCATCTTCTTTACTTGACTATAAACTCTGTAAGAAGAGGGAGAATTCCTGTGCAGCCATAAAAAAGGATGAGTTCATGTCCTTTGCAGGGACATGGATGAAGCTGGAAACCATCATTCTCAGCAAACTGTCACAAGGACAGAAAACCAAACACTGCATGTTCTCACTCATAGGTGGGAATTGAACAATGAGAACAATTGGACACAGGGCGGGGAACATCACACACCAGGGCCTGTCGTGGAGCGGGGGTTGGGAGAGGGATAGCTTTAGGAGAAATACCTAATGTAAATGACTAGTTAATGGGTACAGCAAACCAACGTGGAACGTGTATAACTATGTAACAGACCTGCACGTTGTGCACATGTGCCCTAGAACTTAAAGTATAATTTTAAAAAAGTAAAAAAAAAAAAAAAGAAGAGAAAGTATTCAATACTGTATCCTAATTTCTCAAGAAATATGTGTTAAATGACTGAATAAAATAGAAAAGATAAGAAGCAGCAAATGGAACATATTAACAATATTAACACATTTGAATAAAATGCCAATTCTTGAGAAAATTGGTATTAAATGTCTAAATCATTCTCAAATAGAAAAATGTTATCAAAATTTAATTTTACAGTTTGTATATGAATATATTATATTCTCTCAGGTACAATTGAAAGAAACCCACTGAAAGTGAATACATCTATTAAGATTAAAATTAAATGAACAAAACCTCTGACAATGTAGAAGTATATGGACTTGCCTGAAATGATGGAAATGCTTCTAAGTATATAAAATGGGAGGTATTCTCAGTATTATAAACTAATAATCATAAGCCCTACCCTCCCCTGTCAAGCAGAGTTATAAGTAGGGATCCATAGAAGACAAATAAAGAGCTGCTCATACTCCATTTGGAATTAGACCGCCTGGATTTTGGTGTTGATTGCATATGGCAGTCCCATCATAAACTTACTCAGCCCCTCTGGGCTTGTATATCCTCCCACAGAGAAACTTTGTAACAATGGAAACCTAAAATGTAACAGCTGTTTACTTACATTGAGGGAGTGAATTTCTCACTACACAAGGGGTTCAAGTCCAAGTAGGTAGGACAGTTTCCCAACTCTCAGTTTATTTCATTTGAAGGAGGTAGTTGGTTTCTCAGACTGCTCCTCTTAGTCCTGCCCATATCTAATAGGTGTGGTATCTGTAATGCTAAAAATTCATACAACGAGTAGCAAAAGTTGTGCCTAGAATTTATATGCATAGTTTGTAACATTATTTTAAAAATGAAGAATAAGGAAAAACTATATTGAAATCAATAATCACCATAATGGTGGTTTTAGAAAGTTGTTCTTGTGACCTAATAATGTGGTGAAGAGATTTTGATAAGTCCCTACACCCAGCGTGTGTGGATATAATGTCACTATGATACGTATTATTATACTGAGATGCAGAGATTCGTTTATAATTTGCAAATTAATTAATTATGGTTGGAAAATTTATTTTGGAAGCTGTGTCCCAGTGAGTATACAATTTTCCCAGAATCTCCTAAATGATAAAAGTGACTTATAAAAATCAGTTTTACAAAAGGTGGCACTGTTTAGTAACATATATTAGCATGTTTCACATAATAGAAAAAAATAATGTATTCTTTATTTGAGGAGCCAAGAAATCTATCAGCATGTAAACAGGATATGACATTCCTTGTTGCTAACTTAACAATGTGATTACAGTTTACATATTTCTTCGGATAGTGGTGCTTTACTAGTAAATGACTATTTATCCTTTTGATACACAAATAAGGGCTTATTTTATATGTAGATGCCATAAGGATTACTCATGGAGTTTCAGAAGATTTTGAGCTTTTTTTAATTAGGAAAATGATCAGACATACAAAAATATTGGAAGAATGTATCATCTAGATAGTTATCACATAAACTCAGTAGTTGCTAATATTGTGCCCTGTTTGATTCATCCGTACATTTATTTCATGAACCATTTGATCACCTGTATTTTCAGTAACTGGAAGGTTAATCTAAATATGGGATAACGACCACTTTGGAAAACAGTTAGCCAGTTTCTTACTAAGCTAAACATCTCTGTGCATTGGTATTTACTCAAACAAGTTGAAAACTCATACTACACAATCACCTGCATACATATATTTAAGGAGCTTTATACATAATTGCCAAATCTTGGAAGCAACTAATTTACCCTTCAGTATGTAAATGAATAAATAAACTGAGGTACATCTAAGCAATGGAATATTATTCAGTGCTAAAGACAAATGAACTCTGAAACCGTGGAAAGACATGGAGGGACCTTAAATTCGTATTAGTAAGTGAGAGAAATTAATCTGAAAAGGCTACATACTGTATGATTCCAACTCTCTGACAGAGTACAGAGGGGTTTTAGGCCAGTGAAACTATTCTGTATGATACTAAATAATGGTAGATGCATGTTACTGTAAATTTATCTAAATGCATAGAATGCACAACATTAAAAGTGATTCCTAATGTAAACTGTGAGCTTTGGGTGATAGTGATATGTGTCAACATAGACTCATCAGTTGTAATAAAGATACTACTCTGCATGGGGATATTGATGGCATAAGAAGCTCTGCACGTGTGGGGGCAGGAGGTATATGAGAACTCTGTAATGAACATAAACTGCTCTAAAATTAATAAAGATTATTAAAAATAACTTGACATTTATTATAACATTTTTGACAAGAATACTTTACAGATGATATTATGTACTTTATTTTATGTTACATTAGAGGATATATGTCACCTTATCCAACTATTAATGATAGTAAGTGTGAGCACTTGATGAATCATCTTAATACAACACATAAATATTGATGCTGATTTCAGTTTCTTTGGTAGCAATTTAAATATCTAATCTTCCAGTTATAATTTCCATAAGCAGTAGAAACTAGCCACTGTGAATGTGTGTTCTTTACTGACACAGACCTGCCTTTGACTATTTTGAGTGGTTGGCATTTTAAAGACTTCCAGCTGCGATAGAATGACAGGAATGGGGTTTACTCTCCTACTTTAACTAGAAAATTAATGAAAATATATGGAACAATAGTTTCAGAGATTGAACAATAATAGGCAGGACAGGAGAGAGATTTATGAGAGATGGGAAACAAGGTAAGCTCTGCGACTCACCAAGCTTACTATCGGCAAGGAATTTCAAAACAGTGCGGGGAAGGGGAGCCCAAACAGAGGTGTAGTATTTTTAAATAGAAGAGAAAGACTTCAAAGTTCAGGGAGGACGAGGCAGCTGGAATTTGAGGGGTAAAATAGCATAGAGGAAGAAACTACCTAGAGACAGCTCTGGAACACTGCAGAGGGGTTCAGTCAAGCGTTTGGGAGATTATTGATCTATGCTTGACTGTGATGAAACTAGGTAAGATGAGGGAATTAATCAATGTAAAGGAGTATGTAGAGCAACTTCAAGAGTTCATGCAGGAAGGGAATGACTTTGTTCTTACTGGCAATAGGACAAAACCCTTTTATGCAAGACAGCAGGTAGAGTCCTCAGAAAAGTATTACCTCGGTAGTATGGCCAAATTAGTCCCAGATCAAATGCTCTTCTGGACTTCCCTTAACAAACCTTATAAGCATTTCTCAAAATGAATAAACAAATCCAAATTACTTAGCTATATCCCAGAATATAGTCCTATAATATTTAAAAGGATAAACCAAAAGTCCCCAAATCAACATTGTACAAATTGCAATATCTTACATGCAATAAAAAATTACTAAACATGCAGGAAGCAGGAAACAAGACCCATAAACAGAGGAAGTAAAAATCAATAGAAAAAGTTTCATATAGCACTGAATAGAAGAATAAGAGACAAAGATGATAATTAGGTATTGAATTATACTCCACATGTAGGACATGGAGGAAAACATGAGCTTGATGAGGAGAAAAATGAAAGATAAGAAAAGATGCAAGTCAGGCTCAACAGATGAAAAATACATAAAAATTAAAAATACACTGTATGAGCAGTAATAGATAAACACTTTAGAAGAAAAAGTCAGTGACTTGAAGACATTACACTAGAAAATAAATAAAAATGAAGCAGAAAAAAAGTACTGAAAACAAAATGAACAAAGTATCTTCTGTGGGAAGATGTTATGATGGCATATCATACATGCAGTTGAGGTTCCAGGAAATAAGGGGGACAAGCAGAAAAATAATAAAATACGTGTAAAAATTTTTTCCAAATGTATTAACAATTACAAACCCCCAAACTAATAAACTCAATGAACAAGAAACAGAAGAAACATGAAGAAAACCGTAACCAAAGCACATCAAAATAAAATTGCTGGCTGGGTGTGATGGCTCACTCCTGTAATCCCAGCACTTTGGGAGGCCTAGGCGGGTGGATCACCTGAAGTCAGGAGCTCGAGACCAGCCTGGCCAACATGGCGAAACCCCGTCTCTACTAAAAATACAAAAATTAGCTGAGAGTGGTGGCAACGCCTGTAATCGTAGCTACTCGAGAGGCTGTTGTAAGAGAATCACTTGAACCCGGGACTCAGAGGTTGCAGTGAGCTGAGGTTGCGCCATTGGGCTCCAGCTTGGGTGACAGGTGAAACTCCATCTCAAAAAATAAAAAAAAAAGATAAAATTGCTGAAAACCAGTGATGAAGAGAATATTTTAAAAGCAGGCAGAGAAATCAATGCACATATCATACAGAATAATAAAGATAAGAATAGCAGATTTCTTGTCAGAAACTACACAAGCCAGAAGACAATGGAGTGACTATTAAGTAAATTTCTTGGTCAGCACAGTTTTAGCTGTATTTTACAAACTGTAATGTATTTTCGTTTTTGTGTTCAGTTTGAACAACTTCTGATTTCCCTTTTTTCATGTCTTCTCTGATCCATGGATAATTTAGAAATATGTTACTTACTTTTCCTGATACCCTTCTCTTGTTAGAAATCTCAATTTTCCAAAAATAGATAGCATGTAGTATAACCTGTATTGATTAAAGAAATTGCATAGTTTAAAATCTTTCTACCAAACAAACTAACAAAACTAACAAATGATGAGAAAACAAACTTCAAGGCTGTATGTCTTCATTGGTGGATTCTGCTAACATTTAAAGAAAGTATAATGTCAAGTCTACACAGATTTTTTTAGAAAATAGAAGAGGAGAGAATACTTCTCGATGTGTTTTATGATTCAAAAATCAGAAAAATTCATAACAAAAACAGAAAACTCCAGACCAATATCCTTCACAAATACATAATACATATGTATTTGTATAAATACATATGTATTTACGCATAAATACAAAATTGTATTTACGCATAAATACAAAACTGTATTTATTTATATATAAATACAAAACTCCTTTTTAAAAAATTAATAAATCAGTATATCAATAAATAAAAAATGTGATACCTCATGACCAAATAGGATTTATCCAAATAATGCAAGGTTGGCTTTAAGATTTGAAAAATCAAGCATTGAAATTCAACATATTAACAGATTTTTTTCAAAAGGAAAAAGGATTTGACTAAATTTAGGACCCATCCATGATCAAAGTTCTGAGCAAACTAGAAATAGAAGGGAACTTCTGCAAACTGACAAAGGGCATTATTGAAAAACATGTAGTTAACATCCTCCAATATGGTGAAATGCTTTTCCTCCAAGTTCAGGAACAAGACAAGGATGTGCACTCCTATCTAGCATTTTTCCAGATATCCTAGCCTGCCTAGTAAGTTTTTAAATAACTAATACAGCTTGAAAAAGAAGCAGTAGAGCCTTCTAACATGATTGTTTTTGTAGAAAATCTTGAGGAATTACCCAAAATCTGCTCAAACCTACAAGTGGGTTTACCAAGTTCGCAGTATGCAAGACTAATGTATAAAAAATATATTTTTTGTGTACTGGCAATGTACAATTGGTAATTAAAAATTTAAAAATCACCATTGACAATAGGATCAGAGAATATGAAATATATACACATAAATGTAATAGAATATATATTCAGTCTGAAAACTGAAAGCAGCATTGCTGAGAAAGGTTAGAAAAGTTTCAAATAAATAGAAAAATATAGCATACTATGAGTTGGAAGACTCAATACTGTATCAGTTCTGTACCAAGTGATCTATTGATTCAATGCACTTCCACTCAAAATATCCACAAGTTTTTCTGTGGAAATTGACAAACTAAGTATAAAATTGATATGGAGATGAAATACAAAGTTTGAATAGACAAAGTAATTTGAAAAAAATAGAATAAAGTTGGAGGATGTACAAAACTGATTTTAAGACTTAATGTAAAGCTACAGTACTCTACACAGTGTGACTCTGGCATAAGGTAGACATAGATTAGTGGTACAGAAAAGAGAGTCAAGAAATAGCTCATGTATGACCACATATATGGTTAGTCAATTTTCAAGAAATTACCAAAGTAATTAAATAAGGAAATAATAATCTTTTGAAATGATGTTGAATAATTGCCATCCACGTCTGAAAAATAAACCTTGATTCTAATGTCACACTATATCAAATATGGGTAGCTAAAACCATGCAACTTCTAGTAGAAATAATGGAAGAAAATCTTAACTTTGGTTATAGCAAAGATTTCTTAAATAGAACACAGAAAGCAGAAACATTAAACATTTGTTCTTTCCAAAAGACACAGGTTAAACAAAATAAAAGCCACAGACTGGGAGGAAGTGTTTTAAAAATACATATCTGATAAAGGATTTGTGTTCAGAATATGTAAAGAACTCTTTCAACTCAATGATGAAAAGATAAATGACTCAATAAACCAGTGGGCAAAATATTTGAACAGGTATTTCACCAAAGGAGATACAAACAAACACCTGAAAATATGTTTAACATACTACTCACTAGGAAAATGAAAGTTACAAATGCAATGAGATACCACTAAGCACACACTTGAATGGCTAAGCTTAAAAAGACTTCCAGTCTCCAGGGTTGGCAACCATGTGAAACAACTGGAACTCTCACATATCACTAAGGGGAATGCAAAAATGTTTCATTTATATTGGAAGACATTTCAGCAGTGTCTTATAAAATGAAACATATACTTCCTATATGACCAGTGTTACTATTCTTTTTTTTTTTTTTTTTTTTAGCTGGAGCCTCACTCTGTGTTGCCCAGGCTGGAGTACAGTGGCACAATCTCGGCTCGCTGCAACCTCCATCTCCCGGGTTCAAGTGATTCTCCTGTCTCAGCCTCCAGTGTAGCTGGGATTACAGGCGCTGGCCACCATGCCTGGCTAATTTTTTAGTATTTTTGATAGAGATGGGGTTTCACGATGTTGGCCAGGCTAGTTTCAAACTCCTGACCTCAAGTGATCCACCCACCTTGGCATCCCAAAGTGCTGGGATTACTGGCATGATCCACCACACCCAGCCAGTGTTACTATTCTTAAGTGTTTTCCCAACAGAAAATAAATTTTTGTTCACACCAAGGCTTATATGCAAATATTCAGAGCAGCTTTTTTTTAACAAAAAATAATAGTCAAAAACCAGAAAAGAACTCAGTTGTTCATTAGCTTTTTGCTGTGGTAAGCAAATGTGATATGTATGTACAATGGAATACTGCCTAGCAATTAATAAAAAACAACTATCAATACAGATAACTCTCAAAAGCATTATGTTATGTGAAAGCAGCTAGATGCAAAAGATCCCAGGCTGCATTTTCATGTATATAATATTCCAGGAAAATCAAAATTATTCTGATAAAAAACAAATCCCTGGTTGTCAAGGGTTGGAGAGAGATTAAGAGCAAACAGATGCAATGGAGCTTTTTGGGGTGACAGAAGCATTCTGCATCATGACAGTTTTAGTGGTTACATGACTTGTAAACTTAAAATTCATTAATTTTACTGCTCATAAATTATACCTCAGGAAAACCGACTAAAAATAAGATATAAGAATCTATCTTCAGACAAATCCTAACAATTATACTGACAGTTGTGTCACTAAGAATATTTCTCACTAATTGGTTCAGAGTTGTGGGCTGCTAAATGGATTAAAGCAAACCAAGAAAAGAGCCTAATATTATTTTAGAAAGGAACCGTTGAAAGATAATCCTGGAATATAGCCACATAAGGAGATTAGCACATACTCGCCAAAAATTTAAATCTTTTGCTATTTAATGAAATCAGGCCAAGCAGCAGCACTTGTCAGTAATTATACTGGTGGTGACAATTCATATGTATATGCTTTATGGTTTTGAAAGTAAGTTAAAATATGTAAGCTGAAAGACTCAAGGGCCTGAGACACATTCTGGCCATGGGAGCAAGTAAACAAAACATTTTCATGGGTGCGAGATAGATGGCATCAAAAATTGGAATGCCATTCAGAATGCAAAAGGACTTCCAAAATCCTACAGTCATTCTGCTGGTCTGTCTGCTTTTCCTGCTCCTACTTTCTGAGGATCTCTTCTTGGGTATCTTACAGTCTTAACTCACTGAGACCAGAGTTGCTAGACTAAGTAAGTCACTGTGATATAGAGGACCTCACTGGGGAGAGTTCTTGGATTAGATCACCTTTGCCAGGGTTAGGGGTTGTTTGGGGCCAAGAGTCCTCTCTGGTCTACACTGTTGTAACTAAAATCAAATGGCGAATGAACAAACAAGGAAACATACTAGCATTTTATAATCTACAAACTATTTGTAAATTATTTCATCTAATTCCTTTAACAGATATTATAAACTTTTCTTTAACAGTTGTGTATTTTCAGCTCTTTGCACAGTGAGCTAGTCTTGGTAGATGCTCAGCAAATATTTGTTAAATGAATTCATTAAGAGATTAATGAATGGATTGAGGGAGATGTGAATATATCAGTGATGTCCCCAAAAGTTGTATAGCTTGACCAAGTTCAGAGAGGTTGGCACATGTTAAAGGAAAGGCAGTGGAGGACAGTAAGCAATTAATTTTACAGGTTTTGCAGTCATATCTGCACCTTCACTTGCTGAGCCTCAGTTTATTTCATCTGTGAAATAAAGTCGGTTGCATTTCTCTTCAGGATTTTAAGAAGTTTTAGGTGAGAAAGGGTTGCTGTTTGCAAACCCAAGAGCGCATACCAGCACTTAGGAACTTCTCAATTAAAATTCAGGATCTCTGATTATAATTCCTGTGATTCTTGTCATTACACTCTGCTTCTGAAATATGAGTGTTCATTTTGTATATCAAAAGAAGAAAATGAACACAGTTTTCATCTTAGGAGAAATAAAACCATACAGTTTCTTTATTTCATGTTTCTTCTGCAAATTTTGCTTATTACTGTTTTTCTACTTGTGGTTGCTTATGTAATTCTCTTCTTTGATAACTGAATGGTGTATGTTTCCAAATTTAGTAAAATATAACTCATCTGGAAACTACATAACATTTAAATTCAACTAGTTATAACGGCCAAAGTCCAGGATGTGAAGAAAATAAGCAAAATACACTTTCACCTCCCCCCAACAAAAATGCCATAATGTGTATGATGTATGTATAAGTGTATAAAAGCTCATGCATTTGACTCATAGGAGAATAACTTGGGCTTTACTTAGAGCTTGTTGACTCTTTTTGCATGTAATTATATTAAGCTGAATGATCTGATTTTCCCACAAAGAGCAGATTAAAACTAGCCAATTAAAAGGAGGCAAGAGAATTGACAGCAGTGAGAATTAATAATAATTTCCCACAGGTATTACTCTTCAGTAACTTTACAATACAATGTTTATGGCTTCATCTAAGACGTAAAATATTAATTATGCTTAAAATGCTTCTTTAATAACGGGTTGTGTTTGTGTGACACAAGTGTGTCACACAAGTGACACATTGTATCTTCTTAAACTATCTTAAACATAAATAACTCAGAAAATATTCCTTTGTTCAGCAGCATTTGTGAAGCCCTGCAAATTGAGTTAGACTTGTTGAAATATGGATAATGATGATTCTGCAATAATACCAATGTGCAAGCCTCACTTTTTGATTTTTCAGAACATACTGAAATTCTATTATTCAGTCCTCAACCACTGATTTATTGAGAGCTATTTATATGTGTCATACAGTCCAGTCTCTCCTTAGCACAGATATTGGGACAGACTGATTCCAAGGCATACTCTAGAAATGGGAAAATATAAATGTTTAACAGAATAATCTGTGATTTATAACCTACAAGGAGCAAATAGCTATGTGATGCATGATGACCTCTCTTGTATGCAGACAGTTTTTGTTCTAACTGGAAGAACAGAATTGTAGCATTTTCTAAATAATGAAACATGCTCCCATGAACCACGGGGTATGTGGTGGGCTTTTATTATAGTTTTAACTTCTCAGCCTCTTATGCACATTTCCTTTGGGGGATTCCTCTCAGTATGATTTGCGGTAGAGATGGGGTGTGGCTTCAGCAGTGGTTATCAATGCTGTTCTCTTAGTATTTCCAGCTTTCTGTCTTACAAGATGGAATTACCTGACCGCCTTCTGGTAGGGTGAGCCTATGACTGCTGTGGGTCAGTGAGATGTGAACAGCAGTGATGGGGTTTTTACAGCTGGATTATCCGAGTGCTGGTGTGAGACCCACTAGAGCAGTACTTAACCTTTATTGTTGTTCTCAGTACTCCTTTACACTGTTAAACAGTTTTGAGGATTCTAAAAGGATGTAGTTTACGGTAGTTATATCTATTGATATTTATTGTATTGGAACTTGAAACAGAAATTATAAAAACATTTACTAAATTATTTAGAAGAGTAAAATAAACCCATTCCACATCAATGTCAGTAACATATTCATATAAAAATAATTACGTTCTCAAAAAAACAGTGAAAAGAATAGTATTGTTTACCATTTTTGGAAATCTTAATTTTTAACTCAAAAGAAGACAGCTAGATTTTCGTATCAGCTTCTGCATTCAATCTTGAAATATCTCAGTGTCATGAAGCCTCTGGAAAACTCCACTTTGTGTTAATTAGAAAGCGAATGGAGAAAGTGCCATGGGAAAATACTAGGTACAGCAGCAAAAGAGGCCAAAGAGATGTGGTAACATGAGAGGAACTTGGCCAGACAGTGCTGGTTCCCAGATAGAGGCCCACGGGCAACAAAAAGAGAGGCCTCTGAGAGCAAAGGATGGCTCCCAGCTGACACCAGCAAGACAATGAAGACCTCAGCCCTAGAACCACGTATAACTGAATTCTGCCAACAACCTAGATGGGCCTGGAAGTGGGTTCTCCCCTATGCCTCCAGTAGGGTATGCAGCTTTACTGACACCCTGATTTCAACCCTGTCTCTACAGCATTGTAAGGTAAGAAAGAGGTGTTGTTTTAAGCCGCTTCCACCCCAAAGCAAGCAATGTATAATAATTTATCATATTAATAAACTAAAAAAACAAAAAAACACATGTTCATTTCTATACATGTAGAAAAAGTATTTGACAAAACCCCAAATCCTTCCTTCATAAAAATCTTCATGAAACTAGGAAGTGAAGGGAATTTCCAAAAACTGATAATATGACATCTATGAAAACCCAACATAGAGCGTCATATTTGCTGGTAAAAAAACAATGCAAAGTTTTCTTAAATATGATATCAAAAGCACAGTCCTAAAAAACTAAACTGAAACATTGGACTTGATTAAAATTTAAAACTTCTACTCTTTGAATGACACTGTTAAAATTTAAGCCACAGACTACAATAAAATATTTGCATATCTTATATTTGATAAAAGACTTGTGTCCAGAATATATAAAGAATCTGCAAAACTCACAAATAAGAGCAAATAAGCCAAGGAAACTCAATGACTTGAGCTAAATTTTAAAATAGGGTTAGGTTATGGATTGAAAAACCAAGCTTAAAGGGAGAAGTGAATTATAAGGAAGAGGAGCAGCATTAAAAATATTAGGGAGATACGGCCAAGCATGGTGGCTCATGCCTGTAATCCCAGCACTTTGGGAGGCCGAGGCATGTGGATCACCTGAGGTCAGGAGCTTGAGACCAGCCTGGTCAACATGGCAAAACCCCATCTCTATTACAAATACAAAAATTAACCAGGCGTGGTGACGTGTGCCTGTAGTCCCAACTACTTGGGAGGCTGAGGGAGGAGAATCGCTTGAACCCAGGAGGCGGAGGTTTCAGTGAGTGGAGATCATGCTCCTGCACTCCAGCCTGGGTGACAGAGGGAGACTCCGTCTCAGGGAAAAAAAAAAAAATATATATATATATAAAAAATATATATATATAAAAAAATATATATATAACATATGTAAAATATATATAATATATAATATGTAAAATATATATAATATATAATATATTATATATTATATATAAAATATATACACACATATATGTATATATATGTCAAAAAATATATGTCAAAATATATATATGTATATAGGAGATATGAACAAAGTCAAAGTTTAAAAATTTATGGTTAGTTCACCATAGTTTGTGCTTAAAATATCTGTTCTTAGTCTTGTAATCCAGAAAGTTAATGGGTATTTGTGGTGGGTAGACATTACTATTTATTTTTCAAATGTGTGATAATCAAATGAGATCATTTCTCTGAGTTTATGACTGTAAATTGCCATTAGAGATATTATCATCACTAATATATTATTGTAATTATTATAGGGTATTATTATCATCAATATATTATTGTAATTATTATTATTGAAGAACTAATATATCATTATAAAAATGCAATAGAAACAGGCAAATAACTTCTAAATATTATTATGAAAATAGTTTTGAACTTGCAGATATCCGGGAATTCCTAGACTCCACTTTGAGGACTGCTACACCAGAAGTTGTTCTCTCTGACATGGTAACTAGATAGAGTGGCTGTCTCTTCTGGAGTGAACACAACGTGTGGCAGAGTTCCCAGCTAATGTATAATGGGACATTTAAAGAAAGTGAGAAATTAAGTTGTTGTGTGGTGTTTATTTTTTTTAACCACCGAGATTTTGAGAGTGTTTTGTGGCTACAGAATAATCTAGTTTTTCCTTTTATAGTTTCCAAAACAAAAATGGAAAGGGCCAGACACTCACTTTTTTGAAGCTTTAGCAACCAGAGGTGAGCATAAGACTTATCTGCAGCCAATTACATATTCCTATCTGGTATTTTGAATGAGGAGTAGATGTGAAGAGGAGGTACAGATGAGAGTTTATTCTAGTAGTTGTGGTAGCTGTAGAAACACCCAGGTACCAGTGGCAGCAAAGTCAGTTATCATTAGCAATGGAGGCTCTCTTGCCAGACATGTGTTAATGTCTGATATTTGACAAAACAAGTATCTTAGTTCTTACCTGCTTGTGACCTTGGTTTTCCAATCATCCAATAAATACTCTCCTTGCTTACATTATCCAGCTTTCTATTCTTTGCGTCTAAGAATCTCAGCTAGCTTTGTGCAGTCTGATAAATGAGGTTTTGCTCCATAAGAAGTTAAAATTCAGAACTCTCCAGGGGTCTCCAGACTTCTTTGATCATAGTCCCTATCAAGAAAGAATGTGTACATGTAACTCCAATATATTTCTCTGCTAGAGACTTGGATCACTTTTATAGGCCAGACAAGTCTTGCTGCATCGGAATACCTTAATCGAAAATGTAACCTCACTATTCCAATTAAATGCAAAGTCAGCTGTCTGATGGAAATGTAAAATATTGTATATAAGTAATATCCAAAAAAAATTGCCGTGCATTGAATAATTGGCACTATTGATTTTGCTTCACCAATAAGCATCTTAAAATATAAATTACAAACATGCGTGAGGCAAGTACTATCACAGAATTTTCAAGACTGATGCTTTGCAGTGGATGATAGGAAAAATAATACAGAGATAGCATTAGGATGCAAGCTGTATAGGCTTTGATATTTTCTGACAGAGGGGTTCTGGGGCATGGACTGAGTTCCTAAAACCACTAGTAGGTTGAGTTGAAACGTCATTTGAAAAATACATCACAAAGTTCCTATGGCACTGTAGGCCTACTGCATTGAAGAATGACTAGTTTCCTTTTTTGTTTTATTCTTCATTTAGAAGTAGTGCTGCTTTAATTGGCATTTTAAAATTAAAATTTATTAAAAGGAGTATGATTAAATGTAAAAGAAAATATCAACACATTATTTTTCAAACTCATTATTTTCAACATTTTAGAAAAAGATCTTATGTTTTTTTAAAAAATATATATATATACTAAGACAATTAGACTCTTCCCCAAATAACATAAAACAGTACCTTTGGTTTTTTACTTCATTGTAAATTATTGAAATTCATTACTTAATTGTATACTATGAAATTCTTTGAAAGTTCATGATTGCTTTCAAGTTGAATTTCAAGTTCATTGGAAAAAATACACAAAGTACCTGAATGCATAATCTTACATAATTTTTTCCAGAATTATACTTTTACAGTGCCCATAAATAATCCACTTAAAGATGGAAAACACACTGTGCCTCAGGGGAGTATGCAGACTAGTTGCTTTTATCAGAAATATCTATTTGACTCTAAAGGCCAAAGAGCCTTTTTGTAAAAACTGTTAGAATTGTTGGGGTAAATCCTTTTACCTATGTAAATTACAGAACTTGTTGCAGAATCATGTATGTGGTTCTCCGGGCTTCTCTGGTGGGTGATAACCTGGTAGTTTTTAAAAGTGCATCAGCCACAATGCACATAACCCATCTCAAAAGCATCTTGATATTCCTGATGCATGAAATAACTATTTTGAATGACTGGCAAAGTGTATGAGATGGAGATACAACAGTCAGGGAAATACACACGAACAGAAACCACCAAGAGGACTGCCAGCAATTTCATTGCACCAAGTGTTTATTCAACTGTGGAAAGATCATATTTGGCATAGAAAGTACATTCTTTACAGAAGCTGACTGCATTGTTCAACAGATAATTTGCCTTTATGGCTGATCCATTTAGACTTAAGCTGGAATTTTCATGACACAATTCATTTGCTGAAAGCATATTGTTGAAAATGTGAACACTTTGAAGTGCCAGGTTAAAAACATGTTTTAGCACGATTTCTGATTCAACCATACAATACTGGATGGTGGAATATTTGAGTAAATGATTGGCGACTTGGTTGTCTTTCTGAGTTGTAGGTTCTGATAGTTCCTAACTTGACTCATGTTGTCAGAAGAAGTTTCTGAATGAGATTATTTACAAAGATAGAGTTAGTAAACATGGCTTGAAATCTATATGGTTCTTTTCTTTGTTTTGAAGACAACTTAGTCTTCTTTTGAAAAAAAAAGTCCTCAAAATGGGTATCATTGATAGTACTAGTGTGCCATCTTCTAGAGGAAGAAACCAGGTGCCAGGTAAGAGAAGAATGTGGGATTTTCAACGATACCAGAAATCACTCATCAGTTCAGTGCAGAGTAGTATACCTATGCTCTTCAGGAGAAATTAATAGTATGCCAGTTGTTAGCATGAGAGATTTTTATATACGGTAATATGACACTTAATGATGGAGATACATTCTGAGAAATGCATCACTAGGCGATTTTGTCATTGTGTGACATCATAGAGGGTACTTACACAAACCTAGATGGAATAGCCCACTCTACACCTAGGCTATATGGAATAGCCTATTGCTCCTAGGCTTCAAACCTTTACAGCATGGCACTGTATGGAATACTGTAGGCAATTTTAACACAATGGTAAGTATTTGTGTATCTGAACATACCAAAATATAGAAAAGGTACGGTGAAAATATGGTGTAAAAAATTTTAAAAAAAGGTACACCTGTATAGGGTGCTTACTGTGAATGAAGTTTACAGGATTGGAAGTTGCATCGTTTATTCAATGAGTGAGTGATGAGTGAATGTGAAGGCCTAGGACATCACTGTACACTGCTGTAGACTGTATAAATATTATATACTTAGGCTACACTGAATTTAGTTACAGTTATTTTTCTGCAATAATAAATTAGCTCTAGCATACTGTAACTTTTACTTTACAAACTTTTAAATCATTTAAAATTTTTGACTCAAAATGACACAGCTTAAAACACAAGCACATTGTACAGCTGTACAAAATATTTTTCTTTCTTTCTATCTTTACTTTTATAAGTGCTTTTCTATTTTTTACATTTTTTTTTTACTTTTTAAAATTTTGTTAAAAACTACAACACAGGCCGGGCGCGGTGGCTCACGCCTGTAATCCCAGCACTTTGGGAGGCCGAGGCTAACATGGTGAAACCCCATCTCTACTAAAAGTACAAAAAATTAGCCGGGCGCAGTGGCGGGCGCCTGTAGTCCCAGCTACTGGGGAGGCTGAGGAAGGAGAATGGCGTGAACCCGGGAGGCGGAGCTTGCAGTGAGCCGAGATTGCGCCACTGCACTCCATCCTGGGCGACAGAGCAAGACTCCAACTCAAAAAAAATAAAAATAAAATAAAATAAAAATAAAAATAAAAAAAAACTACAACACAAACACATACATTAATCTAGCCCTACACAGGATCATCAATATCACCGTCTTCTCCCTCCATATCTTGTCCAGCTGGAAGGTCTTCAGAAGCAATAACACACAAAGAGCTGTCATCTCCTAGGATAACAATGCCTTCTTCTAGAGTACCTCCTGAAGAACCTGCTTGAGGCCGTGTTACAGTTAACTTTTCTTATTAGTAGGAGTACATGCTAAAATAATGATAAATAGTATAGTATAGTAAATATATAAACCAATAACCTAGTCATTTATTATCATTATTAAATATCATATGCTGTAAGTACATAATATTAGGCGCTAGATCCTTAGGTCACTGGTGGCACAGTAGGTTTGTTTACACCAGCATCACCACAGACACTTGAGTAGCGCATTACACTAAGTCACGGTGACTACCACATCACGAGGTGACAGGAATTTTTCAGGTCCATTACAATCTTATAGGACCATCACTGTATATGCGATCCATTATTGACTGAAACATCTGTATGTGGCTCATAACTGTATGATACTTAAAGATACATATCAGTACTTTCTTGCTGATACTGTTTGGATTTCTTCTGATCTCTTCCATTTTGAGAGCCTATGAAGCAGCAAACAGAAGCCTAATTACATTTCTGTTCTCCTCCCATTCCCCCCAGAATCCTGACCCTTGGGAATGGGATCTGGAGCCAGTGGGAAGCGTTCTCCAAATATGATAATGTGGTTATCTTCTGACAAGTGCTTGTTGCTAGTGAGCATTTTTTAATAAATAATTTTTGCTCTTGAATCTTAGAGATCTTTAATATCTTTAAAACCTTGACTAATTGATTTTTATCATATGTTCACTCTCTTGGTTGATTTAGAAAAAACACCAGGCTTGTTTTGAGGTTCACCTGACTCCACGGCATGTATTACGTGCATGTGTACCTAGGAATGGAAAATACATGACTAAGCCCTGTAAGTTATGAGCTTTCCAGACACTATAATTCAGGCTGGCATGCTTTCATCTTGCCCCTTCTTTCATACTTTTCTTTCTGCAAGAGCTTCCTACATAAGAGGATGAAGCCATTGTCATTTTATAGACTTGGAAAGCCTATGCTCATTACTGAAAATTCATGGTTTGTCAAGCTGAACTAGATTGGTTGTTTTGCCTTGCGAGCCACGTGCATTAACACTGGCTGTATTGCTGATCAGCGAGACTGAGGGCGGTATCTTTATTGGGATAGCTAGCAGTGCTGAATCAATCACGTCCTGTTGTGGTTGGATCTGTATGCAGATTGTTTTTGCACAGCATGACTTAATAAAAGATGGCCATGGTGGTATTATTTTATTATAATTATGATGACTTATTTGCATTAGCATCAGCCTCAATCACACAGTAAAAGAATATCTGGTGGCTGAACTAGGAAGTGTGAGAACCTCCATCATTTGACTACTTCAGATGGTGTATTCATGATCCTTGAATTAAAATCAGGCAGGTAAAAAGGGTTTTCAATGAAAAAAAACCATGAAAAAGGAGTTTGAAAATATATAACTACTAAGGAAAGGAAAATAAAGCTTTGAAAATTGGTATAGCATAAGCTTACATGGTATCATTTTGTCATTGAAAAAAATGTGTCTCTCAGTCTTTACTTAGAAATATGTATGGAACTTTATTTAAAAGTTTCCCTTAAATGTGAACTTATATAAAATCCTTGTTTAGAGTCTTTGTTAGGTTGCCATTTCAGAATAATAAGATTTTACCCCCATGCATGTGATCCAAAGCATTACACCTCTCCAAGCCACCTACTAATCTTGTCTATTCAAATGGGGTATTTTTTTCTAAATAGAAGACACCTCTATACTGTATCCTGCTATTCTTCCAACTGCAGGACCTCATGGAGCGAGATATCCAAACCTTTCTGAAGTACTTTACCTTCTACCTTTTTCATGCTACTCAGGATTGAATCAATTAGAAGCCAACAAAGCCATTCTGTGTTACTGTGCCTCCTGACTGTCAGCACACTGCACTGTGCATTTAGATAATTCTGCCAGAAGGCATTTTTATAAAAACAGCTTTCAAAATCTATTCTTGAAAAGACATTTGTATACTCATTATGCCATTCTATCATTTATCCATAGGGAGTTCTGTAAATAAAACACTGAAGTCTAATACTATAGTAGCTGATGGCAGTAATCTTGAACAGAGTAATTTCTTTTTCTTTATTTATCTCGATAGTGCACAGCTGGCTATGAAAAAATAATCACAAGGCTTTGTTGGTGGTGGTGGTGGCTGGCTTTTTTGGACAGTAAGCCATGATGACTCAGAGTCGCTGGTAGAAATAATTGCTTCTTATTTTTTGCATACACCTGTCCCAAACCTCTTTTACTCTAAGATAAACAAAATGGAAATAGATTTACCTTAAATAGATGACCATCCACATATTGCCGTTTTAATTACATAATTATGATTTCTCTATATCTTCTAAACGTTAAGCATTCGTGAGTGGGTGTTTTGCTATATGACAGAATTAGAAGGTAAATCCTGGGCCGAGATGTGAAGGACGAACAGAGCTTTGTTGCCCTCTCCCAGCATAAAGAGGAATACACACAGAGATTTGGAGGATGGAAAGGAACGTGTTTAGGGAAATGTAACTTCTTCAGATGGCTGTTTTGTCAGGTACCTGCAGGGGGCAGAGTTGCTGAAGGTTCAAATGCATAGGCAGGAACCTGATTGAGGGCATGGAACAAAGGATATGGATTTTATTCAATAGGATTAGGGACCATTGAGATATTTTCTTCAGGAGGTATATGATGTGATCTAATTTACCTGTTTTGAAGAGTGTTCCAGCAACAGTATGGAGGAGTGCTATTATTTAATTATCTTTCCTGGTCAGTTTAAATAATCATAGCATCATTGGCTGAAGTGCAAATAAATAGTATACCAAAAAAGCATTGGGCAAAATGCAAAGAAAATATATTACCTTTATAAGTAGCTAAATGCTAGCTCTTAACACAGATCATTATTTTTTAAAATTTAAACTACTCAACTGATCTCATATAGACCAATCTTTAGCTGTTAAAAATATGAATATTATAAGCTAACCCCTAACTTATACCTTTATTAAAACACAAGTATTGACAATTTTAAAAGAAAACTAACAGTAACAAAGACACACATTTTTTCAAGCAATTTATTATATGATGCTGAAATTTTTGAGAGACCTTAGACAATGATTTTTATTTACTAATGTTAAACATTACAATGTAAAACTAATATAAGTAAAATAATATTTTTAAAAGGTAGATCACAAGAATATACTATTAGTAGTAAATATTTAAAAGTACCCGCCCCAAACTACATTTCATTACTATATTCTGTCATCCAGGTGCATACCTTGGAAATGTTTTGGCACAGAGTATATAATAACAAAAACAAAATTGGATAATGGCTTTGTTCTACCTTTGTATCTCTGATTTTTTAACACAGCAGAATTTAATAAATGCTATGTGTCTGCATATAAACGTATGTGTGTATGTACTTAACAAACACCATGTAGGCCTTATTATGTGCCAGATACTGTCATCAGCACTTTTTTTCAGTTGTTCTCATATATTTAAAAGAATAAATGAAGGCACAGATGAAAATAAAGAAGATATGGTAATCATATAGCTCATTAATGTTCAGATATTTTTCTCCACTCCCACAAGATTGATCACTTTGTTGTCTGAATTGCCATGCTGTCTACAGACCCCTCATCTAGTTACAAAACTGGATGAAATGCGTTATGCTTGGTTGTTTTCATATACTTGTCATATAATCCTCATAATAATTCTGTTTCTGGGTGTTGTTATTACCAGAAAGGTTGATAATTTGCAAAATAAGTACAGATAAGTGAAAAGAACTTTCTTTAAAAAACCTAATCTTTTTTCTTATACCCCAGGGGAGAGGCAGGGCTAGAGAAAGAGCAATTCAGGGTCCTCTGAGTGTTCTCTTCATTGCAATACTCATAGAATTAATTGTGCTTTTTTCTCTTTTCTGGATTTTGTATATTGTATGTCTGACAAAACCACCCCTATTTATCTCTTTTTTTTACCCCTTTGTGTATGCATATGTGTTTTTTTTGTTCTCATATATATTTAAATATTTAAATATATACATCTAAAGATATACATATTAAATATACACACCTACTTTATAAATACATAAATTATATATATATTTGTAAATTTATATAAATTTTATTCCTGGTAAATATATAAGATTATTATTCAATCAAAATATGGAACATTAAATGATTAATTTACACATATTTTCCATAATATTAGTCATCTAATTATATATTACTCTTTGTTAAAACTTAAAAGGCCTGGAATTAAATCCTGGCTTGATGTATGCATTAAATGATTAATTAATTCATTTATTAGTTAAACTCATATTTTCTGAAGACCTGTTTCATGCTAGTGGGAGCCCCCAGAGTATCACAAGTTTAGTGGGTAAGACACCGTGTGTATTAAGAATTATTCAAGTGCTCTTGTGCAGGGACCTACCTAACTAACTTTCACAAAATCACTCAAATAATCTAAGGTTCATTGTCTTTGTTTCCGTTTGATAAAGTGAGGATAACAGTATTTGTCCTACTACCTAGGAACAGAGTTCTAATGCTAATTAAATAGGATAACAGATACTACAAAGCACTTCCTAAGCCTGATAGTGCTGTGTTGTATAAATGATTTAGTAGTTCACTGCTTCTCAAAGCTGATTATCTACTAGTTTGTTCTGCATAAGAAACTGAAGGCTGCTTCCCTGGAGTTTCTTCCAGGGAATGCTGCATTGTTTTCATGGGGTAAACCACACACGTCTGCCTTTTCTTCTACAATTTTGCAAGGCAGTTATAAATTGTCATAATCTTCTCTGTCAAGATGAGCATTTCAGGTGTATATACCTGTTTTATACATAATATAGTTTTAAATATCTGCAGTTTTAAATATCCTTTGATTATTCCTAAATTTTAATTTTTTAAATTAAGAGACTATTTTTAGAGCAGTTTACATTTACAGAAAAATAGAACAGTAAGTGTAGAGAGCTCCCATATACCCACTCTTCTCCCACACACAGTTTCAAGTTTGTTTTTTAATCACATGTAGTTTTCGGAATTGTACACATTATCCCAGATGTGATCTAGAACTAACTTTCTGTGATACTAAGTAGAGGGAGGAGTCAAAGATGGTACCCACGGTGTGCAGTGCCATTGGGACGTCAGTCATTTACTCATTTCAGTCTCCAGGAAAAAGTACAGACTTGAGTGAGTAGAGAATGATTTCAGTTTTTATTATGTTTGAGGCATCTGTGAGATACCCATGAAGTCAGGTACATGAGGTACCCGGTGTGAGATTGTGGCGCTCAGGAAAGAAAGCTCTTAACAAATGAAGTGTTGGTGGAGCTATTAGTGCAAAGACAGCTGAGATCCCTGAAAAGTGGGGTTGAGCAAGAGAACAAAAAGGACCCAAGAGAGAGCATAGAAAAAACTGAAGGAACAACAGAGGATGCAGATGTTTCAAGAAAAATCAGAGTTGTATTTGTTTGGTTTGGTTCTCTGCAGAGGCAAAATGAGGAAAAGGGTCTTTGCATTTGATTTGGCCTTACTGGCTTCAGTGGTCTTAGCAGGGCATTAACATCACAGGCTGAAGCTGGTTCAAGAGTCCTGAGACATCAAGAAATAGAGACAGTTGCTACAAGTGAGTTCAGAATTTGGAGTTTGAGAAAGAGAACAAGGTATCAGTGTTTGCAAATAGCACTGAAAATCAGGGAGGTAGAAGTAACTTTATGGCCAGAATCTTGGAAGATGCTTTATGTACTTTCAGCTGAACTCTCTTTTATCATCTCAGGTTTCCTCTAGGCACTTTCCTCTCTAGCTGCCAGACAACATGCTCTGATTTTTACTCAGTCATGTATTGTTTTTGTCTCCCCAATACTAGTAGAAATAAGCATCCCATCCATGTGTATATTGATTCTAGGTTTTAGTTCTTCTGTTTGAATGTATATTTCATTTGCTTATGTGTGGATTCTAGTGTCACTTATCAATTATAATTTCCATTAATCCTGGAATGTTTAATTATATTTTGTTTGACATTTGTGATATATTTTAACTCTGTATTTAGCTCAGTTGATAATGTCTATCCTTTGGACAATACAAAATTCTAATGATATTATAAATTCATTCAGTTATACTTCAAATTAATTGGACATTTAACCCATGAAAAACATATATATAAGACTGTCATTGAATTCAAAATATAGAACATTCAATAAAGGGTTAGTTTTAGGATGCTACAAGTGCACGATGATACAAGCGTACTTTGTGGTATTCAAGCAATCTTGTAAAACATGCCAAGCAGCTTAAATGAGCCTACTAATATAAAAAATATTCAATATGGTAAAAAAATTATAAAAAAGAATTATTTATATCAAATGTTGCACTAATGGGGTAAGTTAAACTTTATTCTTTTATGCTACGGCTGGATTATAAAATAATAGGAGTAGCATAATATAATTTTTCAAAATTATTTATATAAGAAAAATATTTCATTCAAGTTACAGAAGAATTTTAATTGAGATAAGATTATAATAAAAGTGCCTATACCACAGTCTTAAGTCTAGAACCAGTCAGAGTTTCAATCCTGGCTTTGTCATTTAGGAGCTATGTGTCCCTGGGCGAACCATAAGCTCTCTGATCCTCAGTTTCTGCATTTATATAATAGGGCTAATAATGGTAACTACTTCATAGGTATTTGTGAATTTTAATTAGGTTAATATATATAAAGTGATCAGAATAATAATTGAATATGCATTACTTGAATCTAATCTCTCCCCTATTTTTGTTTATTGACTTAGTCAACAAGTGTTCCTTGAGTGCCTATTGCATATCAGTCATTATAATATGGTCTTAATACTTAAAATGGTTACAGGCGTACCCTTGAGAAAGCTCACAGTCTGGTAGGTAAGAGTTATATCAAACAATTAATTGCTACAAGGAAAAAGTTACAGTGATATTTCACTATGTAAGAGGGTATCTCTCCTAGAACTTTATCGCAAAAACCACCCTTACTGAAGAGCTATAGTAAACGGAGATCAAAGAATGAAGGTTTTAGCCACCTGAGAAGGATAAGTTCCAGGGAATGTCCCAGGTAGACAGTAGAGTGTCTGAGCGTTCAGAAGATACATCAGAAAAATGATGGATGAGGATAATGATGTTGAAGATAAATGCACTGACTGAAGAGAAATACAGGTGTGATGTGAGGCAGGAGATGGAAAAGAGAATGATCTCCTAGAACCCAGAGTTCCTGTTAAGGATAGTGACTTACGTACCCTAAATCATTTTGGTTTTGTTATTGTTCTCCCACTATCATAAAGGTGACATTATTAGATTTGTATCTTTTAATGGAGGGGGACTTTCTACTTTATTGTGTGAATTTGGCTTAATGAGCATATGTATGAATCCTATAAGTCTTATTATGATGGTTATTCTGACTGATATGGTCAGAGTATGATATGGGGAAGATTAATTGAATGGTAAAAGTGGGTGTGGAGAAATGAGGAGGCAATTTAGTAATATAGAAGAGAGATTTTTAGCATCCTAGCATAGAAGGATGGCCATAGAAATGAAGAAAAGAAGATAGATTTTAGAATCCCTAGAAGACGTACTTGGTAAAATGTGATGATAGGTAGAAAAAGAGATGAGTATACTATGTTTTCAAGGTTTCTGGTTTACATAAATGAGATAGGAAATATAGGATGAGGTGTAGGCTTAGCTATAGGGGAGTTTATAAGTTGAGCATGAGGCTTTTTTTTTCAAATTAGTTCTTGATTACTCTAGAACTTAGAGCAAACTATGGACTGTCTACATAAATCTAGGAGTCATAAACACAGAGATGGAAATTGAAGACATAGAACTGGATTGAGTTATGGAGAAGGAAAGAATATGGAATAATAAAGAAAAGAGCTTAAGAGCACCTAGTACCCTAAGGAATGCGGGCATTTAATGATCAGTTAAAGAAGGAAGAACTAATAAAGGAAGCCAAAGAGGAATCCATGGGAATGTGGTGACTTAGATGTCTAGGAAAGAGATCAGAAGTTTGAGAAGAATTGAGAATTTCAGATAAACATGTGGATTGCCATGTGTTAGTATATCCCACCCAAGGGTGGTATCCATAAATTTTATACAGATATAACTCAACTCTGAGATTTTGCCATAGTGCTTAGAAGCTAAGATGATTTGTATCTATTTAGGGTTGTAGCTACTTAGGACATATGTAACAAAAGCTTGAAAATATAAACAAGTTTAGGTTAACGGTAAAGATACAGCTGCTTTGATGAACCACTTTATCTAAGTTGGTTGGTCTTTCACCATTATTCTCATCCATCATCTTCTGACTAAGGATAGAATTGAAATCAGAAAGCCTGATAGAAATGAATAAAGTCTAAGTTGTTGGTAAAAGGTGAATGATTTTCCTATCTCATCATGTCTCAATCATAACAAGGACACTGTCTTGAAAGAACGTTGTCTCTACATTCAGTTCTTGGGAAGAACTATAATTAATCATGTTGATCAGAGCTGGACATTTGTTGAAACAAGTTTTGCTAGCAAGCTAAAATATTGTACCTCCAAAGCAAGAGCCAGTTTGGCTTCTTCCTTTTTAACTATCTGGCTTCCTGCTTTGTGCTTCATTTGCTTCTCCTCCGCCTTTGGTGAATGATATTTTGCATCATGTCTCTCTTTGAGAGACAAAGCTTGTGAAGAGGGCTCTTCAGACACAAAACATGCGGATTCTGACCCCTTCATCCAGCAAATCTGCATGCTCAGCCACGCAGCTGGGTGGGTAGGTTCACTTACCTCTGTGAGCAGTTCCAAGACCTAGATTCGGAGTGGGAAGTAAAAGATCCCTTTCAACCTCAAGTCTAAACTACGTTCTACAAGTTGACATAATGAAGAGATTATGAATGGTGTTCCTGCCTGTGTATGATCCCAAATGGTGAGACCTTGACTAGGTTACCTAACCTCACAATTTTTCATCTAAAAATAGGAAATGAATAACACTGTCACAGGTTGGTAGTGAACACTGAACAAGTTAATACAGGGAAAGCATTTACGCAGTGCCTACAGCATCGCACTTAATAAATCTTAGTTTTTAAAAATTATTATTTTATCAAAGAGCGTTTTATGTCAGAGAGTCCTTAGATTTATTTTTAATTTTTTAAAATTTTTATTTAAAGTATTTTGTTTTATTCTTTTCTCATTTGATTGGCAATCCTTGAATATGTATTCCTCCTTTGCTCTAGGGGAAAGAGGGATAGTGGGAAGTGTGGACATTCTGAACCTCTAAGGGTAGTGGAAGAACAAGTGTCCTAAAGGTAACTGAGCAGATAAAAGGAAAAGACAGGAAGTTGGTCCTGGAAGTATGGGCAGAGTGAATATGTACCGTGCTAGAGTCATATAGCTGGGAAGACATGGAACCCAAATTTGAACCAAAGACTCAAAAGGCTCCGAAGTCTTACTCTTCCCCCAACACTATTATTCAGTTGTTTTCAGTGCACCTAAGAAAATTAAGTGGCAGTCATTTATTAAGCCAGAATAAAAAACAAAGTTGATTTATCTACGTGAAACTTGAATTACATCAACTAACTTAATTTTTTTGTTGGAGTAAAAACAAAGCTATAGAAGCAAAGATGAATTCATTGCTTATTTAAAAAACTAGCACTTGAAAATTTCATGTTTGTTATATTTCTTGTTGTAGTATTTTGTAAGTTATCTATATTCAGTTATTTAACTGAGTATATTACCTATTCAGCTAAAATAAATAAAAGGAATATAGTATTATTGTTATACTGGAGAAAATTTATTTATCTAGGTACAATGAATAACTTGGGGTGTTGATTTTAACATGTGCATTACCCAACTAATACAGCTTTTGTTTCCTTTATCACATTTTTCCATGCTTCCTACCCTACACAATTTGCCTCAAGTATTTAAATGTGGAAAAATAACAGGGGGTAATAAGGTAACATATTTTTTCAGCTAAAGCATGGTAAAAGATTTTGATTTTTTTAATAAAGAATTTTACTTTTTTAGTATTAAACAACAAAATATTGAGAGACCTAAGAAGGTAATAGAAGTTGAAGTACTTTATAAGCTCTAAATAGTGTATAGCTGTAAGATGATACTGCTATTAAAAAAATAAGCAATACTATTTATATAAAATTCTCAAATTTCTCAAGAGATATATCTAAATTATTTTCATTATAATAGTGCATTTAATAATCATTCATATCAAATTATATTTAGATCTAAAGTTTGTTGGTTAAACAAGTACATGTTTAAAATAGTTGAGCTTGTGAAAATGAAGTTTGGCTCTATTTAATCTTTTGGAATCCAGATGCAATTTGAAAATGGAAAGAAATCATATTAATTTAAAATATTGCTATGTTATACATTTTTTTAAGTTGATTCAGAAAATCCAAGTGCCATCAAATGAAAAATACATCTAGATTGTAACCATATTAATCTAGATATGTAATAAGGCAATGCTGCTTTTATTTTGCCTTACAATGAATCATTGCTCAGTATCATATATTGAAATATACTATTGGCAAACCATACACCAATTCCCAGCAGTTTTCACTGGAGACAGTGTTACAAGAGGCCATTGAATTTCACTTTTTTGAGCCTCCGTTGCTGGGGCATTGGTTGCTGGATTGTTATTCTGTTAGCATGATGAACTAATTGACCTAGCAGGGCTCCCTGTAGAATAACAGCTTCTGCTTAGTTCATCAGGAGTACAATTTGTTGTTCATTTCCTCTTCTAGTCCCATTGGGGAAATTGCATTGAGAAAAGACTACCTACTGGGAGTGTTCAGTGCTCATGACTGAATAAGTAACTTTATTTATGTATTTATGTATTTATTTATTTGGTACTGTCTTAATTAGCAAAGATGGAATGACTCTATTAGGCAAGAGTCGACTGTGTTTTTGATACAAATGAATAAGCTCTGTTAGCAAAGCATTTGATTCACAGAGACTTGTCATAGTCAGGGCCCCTTGCAGGTGCAGATCTTACATAAAATTTTAATTTGCTATGGTAGAGCAGTTTTCTGTTTTATAATTGTTATTCATTCAATGAAGACATTGAAGACAAGTTAATGGCTGTTAACTGGGCTTAAAAAAAAAAAAAAAAGCAAACACCCACAAGTTGGAAGTTTGGAAGATAGATTCATTGGGCCGCATAGAAACATGAAGTGTCAACTTTGCCTCAGTAAAGATGAATTATTTGTCTAAAGCAGCATCCAAATATGGACTTGAACAGTTTGTCATTAAATTTTGAAGCCTTTACAATTTTTTAGTTGCATCGTTGTTTCATTAGTGTGTGCATTCTTAGTCAACAACAGAGAACATACTATCAAATATAATGAAGAATGAAGTCTGATGATACATTTTACATTTTTTAAGAAGTTATTACTAGTTTCTATTGTGTCTTAGCAAATTCTTAAGTGTATTAAGCAGATGTTCTAGGCTATGATTTAAAAGTCCCCTAGATTACAATCTCACATATTTTCTAGAACACTGTTCAATTTGTTGCTTAGCCTGAGAGTAGAGGAAGAGTAGCATAGTCATTATAAACTCTTGCTCTGAAATAAGATATCTCTAATTCAAATCTCTGCTCTATCCCTCACTTGCTTTGTGACCCTGGACAAGCAGCTTAATTCTCTGAGTTTCATAAGGTTAAGTTTTGGATAACAAGTGTTACTGTAAGGGAAGCTCTTGGAAAAGTGCCTAACATGTAGGAACAGCTCAGTGGGTGTTAGCAGTTATTACATATATTTCCTAATAATCCAGTGCAAAACCTGGTGCAAGGTGTGTGCTCAAAAAAGTTCACCAATGAATGAATGCATGAATGAATGAACAAGGGGAAATCTTGCCCAGAAAACCCAGAATTATTAGAAATCCTTGTCTGTCCTACATATTTAAACAAAACAGCACATTTCTGTATACTTATAAAATTATACCCAAATGTAGAAAAGGCTCTAAATAGCTTGGAATCTGTATTTATATAGGAGAAACTTAATATCCACAAAATCATTACAGTATCTTGTAAAGAATTTGAGAGTTTACTCACAAGATCATATGAGTCCGGATGACTAGAAATAGCATTTAAAGGGTCTACCATTAATACAATATTGTGAAATACTGGTATTTTTTTTCTGGAGTATGATTTATAACATTTTTATGAACCTCTGTAAAAGATTTTATTTGTATATAAGTCTCTGATTTTTGAAGTGAGGGAGAAAAAGACTATTCTTGTGCTAAGTTTGTACATGTTCTATGCCAGATACTCTGAATTTAAAAAATACATATAACACATGATTTCTTTGTCCAAAAAGTTTATAATCTATCTACTTGGGTTGGCAGTTGTGATGCATAATAATCAGGACTTAACATATATACTACACTTCCTATTTTATATATATATATATATATAGCATTAAATAATATATCACATACTCTAAATCCATACATTAGGAATTTAAGAAAATAAGGAAATTTTCTTCAACCACTGAGTATGTCCTGCTTCCCTTTGGAGTGTATTTATGTGAAACTGTTGAAGTAAGATAATTGTCTTATTGGATTTCTTAGAATTCTCAGAAAGTTTTGAAATCTAGGAAAAAAGGTGAAAACACAGAATTTGTATTATGGGAGTTGTTTTATATTATACTAAGAAATAGGAGGACAGAAACATTTTTTTTCTTTTCATGATTGTTATTTAAGTAATAAGATGTGTGAGAGTGTAAAGCTTAGTGTCTGGCACATAATAATCTTTGTGCTTGCCATTCTTCACTCCTTTATAAATCCATGATTATCAACAGGAAAACATGGAGGCTATTGTGATTAAATTTAACCCAAATGGAAGGTGGTATTACTAGACTCAGTGGTCCATGGTGGCCATAATGAAGCTTCCGTAAGAGATGTTATTTGGAAACCAACCAGTGTGGCAAATTATTTCTGGTTTTGGCTAATTCTTCAAAAAAAAAAAAAAAATCTCCATTTGGGTTCTTTCTTTTAGAGGAATGTGGTATTTTTAAATTAATTTAATTTAAAAATTTTTCTCAATATTAGGACATAAGATGACTCAGAATGCACATATTCATATGATAGAAGAGTAATTTTTATCTTTTTAAAATATAGCAGCAGCAATAATATTCACAAACATTACCTTGGCTGTTCTTGGTCTTCTTAAAATTAGTAAGAAGTTGGGCACTGTGACTAGATCTGGACAATAGTATATGATGTGTGTCACTTCTGAGCTAATTCAGCCCTTGTATGATACTACAGTCTCTTTCCCTGCCTTGAGGAAATTATTATCTTCTCAATAATGGTCCCAGGTCAATAGATTTACACACGTAAACAACTGAATCTTCTTCTTTATCTCAGACCTACACAAAAATTAATTACATGTAGATTGAATGTTGAAAGATGAAAGACCAAACAATAATATTTCTTGCAGATATCATAGAATAGTTTCCAAATCCTTGGTTAGGCATTATTGTTTTTTATATAAGACACGTGAAACATCAATTATAAATGAAAAGATTGAGAAACTCAACTTTATTAAAGTTTAAAAACTTATCAACGGTACTATTTCCTGAATAGGAGTGGGAGAAGGGATCTGTAATATATGTAACCACTGAAGGATTTACATACAGATTCTCTATCTTTAAAACCTCTTGCAAATCAATAAGAAAAAAGCAAATAACCCAATAAAAACGAAAGAGAGGAACCGAATTATTGAATAGGCACTCAAAATGAGAATATACAAATGGCTCATAAATACATTAAAAAGTGCTCAACATTATTATCCATCAGGAAAATAATTAAAACCATAGTGACATACCATCACTTATCTATTACTATGACTGTTAAAACTTTCTTAAAAAATAAAATACACTGACATCACCAGTGTTAGAAAAGACCATACAACTACAAGGACTCTCAAACATTGCCACTGGGGGCATAAATCAGTACAATTAGTATGGAAAACTGTTTTGTAGTATATACTAAAATTAAACTTACTCATTCCCTATGGTCTAGCAATTCCACTTCTAGGTATACAGTGAACAAAAGCATCAATATTTGTATATCAAACAATGTACTGGATGTTAATTACAATGGTATTGTTTAAAGCCCAAATGGAAACAACATAACTGTCCTATCAACAATGAAATACAAAAAAATAAATTGGAGAATATTCGAACAATGGATTATCATATGACAATAAACAAATATTGCTACATACAGCAACACAAAGTCTTCCAGCATAATGCTGAACAAAAAAACATCCAGGCACATAATGGCTTCCTTTATATAAATTTTATTTCTTCAAAGTTCAAAAATGGCAGAACTAATCTGTAATAACCATCAAAGTTGCTTTTTCCTTTAGAGAGATAAATGACTGAAAAGAGTTATAGGGGAGGGAGTTGCTAGTAATGTTTTGTTTTCTTGCTGCAAAAACACAGATGAGTTCATTTTGTTAAGCTTCATTGAGCTGTATATGTATGATTTGTGCACTTTTAGGTTTATATATTATACTGTTCTAAAATTCAACACAGTCTCTAAGCAACTTATTTAAAACAGCTCTTTTGATAACTATACTAGAAACAGAAATACCGGTCAATATAATCTGGGAAAAATAATTATTTTTCAGTTCATGAAGAACAAAACTAGACTAACAAATGTTCTAGAAACGCCTGCCTTTTGTTATTCCTCCTTGACTTACCAAATGATATCTTCCCCCTCCCTGGCCCTGCCATCTCTTCGACTACCCTCCTTCAGCATTGCCACTTGGCAGGCATTTGTGAAGAACTTGACTTTGGAGTCTCAGTAGCTTAGTCCCAAACAAGCCAGCACAACGTCAGCAAACTCAATTGGCAGGAACATAAAAGTATCTTCAGAAGGCCAAGGGATATAATGTGAAATCTCTGTTTGCCTACCTTTTTTGTTTGAGTTAAGCTAAATGGAAGTGATTTCAGCAAAATATGAGATGTCTCAGGCTTTTGATTGAATTCTGGATGTGGAAGTAGCTAGGGAAAACTAAAAATTTTTTTGGAAAGTTCAAGCCCCTAAGTTTCCAATGAAAAATTTGCATAGTGGAGGAAAGCCAAGGACCAAAGATAATATCTACTGCACTGTGAAAGGCCTATTCTGTGATCAAAAGCAAAAATAAAACAAAACACTTTGATTGGCAGTGCTCAAGATAACCAAGTCTTTTCAAGCAGATGCTGTGATAGGGGAACCCATATAGAAAAGCAAAGAAAAAATGTGAGAACCGTGGTGATCAACAACTATTGTTATCTCCACCTGCATCAAAATAGTGATAAATGTAAGTAAATTATAAAGTTCCATACAAAATACCGTGAGTTGTATGCTTAATATTAACGGGTTTTACTCATTTGTTTAACAGAGGCTTATTAAACAGTTTTTTCATCTCAGCGATTAGATGGGCATGCAATATCCAGACCATCAGGCATCTAGCTCCAAGGACTCATAACCAGATGATAGGAGAAAGAAGCTGAGATTATAATACTGTGATAAAAACATTTATATAAAAATGTAGTTATTCTACCAGAAGAATGTAAACCACAGCCCCTAAGCCCTTGCCAAACCCCTTCTCAGACCTTGACCTTCCATTAATTTGTCTGTTTGAACCCTAGGATTTTGCACATTTTGATTTTTTGTTCTAGGTGAAAGCTTGAGAGTTCCTTGCCTCTACTCTGCCCAGATCTCAGCCCAAAGCCATCCCTGATCCCCTTTCCCCTGCAGGACGAAATTTCAGTTTGCTGACTCTCTGCTGTGCTCAAAGAACCTTCCTTTTTTGTGATTCTGTGCTTATTTTTTATTTAATTTTTTACCTCCTCCTAGTGCTACTGGATTACAAGTTACTTTGGGATCAAGGCCATTTCTATCTCACTCATTGTGGAAACCCAGCTTCTATCGCTCTAATAGCCCTTGAGTAAACGATGAGTGAGCTGCAGTCTGAGAAGCCTAGGGGACAGAATGACTCAGCTGCTTGGAGGAACCAAGAAAAGCTTGGAACAGAACAGAGTTTGCATCGCTGTGGCTCATGGTGTTGCTCTATAATACTTAAGTGACAGTTTTCTTATACAGACGCTTTGTCCTAGACAATATGTAAATGGAAAGAAAGAATACCATCTACTTCTAAATTAACAGCTCCTGGGGCTTCTTCTCCCGCCCCCACCTCCCATATGCACTTGTGCTCATATGCATTTGCATGTAATTTCTGTAGTACCACAGATCTGCTAAAGCCCATCAGAGACTGCAGCTCACAAAAGCTGCCATGTTTTTCCTTTTAATTTCCAACTTTTGTTTTAAGTTCAGGGGTACCATGTGCAGGATGTGCAGGTTGGTTACATAAATGCCATGGTGGTTTGCTGCAGAGATCATCCCATCATCTAGATATTAAGCCCAGTATCCATTAGCTAGTCTTCCTGATGCTCTCCTTCCTCTCACTTCTCGCCCTACAACAGTCCCCTGTGTGTGTTGTTCCCCACCGTGTGTCCATGTGTTCTCATTCAGCTCCCACTTATAAATGAGAACATGCAGTATTTAGTTTTCTGTTCCTGTGTTAGTTTGCTGAGGATAATGGCTTCTGGCTCCATCCATGTCCCTAAAAGGACATGATCTCATTCCCTTTTATGGCTGCATAGTATTCTATGGTGTATATGTACCACATTTTCTTTATCCAGTCTATCATTGATGGGCATTTAGGTTGATTCCATGTCTTTGTTAGTGTGAATAGGGCTTCAGTGAATATACATGACATGTATCTTTATAATAGAATGATTTATATTCCTTTGACTATTTACCCAGTCATGGGATTTCTGGGTCAAATGGTGTTTCTGCCTCTAGGTTTTTGAGGAATTACCACACTGTGTTCCACAATGGTTGAACTAATTTACATTCCCATCAACAATGTAAAACCATTCCTTTTTCTCCACAACCTCGCCAGCACCTGTGGTTTTTAACTTTTTAATAATAGTTGTTCTTACTGGTGGGAGATGATATCTCATTGTGGTTCTAATTTGCATTTCTCTAATGATCAGTGATGTTGGATTTTTTTTCATATGTTTGCTGGCCGCATGTATGTCTTCTTTTGAGAAGTGTCTGTTCATGTCCTTTGCCCACTTTTTAATGGGGTTGTTTTACTCTTGTAAGTTTTTTTAAGTTATTTATAGATGCTGGGTATTGGACCTTCATCAGATGAATGGATTGCAAAAAATTTCTCCCATTGAGTAGGCTGTCTGTTCACTCTGATGATAGTTTATTTTGCTGTGCAGAAGCTCTTTAGTTGAATTAGATCCCATTTGTCAAGTTTTGCTTTTGTTGCAATTGCTTTTGGCATCTTCGTCATGAAATCTTTGCCTGTGCCTATGTCCCAAGTGGTATTGCCTAGATTTAGGGTTTTTATAGTTTTGCGTTTCACATTTAAGTCTTGGTTTTTTTTCTTTTCTCTCTTTTTTTTTTTTTTTTTTTTTTTTTGAGACAGAGTCTCACTCTGTCACCCAGGCTGGAGTGCAGTGGCGCAATCTTGGTTCACTGCAACCTCCGCCTCCCAGGTTCAAGCAATTCTACTGCCTCAGCCTCCCAAGTAGCTGGGATTACAGGTACCTGCCACCATGCCCAGCTAATTTTTTGTTTTTTGTTTTTTGTATTGTTAGTAGAGATGGGGTTTCACCATGTTGCCCAGGCTGGTCTCGAACTCCTGACTTTAGGTGATCCGCCCACCTCGGCCTCTCAAAGTGCTGGGATTACAGGTGTGAGCCACTGCACCTGGCTCACATTTAAGTCTTTAATCCATCTTGAGTTTATTTTTGTATGTGGTGTAAGGAAGGGGTCCAGTTTCAATTTTCTGCATATGGCTTGCCTGCTCTCCCAATACCATTTATTAAATGGGGAATTATTTCCCCACTGCTTGTTTTTGTCAGGTTTGTTAAAGATCAGATGGTTGTAGGTGTGCAGTCTTATTTCTTGGTTCTCTATTCTGTTCTCTTGGTCTTGGAGTCTGTTCTTACACCAGTATCATGCTGTTTTGGTTACTATAGCCTTTTATAATTTGAAGCTAGGTAGCCTGATGCCTCCAGCTTTATTCATTTTGCTTAGGATTGTTGTGACTATGGGGCTCTTTTTTTGGTTCCATATGAATTTTAAAGTATTTTTTTCTAATTCTGTAAAGAATGTCAATGGTAGTTTAATAGGAATAGAATTAAATTTATAAATTGCTTTTGGCAGTATGGCCATTTTCATGATATTGATTCTTCCTATCCATGAGCATGGAATGTTTATTTGTTTATTTGTTTCATCTCTGATTTCTTTGAGCAGTGGTTTGTAGTTATCTTTGAAGAAGTCCTTCACTTCCCTTGTTAACTGTACTCCTAGGTATTTTATTCTTTTTGTGAAAAAGCCTGATGTTTTGAAGCACTGGCTTCCTCATTTTTTGTGTGCCCAGACACAGCTTGTCGAGGCACCGCATTCAGCTTCTATGTACCTTTAATTAACTAGCAATATTAGTAGATAACACTTACTATGCATCCAGCATATTGTTTCATTTAACAATGGTAACCAACTTACCATAAGAGAGGTCCACTTATCTTCCCAGTATATAGATGAGGACATTGCACTAGAGAGATGAATAACTTGGCAAACACCCACAGCTTTTAAGGATTGGAGCTGGACTTCAAAGCCAGGGAGTCTGGCTTCTGGGTCCTTGCTCTCATCCAAAACTCTAAACTGACACTCTAGAATCTTGGTGCATTTCAGGCTTTGCGTCTTACTAGGAAATAAGTATGATTATATTCATTTTATAGTCAAAGAAACTTGAGCTCAGCAAGGTACAGTGACTTGTTTTAGGTCACCTACATATTAGTCTGTGGTAGAGCTTCAAGATAACCCAGGTGAATCTTACTACAAAATCCATGATCTTTACACTACATTGGAATTCAAAGCATCTGGCACATAGTAGGTGCTCATCTCTGAAAAGGCAAAGCTGGAAAAAGGCAAATGCAGGGTGGACTGAGCCAATATGTTTTAAGATGTTTGGTTTTAGTGTGTCATGTTGACACAAGGAGTTTGAAAACTCTTCCGTGTGCACTTCCTTGCCAGCGCAGGAAAGTGAGGAAGGGAGGACAGCCACATAAGAGGAGAGTGTGGGAAGGCAAAAAGCTACCCTACTGCAAATGGAGAGTTGTGAGGAACCATCATTCATGTTCTGTCATACAACTGAGAGTTGTGAGAAACCATCATTAATATTCTTTCGTTTTATACTATTTTGGATATGGACTTTGGAAGACAATATTTTCAGGGTTATTATGACTCAGACCCAGTTTGTGCCATGGCCAAATGCAGGGATGCACACACACTTATATGTATGCATTTATATTTAACTCTTGAAAGACGGTCAAAAAGATGGTCATTTTCAGTTTGGTTAATTAAAAAAAAAAAAAGAATGCTGACGTTCTTGATTTTTCAATGTTTTTATCAAGAACAAATTTGCTGACTCTTGATTCTCACCTCTACTATACAGTAGGTTTGATGTATAGCTGAATAAAATGCAATATTTGTTATATGATTGATTTATTCTCTTAACTCATTAAGTGTAGTTTAGTGTAAATTAATCATCTTATGAGAGAAATGGTTTTTCCAGCAACAATTTACTGCATATTTTATTTTTATCCTCAACCTGTATCAGAACTGCTGATTTAATATAAAAGAAAATCCAAATTAATTGTTTTGTATGCTGTGATAAAATCTTTCATATTTATACTGTAAACTAACAGAGTAGATAGGCAAACACTATTTTGTCATGCAAGCATCATTTTATTTCAGATATCTGAGGCCTGATAAGTTACCTTATTACTAATAATTTTTTAAATAAAAACTTTATTGAGATAGAATTCATATAACATAAAAATCATGCTTTTAACTTATACAATTTAGTGATGTTATATTTTCATAGAGTTATGTAATCATCACCACTATCTAATTTTAAGACTATTTTCCATAACCCTAAAAAGAAATCTTCAGCCCATTAGCAATCATTATTGAAAGACAATTATTTTTCTATGGAATTGTCTTGAGACCTTTAGGAAAATCAATCAATCATGAATGTAAGGGCTTATTTCTGTACTATCACTTTCTTCTTCTTTTTCAAGTTTGTTTTGTCAATTCTGGGTCTTTTGAATTTACATGTGAACTTTAGGATTAAGATTGTCAATTTCTGCAAAAGCGTCACTTTACATTTTGATAGTGATTATATTGAAACTGTAAATCGGTTTGAGTAGTATTGGTATTGTAATAATAGTAAATCTCCTGATTCATGAAAATGGATGTTTTCCATTTATTTACTTTTTTCTAAGTGCTGCATCCGGTGTTTTGATTTCTCTGCTGTGATTTTGTTTTCATTCACCTTAAAGTATTACATAATTTTCTTTTGTTCTCTTCTCTTAAATCATTGCTTATTTAAGTATGTTGTTCAATTTCACATATTTGTGAATTTCCCAAATTTTCCTTTGTTATTTATTTCTAATTTTATTTCATTGTGTTAAAATAACATACTTCAATATTATTTCAATTCTTTTAAATTGAGACTTGTTCCGGAGATGTTCCAGGTGCATATGGAATTAATGTGTATTTTTATTGTTGTTGGGTAAAGTATTCTATAGATGTCTATTAGGTTTAGTTGATTTATAGTGTTGTTTGAGTTTCTATTTTGTTACTGATTTTCTTTCCAGGTGTTCCATTCATAGTTGAAAGTTGGCTTTGAAGTCTCCAACTATAATTTATAAATTGTTTATCTCTCATTTCAAGTGTGGCCACTTTTGCTTTTTATTTTGGAGCTCTGTTTTTACATGCCATGTTAATGATTTTCATGTCTGCCTAATGTATTGATCATTTTCTAATTATAAAATATACTTCTTTTTCTATTAACAGATTTTTTCCTATTACTAGTATAAATAACTCCAGCTTTCCTATGGGTACTCTTTACACAATAGGTATTTTTCCATCCTTTTATTTTCAATCTATTTGTGTTTTTGAATTTGAAGTCAGTATCTTTATATGACATCTAGGTATATCATGTTTTTGTTTTCTTTTTCCATTCTCTGAAGCTCTGCCTTTTGATTTCAGTATTTAATTCATGTACTTTAATTAGTAAAGTAATATTTGGTCCATTTAATTACTGACAAATTAGGATTTATGTCAGTCATTTTGTAATGAATTTGTCATGTTTTGCTATTTCAATTTGTTTTCCATATGTTTTATGTGTTTTTCTCTCTTATTGCTTCCATAGTCTTTTCTAATGTAAAATATGTATTTTCTAAGGTGCAATTTTAATTCCCTTGTTATGAAATTTGTTTTTATGTTTGTTTATTTTGCTTTGTTTGATTTTCTAGCTTCTGCTCTGCAGATTACAGTTAACATCTTCATTTATAATAATTGGGTTTGTTAAGTTAATTAAATACTAACTTGATTTCATTTGTATACAAAACGTGTTCCAATACAGCTTGTGTCCCCCTAGCTACTTTATGCTGTCATTGTTATACAGATTACATCCTTACCCATCATAGGTCTAACAAGGCAACTTGTAACTGTTGCTTTATGCAGTCGTTTTTTAAATTAGATGAAAAAAAGTTGTGAAAATATATTTATACTATCTTTTATATTTACCTATATGGTTACCTCTCTATTTTTTCATGTGGATTTGAATTACCCTCTAGTGTCCTTTTATTTCAGCCTGAATGACTCCTTATAGTATTTCTCTTATGGCATATCTGCTAGCAACAACTTTTTATTTTTTTTTATTTTTTTGTTTTGTTAAATACGGAAATATCCAAGCTTCTCCCTCAGTGTTTTGGAGGATAGTATTTTTCTGAATGTAGAATCCTTGCATGACATCTTCCCTCCCACCCTTGAAGAATTTCAAATATGTTATTTCATTGCCTTCTGACCTCCATGGTTTCGGATGAGAAGTAAACTATAATCTTCTTGAAGATCCCTTGTGAATGATGGTCCGCTTTTTTCTTACTGCTTTCAAGAGCCTCTCCTTGCCTTTGTCTTTCAACAGATTGGCTGTGATGGGTCTATGTGTGGACTTCATTGATTTCATCTTACTTGGTGTTTGTTGAACTTCTTGGATGTATAGATTTATATTTTTCATCAAATTTTGGAAGTTTTCAGCCAGTATTTATTTAAATATTTTTATTCTATTTTTTCCTCTCCTGTACTTATTGAATTCCCTTTATGCATATTTTTGCTCAGTAATGGTGTTCAGCAGAACTCAAAGATTAATGAATTTTGACTGAATACTTTATTTATATAAGTGTGCAGTGGAAGAAGGAAATATTTTGTTTGAGATAATAAGAAGTCTTTATACTGGCCGGGCACGGTGGCCCGCGCCTGTAATCCCAGCACTTTGGGAGGCCGAGGCGGGCAGATCACGAGGTCAGGAGATAGAGACCATCCTGGCTAGCATGGTGAAACCCCGCCTCTACTAAAAATACAAAAAAATTAGCCGGGCGTGGTGGCAGGTGCCTGTAGTCCCAGCTACTCAGGAGGCTGAGGCAGGAGAATTGTGTGAACCCGGGAGGCGGAGCTTGCAGTGAGCCCAGATCACGCCACTGCGCTCCAGCCTGGGTGACAGAAGGAGACTGCATCTCAAAAAAAAAAAAAAAGTGTTTATAAATATTTAGAATGCTGGGAGGTAAGTACAGCTTGGAGAAATGAATATTTAATGTTAAAATGTTTCAGTTACTATAATTATAGCAGATATAATTTTGATCACTTAACTAATTTTTTCAATATTACCAAATTTAATTCTTTACATAGGAATAACTACGGAAGCATTATTAATAGGTTAAGATCCATAAGGCAATTTGTAAATAAACCTATTTATCTCAAAGTTCCAGGTTGCTTTACTACAGCTTTATTATAGCTATCAGTATGTTTTGGCTGAGAGCAGGGTCAGTGCACTCTTTCCAGAGAGCATGAAAGCTTGAACCTTAGTAGTTCATATGTAGAGTGATGCTGTATTCCCATTTTATAGATGAGGAAACTGAAGCTCAAAGAGATTTAACATTTTTAACATAATTTTTGTTATGTGTATCAAAGATACATAAAATTATGTTCCAGACTGGTAGATTATAAATAGTTCGTGAGCGGGGTCTTTGACTTATTAAATTCTTATCCTCAGTTCCAAGAACATAATAGATACTCAGTTAGTGATGACACAGTATTAGAATCAACCAATTTTACAATATATCCTGGCCATTGTTGAGGCATTTATTTCCTAAACTCTAACTTTATGTGCATAAATCTTTGGAAAATGTATAAACATGATATTTGTATATTGAAAATGTCACTCTTGAATGTATTATTGTCATTCTTTCTGGATTCGTCCACTAGGGCTACCATAGCAAAATACCACAGACTGGGAAGCTTCAAGAACAGCATTTATTTTCTCATAGTTCTGGAGGCTGGAAATCCAAGTTCAAGGCACCAGCAGATTTGGTTTGACATTGGGTTCCTCGCTGTGGCTTGCAGTTGGCTGTCTTCTTGCTGTGTCCTCACATGTCCTTTTCTCTGTGCAAGCATTCTATACCATTCCTGTTGGATTAGGGCCACATACTTATTATCTCATTTAATATAGTTACCTCCTTAAAGGTCCTATCACCAAATACATTTACACTGGAGGCGAGAACTTCAACATATTAATTTTGGGGAGACACAATTTAATCCATAAAACCCTCTTTTGTATAATGATTCTGAGATACTGAGAAAAATACTCCATTTCAGGTATTTTTAAATGAAAAAAAAAATCGTATCAACTCCTGCCCTTTAACTTTCAAAGTTAAAATTCATGTTAGATGATTGTTTGTTTTAACAGTGCTTACTCTGATGTGCTTTTTAAAAGACTATAAGTCCCATTAATGAAGTTGAACATAAGCTTGAAAACAATTAAGAAATTTAAGAATGAGCTAAATTGTTCTCCAAAAAGGGGAAAACTACAATTCCTGCTCAACAAGTCTTTCATTCAGTTCTTCATTCAATTCACATTAGGCTCAATTGCAAAAATGTCCCTGTTCAGTTAAACAAGTTAAGCCTGATCTTAAGTGTATCTGACTTGCCTTCTATGTTCTTCCAGCCACAGGAAATTCCTCCATGCCAGTCTTTCAAAACTGCTATCAAATCTTTTTTTTTTTTCACTCAAGTGCGACACGTTTAAATGTGACCACAAGAACAAATGGAAAGAGATTGAAGCCTTGACTTCAAATGTGAGCTTTCCTCTTTACTAGTCAGTAAGGTATTGAGAAAGTTACTTGATCTCATCCTTCATTACCTTGTCTCTAGAATTAGGAGATCAGCATGTATGGTGATCATGGAAATTAAATAAAATTATATATCAGGGCCTATTGCATTTATTGTCTGAATCATCCTAATCCCCTTCTTCCTTTCTTAGTATTTCTTTGTTTGTTGATTTATTTTTGTCCATAGTCTCATGATTTGGAGATAGGGCTCCAGCTTTCTCTGCTAATGTATTTCCTACCCCTCTCTTCCTCTGTCAGTGACTGGAGAACTATCTTCTTCTGACATGCCCAGCGAGCTTCTACTTCAGGATTTCATATGCCTGCTTCCCGCAATCTTTTTTTTTTTGTTTAAATATATATATATGGATTCTTGCTCTGTCACCAGGCTGGAGTGCAGTGGCGCGATCTCAGCTCACTGCAGCCTCCGCCTCCTAGGTTCAAGCTATTCCCCTGCTTCAGCCTCCCGAGTAGCTGGGACTATAGGCGTACCACCACACCCAGCTAATTTTTTTACTTTTAGTAGAGAAGAGCTTTCACCATGTTGGCCAGGATGGTCTTGACCTCTTGAGCTTGTGATCTGCCCGCCTCAGCCTCCCAAAGTGCTGGGATTACAGGCTGCTTCCCACAATCTTAACCAGTCTTGCCTCATCTTCACATAGCCATCTCCTTCTTATCCCTTTGGTGTGTACAAAAATCACTTCTTCTTGTGGCCTTTATAAATCACTCACATCCTAAATGGCACATGTGTTCCTACTATGCTCCACTGTAGCCCATAACTATCTTTCACCTTGTTAAAATTTCAGCACTTTCCACTATATGAAATGATCTTAAGAGGTTGTCATGTCTCTCCTATAGTAGAGTGTACCACTGGAAGAGGCACAGACATTTTCTGTTTTAATGTTGATATGTAGTGGGGTCTGACCATCAGTATCAGTTGAATTGGCATGAGAATGGATGACTGTACATAGGAGGCCAAACAAATAAAAATTTTAAAACCGCTTATCTGACAGGTTCACGCTTTTTTCACTTCGGCTTTTGTTAGTTTTAATTCTCTGAAGTTATACATGGTTAGATAAAGTGGTCTACGAAAGTCCTGGGTGGTGATGGGACTAGAGACAAAGATTCAAAATGCATTATAGCAAATTTATATGTAGAAAAAAACACGTGGTTAATTAAGACTTGCTTTCTGTCATTTTATGAATGTATCTATATAAGGTCCTAGTTTTCTCCATTATACATAGCTGAAAGAAACACCAGTAATGAAACATTTTAGTATTATTCTCACTCCAAAAGCCTAGTTATACTGAGGGCGGCCACTAGATCTACTATGGGATACAATGAATATTTAATTTACTTTGATGAAAAGGTGTCATAAGAGCCTTTGACAACCCGCAGTGAAAACTTGAGGATGATTTTACTAACTCAAACCCGATAGCATATGTTGTGCAAACTAAGACATCAAAGACTTTTTAAAATACCTGGGAATTTCTTGGGAGAAGTAACTGCATATTCGGATTAAGAACAACTCTAAGTTGTCACATATTGAAATTTGTTTTTAATTACTGAAAAGTCATTTTCTTTTATTTCTGGCTCAGGTAAATAGTAGGAAAAATAACACACACATACACATACACAAATGATGTCAGATTAAAAGAGAGAAAACAAATGTGAAAGGATTATGGTGTGAACTGTTTGCTTTCCAGCATATTAACTCTACCCATGAACTCTAATCTCCCGCCCCACAGAAAAAAACTAATTATTGGAATTTTTTGATGAACAAGATATCAGAGTATGATACTTTCTGTTTCCCTTAAATGCATACCATTTTCTCTATTTTCATAATTTACCAGTTTCCCAGTAGATGGCACCATTGTGACTCACAATGTTGCTCCACCTTGTAAGGAAGTATTACACACACTTTCAATTTCAAAACATTTGTAAGTAGTGCAATATAGTAACACTTGCGGTGGTGTCTTAGAACACAAATACTTCTACAGTATCTGGAAGACATGTCAACTGTTGAAAGCCAATAAATATCACAAGAACCCCCATAATTCCTTTGTATATGTGTGATTGCATATCTTATAATTTTTATACATTTAAATTATTTTAATAAAAATGTGCTTACATACATGTACACACATATATGTATGTATGCTTATAAATGTCTAAAACTGTATAATTATTTAATGATTTTCTTACTACTCTTACTATTTCTTTCTACCTGGATTAATGTGACAAGCCACTCAGAGAAGCTGAAAATTCCCATGGGCTTCTCCAGTTGTTCTTGGGAATAGGGAGAATAGAACAGTGATTTCAGATCTGGAATACACTGGACTCCAACATCAGATTTTCTCTTTGCTGCCTGTATTACCTAAGGCAATTGACATAACCTCTCTGATATTCAATTTTCCCACCTTTAAAATGAGGAAAATGGCATATAGCTGGCTGTGTTGCTGTTAAGGGTAAGTTTTAAGCTGTGTGTGTGTGTGTGCGCACGTGCGTGCGTGCGTGCGTGTGTGTGTTGTAAAAATAAATACAGTGACTTATAGAGTAGAAGTTCAAAAATGCTGGCTGCATTGCGATTACAGCTTGCATTAAAGTTGAATATTAAGAACAGGAGAGATCGATGATGGTGTGTTTTATAACCTTCACACGGTTTTCTATATCGTAGGATAAGTCCTAGCTTTCAGAGATTTCCTTGCGCCTATGTCTACCCTTTCTTTTGGTCCTAGAAAAGGTCACAGATTTAAAGTAAGTCAATGTGGCACATTAACATGGCTCATGGGGGTTCTGTGCAGCTGTCTCTATGGGTTCTTGAAATAAAATAGGGCCAAACCAGGCACTTCAAATGGTAGATTTCAACAATAAATGATAACCACTGTCTCTAATATCCAAATCATTCCCTACTCATCCTTCTTTAGGCTCATAGTTCATTGCACTGTCTTCTTAAATAACTGCCCAAACACAACTCCACTTTTCTCACTTCTAATGCGTACATTTTTAGCAATAGGTTTTGGTTAGGGTCTTCTCTGTCCACATACTACAACTGTGAGTACATGACTGACCCACACTCTTAACTTGGTGCTATTGGATTGAGGCAGATGTTTAGTTCCAAGAAGCCTTTGAGAATCATGCTGTACTTACAGAAGCACTCACTATGCTTCCTTTTCCAAGTGATTAGTCTTTCACTATTAATTCATTCCACAAATATTGATGCAACACTGTGTATGCCAGTTACTATGCAGACACTAAGTTGTGTCCTCATGGTCCTTCAACTTTACCTGAAAATAATATATTTTATTTATTTAATCAATATTAGGTGTCAAGTGTTTTACAAACATTGCCTAATTTTATCCTTGTAGAACCCTAGGAACTAGGGGCCATAGATTAAAGATGTGGAAACTAAGACACAGAGAATAAAACATTTACAGAAGAAGAAGTGAAGGAAGGAGGGAAGGAAAAGGAGAGAGAAAGGGAGGGAGAGAAAGAAAAAAGGGAGGAAGAAACGGAGGAAGAGATTCAAATGTTGACACCCTAACCTCCAATGCAATGGTATTTAGAGGTGGGGTACTTGGGAGGCAATTTGATTTAGATGAGGTAATGGGCCGGGGGCTGTCATGATGAGATCGATGTCTTTATAAGAGGAGACACCAGAGAGCTTGTTCTTTCTGTCTGCTGTGTGAGGATACAGCAAGAAGAAAGCCAGGAAGAAAGCCCTTGCCAGAAACAGATCATGCTGGCACCCTAATCTTGGACTTCTTAGCCTCCAGAACTATGAGAGAATAAATTTCTGTTCTTAAAGCCACCCAGTCTGTGGTATTTTCTGATGGCATCCCTAACAAGTTAAAACACCATTTTTGATTTTATGAAACTGATACCTGGAGGTAGAATAGAGGGAATTAAAAGAAAAGGTAATTAGTAGTGTCAGCATTTTAGCCCAGATATTAAAATGGGGATGACCTTCAGGTTCCTAAATTTGATGAAAGATTTGGTGAAGGATGAGGGATGTCATTATTAAAAAATATGTATCAGACTTTCACCTTTTCCAAGAAGTAAGTCACAGCTTTCAGATCCCAGGTACATTTGAAAGTGACTTTAGTCTGATCTTTACATGCCACTTAGAATTCCCAGGCTTGCCAGTGGAACATTTTGTAGTAACATTTAGAAATATAAACTTTTCATTTCTTGCCTGCAGTGAAGAGAGCTGATTCACGATGAGTTCCCCTGTCCCTCCCTTCACCATATGTCTCTTCTTCATTGTTGATTTCCTGTTGACATTAAAAGGAGCAACATACGAAGGAGTTAGAAGGAAAGCTTTAAATTTAACGATAAACTTTTTTGAAAGCATGGATCAGATTTTTTTACAAAGCCATTTAAAATGCATTGTAAATCATTTCTTTCTTATTTTGTAGAGACTTGTTTTGGAAGTATCAATATTCCCTTCTCCCCAGCCCCCAAAAGATGAAGAAAAATATAAAAAGATTTATTTTTACAATGTAATGAGATGCGAGGGATCCTGTGAGCAGCTGATAAGTCTTGCAATTTACTAACATAGCCTATGAAATCCAGCTCTGATGTCAAGAGGCTCTAAGCATTTTGTAATTCTTAACAGAATGTTTTCTTTGCCTCCCTCCTTCTTCCCTTTCTCCATTTGACAGCACCTGTGCATGCGCGTGCAAGATTACTTTTCAGATCTGTGCTTTGATTTTTTGTTCATTTTTGTCAGAAAATTCAGCCTGTGCTTATTAGGGATCTACAGGAATTGTTTCCACATGGTTCTAATGGATGCATGGACAGAACACCTCCACAACATGTTGCTGTTGGCCCGATGCTCTGTCACTAGCAAGTAGATTTCGAGTTCATTTCTTGGCTCCTTTTTGTTCTTCCTCGATCCAAGTTCACACTGCATAATACGTTTTAATTGTCATCTCAATGAGATGACTGAAATTTATATATTGATATATCTGTATCACAAAAAATTGCAAATTGTGTGCATTGTCAACGTGAATTATTGATAGTATGCTATGAAAACAAAAATATTTTCTAATTTGTCTGACTTTTAGTAGAGAAGTCAAGATGAGATCATAATTAATCCAGGCTTGAATTAACATAGCTGGAATAGTTAACATGGGCATAGTCCCTCATCTGTCTTTGGCTATTTGGGGGAAAAGAAATACATGTTAAAGTGAAAATTAGTGGAGGAACTTTTAATTAGTCATACATTTTTACTCAGTTTCATACACAAGAATATTCGTTTTGGCCGTAGGAAATTGCCACTATTTAATCATTTTGATTGATCAAAAAAAGCTGACAATTTCAAATGGCGCAATACAGGTCATCATCCCTGCTTCCAGGAAGCTTACATCCTAATGTAACAGGTAAATAACAAATAATTAAGAGGGCTTTAGTGTAATGAGAGGCAGTGGGCAGAAGGGGGCATGAGAGGCTCTTTCAGATGGTCTGATCAGGGCAGGCCTCTCTGAGAAGACATTTGCACAGTGGCCTGAATGAGATGGAGCCAGACTGCCATAAAGGTGACTTTACCTCTGGGAGATCTGAGGCAGCAGCAAGACACGATTTTTGAGAAACAGAAAGGAGTCCAGCGTCTATGAAGGAAAGAAGGGTGGAAAATGAGAATGGAAATAGGAGGTTGGAGTGAAGTGGATGTGCAGAATACTCAGTATCATTCTGATTTTTTTTTCCTTATGGCACTATTAACTTTAGCCACTCTATTTAAAATTGCTTATTGTGGTGGGGGGTGGGAGGAGGTGGTTAGAAAATATGTTTAACCTATTCACTTGCCTTTATTTCTTGTTCCTTAAGTTTCTTTATGCTTTCTGTGACATCACTATCCCAATCTCTACTATGCTTCTGTCATCTGGTTTACCCCCATGTTTCTTTCATGCCTTCTCCCAGAGGAGTGGCTCACAGTTGGCATATACTAGACCCAAATTTTTAGAGTACAACCAAAGTAAATCCACGTACAGACATAGGGGAAGCATTGAGATTGGGGATGACCTTATTTTGTTTAATTTCTGGAAAACCAAGTTAATTGAGATAAAGGAGGCATATTTAAAAATCAGAAAAGGAGACTTAGGAAAATGGGAAGATTTAAATAGATACCCTTAGTGAACATAATACAAATACTCATTATTTACATTTTCTGCAACATCTCCGAATATTTACCAAAGAACTTATTAAAAAGTATACTATAATTTATAATTTCAGTAAATTATAAATTATAATTTATAATTTTAGTGTGACTAAATTAGAATTTGAGAAATACGAAGTTGAACGTGTTTACATAAATTTGTCATTTAGGATTTAAATTATATTTCAAGGTGGAAGAAGAGGGTGCTCCTGATTACAAATGGGGAAGTGGTAGAATTCTCACTGGCCACAAGAGGTCTGCCTTTGATTCTCACAATTCCACATGGGACCTTTCTCTGAAACCTTCAGTACTATGATTGGTATTTAAGGGTCAGACAGTAAACATTTGTATACCGAATGAAGGAATCAAATATTGAAGGTAGAACTTATAAACGTAATGCAAATATAAATGTTATATGTTAAAATTATCTTTATGAGTAAGGAAAATTCTAAGCTTACTCTGTATTTACACCACTAAGAATGGATGATTATGAGTTCATTTAAATGTCTGAGTTTTAAGTATCACTTTGCATTACATGTGTTTCCTCAAAGGAATGTAATTTTGGCTCATGTGATCAACTTGATATACGAATTTTATATGGTTAAAGAATCTATTGGCAATCTCTCTCTTCATTGGTTTACTTTTAAAGATTGATTCTTCTGGAAAAGGGAATATTTTAGATTGCTTCATAAAATTAGTAAATTAAATGTGTAAATGAAACCATTTGTTCATTGTCATGTTACTCAGAGTTGGCATAGAACATACATGGAACTAATGTTTTTATTGGCACACTCTTGCATCAACTACTGCCACCTTCCAGGAATGTTAAATTGATCAAGTTAGTACAAACTAGCCATAAAACACTTTTATCTGCTTATCAATTTCAAAGCACCTTAACTTCATGAAAATGACAAAGTTTTATTGTTCTCTGACAGGTCTTCCTTCTGAATTAGATTACTTACCCATCATAATACCTATGGAATTCCAGAATAAAATTCTAGTGTAGAAAAAATGTTTAAAGTAATTTGAGAAAATACGTCAAGAAGTTCAAATGATTCAAAAAGCCCATGAATTTTTCCATAAACTTCAAAAATACCAGGCATGTTATAACAGCTCATACAATAAAATTTCACATGTATGGGTTTTTCTCAAATACTGTAGTAACCATGTATTCACAGAACATACATATCATTTTCTATTTGTTGTCTAATTTTATTAAAATGCTTAGATTTGACAATCAAAATACAGAAATCTAGCATGATTCCATAGAATTCTATTTTCTAGTTGAATTTGTTTTAATGCCAAGTGTGTCACTAAGAAACAAAGTCAATGTGCACATCTGCTTTTGGGCATTTGTATATTTTTATAAATAGTCACAGAAGCATTTGTTAACATTCTGTGAGAGGCCCCCCTGCTTTCAGAGATTTACCAGGTGTTCATTACCTTTTGTTTTCATCTCTAGATATCCCTTAGTGGATATTTCTGTATTTATCAATCCACCACAGTACCGTGGTAACTCCAATTTTAAACTAACAATGAATGAGACTTCACTAATGTCAGATTTGCAAGTCCAAATAAAGTATGTCTATATATTTTTGGTTTACATATTTATTCTTTCTAAATGTTTCAGTTGATTGATAAGGCATAATTTGTTTCATGAAAACCCTTGTCTTTTTCCCAAAGGATGGTGTTTGCTTATTTTCCCTGAACTTTTGGTATGTTTTAAACAGTGTTGGAAGTTTATTATGAGTGCTCATGAAGTTTTAGTTTAGCTGTAGCAATTTCTGGATTGTTTTTGACCTTCAGACTTTGTGGATACACGCAAACCTTATTTTTTTTTATTAATGACTTTGTATTTAAACAGTAAGTTTTAATTTTTTCACGAAGTTTTATGCTTTGTCCTATTTTGTTGTATTTTTGCAGAGTTATCGTTACTGTTTTGTTTAAGGTTTTTTAAATGTCATTTTTAAAAAACTCATTGTCCACATTCCAGCCTGGGAGACTGGGAGACAGAGCGAGACACTATCAAAAAAAAAAAATTGTCCATTTCTCCTGAGCTTTCAACGAGTCTTTTTTTCTATAAATACCTTCCAAGTTTCTAATGGCTATTATTTATATGAGTGAAATAGTCTCAGAAAAAATAAGTTTATACATGTGTGTGGTGTATATCTACTGTAGAGAACAAGGATCCTGTTTAAAGAAATGTCATGTTGATTAGATACAATTTTAACTTGCTGGAAATTACTTTCTAAAAATATTATTTTCTAAATCTTCCTGTCCATAAATCAGTTTGTAAAGGGAAAAGCCACTCTTAATACATAGAAATTCCTTTTAGTGAGTTCGATTGTAAGCCCCTAGGAAATTCTTTAGTCTTTCAAATATCCAAAAAGTTAACAGATTTTATATGAACACTTTACATGAGAAAATGGTACTTTTGCTGAAAACTTAAAGTAGTAAATGAAGAAAACTCAAGTGTAGCATTATTTCCAGCTACTGCAGATTCCATGCTTTTTCATATGTCCCTTTCTCTGCCTGCCTCTCCCTCCTACACCAGTCCTTTGTATGACCATGAGTTTTTCAAGACTCTTCTGTACTATCCCTGACAATTCAGTTTGGGATTTGCTGTCACCTTAGGAGCTTCTCTGTAAACCTGTGATTTTTTTCCTATTAGACTAATGTGTGAATGAGTGTTTTGCTCAGTGCTCCCTTATAGACTGTGAGCTTCTTGAGAACAGGGATGCTGCCTTCTTCACCATTGCATCCTCAGTGTGTAGTGTGGTACCTAACCCATGGCAGCTGACTTTGGCTTAACCAACACATGCTTGAACGAAGCAGCTCCAAACCTGGAATGCGGAGGCAGTAGGGAAGGAAAGGATATCACCAGGACTGCTGGCAGATGAGCACAAAGTTGAGTACAACCTTCACTGTGTAGGAGGCAACATAGAAGGGGAAGATTTATAAATGATGTATACAAAAACAAATTCAAAGCTAGTAAAAGAATGAGTGGAGAGGCTGAGGAATCAGATTCTTTAGAAAATAGGGAGTTTTGTGTAAGAAAATGTGGTAGGGGTAAAACAGTTTTGCAAAATAGTCATATTCCACTAGATTTGGCAGCGTGTTATCCAATCAGAGATGACCTGAAAAGATGCACTGTGTAAGATGGTATTAATGAGAAAGGATCTAGAGTTTGACAGGTACGGCCATTTGCATGCTGATGATAACTAAAATTGTAAGGAACACATATTTAGAGTAGCTTTAGGTTTTGGAAATTGATTGAAGAAGGAAAGAAAAAGAAGGAGAACCTTAAACCGTAACTTAAGAAACAAGAGCTGGGCTCTATAGAGCAGGAAATGATACTTGGCTGAAAAGCTACAGATGTATAATAAAAAGATTACCTGTTATTTGATAATGATGATAAAAAATACAATGATAAGTAGTGCATATGGGCTAGCCTTAATTATTTCATTTAGACCCCAAAACCACTGTCTGGGGAAGATTTCATTGTTTTTCCCAGAGAAATCAACAGTTACAGAGAGGCAGGTAAATTGCCCAGGGTCTCAGAACTGGTAAATTTAAGAGTTAGGAGTAGAGTCCAGGTAGAGGCACTCCAGGATCTGAATCTTATCTGCCCTCTATAGTCTAAGCTTTAACCAAACACTATGTAACATTTATGGTATAGCTGTCCTGAGCTTAAGAAGTATGTTTAGCTCATTTGATCCTTAGAAAATCTGCAAGATAAGCAAATTTCAATTCTCAATTGAAAGGCAAAGACAAACTTAAAGAAAGCAGAGATTTTCCCGGAGAATCCACAGCCTGTAAATGGTTGTGATCTGGCCTGAACCAATAGCTTTTAGTTTTAATAACATCGCAGGTTCTATGAAACCATGCTATTTCCTTAGATGGTGCTCCTTCAGGAAAAGGATATTAATGTCAGTATTTTTATATAAAACGTTAAGAGTATATGTCTCTGTTAATGTACATATACATGTCCTGTAGCCTGTTAGGACCCTTTTTTTCATTTTCAAAGGTCATAGGAAAAATTATATTCTTACACAATAAGTCTGTATATCCAGAGAATCAAAGATATTTGGTGAAAAGTTTGTCACTATGGATTCTAAAAGTTGAAAGTGTATGGCTGCATTTTAAAAACCTATCTATATGATGTGCTGATGAGTATGGTATTTTGTGTCCAAAGTTAATTAGTAACAGCTGCAGGCCAGTGTTCTTGTAGGAGCTCTCATTTTTTCCAACATTGCTGGTGTCTTTGAACAAGTGAAGTGAAGTCACCCAGGGAAAGCTATGAATTTGCATTCTATTTTTTTTTTTTTGAAACCTTTCTAACAAAGGCTGATAATCACTACTGACAATAGTCTTCTAAAAACTTCCCAGTAATGATTAGATACTATGAATAGATTATTGCTTTTTCTCTCCAGGTCTTTTTTTCCCCAACTACATGTAGAATGTTATTTAAATTCATGTCTCTTAATCAATTGTTCTCTATACTTTTCACCATGCCTGTCTTCATTTCTAAGTCTTCTGACCTAAATTACAAACCTGAAGGACTTAGAGGAGAAGAAAACCCATTTTGAGTTCCTACCCCGTGATCCATACTGTGCTAATTACTTCTCAGTCATCTCATCCACACTACCACAATGCAAAGTCAGCACGTTCATAGTCGTTCACAGCAAAGAGAAAACTGAGGACTAAGTCTCACAGGGAGTAAAAGAAGTAGACATAAGCCCATGTTTGACTCTTAATGTCATGTGTTTGATCTCTGTACTTACAGCTCTTGGATTCAAATTTTAGTATGTATTTTTAAAGTGCATATTGTAAATGTAACCATGATCAGAAGTAATTGCTATTTTGCAGAGCACACACACGTACACAGAATATCAAGCATAAATATACAGAATAAAGGAAATGCCTGCATGCCTGCCACTCAGGGCGAGATGGAGCCCTGCCGTCATGCCACATGAGTCCCCTGGTGCCTCTTCTGTCATACCGCTCTTGTCTACGTAGGGGAAAACACTGTCTTGACTCATGCTAGTCACTTACTTGTTTTTCTTTTCCTCAAAATGTGTTTTGAAGTTTTTCATTATTGTGAACTAAGAAAACTTAGTTGTATTCGTGTGAGGGGAATTGATACTCAATAGGAAGATATGCCGAGATATACTTATTATATATTGTTTTCTGTTCTCACACTAAAAATGTTGGGTTCTATAATTTGGACTCAAAAGACCATTTCTAGGCCTTTGAGTGCCCCTAAGTGGCCATAATAGAAAATACAGTATTTTACAACTCTTGGATGATCTCTCCTTCCATCTAACAGGCCATCTAACCCTTTCCATTGGGTTCCTGGCCTGACTTCTGTAGTATTCTGCATCCTTTTTTCCATTAAACAAGGGCTTCCAGGACTATAATTTGACTCTGCTAATGGAAGGGCATTTGTACAGTATTAATTTTAAATGGGAAATTGCTGACACGTTAAAGTGGCATCTATCCTGCTCCCCACTTGAACTCCACTTTAGCCCTGGTCGCTGCAGTTGTCAGTATCAATTGGGGATTAGGAGGGGCTGTGGCCTGAGAGCTGCTGGCTAGCAAATCACATCACTTTTCCTCCATATTCACGGAGCTTTGTGTCTTAGGAAGTAAGTCCATTTGCTGTGGTTTTGTCATGAGCTGTCAGGTCCTCTATGGCACAGATGGACGTTTTGACTTTGACTTTCTTTTGAAGCTGCTTCATGGGGATCAGGCTGCCTCTTAAACACATGAAGTTTGTGGACATATCCTGGGCACACAGAGGTGCTTTTCAAAATAGACGGAAAGTAATTTAATATCATTAAAAGACTTGTTCTCAGTGGGAGTTTATCGGTTCCTTGCTTGATTCATAATCAAGGCAGAAATTATTTTTTCCATATGTTTCCATGAAGTTTCCTATGCAATCCCAATTTTTCTAAATGTTAAAATGTGGATTGTAATTTAAGTCATTATTCTATATTTGGAAAGACACTGTCTTTTCTAATGGTAAATTTAGTTCATTCACATTTCCAGCAAATATTTATGGAGGACCCTATTCTATTTCACAGTTATTGACATAAATGAAGCAAAAAGTTTTCTGTCTTCTTGGCACTTATATTTGATGGTGGAGAACCTAGAAGTAATGATTACGTGCATGAATAAATTTTTAAGAGGCAAATGAGATCATTTCAGATAACAGGAAGTAACAGGAAGTAAATAAAAGAGGGTCATGGGATGGAGTGGGAAAAGGGGAGAGCTATTTTAGATGGGAGGATCAGAGACAGCCTCTTTGAGAATTGGATATTTCAGCTGAGTCCCAAATGCAGAGAAGGAACAAAGAATCAACTGCATTTGAGAGAGAGAAATCAGGAAATGGAAAATCCCTGTGCCATAAATTTATATTGTTGTATCTCAGTAACAGAAATAGCAATGAGTGAAGAAGAGAGTAGTAAGAAATGAAGCTGGAGGGTTAAGAGGAACCAGGTCTACTCGATCTCTTTAGGCCATGCTTGGATTTCATCTGCTGGCAGAGGACATCAGTGGAGAGTATTAAAATCAATCTATCATGTTCTAAATAAATAAGGATAACAAATTATATTTTCATTTAGTGTTTTTGAATAAAAACTAAAATTAAGCTAACCAGGAAACATTTATATGAGTTTTTTTACAATTGTATAGAACATGAGATGTTGGCTGTATCATACTGAAAAAACACAGACTAAGCAGTCCAGAAAGTACATTGTAAGAATTACTGTTTTTAGATTAGTATACATGTCTTAAAAATTCTTTTTTTCTTACTTCTTTTCACATGTTCCGTGTTGTCATATATTACAGTAATAATTTTCAGATTTAGGGTGTATCTTACAAGCTAGACCATTGGAGTTGCAGGCTCATGCTCACCTATGTGAATTTGGTCCTAACATAATCACTTGCTGTTATGCCCTTGACTTTCTTGAGGGATATTCTAAGATGCTGCTGAGACATTTGCTCTTGTATTTATGTAGAAATGTTTTTGAGGACATTATGCACTGTTTTCTCATGTGGCCTCTCAGGCAGATGCACTCTCTACTGCAGCGTCGGGGAAAAAAATGTGTTTTTCCTGGATAGCTGGTATGTTTTAATATCAATGACCGAACATCTTTTCTCTTTGCCAAGAACACAACAAAATGTATAGTTCACCTCTTACTTGGGACAAGGCTTACTGTGAATGAATAACCCTTAACTTAACCTTCACCACAAGTTACTTACCTATTTATTTATGTATCTTGTTGTATAAAACACATTTCCTTAAACTACCTAGAATCATTTCTGCGTCCAATAACACATTGTATAAATACCATACAACTTGCTCATCCTCCTGCCCACGGGGCCTCGTAATTCTCATTACAGTTTACTGCTAACAACGACATCACACTTTCTATAGGCCTTTGCTTTCCTTAAAGCAGCAGGCCATGTGTATCCCAGGAGTGATACACACTTCCTTTTTACCACGGGCTCTACATTGAGATCCACATCTACATCTATACCATCGACACACACACTTGACACTCACTAACTCTTTTCTGTATGCCAAGTAACTGTCCAGAAGAAACCCAACTTTCTGTGTCTTAACAGACTGTTTGGTTGCTAAAGATGGCGATAGATCAAAATAGAAGCACTTAGTATTTGAACCATGTTACGTTGGCAGCCTGAGATCCAGTCTAAGGAATCTACACTTTCGTCATGTTTGTAATATTTTTCTCAGGCCCCAGAAATAATGTTAATGAATGGGTTTTCCTCTAACTCATATCATATCTTCTGCAAGGTCATTTCTAAAACAATACCTTACTATCAGAAAAAAATAATGCAATAAGGAGACACTTTTACTAATGGAAAAAAGTTGACTTTACGTGTCAAGAACATAGACTTTTTTGGAAGGGGATTGAGTAGGCAGGCAAGGTGGACTAGGAAAATTAGATGCTAGGAAGTAACAGTGTGCCTCTATATTTAAAGTAAATCTTTGTATTTTATTTTTATTTTTATTTTTTTAAAGACAGAGCAGCTATCCCCAGAGTAGCCTGCCTAGCAAAAGCAGGAATGGAAGGGCTGAACGCATCTTTTATGGAAGTCAGATAAATTTCATGCTCTTTAACATCGACTCTGACTGCAGGCCTTTCGCTGCAGTCTGGCTCCTTCCCCAGTGGGAACAAAAAAGGAAAAGTGATTAAAGTTCCCTCAGTAATAGACAGCAGGAGGCAGTGGTCTTGGCATCTTCTACAGAGGCAGAGAGAGCTTTAACAAGACTTGCGAGAGTTCTTTGAAGAAAAGAAGTTAAGACTGGAAGGGCTGGTCGAGGTCCACCATAACATTTGTTCATTTCCTCTACTTCATATAGCTTATTTGACTTCTTGGAATAGCGTCACCCTCTTCATTAAAATGTCCCTGATGAAAGGAGGAAAGTGAAGTTGAACTCCTGGCCGGGGCCAGGGTTCAGCATGCTCTACTGTGAGTAGGAGTGTTTGGAACTTGATTATTGTAAGACATTCCAACTGATAGAAATGATAACTAAATCTCTCTCTCTCTCTCTTTCTCTGTGTGTGTTTGTAAATCTCTCACTCTCTCTGTGTGTGTGCTTGTGTGTGTGTGAGATAGAGAGACAGACAGACACAAAATATGAATGAATGAAGGAAGGAAGGAAGGAAGGAATACAGAAGAGAAATTTTTCTGTACGTTAGGTGGCTGCGATTTTGCCTGGCCGGAACTGCCTTTGCCTTCAGTGAACTGGCTAGAGCTGCTCACTGCAACCCCTCCCCATCCCCTAGGACAAAACCACTGGACCTTTCTCTCTTTTTGTCTCTCTCTTTAAAAAGACAGAAAAGAAAATAAGGTTTGCAATCAGTATTCAGACATTCTTATGACTAATAGGATTAGGGGCGTTACAAAGGGATTTGAACAAGATAATTAGTTTACTGCTTAGTCCACAGTGAAGCAAGAAAAATCCTTCTGAGAAAAGGCAGACAAAATAGGTCAGAAAATGTGTGGGAAATGAGGTAAGACCTCTCAACAAGGACCATGATCAACTGGAATATTATGAAAGGACTCCTGAGCCTTCATTCATAGCTGCAGACTGTTTGCCTTTTTTTTTTTTTTAATACTTGGCCACCAGAGGTGTGAAGCTAAGTGACTTACTTAATTTTAGAGTTAATAGGTGTTGTTCCTGGACCCTGAGTATCCTGTTCCAAGTGCATAAATGCTGCCTTCAAAGTATTTCTCACAACGTGATGTAAGGGGAATGTTTTGGAAAATCTGAAGAGCTCTTATCGGGCATTTTACAAGCTGGAAAAAATTATACAATTAGGAGAACTCTTAAAAAACTGAAATTTTCTTGAATAGATTCATTACTTTAATTGCAAAAATAAATCTTGAAAACAGAAATGTGAGGGTGTGTTCTTTGCTTAATTAAAGTACTTAAGTGTTTGTGCTCTAATTTGCACAGTTTTCACTGCGGTAGAATATGCTTAAGAAGAATCATTTGAATTTTAAAAATTCACAAAGATGATATTTTTTTCCTTCGTAGCCACATTGCATTCTCACAGTTCCTCCTCCACTTCCTAAAAACTAGTGCTGTCAACTGTACTGTTGCTATCTGTGAGTTAAGGTATGCTTCCAAAGGAATGCTAGAAAAAATAATATCTTCAGACTCTGTGTATGTGGATACCACATACTTTATTTAGTTAGCTTCTGAATCTTACAGCAACCACCAGCCAGATGAAAGCCACTAGAAGCTGTTAGAATGCCTTTGGCTTGGTATGGGCACTGTGTTGACTTAAGACTGGTAGAGGAAACAGTCGGCATTTCTGCCTAATGAACTACCCAGCGACACAACAGAGGTGGCCTTTCATTATCTATCTGTGGGTGAAAGGTTAACTGACAAGAGAACTTGTTAGACACAAAAGCAATTAAACCCTATAATAACATATTGTTAACATATGACATAATGATTAACTTAAAGAAGCCCAGATATATGTTTTCAGATTCCCAGAATGTGGTGTGTTTATATTCCTGTCTCCCATTTAGAATGGTAGGCTGCACAGTGTTGGACAGGACACATTGCATATTCTTTTCATGTCACAATAAAACGTCATGTTATTTTCCTTCTGTAAATATACGAAGCTATTTTTTGCCATTGTATGCTGAGACCGTGGTTTAGTTTTAGGAAACAGTTTAAAACTAACCTCTTAAAAAGGGAATAGTAATTCAGGGCCATGTTCTATGGTTGGGCAAGTTACTCCCTGAACAAAGGTGCCCAACCAGCCAGTGAGTTTTTAACTCTGGTTTTCCCTCTGTTTGCAGAACCGTCTTTGCAATTTATCTGCCTCTTTGTAATTAACTCATACATGCTCTATATACTATGGTGGATTTTAAGTTATAGGTACTCATCTTTAATTACTGTGAGTGATACATGTGTTTAGAGGGTCAAGTTCCCTAAATGACTAATTCTGACTCCTCAAATATTTCTATTAATAGATGGCTTAGAAAGAGTTGTTTTTTTTTTTTAAGCTTCGCTTAGTGAAGACTCAGAACATAAAATATACTTATCTAAAATTTTAATTGAATTAAAAGGTTCTAGACTCCCTTGTGGATAAAGCTTCGTGTTTTGCATTTGGAGAAATACTCATATGAATAACAGTGTTTCTGACCTCCAGGGAATGGCCGTCGGGGGAAGGCAGATACCGACCCTAAAGGGTATGACACAGCACAGGCTGGGATGCATGCAGGGAGTGGGAAGAAGTGAAATACGAAAATGGGGAAGGAGGCTGGGCATGGTGGCTCACACCTGGAATCCCAGCACTTTGGGAGGCCAAGGCCGGCAGATCACGTGAGGTCGGGAGTTCTAGACCAGCCTGACCAACATGGAGAAACCCTGTCTCTACTAAAAATACAAAATTAGCTGGGCGTGGTGGCACATGCCTGTAATCCCAGCTACTCAGGAGGCTGAGGCAGGAGAATCACTTGAACCCGGGAGGCAGAGGTTGTAGTGAGCCAAGATCGCACCACTGCACTCCAGCCTGGGCGACGAGAGCAAAACTCCATCTCAAAAAAAGAAAAAGAAGAAGAAAATGGGGAAGGAATGGCTTTTGTAGTGTTTCAGGAAAATTGCACTTCACCATTAAAACAAGAAAAGAGTCTTACGACTAGAGGTAGATGAGCAGAAGCTCTGGGAAAATGTTGAGGGGTATGGGGACAGTGGAAAGTATTTTCAGTAAATGGTTGGATTGGATCATAGATAGATGGAAACTGGCAAGATTTAAGTGGAAATGTAGGTAGACGCTTTAATTGGGGGCTGAATCGCAGAGATTTGAAGAAATAAATTGGAACTAGAAAGTCTGTTTAGAAAGCTAATATGGTAGCCCAGGGGAAATGTGATAAGGCCTGACCAAGAGGAGTGACGGTTGAAATGCAAAGAAGTGTATGAAAGCAAGGTGCATGTCCAAGTTATCTAAATTCCAAAAATTGAGAACATATGGCATATAGAATTGTCTTCCACGTATTTGCTTACCACTGTACCATGAGAATATTTCCATATTATTCATTATTTATAGAATTATTAATTTAGTTACTGATGGTACTGACCTATATATATCATGTCTTCTATTAGTGGACATTTAACTTGTTTTATACATTTATTAAAATAAAAAGTTTTTTTGCTCATAAAAATGTTTGGCAACATTGCTCCTTATTTTCTTGGGCTAAATTCCTGAGATCATTCATTCATTATTTCACTCATTAGTTGTGAGAAAGTACTGTATGTGCAGCCCTTTGCTAGGGAAAGGATTATAAATGCTCCCTGAAGTGTAGGTGGCTACAATTTCTAGTTGGTATGACAACCAATGGTCCTTGCACACAGCAGATATTGATTGATCCCCTCCATTCAAGGCACTATCCTTAACTCCACTGGGAGAAAAATTAAAAACATATGGTCTTGGACTTCAAGGAGTTTGCAGTTTAGTAAGACAGTACAATTTAATAATGAAACGAGTATGGCTAAGAGAATACATGCTTAAGGCTTTCGAGATTAGTGTTAAAAAAATTGTAATTAAATGAGTGTAGTTCAAAGGATAGTGCTGTAAGATTTTAGAGAAGGGACTAAACATCATGGACTGGAGTGGTTGAGAAGGGCCACATTGAATTGGCTCTGGAAAAAACAGACATGCCTTCATTTAGTACAGGACAGGAAATTTCATCTAGTGCAGGCGAAGGAAATTTCATATGAAAAGAACATGAATAAAATCTTAAGAAATTTTCCTAGAAAGTTTTTATTTGAAGAATAACAGGGTGTTGACTCTAACTAGATCAGAGCATTCCAAATGAAGTCATAGGTATAAGCAAAATAGGTAAAAATGGATTGTGGCATGCCTAGAAGGTCAGGCTAAATATTAACTTTATCCTGTCATGAAAAGTCGACCAATGTAGATATTGTGCAGATAAATTTAACTTGCATTTGTGGGATGACTAGGAGTACATGTGAGGATTTATAGAGGTCTGAATTATAGAGTGAATTAAAGAGTTGAATACAAGATGGTTTTTGAATGAGTGAGTGAATGAGCTGATGTTTAGTGAGTGCCTGCTTTGTACTTAGTCAATTTTGTTACCTTGGAATCTTCTTGAATTTGGTAAACATCCAAAGGACAAAAGTCCAGATGTTGTAAGACGTCAGTTAAGTAGATTATCAGAAATAATTATTTTCCAGAGTAAAGGATTAAGAATCAAAATAATAAGATTACTCCCCTTGCACAAAATCTGCAGTAACTTCCCCCAAAGTCACACTACCTCTTTAAACATACAATCTAAGTAAAAACTATATGCTTGTTAGGCAAACATTGCTTCAGTACATGTACCTAGCCCGCTTCCTTCTACCGTATTTCCATGGCTAGGCCTCTAATGTATAGAAAATCTGGAGTCATCCCAGGTGAGGCCCACCAGGCCATGTGTTTTCCGGAATTTCCTAGATTTGAGGATGCTCTAAATTTTAAGACCACTGTAGTATGAAATCTGCAAGCATCAAAACTTATTACCCAGAGTGGCTTGCTTACTGGAAAATATTGCACTTTTTAGGGTATTTGTCTTCGATTTTATCAACATAAAACATCAAATTAATTCAAATCAAGTATTTAGATCGAGGTCTACAAACTGTAACCTAAAGTGAAATCCAGCCTTTTTCCTGGATTTGTCAATAAAGTTAAATTGGAACACAGCCACAATAATTTCTTCATGAGTAGTTGATGACTGCTTTCAAGGTACAACCATGAAGCGGAGAAATTGCTACAAAAGATATGGCCTGCAAAGTCTAGCATATTTATTGTCTGGCCCTTTTCAGAAAAAGTTTGCTGACCTTTGATTTAGGGGCAAAATAATTTTGTTGCACTCTTTTGGTCATGATCAATAATACTTAAATTGATGAGTAACAGCCTCCTTTGTAAAACTAGGCAAAGGCCAAAAACTAGAGGGAATGGAAAATGCAAACTATTGAATCACCACAGAGTTAGTTACAAGGATTAATGAGATAACATATGTAAAACATTTAGAAAATTGCTTGGAATGCAGTAAGCACTTAATAAATGTAAGCATTTTGTCTCATTCACTTAGTGATCTCATGTAATTTCTTGATTTTTAATTCTGTAATGACTCCCAAATTTATCTTTAGTCAGGACCTGCTCTCTAAAATCCAGACTCATATACGACTGCCTCCCCCGCGTCTCCATTTGGATGTCTGCTAGGCAGAATCTCCATCTTAACATGTGCAAAACTGAATTTCTGGTGCCATCTCCCAAGCTGGCTTCTCCTGCAAATTTCCTTCTCATGAATGTCATCTTCTCCTTGCTGAAGTCAAAAAACTAGGAGTCAGGCCAGATGCAGTGGCTCACACCTATATTCTTAATACTTTAGGAGGCCAAGGCCTGAGGATCACTTGAGCCCAGGAGTTTGAGACCAGCCTGGGCAACATAGGGAGACCCTGTCTCTACAAAAAAAATTAAAAATTATCTGCGTGTGGATGTGTGCCTCTGTGGTCCCAGCACCCAGAGAAGCTGGGGTGGGAGGATCACCTAAGCCAGGAAGGTAGAGGCTGCAGTGAGCCATGATCATACCACTGCATCCCAGCCTGGGTGACAGAGTGAGACCTTATCTTAAAAAAAACCCAAAACAGGCTGAGTGTGGTGGCTCTCGCCTGTAATCCCAGCACTTTGGGAGGCTGAGGCGGGCGGATCACGAGGTCAGGAGATTGAGACCATCCTGGCTAACATGGTGAAACCGTGTCTCTACTAAAAAATAAAAAAAAAATTAGCTGGGCATGGTGGCAGGCACCTGTAGTCCCAGCTACTTGGGAGGCTGAGGCAGGAGAATGGCGTGAACCCAAGAGGCAGAGCTTGCAGTGAGCTGAGATCACGCCACTGCACTCCAGCCTGGGTGACAGAGCGAGACTCTGTCTCAAAAAAAAAAGTAAAAACTAAGAGTTATCCTTGACTCCCCTCTTTACCTCATACCCCATGTCCAGTTCTGAAGCTAGTCCTGAATACTCTACATTCACAATATATCCAGAATCACTTCTCAACATCTCCATTGCCTGATTCAAGCTACCTATAGCACTCACCCCGTTTCTGGAATACTCTCTTTTCTGGTCTTTCTGCTTCCACTTTACCTCCCTTATGATTCTCCAAACAGTATCCAGGGTGATCCTGTTTAAAACATAAGTTAGACCACGTTACCACTCTGCTCATAACTCTGCAGTTGCCTCTGTATTAGTCCATTTTCATGCTGCTTATAAAGACATACCCAACACTGGGCAATTTACACAAGAAAAGTTTATTGGACTTACAGTTCCACATGGCTGGGGAGGCCTCACAATCATGGCAAAAGGCAAGGAGGAGTAAGTCACTTCTTACGTGAATGGCCGCAGGCAAAGAGAGAGTTTGTGTGGGGAAATTCCTATTTTTAAAACCATCAGATCTCGTGAGACCCATTCACAATCATGAAAAACAGGAAAGACCCACTCCCATGATTCAGTCGTCTCCCACTGGTTCCCTCCCATAACACATGGGAATTATGGGAGCTACAAGATGAGATTTGGGTGGGGACACAGAGCCAAACCATATCAGCCTCCAAGCAGCCTACTGGCTCCGACACCAGCCCCTACCTTAATCTTGGCTCCCACAATCTCCCTGACTTCCCTCTCTGATTTCATTTCCTGCTGTTAACACTCTGATCTCTCTGTTCAACAACACTTGTCCCCTTCCTGTTATCACAACATGTCAGGAATATTTCCACCCTGGGGCCTTTGCACTGGCCATTCGTTCTGTCTAGAATATTCTTCCCTAGCAATGTGCTACCTACTTAATGCGGTTTATGTGCCATTTTCCAGATGTCATCACTGCTGACAAGTCTATATAAAATTATATTCCTTCAACCCCTTATTTTATATTCACCTTCCCTGCTTTATTTCTCTCCATAGTTTCTTATTGTCTGACATACTATATTGTTTACTTATCTGCTGTTGTCTCTCTTCTCTCATTAGAATGTTAGCTCCATAAAGGCAAGTCTTAACAGCTATTTCCCCAGAAAATAGAGCAGGGCTTTGCACGTGAAATGTACTTAATAAATATTTCTTGGATGAGTTATTTCCCTTGTCATTTTCAGGAAACTTTAATTGAACATTTACTATGTTTTAAACACAGTGCCGAGGTATTAATTATATCTTACATGTAAGATACATAGAGGTGAAGTGCCTTGTTGTAGGCCATTGATTACTAGAGCTTTCATAACAAAGCACAATAAGCTTTGTAATGTAAACAAAATAAATTTATTGTCTCACAGTTCTGGAGTCTGAAGTCCAAGATTAAGGTGTCCACAGGGTTGTCTCCTTCTGAGGGCTTGGAGGAGGACTCTGTCCCATGCCTCTCTCTTAGCTGCTGGTGGTTTGCCAGCAATCTGTGGTCTTCCTTGGTTCATAGAAAAATAATTTCAATTTCTGCCTTCATCTTCATATGATGTTCTCTCTGTGGTATCTGGCTCTGTGTCCGAATTATCCCATTTTATAAGGACACTGATAATATCAGATTAAGGCCCACCCTAATGACCTTGTTTTAACTTGATTACTTCTGCAAAGACCCATTTAAATAAGGAGATATGGGGAGAGCAAGTCAAGTGTTGTGAATTGGGGGGTGTGAGGGGAGCACAATTCCATTTATAATAGCCATTGACTTCATTAATGGTAGGCCTTTGATTCAAACTTGGATTCTAAAACTCACAATCTACTAATATCTGAACCCATACAAAGATTTAGTAATATGTATTAAGTGCCTGCTTTGTGCTGTGAACTCCGTTAAGAACCATAGATAAATAGAGTTCAGCTCCTGCCCTTGAGGAACTCACCACATAGCAGGAGAAAAGGCCATCATAAAGTTAAGACCTATTGACTTAAAAGCACACAGAAAGAGGATCACTTGCCATTTTTAATTATATAAAGTTTTCCATCTATTAGGTTTATTTTGCCAAAGCCTTCTAATGAAATAGTTACACCATTTAATTTAAATTTCAGTGGGGTTGCCAGAAGTGCAATTAATTGTTAAAAGTTCCAACTATGAAATTTTGCTTTGGAAAGCAGTCTGCCATATCTTTATATACCATTAAATTTGATCATATGCTTGTCATCCTGGCAGAACATCTTGATATACTTGAAGAAACATAGTTAGGGGAAATAAAAAAAAATTGTCGGTACTAAACTGTAGGGTTTCCAAGTACAAATGTTAGCATGATTGGGTTATACCAATTCATCATTACGTTGCATTTCCCTGGAGTTGAAACTACATCTGGGCTTGGCAGGGATGCATTATCACCAGTCAGAGTGGGGACCATGTGTCAGTCTCTCAAAGAAGATATATGGTCTTGTGTACTATTAGGATTGGATATGCTTATGTTGCAGACTTTAAATCAATTTCTGAATCCTTTCTACAGATGTTGACTGCTGCAGGTCTGTAAATAGCATAGTATATTCTGAACTTCAGCTGATATACACAGCCCTAAAAAAAAAAAAAGCAACACTGAGATACACGGCAATAGAAAACAACACAATGAATAAAAATGGGACAGCTCCAAATTTGCTGAAATAATCTCATCTGTTTAATGACATTGTTTAAACAAAATTACCTCTGAATTTGAAGTTGCCATTTTCTCAGATCAGTGTGGAATTGTAGTAATGTTAAAATTCTAGAAGTTTCTTTTGTAATCTTTATTATTTGATATGTATTGGATTTATTTATAAGATGTCAATAGATTCCATTTCTTAAATATCCAACTAGAATGCATTTAATTGTTCTTTTAACATTTGCGAGTGTGGTGGGCATAATTTTTCAGAGACTCGCCTATTGAGGAGTCATCATACCCAAACACTGATGACCAGGCCTTTACAAAGCATTTTGGCCTTTATTTACATTCCGGGTACAAGATTTTTCACTGCAATTAAAACTGTAACCCCAACTCCACTGACATATCTTTCTGTTACCAAGACTTTTTATTCAGAGCCACATTTATTCAGGGATTAAATGAAAATGGCCGAAGCCTCCAAAAAAAAAAAAATTCCTTCATAAACAGCAAACTTCTAACTAATACCCAATGTGCTTTTAATATTGACTTTAAATCCTCTCTCAACCAGGAACTCGTGAAAACATGTGGTCAGTGTGGCAAAAGGGGACTGCTGGGTCCTGGTTTAGTTGACATTCTCTTTTTTTACAACCTGGATTTTATATCATTCACTGATGCCTTTCTTTAAGCTCATACGTTTCGTGCTTCTGGCACAGGTTACTGTTTTCTTAACATCAAATCTTTATGGCACTGGCAAAAAATTTTCAATCTCCTACTTAAATTTGATTCAACTATACAGTTTCACTATAGCCAACAGTTTGTCTAGATAAGCTTGCTTGCCCCCAGTGTGGATTTGCTGCAAAACAATGACTGCATTAAGCTGAGGAACGTGTTCCCTCATCCAATCTCTCTCTCTCTCTCTCGCCCCCCCACCTCTGTCTCTCTCTCTCTCTCTGTCTCTACCCAGCCATCCCAGATCCAGCCCGCACTTGCAAAAATACATACATAGACACAGTATACAAACACATACCCACAGTCAGCACCCTTTCTGTCTTTCTAAGGCTGTGATAGCCCTTGCGGTTTGCTCTGAAAGAGTCACTTCCAAGATCCAGAAAGGCTTTGTAAACATGGATCCTACCTGCACACAAGTCAGACTGTGATCATTCCCTTGTAGATTATCAAACATTCATCTACTATACAGCAGCCCAGAACTTTGTACTGTAACCATTTTATTCTCACTCTGTGAGGTCTATACAGTACTTTTACTGGAAAAAAACATTATCTGTGTAATTATCATGACCTATGCAAAATTTAGCCTAATAAGAGAGCCCAACACATATTTTTTAAAAGTAATTTTAATAAAACAAGAATATAGTAGCTACAATAAAAAATATTTAATCAAGGTATGAATAGATTGCTGTGTGAGAACAGAAAGAAAAATATAAATATTATAGTTGGGGGTAGGAGAGGAAAAAGGTTGGGAAAAGGCAAACTGGGTTCAAATGAGATCTTGGTGAGTTTCTGTTTCTCCACCAATGGAGAACAGATTGCGGTGGTGGGCAGGCAGGCAAGGGAGTGTGTACAAAGGCTCTTTGCCAGTGCTAGATGAGGGAGGCAGAGTGCGTTTAGAAAGCGGGACTGGTTGGCCGGGCGCGGTGGCTCACGCCTGTAATCCCAGCACTTTGGGAGGCCGAGGCGGGCGGATCATGAGGTCAGGAGATCGAGACCATCCTGGCTAACATGGTGAAACCCCATCTCTACTAAAAATACACAACAAAAAAATTAGCTGGGTGTGGTGGCGGGCGCCTGTAGTCCCAGCTACTTGGGAAGCTGAGTCGAGAGAATGGCATGAACCTGGAAGGCGGAGCTTGCAGTGAGTGGAGATTGCGCCACTGCACTCCAGCCTGGGCGACAGAGTGAGACTCAGTCTCAAAAAAAAAAGAAAGGGGGACCGGTTTTATGAAGGTTATGGAACAAGGAGGAAGCTATGATGTGAAACTCGGAAAGGAGCGAAATTATATTTTGTAGACTTTGAAAGCAGCGTAGGAATGTGGTGACCACATTTGTGTATTAAAAAGTTACTCTCAGTGAGTCACATGGAGGATGAGTTGGAGAGGGTGTGGACTGGAGCAGAGTTTTCATGTTCAGTGATGAGATTTACCTTGAGAGTAAAGAGGATAGACTTGGGAGGCCTTGCTGTATTGACAGCAAACTCTATGGAATTTTCCTTTCAATTGAAATGCTAAAGTTTCACATCTACTTAATGTGTTTCTACGGAGTGTTTAGATGTGTTTTAGATCGAGAGTTTTTCAGATGAGGAAGATGACTAAGTAAAATAAATGAAAGGGAAAATTTTGCTATTTCATAGTGAAATAGAAAAGGGCTTTTTTCCCCCCTTTTTCTAGTAGTTTAAAAGTGACTAGAATAAGTCACATGAATACAAATCTTAGAACTGAATAGAATTTTGTTTCTCATAGGTCATATCATGCCTGGGAAATCTCCAAGTTCTTTATGGCAATATATCAGGGAATGCAGTGACATTTTCAGCATATACTGTTGCCATTATTTGTGTGTGCATATGCATAGCTTTGGTGATTAGAAAGTCTTTTATTAAAAGATGAAGTGTGGAGTAGGGCACAAAGGATTCACTTTGTCTCATAAAAAGGCTACTGGAATTTTGACTTACATTTTACTGTGTGCAGACACAAGCAGATTGGACTTAATTTCTTTCCACATGAGAGATAGCTACGTTCTTGGAAGAGGCACAGGTTTACAATATTTCTCTGGGACAAAACCTTGAGGACTAAAAGTTCAAGGGATTGGTGCTTTAGGGGACAAGGCATGGAAATGATACATTTTCTCATAAACTTTAAATTCATTTTGGCCCAAGCAGATAACTTTTAGCTCAAGGCACTTGAGTTTATTAGTCATTCATTCATTCATCACAAGTTTATTGAACGATAGCTGAAGTATCAAGTCACCAGCTATTAGCAGAGGAGAAAATCTAAAAAAAAAAAAAAAGAGTAATTTAGAACTAGACCAGGAATGGCTTTATAACAATGATTACCTTGTATGGATTGAGCACTTACTAAGTACCAAGCGGTCTTAGGTGCTGAAAGTATTTATTTTAGAAATTATCCTGGAATGTTTGAGCATAACTATAGCCTTGAAAGTAAATGAGATAACTTAATAACCTCTGAAGAGCCTTATCATGTAATAATTTCCCTGGAGAAGAGGAACAAGATGTTAGATTGAAATGAATCACTCAGCATGGCATAAGAACCAGGAGACACAGCCAGAGATTCAAGGAGGAGAAAGGGGTCAAAATGACAGATGCTGGATTGAAAAGTCTACTGGTTTGGCAGGTACAATACCATTTGACTAGAAAGGAGAAAAGAAATACGAGTTAAACAAATGCTGGAAGGGGTCTGTATTAATGTGCACCCAAAGGAGGTTATCCTTGGAGAGGAGGGTACCTGGGACAAAGATTACTGTGTATATTATAGATATTAATACAGAGGTGGAAAGAAGGAAAGGCTCCTTCCTAGAGGGTTTCCATTTTCTGAGTTGAGAAGACAGACTTAACTTTCCTAGACTCGAGGCTAAGCATAGATTGGGACGCTTGAAAAGAATGATAAAACGAAGCATTGCCACCAATTGCCATTGTGGCAAATGGAAACGGATAAAAATAGGCCCATTTAAGGAGAATTATTGGGGCCCAGCTGAAAGTGAACACTCTAATGTGTAAGAATGTCATCTTGTTTTATTTGTATTCTCCTGTTTTGCTGAAGGTTGTTTCTTAAAAAAAAAAAAAAAAATCAATTTAATTGATATTCAGGTGTAACTCTCTTGTGGGTTTTACTGTAGTTGTAGTAGGTTTCCTAATAAGTGAAATTCCTTGTCTCCAGGCTTAGGGGTCACGCAAAGCTATGTTAGAATCCTGTCAAAAGCAGTAACTTGGGAAGCTTCATCAACTGTAAACAGAGAATATTTTGACCGTATCACAGTATTCGTTTTAGTAGTAATGCAGCAGTGGATAGCCCAGTGCAGTATCAGTGCAATAAATCCTTGCTATTGCCACTGTCATTTTTATAACTTTCTTTTAAAAACATAGTGCTTGCTTTTAAATTCCATTTTTAAGATAAAAATTCTTTAAAGTTTTCTTGGCCTGCCAGTTTCACAATTCTCCACCTCTACCTCCTGCTGCATTGCAACACCATTTAATTGTCAGATCCACTTATTCCAGGAAGCTTTCTCGAATACTGCAGGTCTACAGATCTCTGCATGTGCTGCCCAATGCCTTTGTCTCTGTTACATACTTTGCGACTTAATTGCATTCTGTCTAGAAACCCTAACCCATACTTTCTTTGTATTTATAATAATATCAGACCTTTTATTTGTACACATAATAAGTGTCTTCTCAATATCTCATGCATCAAATGGAGCTGCAATGGGGTGATTCAGTTGAGCCCTAGCTACACTGATCACAGTCTTGTCCTACTAACAGTCATGTCAGTTTCTGCCATTCCCCTCACCCCTCTCCTGGCCATTAATTCAGAGAGCTCTGCACCCAACCCTGTTATTAAATTATCTGCTATTAAAATGATAAATTGGTTTCTACTTCAGTAATTCAATGTGCTTGCAGACTACTCTTTCCAGTCTTGTTTTTATATTAATGTGTTACCTTAAATGGAGATGTTTCTTACATGAGCATCATATTTTCAAGAATTCATTATTTTATTAATTTGGATCCATTTAAAAAAAATCTTAAGTGATCTTTAAAAATCAAATGAATTTTCCACAAATACAAATTCTGTAGGGATGCTCATTAAAGAAGATGTTTAAAAGGATATATAGAGGGTCAGAAAACTGAATGAGAATTAGGCCTGTCTCCTCTTTGTTAGACATGGTCATTTCTGCTTCAGGGTATTGTTTTTATGCTGTAATCAGACTCAGTTTTTGCTGTTATTTCTTGATCCCCAGCACACTTTAGTACAGAGGATCTATTAGGGCTCCCTACTTTAGGAACCAGATAAAAGCATGTATCTGATCTTGTGGGTATGTGCATGTATATTTTTCCAAGAAAGGGTCCACAGATTTCAAGAGTATCCAAGGGTTCTAAGCTCTCTTTTTTCTCTTAAAATATAAGAACCATTGTGGTAGTGGAAAGGACTTTTTGATTCTATAACATTAAGCTCAAATACAAGTTTTACCAATTACTGCGTCTGCAACTTTGGACAAATGAAGCGACTGTCTTAATTGTGGTTTCCTTGAGTTCCTGAGAGTGTCAAGTGGGCTAAAAGAGGCAAAGTATGCAAAGCCCTGGCCCACAGTGGATGCATAATACATGTTACTGAGGCTTCTTCCTTCTTGCCTAAAACTTATCATTCCTACCAAAGCACTGTTCATTTCCTCTTGTTCATTCTCCATCAGAGATAGAAACCAGCTGTTCCCATCTCTGTGCACAACAACTGTCTGTGTGCTTAAAGTACTTAAGCACACCCTTACCCCCTTAACTACAGGTTAATTCCTTTGACCTTTCTTCGAAGACAGTTGTCAGATGGGAATTTTCTCAGTGGTTTGCCCACTTAAGGCAGTTTGTCTCTGGAGGCAAGCTGTTGAAGAGGGAAGCTGAGAATTGTTAACAACAGATCTCAGCCATGAGCTTGATTTATTCTATTTTTCCATGGGAGCCCATATTATCTCTACTTTGCGGTTAAGGGAAGGATCAGCTCAATGTGATGTTACATGGTTCCCATCCGGCCTGAACATCACTTCCACATAAAAATGGGGAGTAAGTCTGAGAAATCACCACTTTTTAAATGACAGATGATGTAGAAAAAAGAGAGAAGCAGCAATAGTAAGGGAAGCTTAAAGAAAGTGTTTGGAATTGTATCCAGATTTTCTAGTGTCTATAGCCAAGAAGAGCCAAAAATCAGTATTTGAGACTAACTTTTCAGATGTCTCTTTCCTTACTATCAAAATGAGTCAGGCAGTGTTTAAAAGCACAGGCTTGGCAATTTCAAAATTGCAAATTAAGGAGAAATAAAAGAAAATATCCATCACTGAAAAATAAATGGCTATGTCAGAGAACATCCCTCTGCATATCTCTCTGTTCAAATAATTAACTAAGTTTTAGGTACAGAATATTGCAATCCTGAGTTCAAGACCAGCTATTCACATTATTAACTATTAACTCTATGTACAGACAGATAATAGGAAACTTCATCAAAATAGATAGATGTTCAGAAAATCCCATGTACCCCAATGGTGTTGTAGCAAATGAGATAATGTAAATGATATTATGTTTATGAATGAAATGAAATTATATTTTTGTTTGGGATCTGATTTATTGTGAATATTTTCACTGAACAAAGGCAGCGGAGAAAGTGAAAGGCACAATCTAGGAATCCGTGCTATATGTGGATTGTGAGCAGGATAGAAACATCACAGAAGAGTGGCCCTGATCAATGCTTGCCTCCAGGGAGTACCTTGCAGAAGGGAGAGCGATTCTTCAGTAGGCCATCCTTTGGATGGAAAACATCAACCCTCTTCCTTGTTAGTCACACATTATCCATAAGTTTCTGACTTCCGCAGGCAATTAATAATGAAAATCCCTAAATCTCTTGGCAACAACTTTCAAGCCTAACAGTTTTCTTAGTCAGATGGGAAGGAAGCAGGATCTGCGAGGACCAGGGCAGACAGTGAGGAATTCCTGAGGCTGGTGAGCAAGGGACAAGGATCACACAGATGCAACTGCCTTCATAGAGGAGGTGGAGGATCTCACTGGGCTCTGCAGTGATCAGTCGTGAGGGATGCCCTGAGTTATAATAGCAGGAGTAGCTTTATTTCAAAAGAGGCCATTGTTAAAAGTCTGTTCAAGGTTACACTTATTTTAACATTGCTCTCCTTTTAATTTTAACGTCTTTTTTTGATACAAGGAGCAGGTTGTAGCCTGTGTTTCATGTAAGGAAAAGGGTTGCAAACTGTTTGAGAAGGTCATGAGACCTGCAGCCTGTCTGCAGGAGAGGGGATGGAGCGGAAGAGCTTGGCGTCCATATTGTCTGCGTTTGTCAAGGCCTGGCTAGGTTGAGGTTTCAGAAAAAAAGTAAAACCTAAAAGAGCCTCTCTCTGTTTCTCCTAAACACACGGACACACACAAGTGCACACATGAAAACAGTCAGTGAATGCAAAAGTAATTGCTTTGTGTTAGCAATAAATTGAGAATCATTGGAGTTTTTCAGCTACTTTACTCATTGTACATTTGAGGAGAAAGAAGGGAAGGAAAAGTAGTGTTAAGAGGTATTCACAGATTTTCCTCAGTAGAAAGATGTGGAAACTGAATCTGAAGAAAGAGAAAAGATTGGTTAAAAAGAAATGGATACTTCATAGGCTAGGATTTTACCAAGCCTGTATTTACATGGTAATACTTGGAGCTCAAAAAGTCCATGTGTCAGTCTATTTCTATCTACTTAACTGTCGTTCATTGTGTTTTTGAAACACTTAAGAAATATATTTATTTCCTAATCCTTCGAGATATTAACTCATATTGATATGCTAATAATGCCCTAATTTAAAGGTACTAAACATACTGATTGTTTGTTGAAAAGCCTGCACTTTTATATGACCCAATGGTAATTTAAAGCATCCCAAAGTAATATTATTATTATTTATGAATTTATTTTTTTTGGAGACAGAGCCTCGCTCTGTCACTCAGGCTGGAGTGCAGTGCACCAGGCTGGAGTGCAGCGGCACGATCTCGGGTCACTGCAAACTGTGCTTCCAGGTTCAAGTGATTCTTGTGCGTCAGCCTCCCAAGTGGCTGGGATTACCGACATGAGCCACTACACCCAGCTAATTTTTGTGTTTTTAATAAAGATGGGGTTTTGCCATGTTGGACAGGTTGGTCTTGAATTCCTGACCTCAGGTGATCCGCCCACCTCAGCCTCCCAAAGTTCTGGGATTACAGGCATGAGCCACTGCAGCTGGCCCCAAAGTATTATTATTATTTTATTTATTTATTTTATTTTGTGAGACAGGGTCTTGCTCTGTTGCCAGGCTGGAGTGCAGTGGTGCGATCTTGGCTCACTACAACCTCCGCCTCCCGGGTTCAAGTGATTCTCCTGCTTCAGCCTCCCGAGTAGCTGGGATTACAGGTGTACACCACCACACCCAGCTAATTTTTGTATTTTTATTAGAGACAGGGTTTCACCATGTTGGCCAGGATGGTCTCTCGATCTCTTGACCTCGTGATCCACCTGCCTCAGACTCCCAAAGTGCTGGGATTACAGTTACTTCTACTTCAGGAGTGACAGGAAAAAATATTCCAACCATTTCTAGAGGGACTTACATTTTTTTCCATTGAATTGTGAATGTTTGTTGCTTTTCTTGAAAATTAATTTTTTGTTATACTAATATTTCAATATTATTAAATAAATAATTCTACTACCAATTAAAAACAATTAAATCAGTTGTTTTCAATTAAAGTGATTATTTTTACTATGAAAATAGTAATAGTTATATGCTCAGGGACTGGAAGAAATCCAGGTAGGATTATTTGGAAACCTAGTTTCATTTTACTGTTTATGCTTACTATTTTTTACTTATGGGGATACTTTGCCCATGGGAAATTATTGAATGTTTTAATTGAGTTAGATTATTTAAAAACTGGAGACAATGTATTGGTTTTGTTCTATTCCACTGTTGTTTAATTGACAGAGAAAAAACAGGTTTTTTGGTTTTGTTTCGTTTTGATTTTTATGAGGGAGTCTCACTCTGTCGGGTAGGCTGGAGTGCAGTGGTGTAGTCTCGGCTCACTGCAACCTCCGCCTCCCAGGTTCAAGGGATTCTCCCGCCTCAGCCTCCTGAGCAGCTGGGATTACAGGCAAACACCACCACGCCCAGCTAATTTTTGTATTTTTAGTAGAGACAGGGTTTCACCATGTTGTTCAGGCTGGTCTCAAACTCCTGACCTCGTGATCCACCCGCCTCGGCCTCTCAAAGTTCTAGGATTACACGCATGAGCCACCGCGCCCGGCCAAAAAAACATTTTTTAATTTTTATTTGCTTAAAGAAATAGAACATCAACAGTATAAGTATTAGCTAGACTATTGAGGAATTAAAACTAACTGATAATTAGAAACTTTATGGGGAAAACTCAAGAGGTATGAAAGCTGGAGTACTTACATTAAAAAGTAATACTGTTGAAACTATTCGATTTATAACAGTTGCAAGGAAAATTAAAATACAGTGTGTAATCCACTGCAATGATTTCAAGATTGACAGCTCAGTGTTTTTTTTTTCCCCCCGATTACTGAAAACATTATTTAAAACATCTAACTTGCCAAGAGTATAGTTAGTAACTAAGGACCTGCATTCTTTTTTTCAGTGTCATTAACTTTAGTTTCCTAGTTAAAGGAAAATTACCTTTGATAATGTTATGAACTTGATCAAAATATAATTGAGTAACTTTGAATCTTCATGGTATTTTGATGATGCTTCTTTTATCTCCAGACAACCATTAGAGAATCAAGCACATTTCTGTCTCTCCATAGTAAAATGAGAACAGTGTTGCGTATCCTCTCTAAAGCTGTGACAAGAATGAATATTAAATCCTATTCCAACTGCCTTAGCCATGTGGATGCCCTATGGTTTGGGGCTACATTTTTTTATTGGGACATTAAAAACAGTTTTGCTTATATTGGAATTTTGTATTTTGTCACATCATAGATATTTGCAGTTCCATTCCATTTTATTCCACATGCATTTCCAATGGTATATAACTTTAATATCAGAAAAAGCCAATCCATGATTACCACTGAAGGAGAAGGGACCCTTACGTTCTGCCACAGAACACATGACTCACTCCAAATGGACGAGACCATATCCTATTTTTAAAGATCCACTCTACTGAAAAACTTTACCTAGCAATATTTCTGATGAAGGAAAACTTCAATCCAACTGGGTACACTATTTTTAACTATGCAGATAATACAAATAGTATATCTTTCCACCCTCTTCCAATTTTAGACAGCTTTTCTGTGAGTCAAAATGCTATGAAGAATTGCATAAGATATTTATTCATTAGGTGTATTTGGAAAAGCCATAGTATAAATCCAACACTTGGTTTGGAGTTATATCCCTTCGTATGTAACACAATGAAAGTTATGTTGTGGTACTTTTCAGTTAAGATCTAGTCAGTCCCAGCATCTGAATCCATGTTTAGGATGAAAAAGTTAACTTGAGTAACAAAGTAAAAAGAAAAAGGAGACCCTAGTATCTGGCTCAGAATGATCTATCTTACAACAAATGACAATATGCAAATTCAGTCAATCAGAAGGATAAGAACTTTATAATATACAGGTTTGTGGGTGTGTCTACAGACACATTGTTTTTAAACCTCCACTAAGGACTTTATTTTTCTTCAATATTATAAGTCACCCAGCAGCCCTAGCCAGGGACAGAGCTCACTGTTGTCCCAGTTCCAGCTCTGATGCTCTCTGAGCATCATCTCCGTTACACCTTCCTGAAGTTCATTCCACTGTCAGTAGCTGTCACTCAGTCACACTTAGTGATGTCACCGATGTAACATTTTCCATGGGGGATAAATAAAAACTTTACATTTCCCTCCCCAATGTTAATGTTATGACTTCTTTGGAATTAATCCACTGACTTCTTTTTCCTTCAACTTTCAGTCAGTTCCTACTAATTCCTTAAAGGATGTCTCCTTTGTTCCAGCTAATGCAGCTAAAAGGAAAGCTATAAGTCAGCAAAGGCTATATTGAATTCTTTGAAGATATAAAACATTTTCCAAAACCTTATAAAATGAAATGTATTCACACGTTGTTGGTTAATTTCCTACTAATGCACACATAACATATATGTTGGAGTTATTTCATCAGTGAATATCTCTCAAAAAGATATACTGAGACAGAAAACTCTGTTCAAATATGAGCCTTGAATCTACTGGGGCTAATTATCAGTGTAGAATGGCTAAGTAGAATTTGTGCATATATCATATTATGCAGTACCTTTGTAACAAATTGATTTAAGTGCCTTTTTGGAACAGTAGTTGGGCAGAATTGATTTGGTGGCTAGGAGATTGACTTACACAGCAAAATTGTGTCTAGGTTTATTCTGGCATCTAAATCGAGTTTCAAGCAAGTGGAAGGGTTGGTGGTGCTGGAATGCAGTTCTCCACCAATTTATATTGTGAAGTGCTATGACATACATTGTTAAAAGAGATTCAGTATAAGTATGATGAGTTAAAATACCCATTGACAGCTGGCAAAACAACCAAAGCATTTGAGTTATGTTAAAAATGTGAAAAGTAAATTTTGTGTCATTGAAATCATATGATCTCACATGGTCGAGGTAGAATTGATGAGATGTTTTAATTGCAAAACTTTTTGTTCCACAAGATAAAGAAGCATTTGTGCAAAGTGGATAAATAGGGATGGTGTGTTAAATGTGCATATTCAATGGATTTGTACTTTCTTCTCATTCAAACTCCAAGCATCTTTTTAAGCCAGAGCAAATCCAGCCTGTGTCATTTTGTTTAGCTTCCTGAGGGCAGGGACTTTGTTCTGTCTACCGGTGTCTCCCTATACTTGTTAAATGCTTGGGGCAAATGTGTTCATCTTTCTAAGCTTCCATTTCCTCGTCTGTGTGTTGGAGAATCGATTACTTCTTCTTAATGTTGTGAATATTAAATGAATAATAGGTGTAAAGCATTTAAAAATGTCTGAGAATAGAAGCACCTTCCTACTAATTGTATCAGAGAAATAAAATGGACAGTTTCAAAACTCTCTGCTTTAAAAACTGTACTCTTATTCCTTCTTTTGCACAAGTTGTTCTTTGTTGTATGTTCTGCATCTGCTATCTTTTCTCCTCTTATTCCATTCCTCTCTCACTTAGTCCCACTTTCTCCCCATCACCCTTTCTTTCTCTTTCGTCTTTGTTTCCTAGGATATGGACTGGGTATGGAAAGAAACCCCTGTCTTTCTTTCTTACTCCAACACAGCTCTCAGCCATTTCTTTGATTTCTCATATTGTGTTGAATGCTCTCTGCACTTCAGCCATTTTCCTTCTGCCTATCAAGGTGGTGTGCTTGGGAGAGCAGGCAGCCTGCATTGAGAAGCACTCTCTGCTGCTGTGGGAACCGAGGCCTTTCTGCTGACAGAGCAGGTGGCAGGGATGCTGGAATTGCAGGTGCTCACCCCCAAGACCTCCATTCATGAGGGCCCACCCAGGGTAGACCACCCAATTTAAAACCAGAAGTTGCCTTTCAGCTTTTGTATCTGTGCCCAACTCTCTTTTACATACAGTTCAGAAGTTACGATATCACGAAAATGTGACTTCAGTTCCCTCAAAATATCTGCTAGCTGCATAATCAAGGGTGGTTTGTGCATTTTGTGGAAAGATTAGCTTAAGATTGCCTTTCAAAAATTATAATATGACTTTTTACATTCAGAACATTATGATACATCCGGATATGGGTTTTGAACCTATTATCCTTCTTTGTAATTCAGAAACTGTATATGATGGATTTAAATTTTCTGAATTTAAGATGTATCTTAAAATAGCTTAATGCTTACTGGGATTGTTTAAAGTATTGATAATGACAGCAATATAATTCACAAATACTATGTTTAACTGTGAAAAAGCGTTTTCTATTTTATCTTAAATTGTACTTTGATAGATATAATTGGTGTGTAAAATTTTACCTAAATTGTAATGCATCTCCCAAAACCTTATTTGTTGGTATGTATTTCCACATTAAAATGGTAATATGTAACATTCATTGAATGTTATTAGTATGTGTAAGGCCCTGTGCTTAATATCTCATATAATTTTCCCAGCAGCCCTATGAAATGTGTTCTAAATGTTAATCTTAATTTATAGATTAGGAAATTGAAGCTTAGAGAAGTTTAAAAGAGAAAGAAAAACCGGCTCAAGGTCATAACACTAATAAATGACACAACTGGGATGAAACTCTTATATAATTAAAGCAAAGGCCCAGTCCTCAAGTTATCCCCAAAGTAGAAGGAGCAAACAGAAATAGGCAGTATTGCACACAGGCTAGCATCTATCAGGCAGTTATTCTATGCTGAGCACTTCACCAAGCATTGCACAAGCTCTAGTCGAACATGAGGCAGGCAGTTTTATTATGCCCGTTTTACAGATGAAGAGGTGTAGGTACGGAGAGGTTGAATGACTTACCCAAAAAGCCAGTAAGTGGCGGAGCCAGATGTGGATTCAGACACTCTGGTTTGAGTGACATGGATCTTAAACCCACACTGTACTCTCTTTGTTCACAGGAAGGCATATGATCTTAAGTCACATTGAATTAACATTGAAATGTACTAATTTCCACCCTTCATAACTGTGCTTCCCCTTTACTTTTTTAGAAATAGCTTCCCTGTAGGGAATTCTAAAGGATAGAAAGCACTGATGGTGAACACTTCTCCCAAGGCTTCAGTCTTCTCCCCAGTCTTCCCTGAGTTTCATGCTGCATAACCTGTGTGGTACCTGATTATTCTATGCAAGACTGTACTACGTATAACTAGTCTTTCTCTTGAACGAATACAAATATCTCTCTTTTATGTGAAACTCATTTTTTTCTAACACATACTCAGTTATTAGGATCTTCAAATGCGTGAAAATAATTCTTTTCCCTGATATATATTATTTACCTGGATATAGGAACAAAAAGAGTTTCATTAAGTAAATATACTTTTAATCAAATTAGGAATTTAATGTGTAATGACATTTACAAGTTGGCATACTCATTTACCATCCATATTTATATTTCTTTGCTTTTCTAAAGTTAAAATCTGGCAAATACTCATTTATCATTACTCAGTAGTTTCCAAAGTACTCCATGGAAGTACAGATTTATGATATTTCTTGGTCAGACTCTAAGAGAGGTTAAACCATGAAGGAAAATAAAATTACCAGTAATTAAATTTACAGGCAGGTTTGCCATCTAAAGCAAATTTATTGCTTCACAGTGAAACATAGTTTAGACACTTTCACATAAAGTGAATCCATTTTTACATGATATAGGTATTATACATTGCTGTTTCAATTTATATAATTAAAATTATATCATTGCACTCTAAGGTTAATGGGATACTCAACTGGAAGCCATACGTCATGGGCAATAAAATAGCAGCATTGCAGTATTGGCTCTTTTGTTAAAAGCTGATGCAGTATTTCAACACCATTACATTCTGCCTTTTAAAAATCTTTGTAACAAATAAGAAGCAAAGACATGCCAATTAAAAAAAAATGCTCTTTTTCTCTGTCTCTCTCTCTATTCCCCATTCCACTTCTTGTCTCTCATATGTACATATTCAAACACATACATGTTTAGGATATATACATTATATGTTATGGAAAATGTACATTCAACTCTATTATTAGCATGGATACACATATGTGGTGATAGACATGACAGGAAAACACATCAATTCCCATTTTGAAAACAGTTTTTTCTCAAATTCAAAACAAATTAAAAGGTTCCTATAGTCTGTTCAAATTCTAGCATGATCAAAAGAATGTATCATGCATTGCAGAGCTGTTGTGGATATATGGAGGTAGAATTAAGGGAAGAACAATATAATCTAATGTCTAGAGGTGAACCAGAACAGACAAGACTTCTAAGAGAAGTGTGGTATCTAAAAAGGGTTGAGACATCCAAGGTAGTAGGCATTCTTTGATAGTCATGCTCTAATAAATGGACTCTGATTACACTAAGAAATATTAGACCAAATACAAAAGTGCTGCAAAGGAACCAAAGAGAATAGTAAATATGCTAGTCCCCAGAGGAGATAGTTATTGATTTTAAAATTGCCTTACAGAGTCTGCTGCATTCATCAGCCAAGAAATAGATAAACAAAAATGTGTTATATTTATACAATGGAATATTATTGAGCGATAAAAATAAATGGAGTACAGATACATGGTACAACCTGGGGGTTAGAAAAGGGAGAACTGCTAATGAGTACACAGCTTTTTGGGGGGGTAATGAAAATGTCCTAAGATTATGGTGATGGTTGCACAACTCCATAAATAATCTAAAAATCTATTGAATTGTACAGTTTACACAGGTAAACTTTTTGGTATGTTAATTATATCTCAATAAAGCTGTTAAAGTCATTTGCAATAATTTTCTGTCTCTCGGCCATTTTCTTGTGAAGATTTGATGTTTTACAGTTTTATTTATGAAGTCTTTATTTCTAGGCATTTTTTCAACTGAAGTTGAATACATTTTTTATCATGATCAAGAATCATATTTTAGTTGAAGTCTGTAAATTCTAGAAGGAAGTCATAGTGATTGGCTATATTTATAGACCACTTTTACAAAGTCAGAATTGAGTATATACATCGACATGAAAAAATTGGGTTCAGGGGACAGAAAACAACAAGGCTTACTGTTCTCAAACAGTTCGATGTCGTGCTTTAGTTGTTCTTGCACAAAGATTCCTAAATCCTTTGTTATAATAGGTCTTGCGAAAGAAGGGTTCTCTTAATTTTTTGCTCTTACTGAGATTAACTGAAAACTTCTTAGTCCTCTAGTCAGTGTTTTAGAATCCCAACACAACCTCTTTTTTTCCTTCTAATTGTTAAATGCAGCAAATACTATTTTCTTAGCCCTCATCCCCAGCGATGTCACCCATAACCTTTGTCTCTTCTTTCCATTGTGGTCTCCTTTTTAGAAATAATTGTCCATTTCTTCTTACCAGACCATCCCCATCACTGTCCCTAAGAGCCAGCTTAATGCCCTCCTCTTTCAAAAGCATTTCCTGATTTGCATGTCACCTCACTCTTGTTAAATCCCATTGTTTTATTTACACATGCATTCCATGCATGTCGTCATGGGTTGATGTCTGCTCTTTACTCACATATGCATGGCTGATCTTCCTCAGTATATTGCACTCATTTTGATGAGAAAAGTAGGATCACATTTTTTATGTGTCTTCATAAATGAGTAATGCAATTCCTGACACAAATCATGGAGTCAGTTGTTCAGGAAATGATTATTTCCTGGTTAGTATCCATGCTGTGTTGAGTAAGTATGAAACTCACACATATCCCTGGACACAGTATTGAGAGAATTAAAGGATTTTAAAGTCCATCAGCCGAGACTGAGACTGAGACTATAGTTTAGGCTGAATAAAGGCTTTCGAAGACTGTTTACCACTTAAAATTCACGGTACTTACATTAACTTATATTAACACAACTTTGATATCACCTTTATCTTACCTGATTTCATTAAAGATATTTGGATCATGAAAAAAAAATATTTCTACCCTATCTTAGGGAACCAAAGAGCAAGTCATCATTGTTTTAATTTGCCAGAGTATTAGATGACATTTTCATATAATATTCCCTAAGAAAGACATCAAGTACCTGGTAAATAGGTAATTTTCTTGAGAATTGTAATGTCCATAAGTATAATACCAATTTTCTAATCATTGATGGGCATTTTAATTTCATGTTTTATTGACCACAACCAGGCATAGCATTAGACGTGGAGGATACAATGATGAATTTTTCACTGTTCCTAGGGAAATTTCAGCTCTTGTGGGATATGTCAACAAGGCAGCTAATGATTACAATCCAGTATGCTATCAGTTGAGTATAATATTCTACCAGGGTGCAAGGAAGGAAGACTACTCCAGTATTAACACATTTCAAAGAAAATTGCTGGAAAAGAGAATGTTCAAGCCCCGCCCCAAAGGATGAGTAGGAGGATTAACCAATTAAAGGACATCATGTGAATATTCCAAGCAGAGAGAGAAGGATGTACAAAGCCTTGGCAAGAAAAAAATGTATAGATATTAAAGATATTGTATATATAAACTTAAACTCTATTGCAAGGTCTTTTTTGATGATCATCTGCCATCCCCAACACTTCCAGCAGTAACAGAGTACATTTCCTCCTTTATTATTTCAGGACTTCCTATATTTTCTTACTGATTTTTATTTTAATCAGTGCAGTGGCATAATGATCACTTTACCTATCTACTTTTCCTTTCTGGATCTGAACTTCTTGAGAGCAGGGACTATGCTATTTTTATCTTTTCATTTCTAAGTGTGTTCGGCACATACTGACTTCATAAATAATTCTTGAAGTGAGCTAAATTGAATGAATGGAAGTGCAGAAAGTAAGATGGGCCAGTGCCTTTTTGTGCTCTGATGAAGCACTTCATACCTTCACAAGGAATATATCAGAGCATTTGATCTTCATGGGAACCATGACACAACAGTGTTTGGTATTATTTTTCCTAGTTAGAGAAAATGAAACATGAGTCAAAGAATCTCAGTAACTTGACTAAGATCACTTGGTCACCTGTTTTAATTTTTGTGGAGTGGAGCCAAGGATTTCTATTCAAAATTACCTGTTCTAGACCTGCCCCAGTACACATTATGCAAAAAAAAAGAGGTTTTAGAGTGACTTCTCAAAAAGAACGGCTTTGATGGTCACACAACAGTGTGAACGTACTTAACACCAGCGAACTGTACACTTCAAAGTGGGTGAAATGGTAAATTTCATGTTATAAAATAATGGACTTTCTTATCCAGCTCTCTCCTTTGTCCAGAGAGTTTATTTCTTGGCTTCAATGGGGCGTCCTAGTTTTTATTTTCTGTTGGCGTTTACAACTTCCAACTAGACGCAAATAAACAAATGTCATGTTTGTAAACCAAACAAAAGCTAGAAGGTACCATTTATCAGAGGAGTTCCAGTGGGTTACTAACATGGGTTTCAAAGACCATGGGCATAACAGTTACCAGGCAGACTTGTTAAAAATATAGATTCCTGGACCTCTTCCCTAGCGATTCTGCCTAATATTTCTGGAGAGGCGCTCAGAAGTCTATTTTTTAAAACAATGTCCCTAGATATTTTTTATGGTTGATCTTCAAATAACATTTTGAAACCACAGCTCCAGGATGATTGAACTGTAATATCAGAGAGCCAGACCTCTATAGAAGCTACCTCTTACCTCCTGTAAGAAGCAGTATAGCAGTGCTTCAGAATAGGAGTTTTGAGAAACAACAGAGCAAGTTCAAATCCCAGCTCCGCTGCTTACTAGCTGTATGACCACAGGTAAATAATGTAACCTCTCCAAACCCCAGTTCCTCATCTCCAAAATAAAAACAAGAGAATACATCCTGACTTGGTTATAGAAACAATAAAATGTGTTCCCTGGCAGTTAGTAGTCGCTCAATAAATGTTAGCTTTGAGTATTACCTTATTTTATCAGTTGTAAAGTGCATACTTTTTCACACTTCCATCTGTGGAATTTTACAGTTATTGTCAGTAAGTTATTGACACTTTTTATTAACAGCAAGAAGTGCTGGGATCAAGACATATTAGAGATTATATGAAAGAGATTATTATTACTGTGTTCAACAAAACTTCAGTTGCTGAGAACTAGAAGTTCCTGCGGGTTTCCAGTGGGAGGAAAAAAAAAAAACAATTTTGGTGTAGGAACAGCCCCAATAATCCCTAAAAAGAACTCATTCATACACCCAACAAAGAATGCCCAAAGTACTTATTCCATATTGAATTTTATTAAGATTTGCAAGAGGAAAGACATATGTAGAAGAGATGCACATAAATCAAGAAGCAGCAGTCAAGGTGGTGATAAAAACATACCCTGAAAGAAACAGAATTATCATAAAGCAATGATCACATCAGATATTATGCTATCAATAAATGCTTTTGAATACATGAGTGAGAAAATAGGAGTGAGGGTGAGAAAAGACCACAGCTGACTTTCTCACTTGCAAATATTAAAATCTTGAGTAAACTAAGCATAAGTTTCTTGGGGATAATAACCTGCAAATCTGAAATATATTGATGCATATCACCTGAAAGGAGATTTATGTATGCAGCGTGTAGTTCAGTTCCCACCATGATACAAAGACTTTAATCGGTGTTTCTGTCTCTGATCTGTTTATTGAGCTGTAGTCTCTTATCTCTAACATTTTATAAAACATTGCCATTCTCCTCTCCTGTGTTGCCTTGATACAATTATGTTTAAAAGTCCTCTCAGAAGTCCAGTTTTCTTTTCTAATTTCCCCTGATTATGTGTATAATGCCAGATTTGGTTACTTATCGGGCCTCAAACCACAGACTTCTACTTAACAGGAGTGTCCCTTGCCTTATATCCTGCAAATTGCCATGTTTTGTAATTTTTTTTTTTTTTTTTTGAGATGGAATCTTGCTCTGTCACCCAGGCTGGGGTGCAGTGGCACAATTTCGGCTCACTGCAACCTCTGCCTCCCAGTTTCAAGCGATTCTCCTGCCTCAGCCTCCCGAGTAGCTGAGATTACAAGTGCTTGCCACCATGACCGGCTAATTTTTGTATTTTTAGTAGAGACGAGTTTTCACCATGTTGGCCAGGCTGGTCTCGAACTCCTGACCTCAGGTGATCCACCCACCTCGGCCTCCCAAAGTGCTGAGATTACAGGCATGAGCCACTGCGCCTGGCCATAAATATTTTTTCTTTTTCTTTCCCTGCCTCTCTTGCGCAAACATTTGGCGATGGTTTACCACATGCCAGTAATTCTGCAGAAATAAGATGAGTTAACATCCCTGCCTTTGTTTATCTTATTGTCTAACAGGAGAGAAAGTTATTTAGGAAAGGAATTCAATTAAAACTATTTTTTTTCAAATTTATTTATTTTAAAAATTAACATAAATTTGTAGATATTGCAAACATGATGTTTTGAAGTATATATACATTGTGGAATGTTTAAATCAGCTGATTAACAAATCAATTCCTCACGTAGTCATCATTTCTGTACTGAGAACCTTATCCATTCTCTTTGCGTTTGTCAAGAATATGATATATTGTCATTAACTATAGTCACCCTGCTGTACAATAGATCTCTGGAACTTATTCCTCCTATGTAATTGTAAATAGATATTATTTGACCAACGTCTCCCCAACCCACTTCACCTTAACCGTCCCAGCCGCTGGTAGGCACCGTTTTACCCTCTACTTCTATGAGATCAGGTAGGCACCATTTTAACCTCTACTTCTATGAGATCAACTTTTTTAGAACGTGGAGGACATCATGTTAAGTGAAATAAGCCAGGTTCAGAAAGACAAATTCCACATGATCTCACTTGTATGTGGAACCTAAAAATGTCAACTTAAATTACAGAATTATACTAAATAACAGCACAAGTCACCTTAAGAGTTCAAAAGAGGGAACAAGGGACTCCCCAATAATGAAAATAATTATGCAATAATTTTATTATCTAATAATGTAAATACTAATTTATATTGTTAATACAAACCTTATTTGTAACTAGGTAAAACAATTCGAAGATATATTTAATATGAGTTCATCTTACAGATAAGCAAATGGAGAGAGAGGCTTAGTACTTTGCGCAGCATCACATAGTTGATAGGTTACGGAGATTTTAGTGCTAGGCTCAGTTGAGGAGTTAGTCTGCGTCTTGAACAATGTTTAACTCTCCATCTCATGGTGATAGGAAGTAGGTGCTTGAGGCAAAAAGAGAATGTGCAAAAGCTGAATGATATGGAAGATCATATAAAAGGTGAATTAAGAGCATGAAATTCATGAGTGAAGGAATGAGGTGGAAATAGAGTCACAGCAGGTATCAAGGAAGATCCTGAAGTAAGAGAATGAGAGTTTGCAGGTAACCCTAGGAAGGCCAGTGTGGCTGAACTAGAGAGAGTGAAAGAAAGGGTAAAAATAGATAAGGTCAAAAAGGGTGTGCCGACCAGATTTTGGGGGGAATTTGTAAACCTTTATGACACTTTGAGCTTTCCTTTGTAATGAGGCAAGATATCTGTAGTTTTCATCAGAAATGTGACAAGATGTGGCTCTAAGAAGGCAAGGGCAGAAGCAGAGAGATGGTTGGGAGACTATTAGGTAACTCAGACAAGATGAGATGGTAGGTGTGATCGGGGGACTAGAGGTGCAGGTAGGTCAGCTTCTGGATATATTTTGAAAACAGAGCTGAGAGGATTTGCTAGTGGTTTGGACACAGTTTGTAGAAGATTGTGATATGTCAGTGAGAACTCCAGAGTTTTTGGTCTGAATGTCGGTATGGATGGTGTGTCCTTAACTGAGATGAGAAGACTTCAGGAAGATGTGTTTTGATATAAACTCAAATCTGGAAATACAATTCTGGTACCAGTGTGGGAGATGCCTTGGAAAGAATCATAAGTCAAAACAGGGAGATCAGTTTGGAGTCTCAGTCGTCGATGAAGAGTGTTGATGTTTCTACCAGTGACCATGGCAGTGGAGAATGGACAAAGGGACTTGACCAGGGACAGTGCTGGGGTGGTTTTGGGAATGAATTGGATATAGCAGAAGGGGGAGGGTCTAAAATGGTAATCTACATGGTTTCATGACTGGCCAGTAAGACACTTCTCAGACTTGGCTCTGGGAGGCCTGTATCTTTCCAGTTGGTCAAATACCAGGAATTAACACCTTTCCTATTTGAAAATGCTTACATTCACCCTTCTTCATATCTTTTCTTTGGGATGAGCTTCAAAATGGGGAAGCCTTTCCAGCTCCCCTCATTTCTCTGTGATCTTAAAAAATGAATAAACCAGGTTTTCAAGTTTAAGGTGCTCAGTATTTTTAATTTCTTTGGAAAATTCCGTAGTGTCATGCCTGAGCATTTGCAATATCCTCTTAACAAAACTAACCTAGTTTTCCTGTCTTCAATCCTAACTCCCCAATATCCTGTGCATTGTTAGCATGCTTCCCTTTTCCAAACACTTTTTCCATTGTTATTTGCTTACTCAGCAAACTTGAATGGCTGTAAGCTCTCCCTGAGATGACCCCATGTTAACTTCCATTGAAGATTTTACATTTGCACCAGATGCTAACTCCTAACTTTATTACGTGGTGTTCTCTAAAAACATTGCCTACTTCACTGGAGACCCACTGACTCTCTGATACACTGATAACAGCTCTCTGCCCCTTTTCCCTGCCTGCTCTGAAACTCAATTTCCAGATTAATCTTCCTAAAAATCAACCCCAATCAAGCTATTTCCTTCCTCTGAAACACATTTTTACACTCTATTACCTAGTGATATAATTACAAACTCCTCCATCCCACTGACTCAGTAGTTCTGACTCATTTTGCTCATTCCACACAAGTCACAGAACAGTACACTCCCATCAGAAATGTCTCACATCGACTACAATGATCTTTGGGGAATTTAGCAGGTATACTCAGGAGCACATAAAAGAGTCTCCAAGTAGAATAATTATAACATGTATGAAACGATCACCTCTGTAGTCCCTACTATGTGCCAAGTCTTTTTTGAACATTTTAAAAGTATGAACTCATTGAATCCACCTAACAATCCTATGAAATATAAACTGTTATTGTTTCATTTTATAGATGAAGAAACTAAAGCACAGTGATGGTAAGCACTGTGACCTGAGGTCACATGACTAATACGTGGTAGAGCTAGAATTTAATATCAGATAATCTGGCCCTGAAGTCAGTGTTCTCAATTGCTCTGACAAGCTGCCTCCCTCCTTCAATTCCTGCTACCCACCACCTCCCACCTCTTTCCCCAGCATTGAAGGCTGAGAATTACCAAGCTTAATCAGTTTTAAACAAGTTTCACATAAGATCTCATTTTATTTGGAAGGTGGCCTGGGTCAACCAAGCCGCCAATGACTGTTCCTTCTTTGATCTGTCTCCTTGATTATCTTTCTCAGATACCACTCATAATTTACTTACCATAAACTATCTTCATTGACCTCAAACTGTGATATATATATATATATGTGTGTGTATATATCTATATGTATGTATCTATCTATCTATCTATATATATCACATCTCTCCAACTAGATTTAAAAAATTTTCAAGGCCGGGCGTGGTGGCTCACGCCTGTAATTCCAGCACTTTGGGAGGCCGAGGTGGGTGGATCACGAGGTCAGAAGATCGAGACCATCCTGGCTAACAAGGTGAAACCCCATCTGTACTAAAAATACAAAAAAAAATTAGCCGGGCATGGTGGCGGGTGCCTGTAGTGCCAGCTACTCGGGAGGCTGAGGCAGGAGAGAATGTCGTGAACCCGGGAGGTGGAGCTTGCAGTGAGCCGAGATGGCGTCACTGCACTCCAGCCTGGGAGACAGGGCAAGACTCCGTCTCAAAAAAAAAAAAAAAAAATTCAAAACCATAATCGTAATTAGCACTCCAAATTGCTCTTGATTTCCCAACTTCGTTAATGGTCCTCTCATCTAACTTCAAAGTGACCCCTGTGACCTCTCTGTCCCTTACCTAATCCATCTTTACTTGCAGTCTGCTTCTAAGTTTTTGTTCTTCATGCATCCCTAATATCACTCTTGGTCTTCTCAATTTTTTTTGTTTATAGTGTGGACATGCCTCATGCACTGTTCCAGAGTAAGGAAGCGATGAATTGATGGTTGATGGTTGCTTTAGGTTCTCACTGTCTTCTCCTCTGCTGTCATATAAGTCTTTATCTAGTCTTCCAAATTCAATGTAACTAAATTTGAACCTTTGACCCCATGTATCTGTCCTAAATTCCATTGCCAGTTTAGTTAATCTAAGGAAGAACCCGTGTCCTCCTCCCGACTATCACCTTCCTCTTCACATCATTGTCTGCTGAAATAAGGATGCATTCCCCGGTTGGTATGAAAAAATCTGAAACTCAATTTCCAGATTAATCTTCCAAAAAATCAACTCCAATCAAGCCATTTTCTTCCTCTGAAACACACTGTTACACTCTATTACCTGGTGATATAATTACAGACTCCTCCCTCGGCAGCTCCATCCCACTGACTCAGTAGTTCTGACTCATTTTGCTCATTCCACACAGTTCACAGAACAATACACTGCTGTCAGTAACGTCTCACTCAGCGCACCATTGATTTGTCCTTTCCACCCCTTCTCCTGTTATTCCACTGCATATGTTGTACCCTCTTAGGAAACCAGACCACAAATTACTGGCATAAAAAATGCAGTGTGTTTCCACCTCCATGCCCTGGTTTTTCCTGTTCCTCCCCTGCCCATCTGCTTTTATATGTTGACACATTCACATGATCTTTTTTTTTCTTATTCCAAGTGCTTTCTTGCTTTTTTTGACTGTCAGTAATTTTTTTTTTTTGAATTCACTTTATTCATCCTTCTGTTTGGCTGTTCGCCTCATCTTCTTTACTCGATTTGAAAATTCTTAAAGACAGGAAATTGGCCTTACCCAGCTCAGTAGCCCTTGCAACAGAGTAGATATTAAATAACAGTATGTTTGATTGCGATAACTGCTAACCTTCAGTTGGCTATATATAGAAAATATAGATCATTGTTCAAACATAGTCTAATGCATCATTTTGCAAATAACAATTAAGTTGGAGGCTAGGATGAGTTAGGGAAAAGCCTTCTAAATTTCAGACTATAGGAAGGACATACTGAGATTAAGTAGCTCCTGAAATCATCTTTAGAAATCCCTAAATCTTGACTAAATATTTACCTATGTTTTCCACATATGTATTTTAACAATTTGTCTCATTGTTTAGCATGAACACCTAACATCTCTGAAACTCAGTTTCCTTTCCTTTAAAACCAAGAAATAGTATGTATTTTACAAGGTGGTTATGAGGAACAAAGGAAATAAGAGTTTAAGTGAGGTAATAATTTCTGCTTAAAAAGCAACTATTGCATGTAGTAGGTACTAAAAATTTGTTAGTTTCTTCCTCCTGTCGTGGGTGCACATGGCCCACTTAACTGAAGGAGTCTGGGATCCACAATTAATCCTTGGCATCAGAGCTGAGACCCCATAGTGTGGCCTGTGGAACCATCTACTCAGGGGACAACCACACATAAACCATTAGCCTTAAGAGAATAAGGAGGCTCTGAGCAAGACACTCTCACACTTTTGCAGAACAAAAAAATTTCTATTATCAGGATTTAGCTATTTGATGCCCTAGGATTCTGTCAAGGTAATTTGAAGGACTAAAATCAAATTGAAAAGGAATGGCATTCTGACTGCGTTTCACAGTTTTTTCTACAAACCACCTAAAATCATCTCCCTGACTTTCTGCCCAGCCCGCTCTACTTCCATGACTCTAAGACAAAACTGTGCCTAGGGACTGAGCAGAACTGAGGCTATAGGTGGGGAATGACATAGCCTCAGCTGTTGCGAAGGGGAAGGCTGCAGAGCCTAGGAGCAGCCAAAGTCTGGAGCAAACACCTCTGCCATTTTTATTCATCTACAAACTCTTTGAGGCTTTTTTTTTGTCTTTGAAGTGGAAAATTAAAAGCGATTAGAAAACATGGAATTGGCGAAGACATAACAGTAGAAACACTACTAAATGGTTTTCAGGAGGCATTGTAAACAGATTCAAATTTTCTTGAATGCAAAGTTTTCCTCCTCATTTCTTATTACTTTCTTATTTTTGTGTCTCCTATCTCTCTTTGCTTTCTCTTTGTTCTGTAGCCTTCTCTGAACACTGTTTCTGTCATTAAGGCTTTTAAATATATATTGTTAAATATTCTTACCTTGATGTAATTAAGCAAAGGAAGGAAGTCAGTCTAAATCAATGGCAAACTGGAGAAATAAGCAATTTTTAAGGAAATGAAGGATTAATACTCTTAGGGATATACTGAAACTATTGAAAGCAGTAACACACTACATCACTAAGGAAGTGGATGGCTGCCTTAACTCCTACATAAGCACATTTTGTAAATTTATTGTTTGAAATAATTTGTTGTGCTACAGACCTTTACTCTTTAAATAGACTAGTATTTATTTTTTTTTTACAATTTGCTTGGCAAAACAACATTGAGGATATTGAGATATAAATGAAATTCTTCATTGCTTAAAACTTGGTGCTAATAAGGTCAAGACCACACACTAAATCTCTGTATCTGCCAGTTCTCTCTCTCTCTATTGCGCGGCCACAAATGTATGAACAAGAAACTCAGATCATAAGCAGCAGTGGGGGAGAGGATGTGGATGAGTCTGTCCAATATGCCTCCTCATATTGGAAAATGGCTCTGTTTTCATCTGATATGCACCTGTGGTTAGTAGCTTCGTATTTCTTTGTGAGCATCAGTTATCCTAGAATTTTAAAGATAATTTTAATACCATCATTGTTGCTTTAATAATTTATTTTGTTTGCTATTTCAACTCTACTACGTGGTAATATTACTTAAAACTAGATGAGAATTTTCTGCTTTCATTGATATTTCTTGCACGTATATTTATATTCTACTCGTTAAGGCTAATAATACTATGTGAGCTCATAGAATTGGCATTGGAATTCTCTGAAGGAAAAATAATGATCCATTTCATGAGACGAGCGATTTTTACAAACTGCTCTTTCCAGCTCAGAGTGCTTTGTTCAGTGATTAAAATGTATTTCTCAATTAAATTAAAATGCAAATATAGACAGTCTATGTTTATGATTGTAATAGAATTATTTAAAGCAGGTTTTATATCAACCTGCTATTAATATTTGATGCATAAACTGTTCGTTTTCTTGTTGGGCCGGTTCTGCCATGTTCTATTTTCAAGATTACTAGAAGTGCTATGAAAACTTAATCATACTGTCCAAGTTTTATCAGTTTTTACCCACTCTACTCTGGGAAATTAAGTAGACTGCTTTCTTATATACTTTATAAGTTATGCCAGGGGTGTTGGAGAAATATAAACTACTAAAACCTCAGAATCCCCTGAAACTGAATTATGAACAATTTACTATTCTTTAAAGAAATGTTTTTGTTACACAGATACGGAGTGACTCTTAAATTTACGAGTACCATATTTTATAGTTTCTCATGAAATTAAAGATCTAGAAGCATACTTCAAGAAGCCATTATTCCAACTTTTTAATTTATATTAGAAATATAAAATATTTATATTAGAAACTGCATATAATGCTATGGATTTAATTATGATCCTTTTAGGGTTTTCTTTTTCTTTCTGGTGTCCTATAACTTCTCAAACATTTGGATTAAAATAATCTTTAAATAATATTTTCTAACGTGATCCTTTTTGTTGTTGTTGTTTTTAGTGATCTCAGTGAAAACCAAATTCAGGCAATCCCAAGGAAAGCTTTCCGTGGGGCAGTTGACATAAAAAATTTGTAAGTATATATTTTTAAATTTATAGTGTTTTAAGTCATTATCTATTTTCAAAGTCAAGTTTATATTAAATAAAGTGTCAGAAAGAAATGGTGAAAGCCCTGTGTATATTTATGCTTGCGTAAGAGACCTTGTAACAGTAAGTTGTCAATTGTTTTCACAAGCTGTTTGACGAGATGCTCATTTAGAAGATGTCTGGAAACAAGCCATCATTAAATTCATTCTTTAATCCTTGTGATTAATCTTTAGAAACCTATGAAGTGATTTGATTCACAGATATTTGTGTTTTTTCCCCACTTTTTCTGTCAGCTTACTTCAGTAACTATGTTTTCAGTTGCTGTTGGTGTTTATTAGAAATAAAACTGTTAGTTTTATTGTTGGGCCAGTTCTGCCATGTTCCGTTTTCAAGATTAGTAGAAGTGCTATGAGAATATGGACTATTATTTTCTGGAAATAGTAGATAATATTTTCTTCTTAGAGACACCGGTAGCCAAGAGCTACAGCTTTTTCCAGAGTTTTAAGTTCACCCTTTGCATTAAATACCAAAAGCATGAGAATGACAAAATTATGTCTTTCCCTTTGTGTGAATGTATTTCTTACACTTTCCCTCATATCCTCATGAAAGAATGTATTTATAGCATCCTTTAAAAAAAAAGTGCATTTCTGTATTTTCCTTTGATAAATCTTTAGTCTGGTGTTTCAATTATAAGCATTTTTTAAAGTGCCTATATTTCTAAGGATGCATATCAGATTTAAGATCTCAATGACAATCATAATATCAATATCTCTCTAAATTTTAAAATACTATATTAGCTTCTAAAAATGATGGTTTCTGATAGGCTATGAATCCTAGGACATAAATGTTTTTCTTAGCTTTTACATTAGTTTGGAATGTAGGGGAGAAAAGCCCTTGTATGCTGAGATTAACTGTCACGAATTTAATATTTCTTAGCTAGTAATAAACAGGGCGGGCACTTTTTCAAGAATTAACTTATATTCAGAATTCTCCATGGTTGGATCCAATGCCTTTTTTTTTTTCCAGTAACAAAAGTAAGACAGATGTTTTCCCTTGTCAAAGAAGACAACTGTTTATAAAGCCACAGATTTTGGCCTCTATGTCTTCTCCTTAATGTAAATGATTTTTTTAACTTGCACTTTCTAAATGTACAGGTAAAGACAGACAACTACAGGCTTCTAAGGTATAAATGTATAAAGCCATTAAAACCATGGCTGTAAGGTTTTTATGGGTGCTCAATTTAATATGATTTTATTTGCTTTCTTTTTACTTTTTCTAGTTAGGGCTTCGAGAAGTCTTCAGGTAGACTCAATGATGCACAGTGTTCAAATCTACCTGGCACAGAACAGTGTGCAAGAATTCCTATGTAGCACTTAATTAAGTTGCCTTCAAGTAGCTGTAAAAGTACAGCAATAGCTACAGTTGACCATCCCTTAGTAATGCTATTTGCAATCTTACAGTAGTATTACCTCTAATTCCTTAAAACAGGTGGCTTTTAATCTTCTTAGTAAAGATATTCAGGGAATCCAAGTAAACAAGTGGCTCTCCTCCCACATTTAAGGATATGCATGGAAATAGGGACCAGTCATGATAGGATTCTTCTTTATATATTTTCTATTTATCCTTGAAACATGTGATTTCAAAAGTTTAGAGATAACAGAAGCTAGTCAGTGTTCTATCTAATGGGATGTTGATTTAGCAAAGTTTTCAAATCTTTTCTCCCCCACAGGCATAATTTTTTCTCAGAATTTAAAGATTTTTTATTATCATTTATGCAGTTAGATGAGTTTTTTTAAATTATTAATGCAGTTAGATGAGTTTAAGACTGAAGTCTCAGAACGTTTTGTTATTTTTTGGACTTGCAGATATGAGCAAATTAGTCAGCTTCATTAAGCCTTAGTTTTTACTTTTTTTTTTTTTTTTTTTTTTTTGAGATGGTGTCTCGCTCTCTCACCCAGGCTGGAGTGCAGTGGTACAATCTCAGCTCACTGCAACCTCCACCTCCTGGGTTCAAGCGATTCTTCTGCCTCAGCCTCCTGAGGAGCTGGGATTATAGGCACTCGCCACTCTGCCTGGCCAATTTTTTGTATTTAGTAGAGATGGGATTTCATCATGTCGGTCAGGCTGGTCTCGAACTCCTGACCTCAGGTGATCCACCCTCCTCAGCCTCCCAAAGTGCTGGGATTACAGGTGTGAGCCACTGTGCCTGGCCAGTTTTTACTTTTATAAAGTAAACAATAGTTATTTGGGTTTGGTATGGTTATTAGGGAAAGAAGATGTATGAAAGACCTTTCAAAACAGTAAAATGCTATGAAAATACACTATTTCATTTGCAAGTATTTGACTAATCAAATGCTAAAAGTTAACCCTAAAAAACGCATCGTAAGGGGAGACAGGAAAGTGTAACATGAAATGATTAGCAATATTGACTAGAATTGACTATTCTATTATGGGTCATTTTGACATGAAGTTACAAAATGGAAAAAGAAAATATACTAGCAAGTGCTAAATGAATATACACAAGACCTTGATTTGTGAACAAGGCATTAAAGGCTGTGGTGCTGAGGCAACAGACAAGTATCGCTTGAAGTTATCAGGGAATGGTTAGATTGGAAGAGTAAAACCATAGTGCAGTGGAGTCTGTGTGTGTGTGTGTGTGTGTGTGTGTGTAATGTAAGGGATGGAATGTGCCCAACCCCAATTTGTTTTTTTGTTTTGTTTTGTTTTTTTGAGACAGAGTCTCACTCTGTCACCCAGGCTGGAGTGCAGTGGCACAATCTCAGCTCACTGCAACCTCTGCCTCCCAGGTTCAAGCGATTCTCCCACCTCAGCCTCCTGAGTAGCTGGGATTATGGGTGCCCGCCACCACACCTGGCTAATTTTTGTATTTTTAGTAGAGATGGGGTTTCACCATGTTGGCCAAGCTGGTGTTGAACTTCTGACCTCAAATGATCCACGCGCTTTGGCCTCGCAAAATGCTGGGATTACGCGCCTGGCCGTCCCTGTTTTTTAAGGGCAAAACAGTATGTATCCTGAATAGCAGCAGTGGTAAGAATTACAGGGATCTGAATATGGGGGGAGCTGAGTATTGTAGCATCTACATTATTTCAACTTTGGAAGCTTATGTTTCTACAGAAGAAAAGGGGCTTCAGAAACTATGTGGATGATGAATGATGTTGATCAAAAGAACAATTTATTCCCACTATTCTCACTGCCTTCCATGTAACAATGTGAAAGACAATGAGGGAAATATTAAAATATCACAATGAATGTATAGGTTTATTTTATGAATTAGGATCACAGCTGCAATATTATAAAAATTTTACATTAAAAGGCATTTTCTAGGATTAAAAAATAGTTCAAACTACATTGTTCAAAAAAAGTTCCAACCTCTTGGGGTTTGTATGAAGTTTAGTTTTATCATGAAAACTTACAAAGGCTATCTGGTAAAATATATTATAACTGAGGGTAAATTTAATTCCTATTATTGTGAAACTGGTGAACATAGGTCATCGTCATGGCTCAATACATTTCCATTAATATTAGCATTATTAATAGTATTTGGTGTAAGAAGAAGGTACAGTACTTCATCCCATGTATCACGCTAGTATGTCCATTTACAAGTTGAAAAACCCTGCATGATGCCATTGTGGCTACTGTTCAGTTATTCATAGAGTAAAAGAGAAAAAAAGAAGCTGCTCAGGCCATATTTTGTGTAGCACTATGTAAAAGCCCAGTCTGATGCACTGTAACAGGTTTATGGGATTTACCACATTCAGGCCTTAGAGCAAATTCCAGTGTTCACAAGATTTTCACTAAAAGCATTTGCTTTAATCTTGTGGATTGGCTAAATATGCTCAAGGCGGTATCCCAACAATATGAAATTGATGCTGTGGAAATTTTGCAGATTAGCAGATCTCATTCCCCTTCCTCCAGGCAAGCCACACTAAAACTATTCTAAACAGATGGACAGTTATCTTGCTCTTAAACATCTCCAGGGAAGACTTCCCGTAACTTTTCTGCTTCTCTCTATTCATTTCTTAACTGGATTAAATTTTTTACATTTTATTTTGCTACCTTATTTTCTCCAGCCACAATTTAAACTACGTTTTCCCTTGACATTTTACACAGTGAGATATGCTGTGAGAATAACAAGATCATATGAAAATATCAACTAAATTATACTGTTTATAATGGTCACTGGTGGCACATTTCCGCAGGATTTACATTTGTGTTTTTAAACTCCCAAACCAAATATGAACTAAGGTATTGATAGCATATCATTATCAACTGATGCTTTACCAAAATATAACCAATATTTAGGAAAAATTGCTTTAGAAATGTGTATATATATGTATATATTTAAAAGCCTTAACACTGCTGCAGTAAAGCCTTTGCTGTCTTCTAAACAAATATTGAACGGGGTCATGTTACATCGTGCCACTGATTTGTTTTCAGGTATCTATTAGGCATTTCCATTAATTGATAATTTAGAAAAATGTTAAAATTAAATCTCACTTTACTGCCAAGAATTGTGAGCTTATTCTTGAAGAACTTATAGTACTTAATAAGTACCAGAATATTTCAAAAGTCTTTTGTTTTTATGATAAAACATTCTTAGTTATAGTTATCCTAGGATTAAAGAAAAAAGGTACAAATATATAAACTTTAAAATTACCTAGATCACTAGTTTTTAGTCACATCACAAAAACAAAATCTAATTTACTTTACTGTTAGTTTTTTAGTGAGTTCAATATAATCACTTAAATTAATTAAATTCGAAAAGGTCATATTTTAAATGTACTATGTGAAATAAACCACACCTGCTTTCTGCTGCTTTAATTTTGCAATACATCCACAAAGTGCATCCTCTATTCCAATCAAACTTTACTATTCTTTCTACATAAATAAATATATATCTTTCCAATTTGCTTGCATTATCTCAATTCCATTAACCCTATGTCTGTTATGAGTCTTATAATCCTTTTCCAGGAACAAAATGCTTCTTGGTAAAAAATATGTTGGGGAAAATATTTGTATTTATTCTTTTTTGTACATGCATTACTTTTTAGACAAGGTTTTAAGACACAAGATGATTCAGCATGATACTCTTTAGGTAAGCAAAAATATCTTTTGGAAAATAAATATATATATTCCTATGACATTTTAGGAAAGAAGTCACCCAATTTGGAATACATTATTTATTAGCATAAAACAATTTGGCAAACAGGATAGAGAGAGTTCATCTATGTCTTGTAACAGAGCTATTTACATTAGTTAGAAATTTTGTTTTTCTGCTGGAACTGTGTCATTTTCAAGTTTTGTATTGATGGCTCCATTAGAACCCATAGAAGGAAAACTCAGAGTTCTATCCCAGATACACAGAGATGCTTACATATTTCATCATATTTTTAATTTTTTTCTCATTTTAAATATCTGTTTTCTAGTTTTCACTGTCATCTACATAATTCCTAATGATAAGAGAGCAAGGGTTGCTCACTTGATATAGAATCAATATGTAACAAACAGAGAAAAGAGGGTATGTAAATTTTACCAGGCAAATGCAAGACCTCACTAGGTTTGTCATATAAGTTAAGTCATAATTGCAAAATGTCTTCTTTAATCTGTTAGTTTTTCTGTTTAGTTCATTGGATTTTATTTCAAATCCATTGGTATCAGATTGAAGCTGTACATGTCCATGCCCCTAGCTCCTTCCTGGAGTATTTTCAGTAAACCTGAAGCTGAAGACACTGCAAATGGTAGGTTGGTTTCTCATTTATAGGGATTGCTATCCTTATTCTTAAATTCCAGAGGTCTTCAGTGTGGTATAGAACCTTCTGAACACACCTGTAGGGAGGGCTTTTTACTTAGGTAGATAGTAAATTAAGGTAAGGTATTTTATTGCCTTTCTGAAATGAAACTTACCTTCATTTCCTATGTAACTAAATAAAAAGGGGTTGTCTCAGGCATTCATATATGTAAAAAAACTAGTAGCTCAGCAGATGTCCCCATCAGTACTATGGGAACTGTCCATGGTCCTGTATTTTGCCTGGTTGTCCTTCTGAAAGCACAATGAATTGTGATAATCCCCAACAACTATGATAAAGTTTGCTACCAATAACCTCTCCATCTTTGCATTTTGCTTTGTCTTCAGAGTGCTTTCAGCAGTTTTTCTTCAATAATGCATTTTGTTATGTAAAAATGTAATCTAACAATATTTCTTCATAAATGCCTTCTAGAACAAAACAAAATGACACAAAACACAAGACAGTCTGATTCAGTAATTGGGAATCCAATTCACATACTTACAAAATATGAATTGGCATAATCATGCCGTGGCTGCTATATCGTCTTATGAGACAGAATGGACCTTTGATTTTTCGCATCTTTCACACTGAACAGTACACTTTGTCACCTCTGAACTCTTATAGTAGCCTGCTAATTGAATTTTGACCTCTAGTTTATATTCTCATTAGATAATTTTAACAAGGTTGCCAGATTTTTTTTCATAAAACATTGTTTATTATCTATTACTACAAGGTTTGAAAGTATTCAGTTTATTTAAAAAGTTGTTTTAAAGTACCTTTGTTATAGACACTATGGCAAAGCCCTGGGAATAGAGCAGAATGTTGCCAGTTCTATAGTATCTATAGTATATTAGATACAGAAACTCTAGAACTAGGCAGAATGTTGCCTAGTTCTACAGTATCTATAGGAATTACAGACTCTTTCCTGAAAGAGCAGAGATGATTATTAAATGCTGTAACATCCAGTCTCTTTAAGCATTCTGACTAGTCCTAACATTCTGACTTTGATCCAGGCTCCTAGCTCCTTCTTCCCTTCAATCTATACAGAAGCTCTTTGCTCAAGCCAGAATGGCCTCTCTATTGCAGATATTCACTGTGAACATTGTAGTGCCTCTGCTCGCAACTATTATTTGATAGACCCATTACCTCCATAGGAAATACCTACTTTATTTTCTTTCTAATTAGATTCTATCCGTTTTTTAAGGATCTGAGGATTTTGGTTTTTTGGGGTTTTTTTTTTCCTTTCTTTCATGACTACATCAGCCTAGAGTAATCTCTGTCTTTTCTGACATTCTATAGTACTTTTCATCTGCTGGTCTCTTCCATAGTAATCATTGATTTAGCTGAAACCCCCATTTGGAGAACAAAAAGTTCCTGAGTCTTTTTCCTGAGTCACTACATATTGAGAGGCAGTTATGGCAATACATCTACATTCCAATGAAAACTTCACAGACTATTTGCTACATACCATGTATAACTTATTGAACTTCTGTGAGCCTCATAGTCTCAAAATCCAGATGATGCTAATTTCTCCTTCCCAAGTTATCATGAGGAATAATGAGATGACATATCTACAGACCCTGCCATATTCTATGAATTCATTAAACGTTAGCAATTATTATTATCATTTTCAGTTTCTACCACTTTTGATTAGTTCACTTACAATTCCCAGGACTTAATGTCAGTTTAGTTGTCCTCCCCTCAGTTGATGTTAAAGCAGGTTCCCTCCCCATCTCTACTACTGCTGTCTGTTGCTTCTTCCCCCCAGATTGACGAACATATAACTTTATACCTTAGGCTGTTCCTATAAAAACTGAGATTCTTTATTCCTGTGAGAAAAGCAAATTATTGCCTGAAAGATTGTGAAAGGATTAAATTCTCACATAATGTAAATTACTTTGGGGTCTTCAGAATGGTCGATACCTTAATTGCTTTCTTTACCAGTTCTGAAGTTAATACTGATGTGCTTTTATGCAGAGGTAAAGGATATAGTTGCTGAAACTTACGTCAAGGATGTACATGTATATGGATCAATTTTTATCCTTATACTCTATATCATAATTTATATCTGGGGCTACTCTTTAAAAGCCATGATTGGCATAAATATTGGTGTATATAGACATTTGTATTGACTTGAAGTTTATACATATATGGAAAGGAGGAGAAGAGACCACGCTCATATATGTACAGCTTTTTTATTCTTTTTCTCCCATGTAGTTTATATGTTTTATTTGGTTTCTTTACAATAGTGAAAAATTGTTATTCCCTCATATTGATTTTAGCCATTTCAATGTGTCTTAAGTCAACTAAATTTTTGGAGTTTTTTATCTTACACTAAGAATAATATGAACATGAAGTAAACTATTTCTAGCACCTTAAATGAAACAAAACAATACAAAATTGGAGCATAGTTATAATAATTTTGTTGAGACATTGAGAGATCCAGATTGACTTAGAAATTATTAAAGATTGTTATGTTCTATATTGTTAAGCACATTTTATGTGTCTTCTAATTCTTACCAAAAAAACCTATTAGTTATAAGAACTTATAACTTGGATGCTGCAGTAAAACATGAATTTGCTATGGGTAGGAACACACTAATTGAAATTACTGCAGTTTTATATAGTTATTAACCTAAGTGTTGTATATGTAATTCAAACTCAGTATGATATCCGTATTTTGAAAGAATAAAACAGGAAATTCTTTAGGAAAACCTAAATGATGGACTAGCATCTCTGTTTCAGGATGCCAAGTAAGCAAATGTTTAACCTTTTTGTCATTTAATATACCTACTTTTAAAACTTATATTTAGCAACATTGTATATTGTCCCCCATACCTAAAATAAATCAAAATTTGAAACTAGGATAAATTTTTTTTGTATTAAATAGAATCAGATGAGCTTCAGAACTTTTTGCACGTGAGGCATAGAGTGGTATCTCTTAATATATGGAGTCCATCGACACACTGCATTATGTGAGACTAAATTTACCAGGGCTGGTAAAAATCAAAATGAACTATCTAGAGTTATTCTAGGGCATCAGAAGATATACCTCCTACCATAAAAAAAAAAGAATGTTAATACCGAGAGATCATGAATTTTTTTTTTTTTTTTTTTTAAGACATGGAGTTTTGCTCTTGTTGCCCAGGTGGGAGGGCAATGTCATGAGTTGCGATTTTGGCTCACTCAACCTCCACCTCCTGGGTTCAAACAATTATCCTGCCTCTTCCCGTGTAGCTGGGATTACAGGTGCCCACCGCCACACCTGGCTAATTTTTGTATTTTTAGTAGAGATGGGGTTTCACCATGTTGGCCAGGCTGGTCTCAAACCCCTGACCTCGGGTGATCCGCCTGCCTCAGCCTCCCAAGTGCTGGGATTACAGGCATGAGCCACCACGCTCAGCCGAGATCATGAATGTTATTCTTGACCCCATCATTTCCATGAGATTAAAGCAGTTCTTCAAAACACAAATTTACTTGGACAGCAAAGAATCACATAGAGAGGTAATTTGGAATTTGAACAGAAGCCAAAGGGAAGATTGGAGTCAGCAAATAAGGGAGAAGACACAAAAGTATTTCTAAGTTAGGTCAGCCGAAGGTCTGAAATAAACCACTTACGATACTTCTGCCCTTAACATCCAACTGTCTTTAATGATCTGCAAATTTACACTATGTCTTAGTGAATAGTTGGAGCATAATGTTTTTTTTTTAAGAAGTGAAAAAGTCTCCTCTGGCTATTTTCTTAATTCAGAATAATTTCGTAGCACAATTGCAAATCACATCTAAAAAAGGCCAACCTGTCACTAAAGGTATGGCAGAGAACAGATCCTTTCCTGTTTACAGAAGCCAGAAGTACCCAGGGCTTGAAAGGTAGTGGAGAAGGGAGTGAGCAGGGTGAAACAAAAAGAGTGCAGCTAAGTAGTCCAGAAACCCTGAAATAAATTACGTTGTTGCATAGTTTTGACACTGTTTATCTTGAACCATATACAGACAAATGGAGGTCTGTTGGGAGAGATTTTCTCATGAGCAGTGATACGAGCACAACACTTTGTGTAAACCTTCCTTTGAATATCAAAAAATTGACAGATTAATGAAAGAATTATTCACTTGTTTAACTTGGATTGTCCCTTCATATGAGTAACTTCATGAAATACCTTCATGTTCAGGAAATATGTGGACTCAGATATAACAGTATTCAGAGAACTTTTAAGAAAAACCTCAGTCCTATGGAAGCCAAACATTCTTAAGGTTTTAGCACCAATAAGGGCTTAGATTTCTGTTAAGAATATGAAGAAGTGTATAACCATGAGCAATATTAAAGAACAATGAAATTACCAAAGTTTCCAGCAGCATCTCAACTTCTGCTCCTGTAAGGAAAGTAGTTGGCCTTCCATTCCTTGTAGGACAAGGTTTGCTGGAGTGCTTTCTGGCATGCTGGAGGTTCCCCTTTGTGTATTGTGTGCATGATTTAGAAGAAGCTGTGTCAGCATTGATTTATACATTGACAGCTAAGGATAATAAGATATGGGCAAACATACAACTCACCCTTTTACAGATTAACCTGGAGACTGCATTAGGCAAATTTGATAGCATTAAAAGATTTTGCCAATTTGTCTGGAAACAATTTCTCCTTTGTAGTGTGTCAGGGGTAACACTTCATGCCATTGTACTAATTTAAATGGCTTTGATAAATTGTTCAAGAGGTTAGAGAATAGTAGTGTAGATATATATATATATAGCACTGTAAAATAAAAAAGGCTATTAACTTAATTGTTAAATGAATTTAATCTGTAAAAATCAAAAGTGCTCAAGAATGTAAGTGTTTTCTTGGAACCACAGCAGCCATATTACATCATGAGACTTTAAATGTCTTCTTAGAAAATAAAATACTTCTGCATTACGTCTTAATAAGTAGAAATTATTTAGGCTATTATAGTAGCATGGATGTTAGCTATGATTTGGGGAAAACCTTAGTTTTATAAACTAAGGCTTATACAAGCAATAAAATTGTGTCTTCTTTGGCGTGCACCTTTGTTAATATTGCACATCCTAAATTGTACCATTTGCATGACATCAAGGTAGCCTTGTGTATGATTGTGTCCTCTACAGATCTTCTTATAAATGAGATGTATATTTCATGAGACTTTGTCTATATACATAATTTCTAAAGTAAGGAACTTGAAGAGGTCCCTCTGAAAGTCATTGGATTAAATCATTGCACCTTTATTCAGTAGTCTTGTGAGAGAAACAGCTATTTTATAGAAATGTTCAAACAGTTCTTTATGAACAGACCTCAAATATGAATTAGCCCTTTCAGTGAATGCTGAACTTGAAACAAGGACAGGATGCATTTGTATTACGATCATAATCTTACTCCTGTTCATCCACATTCTCTCACCCAGTGTGTGCAGAGCTGAAAGCTCGCCTCTTCCATGAAACATTTTGTTTCTATCTCAAGTGAAACATTAAAATACTTTTTTAACTGAAATAATAATATCTCTAACATTCAAGCTACTATATTTAAACAACAACTGCTTGTTCGGAAAAAAAAAGAGTGTGGTACAGATACAATATAGTACTTCACTGTTAATTTCAACCAAGTAGAAGGCTCAATATGAGCAAGAAAATTTTAATTCCAGAACAAGCAGCAGGAAAAGCAGACATAACCAAGTTTGGAGCATTCTTTTTTTGTACTGTGAATTTTAACTAATAAGTACTTAAGATATTGGAGAAGATTCATTTACTTCAATTATGGATTATTTAGAATTTCACTGATATAGCTTTTAGGCTTTTTACCATAGATACATGTAGTGTTTTTATGATGTGCCTGTAGTATATGTTTCTTAGTGGCTTTAACCAAAATTAGCATCTTTTTAAAAAGCAAAATTGTTATTTAATACTTAAAAATCTATTTTCTGGAGAGCGATATAATTCTGGAAGTTCCTTAACTCAAAAGTATGCTGTATTTACAATGCAGAGCATTTGCATATAATGATAAAGAATGTGAATTACTAGAATAGTGACACTTAATATAGAACAGTTACTAGCTTTCTAAAGTGTATTTCTGGTTGGGAATAAGAGCAAGCTATATGGGACATCAGTTCCCTTTCTCGATTTGGAGTTCTTGAAGGAAAACTGCTTTTAAAAGAAGGAAACCTAAAAGTAGTCTTGCTCTCTCATGCCAAGGATAGTGAAATTAACATGCAGCTGGGCTTCTCTGATAAATGGATTCTGTTAGGTCATTGAGGGGGTGCATGTGACATTAAGTGATTTACAGTCCTTTACCTTAATGAAATTGTTTCAGCAAGATGACGCTGAAAGCTCTTAATGGATAGCTTTTCTTGATGTAATGAAATTGCATTCCTATGGCATTTAATATAAGGTGCAGTTATTATTTACTGGAGCTTTCCAAGGGCTGCTATTTGCACAGACAGTTCAGAACAAAAAGAGATTTCAGTGGCGGCATAGAAGCGAGAATGGCTTATGACATTCGTAAGCAGATGAGTGTGTTTGTGAGGGCACTTCAGTGAGTGTGTCCAGGGTATCATAGACCCTTCAGGAAACTTCCCATCACCTACCCCAGCTACTGTCCATCCCTTCTACATATATTCTTCTAATCTTTTTAACAGGCAACTGGATTACAACCAGATCAGCTGTATTGAAGATGGGGCATTCAGGGCTCTCCGGGACCTGGAAGTGCTGTAAGTGCTGCTATTTCTCTTACTCTTTTAATGGGGGCTTTGTGTCTGGACAGGACTAATGTGGAAGCTTATCTGCTAGCTTAAAACCTTGTTGTCAAAATAGTCTCTCAAGAGATACCTTAAATAACTCATGGTGAATACAGAGAAGAGTCTAAATGTGTGTGTGCAAAACCTTGCGTACCATGTCTGTATGTTTAAGTAAAATTGTGTAAGGTCACTCAAATGTTCTTCTTATAAATATTTTTATAAGATTCATAGAATTTGTCATTGCTAAATATTGAGATAAAATCAACTTTGTAGGAAAAATAACATTTAAAAAATCCTCTTAGTAGCTGATATCTTGGAATAATTTGTTGTTTTAGGCAATGGAAACACAGTTTCTCATTAAAAAAATAAAATTTTTAACCAGCTGATTTAACATTATTTTTGTAAGAATACTTTGAAATCTGCTTCCTAAGGTTAATAAACCACCCATTAGATCCATTTTCAAGTCTTCACCACTGACTTTGTAATGTACAACACGCAGACTTGAATTATAATTGGCAACCTCCTTCTTTCCTCCCTGGGTAGACATGACTGACAAAATTGGTTAGAGGCAACTAAGTAACCTCTATTGACCAATGACTTAGTAATTTTAGTGAAATTACAAATTTTAATGAAAACTATGGTTACTAAAGCATTGCATGCCGCCTATACATTTTTTGAATTTTTTCAGCCAAAATTCACATTTGTAGGTTTTTTAATACACTTACAATTCCTCCACCAATTAAAATATTTTTCTCTGCTTTATTTCATCCTTGACAAAATTTAGTCGGAAATCTAAAATTGAATTAAATGTGAGGGTGTTTTTAGTCAATTTGTTAAAAGTTATAGAGAAATCATAAAATCCTTCCTTTTCCCCACAAAAAAAGAATTCATTACTTTATAAATCTAGTTTCAGGAATGGAATATAATTCTGAAAAACTAATCTTTCAGCTAAAATGGCTTATTTTATCAGTATTTTTATGTGGTTTTGGTTTTAATTGCAAGAAAATAGAATTTCCAGCTGTGTAATGTACTGTTATTAATTATTTTAAAAGATATGTATGTATGAATGAATTGATTGGGATAAAATGTGAACTATAAAAATATAGACTACTCTCTAACAACAGGAGAGGCCACCTTTGTTTCTATTGATAATGGTCTAAGTTTCTATTGGAAAAATATTCAAGTGCTTATCATATACATTTTAGCTTTAAGACCACTATTTAAATTGTATACCAGAACCATTTTTAATATATGAAACTCACTGATGGTATCTCAGAGTCAGAATAATTAGAATGATTTCACAGTAGTGGTCTCATGGCAAAACCATAGTCAGTGTCACTAAAATTCATAGATGAAGAGACTACCAAATTTAATCAAACAGAGCTGATCAAGCCAAAAATGTATTATTAAACCAATGTTCCTAACTAGAAATATGAATGATACCAATCATTTTATGCAAAGTTTGCTGACTATCTTGGATGAATTAAATCCCATAAATTACCTTGTTATTAAGTTTTCAGAAAACTTAAATTATTTTTAAATATGTAGTCTTCACTGTATTTATTCAATATATGTATATATACACATAAATGTATCGAATACCTACTGTGTATATTTTACAAGGTAGAGTGAACACTGTGCTAGGCACTGAAATCTTTTACCCACAAATACAATAACTACATTTGCTTATTTTCTATAAACTAATATCGTTGTCTTCAGAAGCAGTACATTTATGAAAACACAATCATCTCATATATTTTGATTGTCATGATTAATCAAAATATCTAAAAAGTGACTTTAGCAAGAATGAGGAAACACACCAAAGGTGACATTTTATGGTTCATGGAATTAAAATAGAAATCCAAAATCTTGAATACTCTTTTGAGGACCTTAATATATACATCTTAAAGAAGTATATATTGGTCAGAGTTTGTTTTTTGAAGAAATAATAAAAATTAGCATATGATAGACAATGTAAATTTCTTCTAAAAAGATTGAAATATTTTATATTAAAATTTTATAAAGTTGAGCAGACATTACTTTAAATGTTTTTTTTTTCAATCCTCACACTTTAAACAACCCCTAGAAAAATCAGTTGATAAATAAGGCAAAATTGGAGCACTGAAAAGACGAGAATTTATGAAGCCCAAATCACTTGTGAAATACAACAAAAGTTTACCTATTATAAATGTTTGGTCAAGAGCTTAAGAGAGTTTGCATGAAGAAGGGTTCTAGAAAGATGACTGTCTGTTTTGCTTATTTTTACCATTCGTGACTCTTTAGGATGTACTGTCTTACGTGGAAATAATGAAGGAACATTAACTTACACATTGCCTTAAATTTCAGATTCCAAGGGTTTTAGATTTTTTTAAATTTTAATCCCTTGAGCCATTTGTGAATGTATGACTATACTGAAGCTAGATGGGAGAAAATGAGGTAATCGCCCTCAGTCATTGATGAAAAGTATCAAATTAGGATATATATGAGTGTACAAGGAGTGAATACAGTCCAAGACGTCAAGTGAAAATCTAAGGTAGATGAAAGCAAGGAAGCAGTTTAACACTTGCACATTCATGGAGAACTGGTTTATTGTCAGATTCTGATTCGTAGGACTTAGAAATAACTGCATATTTTCTTAATATTTAGATACTATCTCAAAAATAACATTGGAAACTAAATCTCGATCAGTATTTTCCCTTCTTTGGACACTGTACTCAGAAATGAAATATATCCCTTGAATTGCTGCTTTTACATGTTTGTTTTTCTTTTTCACAGAATGGACATAATTTAATTTAATTTATTCATAGTGATTCATATCCACTAAATACCAAACTCTGCCAAACGATATGCATGGTGGTAAGGGAATAAGATGACTAAATCAAGATATAAGTGTGAGAGGTGCTCCATGATTATACAGGCTAATATTTATACATCAAAATGTCTTTTGTATTAGAATATTTACTCATTACAAAGAAAATCTTGAAGTTGAGCACAGAAATAGACTTACACATGGGAGAAAATGTTCACAACTAAATAATTACAAAATATAAATTTCCATTATTTCAGAATAGAAGTTAACCATAACCGTAACATACACAAGTAATCATACTTAACACTTATATTTATTATTAATTTTAAAGATAATTTTGTTGGTTCTGCATATTTTTCAGTCATTGGGTATCAGTATCAGTACTTCTTTCCAGCATCAGTACTGAATAAAATACTAAGATAATGTATTCCTTTAGTTGCATTACGTGATGTAACATTTTGAGAAAAGACTTCAAATTGATAACTGAAGTCTTTGGCATTCAATGAAAGTTTTCCTTTGCTTGGAGATATAAGAAACTGTTGTTCAAAATTAATGCATGTCTGCTCTGTGTGAAGTAGTTAAAACAATTTATTCCCAAAGTCATATTTCAGAATGCTATATACTGTAAAGATTTTAGCCATATTAAGTCAGCATAAATTTTGAGGATGGGAAAAGGGATCATTTGAAAGCAAATCCCATTGAGAAGTTTAACCTTTGCATTCAAACATCAGGATATATTTTAATGGCATTTGAAAAAGACATCTCATTTCACCTGCACATAGGAAAATGCTAAAAGCTCTTAGATAAACTGAGCCAACAAATCCAGTGCTCTGTAGGTCCCCCATAAAGTGGTTTATTTTTCGTGACTTAATTCAAATCACTTAGAATAGTTTTTATATAATTCAATACATTGCAAAACAAGGTAGTAAAGAGCGTCCATGCATGATCTGGGTCTCTAGCTGACGTGCCCTGTTTTACTGAAAAGTTTTTGTCAATCCCTTGACCTCTGAACGCACCATCGATAACCGCAGCCACCAACTGGCCCAGAGTGGCCTCAAAAATATATTTTGTGTAGCTCAAACATAAGTGGTCTACAGACTGTTTGAAATATTTTAATTAGTTGCCACTATTTAAACATTAGAAAGATCTAAAAATTTTTATCTCTAGCTTCTCTTGGAAAACCTGATTATTTGACAGCCCTCCCTTACAGCAGGTCAATAGTCCACCGGAGCTGAACATTATCTGCCACAAGAGAGACTATCATTGCTAGCTTACCATATTCTTCACCATCCCCAAATGTGTCTGCTTTCTTCCATCTCTCTTGCCCATCATTGTATATTTTTGCACGTGGCCTGCTTCTCTCATTTCTGTTCTCTGCTCAGGCCCTACAGTGAACTTGCAACCCCTAATTCAAATCCTTGTCCAGTATCAACTTCATCCAACAGGACCATTGATGCTCTTTCTCCTATCTCCTTCAGAGGGACTTGCCTTCTTTAGTCACCACCTCAATGTGTACCTTCAGTCTCTCCCAGTCTTAGAATTGCTTTCCATGTCTACACTTTACTTGTATACCCCTGGGATAACTTCTACCACTTTCTTATCACAACCAGATTTTTCTGAAGGGTGAAGAAAGCTCATATCTTAGCCTTATTAGTTTTTGTAATTTGTCCAGTTCATCTCCCCAGCTGAACCGTATGCTATTTTAGGACAGAATTTATGCCCGATTTATTTTTATAATACTCCATGTTACCATAAAATAATAGCCATTTGGGAAATATTTGTTGAATGAACGAGTAGTAATAGAAGTAGAAATAATCAATAATAATAATAATAAAACTAACAATGTTGCATTGGGGGAAAAGTAAGGATGATATTTATTTTGACAATAACTCTCTTCACCACACATATTCCTGGATCTGCTACCTCAAGAAACCATGATTGCTGCCACACAGCAGTAAACAAAGACCAATATGCTACTGCAACTAAAAACCATTAGAATGGATTAATCTTTTAACACGGTGCTACAGCAAGTTACTTCATCCCCACCTGATGCAAGTACCAGATATAGATATAGCTATTTCCACTCAAATTTCCGCAGTGGCTGATGTCTGCGGTAAATAATAGTTATCAGGACTCTGTTCCAAGGCCTGACAGGAATGATTCTGTATTGTTGCTATGAGAATTCAGTAAGAGAATATTAATTCAAATACGTTCATTGACTCATGGACACTAATTACACATAATGCCACTCTACGGAAATGTAATTGGGCATATTTTCCAACTGTAACTATCCCGTGTTTATTTCTTAACCAATATCATAAATAGACATGCATACCCAAGGTACATAAAGTAGAATGTAAATAGTCAAACATGCTATGAATGAAGCCATAAATTTGTAGTAAATGTTGAATAAAACAAAATGTACAGTAATATGTTAAATTATGAAAATTATTTATCAACTTATCTATAGGGTAGTGCATTCTCTATGTCATCTCTACCAGGTAGCTGTCCTGCGTAAGCATAGTACAAGATGTTTTCTCTATGTTAATATATAAAATGATCAATCAATTTTGTATCTAAAAATTCTAACTTTTCTTTTTAATTCTACAGCACTCTCAACAATAACAACATTACTAGACTTTCTGTGGCAAGTTTCAACCATATGCCTAAACTTAGGACTTTGTAAGTAGTCACAATATATGTAAAGGTCATATTAATCAATTAAAGCTTCCCCTTAAATAGCATGTTCAATAAGTGAAGGACGGGACCACTAGTTTACAAGGTAGACAAGGAAAACCCAACTTTGGAAAAGACTAGATAAGATATTTGTGGGAATGAGCTATTATTCTGGAAACTGGAAAGATTTCTTTTAACTGATATGCATTGTGGAAACTTTGGAGTTAAAGAAAAAAACAACATTTACTTTGAGCTATTGTGGAGGTCACATTTCATTAAGAAATGGAAGACTCCTTGATTGGCTGTCAGAAATGATAAATGGGAAATCTTTATGATTTTATTACTGTACTGCAAGCAGACCTAATAAAGCTAAACTGGTTCTCCAACATTCCTTATAACGTGGAATTATAGCATCGCTCTCTAGTACTTCTATAATTAAAGTTGTGTCAGCATTTATATTTAAAAAATATCTTTTTCGGGGTTACAGATGGACATTAAGATATTTTTGGTCTAATAAAGTATTGACTACAGCTATTTCTTTTCTCTTGAAGAAAAGGTAATCCTTAAAGCCCAGGGTAGGCTTTAAAATCTTTAAAGCCCAGGGTGGACTTTAAGTTATAGAATTTCAGAGGTAAATCTCATTTGAACTGAATTTCAGAATCACTTTGACCTAAAAAAATATATTACATATAACATGTAGGACATGATTGGAAGCAAAACCAAAGCATCAGATTTCTTGGAAAAAAAAGTGTTTTTAAGTTGGGTAAATATATTTTGATTAGATTTTCAAAATACTCCTCATTTTCTGATAGCTTGTAACTGGAAAATATTAATTTTCTTTTCTTAATAAAAATTTTGAATTACCAGCTTTTTAATGAACTAGGCAATACCAATTTTAATGTCATTTTTTTCTTACTGAAATCTAACTCTGTACGTAATAACACATCATTATAATTTCCTTGGAATATTATTTAGCAAAATAAAGGAATTCTAGAAGTATACAGACATAGCTAAATTTTGTATTCTTGGGGTATCAGAATAAGACTAATCTGACTGAATTAACAGCCCAGTTCACTCAAAACTATAATTTCCCATTAACTTCAGGTAATTTTTTTAAAAAAGAAATTGATCAAGCTTTCAGTCTTTGCAAAAACAAAGCCAACGAAATTGTAAAAACATGCATCTGAATTTTTGACAGTGTCCCTTATTTTCTTGTAGAAATTCATGAGTTTGTCTTACTAATCAGGTTTTTCAATTTTTACATTCTTTTCTCATTTCAAGTTTGTGCACACCTAATTGGAATTTTTGTAATGTGCTTGGTTTAGATGGAAATATTTCGAGTACAAGGATATGGAATGTGCCTCTGTGGCTTCCAAAGGAAAGAACTTCAACTTCCAAGCAAACCGAGCCAGGGGTCACCCATCTTTCCCAAAATGTAGCTTTTTGTTCTGTGGTATGCCTTCTAGTTTGGAAGCAAAGCATTGTGTTCCTTATCTACAAGCTCAAGGAGAATGCAAAGCAGCCATTTTACTTTAAATTCCTTTGCTTTGGTTGGGTCATTATTCTATAGTATCGTTGCTACTTAAAAATTCCATTTTTATAGTCTAATTATCTTTCTGGACTGAGTTCCATGTTTTAATATCCATTACTGTTATTGGGTTAGAATTGAACACATCAGCTTAAAAGGACTAAAATGGTATTACTGTGTCATGGATGGTTCTGGGAATGGTGCTTTGATTTATAGCTTTGGATGTCCTTTTCTTTAGTTTGAGAAAACATAAAAGCCAGTTTGAAGTCATTTACCTAATTTAGTGGATACATTTGTCTGATATTTTATTAATGGAGAAGTGTTATTTGCCACTTGGAAGCAATCCATGATCTTGTGTGGATCCTGCCAACATAGAGCGACTCACTTAATTCCTTCACTCCCAGCCATTTGTGCCTTTTAATTTCAGTCCCTGCTCTTTGAGGATAGGTCTCCAGGAGCCAAAGGAGCTAATTCCTTTTCTGTGATTAAACAACAAAAGAAGGAAATCAGAATAAGGATGTGAAAAAAGTGTTTTATATTGAATTATTATTCTGTCTTGTTCAGCAGAAAATGCAAGTGACCTGCTGAAAAGGTTTTATAAGCGGTTTCTATAGAGACTCATAATGGCAGGAATTATTGATATTTCAAACTGGGAGCCACAACTTTTACTAAGTTGCCCCTGGCCCAGTCTCCCCATTCTCCCACCCCACCCCCATTTGCTCTTAGGATGTTGGAACTGTGGAGCAATTTGCATTGGACTTGTTTTTTTCTCTTTCCTGTTTTAAATGAACATAAGTGAAATATGTTCGTTTAAAACATAATTTTATGGACATTTTCAAGCTTCTATAAATTGCTCAGTTCAGACTAAATGAAGAGAGACTTGATTCTGTGATTGGACATCAGTTTAATTTTTAGGAAAAATAATTATATTGGAATCTGCTTAGCTTTATCTACTTCTATGTTAAGAAATAAAGGTATATATTAATGAAATAACGACTTTCTGTTTTCTTGCTTCACACTTCTTTTCTTCTCATTTAGTCGACTGCATTCAAACAACCTGTATTGTGACTGCCACCTGGCCTGGCTCTCCGACTGGCTTCGCCAAAGGCCTCGGGTTGGTCTGTACACTCAGTGTATGGGCCCGTCCCACCTGAGAGGCCACAATGTAGCCGAGGTTCAAAAACGAGAATTTGTCTGCAGTGGTAAGGGAGAAGGAAGAGTGATATTGTTGTGTTCATCGTATCCTGTTATGTAACAGAATGTGAGGGCTGCATGGGTCAAAGGTTTCAGTATTGTTCACTAATGTGCAATTGTGCACTAATCACTCTACTGAGATCCTCTTTTTCAGTGAAAATATGTTCTGAGACCTTACTATATCGGTTGGCAAGTACTGGTTACTTGTATCTAAATTATGATAAAACACTTTTCAGTTTTCACTCCAGGGGAAATATGGAAAATCGCGAAATGATGATTCTACTTTTGATTTTTTATTTTCCCATTAAGTAACAATTTATAGATACTTTTATGTTAACAATTGAAAAGAAAATGATTAGCTAATCCTGAGTCCCTGCTATGAAATTCAAAGAGCAATTCAGCCACAGTTGCAAAGTAACAGAATACTTTTCATGCATACATGTATACTAATGGTTCAGTTTTACTTAAAACAAATATTAAATGACCAGCTTTAATAACAAACGTCTAAAAACAAAAATAAGACATAGGGTCAGGCACCATGGCCCACACCTGTAATCCCAGCATTTTGGGAGGCAGAGGTGGGCGGATCTCCAGAGGTCAAGAGTTCCAGACCAGCCTGACCAACATGGCGAAACCCCATCCTTACTAAAAATACAAAAACTAGCTGGGCATGGTGGTGCATGCCTGTAATTCTAGCTACTTGGGAGGCAGAGGCAGGAGAATCACTTGAATCTGGGAGATGGAGATTGCAGTGAGCTGAGATCACACCAGTGCACTCCAGCATGGGCGACAAGAGAGAAACTCCATTTCAAAAAATAGGCTGGGGCGTGGTGGCTCACGTCTGTAATCCCAGCACTTTGGGGGGCTGAGGCGGGCAGATCACGAGGTCCGCCTCGTTATAACTGTATAACAGTTATAACAACTGTATGAGAAATGTAATATTATCTCTATATTTGGAGATTCAAATGCTGTGAAAAAGAATAACCTTGCCGAAGTTTATATGGTTGAGTCCAGGGATCTCAACAGAGGTGGTTTGATTACATACATACACACACGAATGCACATGCACACACACACACACACACCCCCGCATACATAGTATCTTATTTGTGTATATATACACATATATAATATGTGTATATATAATATATGTATATATAATATGTGTATATAAACATATAATATGTGTATATATACATATAATATGTGTATATATATAATATGTGTATATATACATATATATGTGTATATATACATATTATATACATATATAATATGTATATATACACACATATAATATGTATATATATGTGTGTGTATATATATATATATAGGGTTGGTTCTGCTTCAGCTTCAGAACTATCTGTTCAAAATATAACAAAACAAAATTTTAAGAAACGTATAATGCATCATAAGTAGTTCACAGATTTTTAAAGGCGGGGTAGGGAGACATGACTAGTATTTGGTGCTATTAAATGGTTATATTTTAGACCCTTGTTTGTGTTTTTTCACATGTTTTATAACCTAAGCAAAATTTTTGTATAATATCATGGAATGTTCTCAATATGTCTGATTGCTTTTTTAAAAAATTAAATAATGAAATGACTAACAGTTCGTTACTAACCACTTTTTTCTCTCTTCACTTTTTCCTTTCTGTTTTCTAGATGAGGAAGAAGGCAAGTTCACATTTCTTTTTTAGACTGAGGATATTTTTGTAGTTTAAGAGCTTGTTTAGAGGGACAGGATTAGCAGCTGGCTTGCAGCCTCTTCCTGGCACATCACCACCACTAGGGCCCTTTTCCGGCAGGTTGGAAAGGGCAGTCCCCACTGTCTTCCAGAAACCATGCCTGTACAGATGCTTATTTAATACAACTGTGTTTATATTCTGTTGCTCACCTTTCAACCACTAATGTCTCATTTAAAAATTGTTCCAAATATTGAGTAATAAAAGTACATACAGGAAGGGAGCTACTTATACCAAAATTTTAAATTACCCGAACCCCCCAAAAGAATAATTTTTTATTAACAATAAGATGCCTTTATACAAATTATTATTATAATTTCAGAGAAATTGATAATTTTGAACCTATCGAGACATCAAATTCTGGATTATCTAATTTTTCTCCACATTTATTGGCATATGATTATTTAAGTTGAGCAACAATTATCTTCTGATGGAAGTATTACTGTTTTGTTTTCTTTTTTAAAAGAAATTACAAAGTAAATAAAGCCACATGAATTTGATAAAGACCAAGCTCTATTTAAGCTTATTAGGAATGAATATAAATTAGTCTGAAGTTGCTGGGTTTTTTGGAAATTAGAATAGTTTTGAATGTAATTCTGATTTTAAAACTGAATTTAGCTTTTCTCACAGTAGTTTTAAAAATTAGCAATTTTATGACCAGTTTTTAGAATCTCATTTACTTCCTCTCATTTGCTTTATTGACCTGAATATATAAATGCATGCCTCCTAAAATATATTTTAGAAATATAGGACCATTTTATGATCATGTATTTAAAGAGATTTATTTATGTGAAATGCTTTGTTACTTGAACTAAGTTTGTCTGTTTCACAATTATGATATTCAGGAGGAAAAATATAATTCCTGTTTATTTCTTTTTTAGGTCACCAGTCATTTATGGCTCCTTCTTGTAGCGTTTTGCACTGCCCTGCCGCCTGTACCTGTAGCAACAATATCGTAGACTGTCGTGGGAAAGGTCTCACTGAGATCCCCACAAATCTTCCAGAGACCATCACAGAAATGTATGTGCCTGAAATTCTTTCTTATCTCTCCATCTTCCCAGTGAACCAAACTTTGATTTTCTTTGGGAAATTCTGAGTTTATCAAAGGCACATCTGATCAATTGGCTTAGACAAATGTTCTCTTCAGAAATGTATTGATTCTTACTCTGATTGTTTAAAAACATACCATGTTAAAGTGGCTATGATGTTTTTTCTTCCACAGACAGAATTAAAAGGAATACATTTTTTAGGAAAAACAAGACAAACAGGATTGTTTATACCTGGTTCCACCCTTTGGGCCTGTACATCTGTGGTTGTCCATTTCTCAGTTTGGAGCAGTAGAAATATAAAAAGGGACCAAGCTGGGGTTAGTAAACCACAGAAACAATACAGTTAGGTGATGCTCTGCCTCCTTGAGAGCTCATGTTTTAAAAGTCAGTTTCACTCTTTTGTTTGAATTGATAGTTCAATGCAAAGTGAAGAAAGGATGATAACATAAAGTCAAATGTAAAGATTTTTTATATCGTGCATGTCTTAGCCTATTTGAAGCAGTGTCTACCTCCATTAAAAGTTAAATTCTTACGACAAACTGTTGCACATGTATTTTGTATGCAGCTGCTGAATATATTTCTATGTCCTCACCAAATATAAGTCATGTGGATAAAACAAGGTCACATAAGATGTAAAATGGAATGCTTTTACCATCTTGAAAAGTAAGCAGTAAGGAAAATTGTTACCTCAATATTCATTGAGAAATCCCCTTTTAACCACCCAGCCCGGTATATTATTACGTTATAGGCCAATTCTAAATTGTAACTAAATAAATTATCTTGGATTTTTTGGTTGAAATAATAGGAACAACTTCTTAGAATAGGCCTACATTGTATGCGAAAAAGTTGTTTTTTAAGTGCTCATTTTTAACCAATTTATTTAATTATGATAATAAAGTAACTTATCTAATGTACCTTATATGAGAATAATTTTAGTTCACAGGACTCACTGCCATTAGTTTAAAGTATCTACCATGTGCTTACTAGTGTGCTTAGAGCTTTGCAGTATAAGACATGAACCTCTGCAGGAATTCTAGACTCTGTGAAGATTTGACACTGAATAACATATAAACATAATAATATCATTCTCATCAAAATTTTAATTGATAGAACATTACTTTACCTCTAGAAGACATCTGTAAGTATTTTTTGGCTGAACCTTGAAAGAAGAATAAGTTATAACTTGGGAAGAGACAGATGACATTACTGAAAAAGAAACATTGGCAGCAAAGAACAGAGGCGGCAGTAAGCATTGTTTGAGAGATTGTAGTTGAACCTAATTAGAATAACAGGATAATGTTGAGGCATCATGAAAAATAATGCCCTAAAAAATACATCTCCATCTGATTTTAAAACTACAGGTTACTGAAGACGTTGACACTTGGTCGGAAGATATTAGATGTGATAAAGTAAAGAGTAGAACGACATACTAAATTTTCTCATAAGGGAACTATATAGTCATCTATGCAGGCACAAACATTTATTAAGTAACTATTTACTACCTAAAGGCACCATTAATTTTCCCGAGATCGTCCATCAAGTGGTTAGCAAATGTGACATGCAAATTGAAAACTATTAAATGAGATACACAGTGAAAAACATAATAGGAGATGAACACATCAAGTTCAAGGTCTTACAAAGGGCATGAAGTTGAGGGCAAGGTACGATGGTTAACTAGAGTCAGAAAGTTTTAGTTGGAACCCCAGGTTTACCTATCATTTACTATTTGTGAGACCACGGACAAGTTACTTATCCTCTGAGACCCTATATCCCATCTAAAACTAAGGGTGGTTGTCAGTTTGATGTGAAATAATTAACACACATAGAGCTATGTGTGCTTAGCATATAGTAATCATTCCATAAATGATAACTCAAGCATAGAAGTCTTTGTGTAGAAATAACACTGAGCTAGGGCTTGAAAGACAGGTAGTAAATGAAACTACAGAGATGAGGACAAGGCTTTCAGAATTAATGCAACATCATGAGCTAGGCAGTAGGAATGAAAGTACAAGATGTAATCAAATAGGAATTCAGCTTGCCTGATATTTGGTATATGAGATAGTACCAGGAAATAAGTTGTAAATATATATTGGAGTCAGTTCATGGATGGTCATGTTGATATAAGGATCTTGGATTTTATTTGGAATGCATTTGAGCATAGGAGTTTTAATCTGAGTTTTCTAGAATAATTGGTCTGATGGCTGTGTGCCAGTGATTTAACAAAAGGAGAGAATGCAAGGCAGAAGGCCTCTTCGGAGGCTATTTCTTTGGTCCAGTGGAGATGTCAGAAGAGTAGGAGCTAGTCAGTAATAGTAGGAATGGTGATGTGGAAACAGCTATGATAGCAAACATAGTAGCAGAATTCATGGAATTTGGCATTTGATGAGATAAAGGAGTAATGGAGAAAAGTAAACCAGACTCTGCCAGAGTTTCAAGTATGAGTGATGGGGAGGTTGTGGTTACATCATTGTGTATAAGAAAGTGAGAAGCGGGACCAAAACTGGAAATGAAGATGACAGTGAACTCAATTTGTGAAATACTTAAGGACCAGTGACACATTTAGAAGTACTAAAATTGGGCTGGGCGCAGTGGCTCACGCCTGTAATCCCAGCACTTTGGGAGGCCGAGGCGGGCAGATCACGAGGTCAGGAGATCCAGACCATCCTGGCTAACATGGTGAAACCCTGTCTCTACTAAAAAATACAACCAAAATTAGCCAGGTGTGGTGGTGGATGCCTGTAGTCTCATCTACTCGGGAGGCTGAGGCAGGAGAATGGCGTGAACCCCGGGGGACAGAGCTTGTAGTGAGCTGAGATAGCGCCACCGCATTCCAGCCTGGGTGACAGAGCTAGACTCTGTCTCAAAAAAAAAAAAGTACTAAAATAATACAGACTATAATATAATAATTTTGGAGTAAGCAAGACAAGGACCTGAGGCAAAAATTTGGAGTAATTAACAGAATAGAAAACAGTCAATATTTGAAACCATCAACTGTCTAATGAAAAGGAGAGTAAAAGAGGAGAAGCTCAAGAACCTAAATAAAAACAGCAGAGGGCTCTAATAAGTAAGGGAGGAAGAAACTTCTAGGAAAAATGATCTCCAGAGGCAAATATTGCTGCCAGTTAACCAAGCTGGGGTCTGAGAGAAGGTCTTGGAATTTGATCTGCATATTGTTCTTAGAAGGTTCCATTTTGATAGAGTGGTAGGTCAATGAGCCACCTTTCAGAGTGTTAAGAAAAGAAGTATTGATTAATATTCAAGAGAGTGGATCAGCCGCAGTTTGAATAGTTTGGCTGAGAAAGGATTTTTTGAAAAAGACAATTGTTGCTCTGTAATGGACAAATTTGGATTAATTCTAAGATGCAGAAACCTGTCATCATTAGAAAGTCAGAAAGAAAGAATGAGTTTAGAGAGAAACGAGAGTGTGAGAGTTATGTAAGATACATGTGGGAACAAGATCAATCTGGACACAGGAGCGAATTGGTCAAATCCATATCATAGGGAAGGGGAACAAAAAGCTGTTACAGGTTGACAAAAGGAGAAGAGTAAGATGGAGATATAACATATTCATATAGCGATATGAAACATTTAAAATGGTTTTCTTATGTAGTCTATTTTATTTCTTATGATCGTGATTTTCTTCTACTTTGTATGCTCTATAGATTTTGTATAATGGTGGGATTTAGTTGCATTAAAGTTATACTAAATAATATGTCCCGTGGACTTTGCCTAAATTGAGAAGGTGGTATATCAGGTAAAGCTACAATAAATTAAATTTATGAGGAGAGATGAAAACATGTGAAACTGCTGGTGAATTTTACTTCCCTGATGATTACATTATCAGCTTTATCAGTAGAGCATCTGGTAATAAATAATATTGATCCTCAACTCAACAAGATAATTCCATTTTCATTCATTATAGTGGCATAACTTACTAGCTTAGTAATTTATTTCTTTTATTACTCTTTTATTTTTTATAAGAACAAAGAACATCACTAAGATTATTAAATGTGGAAATATCTTTATAGATGGCAGGTTTTTATTCCATGATGAACTGAAAATTATAAACTCTCCCCATTTTATTCAAATATATTTTCATATCTGAATTTTACCATAAATTGTTGGTTGAGTTTATTTATTGCAAGTTATGAGATATTTCTTTCAATAATTTTGACTTGATTCTCCACTGTGTGATATGTCTTTATTCTTATAACTCTCATAATATAATTCTAATGAAAAGAAAGTATATGTATGCCATGTATGAGTGATCAACTGCCTATAAATCTAAGTAGAAAATAATGACTCATTTTTTCTGCTTTCTGTTTCCAACTACAAATTCATACTTCTGCTATTTGGTAACACAATTATTTGTTAAGCAATAGAAGGAAAATATTCCTTTAAAGTCAGAATTAGAATAATTTGGAGAAGGAATAATAGAAAGAGACTGACATTTATTGAATACTTGCAATGTTGGATTGCAGTTGGATCGCAATGTTGGCTTATGCACATTTGATCTTCTCAATGACCTGGTGATGGGGATATTTATGAAATTAAATAAAATAGTAAAACTAATGCAGAAGCACAGGTTAGATAAAGGCTGGTGGTTTTCTCCAACAGGCCTCATTATACTGATCATGTTATCACAGTGCAGAAGCTCCCCTCTTGTTTACAGGTTAGAATCTGCTTTTGACTGTCCCTAATTATCATATTTTGTAATTATATACTATTGTGTGTTTATTTTTAAATATCCATCTCTTCTACTAAAGTAAACGTTCTATGAAGGCAGGAACCAGTTCTGTTCTTATCACTGCTAAATACCCAGCAAAAAAAAATCTAGTACCTTGGCACATAGTGGGCACTTGATAAATATTTATTGGGTAAATGGAATAATTTAAAAATTAATCAGACATTTGGAACAGATTTGTCTCTGAAAAGATGAAGTTGTATTAACCAAGTTTAATAAACAGAAACAGAGGAACAGTCTATTATCTCCCTGTAGACAAATTGGTACTTTTTAAGCATAAAATCAGCAAGAGAAAAAGTAAATGAATAGAATTTTGAATAGCATGGGCTAAAATGGGTCTAGAATACTAAAAATTCATTAAATTTCCCTGTTCTGCATACTTACTTGGATTTCCACTCTTTAAATATTTCTGAGATTTTTTTTCTATTCTCGGCTGACCAACTCAGCATTTAATAGGTACTCTATTATGGAGCTATATTAATTTAACCATCTTACAGATATCTTAGACATCTTTCTCTACAGTCATATTCCCTCTCTAATGAAGCCTGTAGACATTTAACTCAAATCTTTCAAAGACTGAGAACTTTGTTTTTTAAAAAAAACTTGGGGAAAAAAAATAGAGGCTCAAAAAACTTAGAAATTTTGTAAAAACCTTCAATTGTGAGGTGGCTAAAATGGCTTCAATCATACATTTGCTTGACTTTCAAGCGCATGGTCCTTCCTTGATCAAGCTATAAAAGAGGTAGGCATAGCTTGGTCTTGTTGGAATATCATAAAAGGAAAAATTTTCAAAATCATGAAGAGAGAATGATTGATACTCCGACAAAAAGGACAAGAGAAATTTTAAGAAACTTACCTATGAAGAGAACGTAGAATGAACAGAGAGAAAGACAAGGCATTAAGATACAGGATTGTTTGCAAAACTAAGAGCTGTTTTATATTACTTTATATCTGTAACTATTACAATGTCATCTTTCCTATTCTCCGTTAAATGTTCTCTTATTTCCCTGAATCTTCTCCACACAGCACTTACCACAGTTTAACTTGTTATTTGAATAATGAAAACTCTCCTATTAAACTGCAGACTGCGTAAGGGTAGACCATGTCTTTCCCTCACCATTTCTGCCCCAATACTTAGCATACCATGGGTGGGGAAGACAGTGTTGGGAGCAGGGGAAGGAGATCTTGGACACACAATCCGGAGAGCTTGCAGGCCTCCATTCTTTATAGTAAAACAAACAAACAAAAAAACGGGCGTGCCGGATCACGCCTGTAATCTCAGCACTTTTAGAGGCGGAGGCGGGCAGATCACGAGGTCAGGAGATCAACACCGTCCTGGCCAAAATGGTGAAACCCGTCTCTACTAAAAATACAAAAAATTAGCCAGGTGTGGCAGTGCGCGCCTGTAGTCCCAGCTACTTGGGAGGCTGAGGCAGGAGAATTGCTTGAACCTGGGAGGCGGAGGCAGCAGTCAGCCGAGATGGCGCCACTGGACTCCAGCCTGGGTAACAGAGCGAGGCTCCGTCTCAAAAATAAATAAATAAAATAAAAAATAAAATGTGACAAAGCAATGTGGACTAATGAAGAAAATATAGAAGGGAAAAAAGTAGAACATATAATGTAAGCTAAACCTAGCTGTAAAAGGGAAAGCTGTTTGCTGCCTTGGGGTCATCCCAGCACTTTGCTGCGTTGAACTCTGCTAGTTGAAACCCATATTCTTCAATAGTTGCAATGCCTCCTGTGAATCTGTACATGATCTGGTCTACGGCAACACAATCATTAACAGCAAATTGATTCTGACTGTATCAAACCTTAAGAATTAATTACTTAGATCACCTTTTGAGGTATACAATTTTGAATGCGATGTGATAGATTGCTATGAAGTTGATATTTAGTTCTCTTCAATCTAGTTATATATTTCCTGTGGCATATTGCCTTTTCAAACCATTATACAGAAATTTCATAAATCATGGAGAATATTTAGTAAGAATGTAAGTTATAACAATTTGGTTTGTTGTGTTTGCTCCTACGTCCTCCTGCCTTTACTCTTTGCTGCCTTTTTCAGGGGCTCCAGCTCCATCCATGTTGCTGGAGAGGACATCATTTCATTCATTTTTATGGCTGTATATTCTACCGTGTCACATATGTTCCACATTTTCTTTATTCAATCAACCATTGATGGACACTTAGGTTAGTTCCATGGCTTTGCTATTGTGAATAGTGCTACGATAAACATATGAGTGAAAGTGTCTTATATAATGATTTATTTTCCTTTGGGTAGATACCCAGTAGTAGGATTGATAGGTCAAATAATAGTTTTATTTTTTGTTCTTTGAGAAATCTCTGTACTGTTTTCCATAGAGGTTGAATGTTGAACTAATTTGCATTCCTACCAACAGTGTATAAGCATTCCCTTTTCTCTGCATCCACACCATCATCTTACACAAGTCAGAATGGCTGTTAACAATTGCTATTATTTCTCTCATGATTAGTGATGTTGAGCATTTTTTTATGTTTGTTGGCTGCTTACATGTCTTCCTTTCAGAAATACTTGTTCATGTCGTTTGCACACATTTTAATGGGATTGTTTATTTTTTCTTGTTGAGTTGTTAGAGTTCCTTGTAGATTCTGGATATTAGTTCTTTGTTGTAGGTATATGTTGCAAATATAACTTTAAAAGTATCTTTTTCTGTTCATTTCTGTTAAGATAACTACCTCCCATATACACTTAAACTTTTTGCTTGCTATTTCTGCATTTGTCCCACTCAAAATATTGAATCCTTAATTTCTTAAATAATACTCAATTTTGAATCCACATATTTCAAAGTCATCTGACTTTGTTTTTTGTTGTTGTTGTTGTTTGTTTGTTTGTTTGTTTTTGAGACAGAGTCTCACTCTGTCACCCAGGCTGGAGTGCAGTGGCACCGTCTTGGCTTACTGCAAGCTCCGCCTCCTGGGTTCACGCCATTCTCCTGCCTCAGCCTCCTGAGTAGCTGGGACTACTGGCGCCCCCCAGCACGCCAAGCTAATTCTTTGTATTTTTAGTAGAGATGGGGTTTCACCGTGTTAGCCAGGATGGTCTCAATCTCCTGACCTCGTGATCTGCCCGCCTCAGCCTCCCAAAGTGCTGGGATTACAGGGACACCGCGCCCTGCCCAAAGTCATCTGACTTTTTATATGTAAAGATATGCAAGTTAGATTTGACCAACTTGCCTTGAGCCTATTATGTACTGGCTGATTTAAAATAATTATAAGTACTCATGAAATGAAGTATGAATTTTTGATTGATTAGCATGTATTTAGTAATATTTCAACCAGTAGAATATCTATCATGCTATGCAAGTAGTTTATTTTAATTATGCTAAATGTTAAAAAATACAGTACAAAATTTGACTAATTTTTTTACAGCACATATGGATGAACTTGACTACTATTCAGACAATATTGATAAAATAAGTAAGGCAAATGATACCACTTTTTAAATGTAACATGGTATGAAAGAAATAGTCAATATTCTGAGTTTGCCTTGTTAAATAACAAGTAGGTTGGCAATTTCAAAGTGCAATTGTTTTCACTTTGAAAGAATTTTATTGTTTCATTGTGAAAATATTTTAAAACATAAACATATTCAACTTAAGGATAATAAAATGTACTGGAAATCGGCATAATTTAGAAAATGTTATAAAAGTTAAAATTTGAGCAATTCTACTTTAGTTCATAATTTTATTAGAGCACTTCTTAACACATGGAGCACTTGTTAGCATTTTGCAGTTTTACACATTCCTGATATTATGGCTACTTCAAATCCACTCACAAATTAGCTAGCCTACAACATTACTTTTGCTTCACATTTTATGTTTTTATAACTTTGTGCTTTTCAGGCAAGCTAATATGAAAACACTCTCAATATTTTATGCCTGTTAGAAATATAGATGACATAGTACTTTTAAAAAGTGTCTTGTATCATACATAATAAAAACCTTCTTTATGATAAAAAAAATTTTCAAAAATGTTAAATTGTTTATTTCACTTAATTCCCATGGAAACACTATGTAGGAAACTCTACGTCCCCTAAAGATTAGGAAAATTCTTTTAATTTTTTTGTAGTGTAGAAGTTAATGGGTGCAGCACACCAGCATGGCACATGTATACATATGTAACTAACCTGCACATTGTGCACATGTACCCTAAAACTTAAAATATAATAATAATGAAAAAATTAAAAATAAATAAAAAAAATTCTCATGAAGACACCTGGGGCTAAATTACTTAAAACATTTTTAAAATTCCTTAATATTATTAAATATCCAATCATTATTTTAAAAAAAGAAAATAGTTTTGTTAGTTTTTAAAGTGAAAACCTGGTTTGAGATAAGAAGCTATCACGCCGATGTAGGCAATTAGAATTGTGTTCTCAAATTTTCTTCTGAGATCCTCACAATAGCAGAAACTACATATGTATCTCCTATGTACTATGAAAGTACTAGTTTTTCCTCTATCAAATATAACTTTCCTAGAAATGTCATTAAATAAACAATCCTAAGATTAAACAAGTCAGTATTATTTTATCTCTGATTCTGTGCTAATATATATGGTTAGAAAAACAAAATGCAATGATTCTTCTCTAAATTATTTTTTATGTGAGTTTAGTAGTCTTAATGTCATTGTATGTGAATTTTTTATGTAAACATCATTCATTATTATTTTTATTCTCTTGTGTTTTTGGATTATATTTTCCCAAGTTTTCATATTATGATTTCATCAGATGAGCCCAGAAAAACAGAAAATATTTTAGCTTCCTGCAGACACAGAGCACCTCATTACTCAGCATACAAAATAGTGTTCTACAATGTGTTTCCACAGAAGAAGCTTCTCATGTTAATTTTTTTTGGGGGGAGGGGGTTGAGATCTCACTCTGTCACCTAGGCTGGAGTGCAGTGGCGCGATCTCGGCTCACTGCAACTTCCGCCTCCAGGGCTCAAACAATCCTCCCACCTCAGCCTCCCATGTAGCTGGGACTACAAGTGCATGCCACTACACCTGGCTAATTTTTTGTCTTTTTGGTAGAGACGGGGTTTCACCTTGTTGCCTAGGTTGGTATTGAACTCCTGAGCTCAAGTGATCTGCCTGCCTCGGCCTTTCAAAGTGCTGGAATTACAAGTGTGAGCCACCACACCTGGCAGATTCTCATGTTAATTCTTAGTTATCAGTAGCCACACTCAGTGTACTCCTTATAGCAACTTTGGTAGCTCCACAGCAAAACAGTATAAAAAGAATTATGTAAAATACATGTATAGATGAAACCATGCATGTAGTTCTACAGGCCATTATTGAGTTCACTATTAATCATTTGAGTGTTTTCATCTATATTTTGGTAAAATTCCTAATTGTATATGCATATCTTGAGCAGTCTTTAATTGTCATTGAAGGAGTAATTGAAGAGAAAGAATTATACTATTGAAAGAATAGTAGAAAAAATTATCTTCAAAAGGCTTCATATATCCACTATGTGCAGAGAAACCATTTTCATGAAGACTTTGTGTTCATGATAAGAAAATTCTTCATTTGTATTCATTTTTTGCAACTTATTTCTTTCTTGTACCTAATTTCCCAAAAAGTTATTTAAGTAACATACGTTTTATACATACGTATACTCACACGCACACAAATGTTGTACATGTGTTTTTGTTAAACTGTGTGATAACTTAAGCAGAAAACTATATAATACCTTTCTCAAAAGAAAAATGTAGAAGATAGAATCAAACTTTTGTAATATTAGTTGAGAAGTAAAACTGAATATAATAACATTATAAATAAATTGGAGAAGAATAAATATTAAAATAAGCACAGAGATTAAAATGGTAAGGACAGACAGAAACTCCAACTGGTTTCTCTTAAAAAGTCCAAGGAATCTAGTGAGTACTATTGCAACACAAGAAGCACATGCAGAAAAGCAGCATTTTAAAAAAAGTACTTCTACATACTCAACAAAGATTTCTGAGTGCTTGCTCTGCATCAGGCATTATGGATGAAAGGGGACAGCCTCAACCTTCAAAATGTTTACGGTGCAGAGAATTGAAGCTTTACACAAACAGAATTTTAAACATGAGATAAGTAGTAAAATATGTGTGCACAGAAAACAAAGAGGGAGGGCTACCTTGATCTGCCTTGGAGAATCAAATAATCTTCAGGAATTAGGATGTGTTTTGCAGGCAGAGAACTTGGGGGCTTTTTTAGACATAAGAAGCTGCATGTGCAGAGTCCCAGGAAAATAATAGAGTAGTGTGTTTTTGGAAAAATTAAAATTTGCGGTTGTTAGAATATAAAGTGGAAGCCAAATCTTGAAGAAGAGACTGTCCTGATGGCAATAGAATATGAGGGAAATTTTCTAGCAAGGTAGTAGCATGATTAGATTTCTTTGATAGAAAAATCACTAACATGGAATGGAGGGTGGTTTGAAAGGAAGGAGCCCACTGAGGATGCACTAGCAACAGACTCTGTAAGGGATAATGAAGGCAGGCCTAGCAGCAGATAGTGATGGAAAGTTATTCCAGGAGGTGGCTCTAGTGCTCCTGCAGTTGATTCCCCTAAAACTTCTATGGGAAAAAAATGCAGGCCCCCTCAAATGTAAAATAAGACTCATGTAGCCTCTAACGTAAGACTGAAGACATCTGGGGCATAGTCACAATGTTATTTATTCTCATAATTAGTAAAAGTGTCATTTGCATTTTAGCAATTATGTTATAGATTGATGGTTAATCAGCTGGAATGACAGGTGAAAAATTATATGGTTCATATTTTACTAGTGATCAGCATTATTTAAATTTTAGGAAAAAGATGTTATACAATGTGGAGAATAACTCAGTGCAGAGGTGGAGAATAATGAGAACTACTGTCTGCTTATTGAATAATACTGTTAAACAAGTGATACAGAAAGATGATTTTTGTAATTTTTTAAAACTAAAATTATTAGCAAGCTGGAGAGTTAGCTCAGTGTCTAATTCATAGTAAGTGTCTAAAATTTTTAGTTATTAATGAGAAAACAACAAGACCTCTAAGTGTTTTTCTTTCTTGGGTTGATTTAAAAATATATATATGAAAACATAATGATAGTGACATATTCTCTCCCACCGAAATCTGTGGGCCATGTGCCTAAGCTCATTTTTTTCCCCTGAGTCTACACCATTTGGTTGCATCTGTTGAGTGTATCTTTGTATTTGAATATGTGTCCTTGTGAATACATGCATGAAAATTTTAACACTTATTCAAAAGGTGCACACGTAGATATTTTTGTCTTGCCTTAAATGCTTAAAGACCAAATGGAAAATGAGGTGTTTCTCTCCTATAAAAACACCAATTGAATTTACACTCAGGAGAATGTATTTTAGAATGACATCACAAAATGTAAAATAAAATTTAAAAATCAGTACTTTTGAGGAACAAGGAATCCCAAGACAGAAACTGATGAGAATCAATTAGTACTGACACAATCCTAAGGCAAAACTTCTAGCTGTATGCCTAGAAGTATCACTCTAGGGCCAATATTCACTAAGCTGCTGAAGATATTTATTAAATTTGCAAAGTTCTGGAAACTGCAATTACAGAACAAATAATGCTATACGCTAAAATATGTTGGATCATTTTATGTAGAAATATATGAAAGATTTTAATGACATGATTTACTGCTAAAGTTGGAAGTAACATTCCAAAAATAGAAAGTACTTACTTTACAATTATATGTAATAGGCAAGATAATCCTTAACATCAAAGAAAAGGAATATTGTCTTCCTCCTTTTCAAATGATGGGCCAATCTTACCTATGAGGAGAATGTGTTGGCTACAGTGGACAACTTAAGATTCAGAAGCTAGTCATTCGGCCTCCCCTTCCCTTACCCCATTAAGACTATGCTCTATTCTATGGCAGCTGCTTTTGCCATTTACGTTAAAAGCAGATGGAGAAAATGCGAAGAACTGTCAGTTTTATTGCCATGTATAATCAGCATCTGGGCTGTATGCTACAGACACAATCAATCCAAAGACATATTTTACTGGGTATTATAAAAACTTTTTGTGTTTCTAAGGCAGTCCCCAAATTACAGATAGTGCTATATTTTAATCCTGTTGATCGCAGAGATTGCAGCCAGTTATATTGTTTCAGCTTCAATGTGAATGATGTACGTGTGTATGTGTTTATTATACAGTTACTGAGTTATCTTCAAAACTGTACTGCTAATTTGTTTAAAAACATGATTTGGGACCATATATATTTATTTCACACTAGAAATCAAATCATGTGTGAGATTTATATATATACTTATATAATTATATGGTGTATGCGTGGGGGTGTGTGGGTATGTGTGGGGGTGTGACGTTGCAGTAGTCCCCCCTCTTCCACAGTTTTGCTCTACATGGTTTCCGTTACCCATGGTCAACCTCAGTCTGAAAACATTAATGTATTTTGAGAGAGACCACATTCACATAATATTTAATATAGCATATTGTAATAATTGTTGTATTTTATTATTATTGTTAATCTCTTTAAACTTGATCATAGGCATATAGGAAAAAAAGTGTATATAGGGTTCAGTACAATCTGCGGTTTCAGACATTCGGGGGGTCTTGGAATGCATCCCCTGTGGGTAAGGGGAGTCTACCGTATATGCTGTAGACTTTTTATTATTTAATATATTGTGCTATATATTATATTTTTGATTGCATATACATATTTTTATTATTTCACTATTTTTGTATAAGAAATAAAATACCATATTTTTTTCTACATCTCATGTAATTTTTAGAAAACATTTATGGTAAGTTCTATTCTCCCCGTTTTTCAGGAAGAGAAACTGAGACACAGCGAAAGAAAATAGCTTTTGTAAGGTCCAGAGAGCTAATCAGCTGCAGATCCAGAATTTAGTCCATGTCTATATAAGTGCAAAGTTCATACTTTTAATTGCTAAATGACAAACCTTGAAAAATTCTATGTATGTCTATAAAATGTAGAAATATCTCTTGAGGAGGGCTATTGAAGATTTGGCATGTGGATGTTATTTTATATAGTTTGTCAAAATAACACGATTTTAAAACATTGAAAATAATGTCTAAGAATTGAATGCTAGAGAGCTGAAAGTGTCATTTAAAGTGCTAATATTGTTTAATATCTTGTAAATGTCTTTAGAACTAGTTTTTTAATTGCCCAGTCATACACACTGCACGTTGTATACACTACTGATGTAAGATCTACTCACCAAAACCATTAGTGTATTTTATGTGTTACAGAGCCCATCAGTCCACAAGTGGCAGAATTAGACTTCATTGGGCTAAAAGATAGCTGCATGTAATTAACATATTCTGAGGGTCTTGTGTTTTAAAGCAGAGGGATATTTCACCATTTTTTATTTTCTATAATTTTTGAAATAGACACCAGAACGTGTTATATATTGTTTGTAGTTAATTCTTTAGGAATTTTAAAGTCATGAAGACATGTATAATGAGGTAGCAGTAATTAGAGAGCAAGAGAAAAAAATTGTAGAAGTGGAGACAGAATTGGGAAGAAGTCTTTTATTGGATAAACATACTTTTGAGTTATTTTTATTGGTGCAGTTAGAAAACTGTCTTCATCTTCTCATATATTGAGCATGTAACTAAAATTTCCTTCTACATTTGAAAGAGTAGTAAGAGCCATTGCTTTTGTTTCATGTGTGTATGTATGTAAACACACAAACACATACAGTGATAAAATGTTATGCAATCATTTACATAAATTATGTGGAGAAAAAGGTGTTGGCTCCTTTTACATGGAAAAGTCTTTCTTGTAGTATGTGATTTACAGTACTTTCTTCCCCTAATCACTTTCTAAATCTATTTTTACTTTGAAACTCAGGATATTGAATTTTCTCCGAAGGACTGACATTTGAAAATCTCTTAATTATGGTGGATTTTATCCATAGCGTGCAAATATATCTTAGCGATTATACTATCTATTTTTGTAATCCCAGAATGTTTTTAATTAGGTTCTTTATGGAACAATGGATTCAAATTTGCACTCTATAAAATTCAGCAGCTTCTATGCTATTAAAGCACATTACAGGACGGCAATGCTAGAAAATGTAAATTTTATTTGTCCTTTCTTTTTACCTCAACCTGAAAACTTTATTATTTCACTTCTTTATTTTTTATAATCTGATTTAAATATGTTTTCCTCTTTTTGTAGGACAAAGGACATCATTTGAGATGTGTGTTGGGTTTAGTTTATCAAATATATTCTGAAGTTCTTACAATGAAAAGGAAAACCCCTTTATTCTAAAGACCCAAAAGTTTGCAATAAGTACACATTAGTTTATTGTTTCTCCACTAAATAAGAGACAACAGACATTTTATAATATATTAAAATTTATTGTTTGACATCTGTCCATGGTAGAATATTTTCCTGCTTCAGAATCTGTCCCTCTGAATGAAGGATGCAATTACATTTTGCCTTAATGAACTGCTGAGACAATGCAATAAAAACCAATTCGCTGCTGAGTCAGTGTAAATAACAACGTAAACTCTGTTTCAAATACTTTTTTTGGAACAAGATTGAAAATAGATAAATGAATAAAAGTAAACAAATCCATGGTACCTGTCATTGTACAGCTTTCTGTGGTACATGTAAATGCAATAGTTTGCAATGTGAAGATCAAGTCCTTGGTACATTGCAATAACAAATGATTCATGCAGCATGACTCAAGTGTGTCTGAAGTATTGTTTTTGCATATAAAAATATAATGCCATTTTATCATGACTCCTCTTTGTTTTATAACTTTTGAGTTTGCAGCATTTTCAAAAAACAAGGCCTTATTTATTGTATAATTTGGGGGTTTTTTGGCGACAATCAGTGAAATTAGTTATAGATTAATTACAGAAATTATCATAACATATATTTGATTGTCATTAGAAAAATTAGTGATCATTACAAGTATTCTAGTTTGAGACTTTAAAATAATAAATGAATTTTAAAATTCCCAGGGAAAATCTTCAGTTATATTAAATTATAGATTAGTTTGGCCACATTTGTGAGTTAAGGTTATTGACGTTTCAGAAGTCTCTATGCTGAATATAGCATAAAAAAATACTTATATTGGAGAAATTCGTTTTGAAATCTAACTGCAAAATAAGATTATTTATCAATAAAACTTTCACAAATGTATGAACATCTCTGCTTTTTGATTATCATTGAATTCCAGTCATATAGCTTAATATTTTGTACAGAGTAGACATTAAATATTTATAGGGTGAATGAATGAATTAATGATTATTGGTTTCTCGAGATTATTTTCAAGAACCTGAAATAATATCTATGAAAAGTAGTATATGAACTAGCTTTGCATTCCTATTAAAAGAAATCTACTAGTAACTAACAATTATTAATTTTTTCTCATCATAGCACTGTTATTGTGAGCAAATCTTTAATACATTGAAATAATATTTAATTGACCAAGACATGAAGAGTCTTCCAGCCAACCAATATTATTCCATCTATAGCTCGTATTCTCTGTATTTTTATTGATTACATTTTAAGCTTAAAATTTTACTATAAGAATGAGTAAAGGCCAAAAAGAATTTCTCTTAACTGTCAATCAAAACATTCTAATCAGTAAAGTAACAGGCAAATGATTTACATGTCCTTCACTCTATTTAGAGCTTTTGAAAAAAAACTCCCTTTCTTATGACCTAGATAAATAATACAGAAGACAAATTCATGTTTCCATCATACAGTTTATTTACTGTTTTCTGGAGTAAATCCACCCATTAGGAGTCAAGAACCCAGTTAGCAGGGATATGTGAAAACGAATAGAATATAGTGGAATAAGAACAGAGGAGTTAAGAGGATGTCCTTGGGTATGTAGGAAAAGGCACAACTCATTATACCTAAGAAAATAAGGAAAGGATTTAAAAGGAGGCTATGCTTTCACTGTCTTAAAATAACTAAGCATTATTAATATCAGTACTAGTATAAAAGTATCACTAATATACGTGTCCAATAATAAGAAATAATTAAGGAAATAGGATATGTTTCGACAATGGAATATTATGAAGGCATTAAAAGTAATGTCTTACAAAATGTTTAATGATATAGCAATACATGTATGATATGTTATTGGGTGTAAAGACAATACACCCAATTCTATTTGTAGTAATACCTCAATTACATAGAATATGCTTAAAATTCTACATGCAGTAATACCTCAATTATATAAAATAAATATGCATAAATAAATATGCAAGCAAAAAAACGCTAAAGTAAAACTCCCTGATCTGAGTAGGGCATTACGGATTTAGTTTTTTTAACCGTATTTTTACATTTTCCAAGTACAGTAAGCACCAGGGAGATAGAGTGTCTCATCAAAGGGAAAAAAGATTGTTAGTAATATCAAATGTTACAGTGAGTTCAAGAGCAATGAACACTGAGGAAACCCATTGAATGGTGAAATAAAGAGGTGAGAGAATGAACCCTGATACTGTTGAAGAAAAACCAAAGCACCGTGAGAAGGGCTTTGAAATCAGAAAAGACCAAAATTTTGGCAATTTCGTTTAATGTCCTAGGTATAATTTGTTTGTTTTGATTTTATTTTCATTAAATGTTACGCGCGTGTGTGTGCATGTGTGTGTGTGTGTATGCGTTAAAGTATTACAAACATTCAATAAAAATGAATTAATGTATATGACACATATATGGTCAGTATGTTGTCATGATATTTATTCATATTTAAATATATACACGTATGTATACATATATATATACATATATATATATATGCATATATTTTTTCAAATCCAGGCAGGAAAGTGGAGGTCATGCTAGGTGAGCCTTATTTTCCTATTGAAAATGAATTCTATTTTTCTGTTGAAAAACAGAGGGATTTAATATAGAGAATAGACTAAACAGTTGCAGGAAGGTAACAGGGAAAAAACTGCTACCAACCCAGGGCTATAAGGACAGAAGAAGCTGGTATTTTAAAAAATTAGGAGGTGGCACCAACGGAAAGTAAAATTAGGAAGGAGACGAGACCACTGCTGTGGACATCCCCTGAGACAGAGAAGGGAAGAAATATCCTGGCTTCTCCTCCCTGCCAACCTTTCACCACCCTACCAGTGTCTGTCACTGGCAAATCTCACAATAGCCTGTTGGCAAGTGAGCCTGGGATATATGGTTCACTGGAGTCAGCTCTTTGGGAGACAGAGCAGAACAGAGGAGAAGGGGATGGGAAATGATCATAACGATGTTTCTTTGGAGAGAAAGGAGGCTGAGAAGCAACATTTTTTTGATAGACTAAAATATGTACCAAAAGACTTCATGAAATCTACTTATTTGTGCGTTTCATAACTAGGTGGGTAAAATCTTGTCTTTCTCTGTTAGCAGGACCATAGAATAGATGATATCAGTTATTTTCAACTCTGTGATTTTAGTATAACATAAAAATACTTCAGTTGTGCTCAAACGCACTTTGCTGCAGTGGTTTTTATGTGAAATATTCACAAAACGAATCCACAAAGTCTAGACTGTCTTACTGAAAATATCTGTAGCATATATGGATTTATAATTTAACATTTTGCTTCATAAGAATCTTCAAAATTAATTTTGTGAGTATAAAATTATTTTTTAACCTATAATATGCTTTCTGTAGAGGAAATAAAAGGTTTATAAAATTTAATATTCAACAGTAATTTTCTTTGTGGAGGAGTTATGATTGTATCTAAATATATAATAGATCTATTCAGTATTTCTACCTATTGCTCTAACTTATATTAAGGTAATTAAAATGTACTCCTAAGTTAGTTTCTTAAAGGTATTATTTCTTTCAAAGTCCAGAGTTAAATATTGATGGATATATAGTACTTAAAAATCTGAATATTTTAATTATTTTTATAATTGCCTTGTTTTTAATCCCAATTTGCTTCACATTTAGGGACAGAAAAATTAAATTTAGTACTTGTTTTTCAGGAAAAATATATCACTCATGAAGAACATCAGCTTTACTTCTTGACATGAATCCTGAGCTTGAATTAAACATGTCTGAAGGTTCACATTTCCATTTAAAAGTTGAATTTTTTTTTCATTGCAGACGTTTGGAACAGAACACAATCAAAGTCATCCCTCCTGGAGCTTTCTCACCATATAAAAAGCTTAGACGAATGTGAGTGAACAATATTCTACAATATATGTAATTTTAAAAATTATACAGGTCATGAGACCATGCAAAGAAACTTAAGTATGAGTATATAAGTGTTTGACAGCTTAAATATTAAGTGATGTGACTATCTGATTACTAGCTCTATAATAATATTTTAATCTTAATATCTGAACTATGTAATTTTTAAAGGTCTGTAATTTAGCATATTGATTCATACAAATATGAATGTTTATGGTCAATATATTTTGCATATAAACATATGTTCAGGTGTTCTATTGTCAAAAATAAGACATGGCATCTTATATGGGAAATTAGACAATGGTTATTTTAAAAAGTATGATTTCTTTTTTAAATTTCTGATCCTTCAGATGTTCAATGTTGCACATTTTGTACGTCTTGATAAGTACAAAACCAACATTTAAAAGCCATAGATAGCTTTTTCTGCAGTAAATCTCACTGACATTTGATTGAATGTAACCTAACCCTATTTCTCATCTTAGCGACCTGAGCAATAATCAGATCTCTGAACTTGCACCGGATGCTTTCCAAGGACTACGCTCTCTGAATTCACTGTAAGTATTCACTGTGTCACTGAAGGAAAGGAGAAGCTACAGCAAAGAGTGGCTATCTTTTTTAAATTGGAGTTTAAAAAAATGCTCTCAGGTTTTTATTATGAATAATGAATTATTAATAATGTTAATTATTATTAATCACTTCTGGATCCCATTATTTTTATGGAGGACTGCTACCCATCACTAAAATTAGCCCATTTTTAGGGGTGTATATTTTATAGTTTGATAATTTTGCTGTTAGGAGAGCAAGAGTTAGATCCCCTTTTTGACCATTTTTTTATTTCTTTTTTTTTTTTTTTTTTTGGCGGGCGGGGGACAGAGTCTCGCTCTGTCGCCCAGGCTGGAGTGCAGTGGCGCCATCTCGGCTCACTGCAAGCTTCACCTCCTGGGTTCATGCCATTCTCCTGCCTCAGCCTCCCGGTAGCTGGGACTACAGGCGCCTGCCACCACATCCAGCTAATTTTTTTTTGTATTTTTGGTAGAGACGGGATTTCACAGTTAGCCAGGATGGTCTGGATCTCCTGACCTCGTGATCCGCCCGCCTCGGCCTCCCAAAGTGCTGGGATTACAGGCATAAGCCACCGTGCCCGGCCCATTTTTTTATTTCTAAAAGAAAAAGAAAATATTTATTTTGGAAAGCATATAGCTAGTATCTGGGGACAGTATCAGTCTCCTTTGAAATGCTAGGCAAAGTCTTGCTGAGAACACTTGAAGATGACCACTGAGAGGAAACCTCCACTCTTTTTCATCACCTTAATACTTTCCTAAAAGAATAAGCTTTTAATCTCTCAAAGAACAAAGATTCTAAAATATGACAGCTTTTTAATGTCAAGAGAACCTTCGAAAGATAGCTATGTAAATTAAAGAAGTTTAAAAATAAATGTATGGCGGCTGTTATTAATATTACTTCACACTTGTAAAAAAATCTTCAAAAGTCCACCAAGTAAGCTTTAGATCAGATTTAAAAATTGGAAAGTGGAAGTCGGCACGTTTTTATTTTTTAAGAGCTGATACTCAGAGAAGGGTTCTTATTGATGTCAATTCCTGCCAAAATATTTCAGATATCAGAAGTCAGGGGTAGCCAATGAGAATGCCAAGATACACATGTGCGAGACCCAGATAAACCCCTGGAGTTTGTGGAACAACTTGCTGGCACTCTTTCCAATGGGAGAACTAGATCGGAGTGCTCATCTGGGCACAGGAGTGTTCAGGTTGCTATGTTAGTCTGTTAAAAAAAAAAAAAAACTACAGCTTTCTTTTTAAAAAGGAAAATGGAAAACTGTTACTTAAGTGGCAGTATCTGCTTGGGTTCACTTTTGCTTCTTTTTGTCTTGGAGGGTTTTGACTAGAAGAAGCACAAGATTAAAGGAACAATTGTTGGCAGAAAATATAGCGTGTAGTCATGTATTGCTCTCAGGCTGTACTGTCAGGTTCTAAAGTAACTAGGTTCAGTGTAAAACTCAGATCACCCGGTCAGATTGTGCATAAAGTACTGTTAGCACCATTCTGAACAGTAATACTATCCAGAGTAAACATTGACAACCTCCCCGTCATACAGAAGGACAAAAGGCAAATCAGCATGTCAGTTCCTGATTCTCCACAATTTTGATCCTCAAAGATAACCATTAAATGTCAAGAAGAAGAGAAATCAGTGGGAAATTCTTATTTACATCGGCTTGCTTGCAGAGTTTGATATTAAGCTCTTCCCTTAATAATGTTAATTGACACTTCTGTGGTTGTGAGAATTAAAAGAAAATATATAAAGATATTTAAAAGTACATTATAAATAGAACAGCTTATTATAATTTGTTACTTATCTCAATAAATTACATTATGTTTGTTGATAAACAGGGTTCCTGTAATTAATGATTATAAATTATGTAATCTAATAAACAATAAAATAGTGTGTTGTCACTCCTTTTGCTATTTGCTAACACATGTAAAATAACATGCTTGCTACATTGAAATCTAAGGCCTCATGATGAGAGCACTCACGCACACAGTTGTTTTAGAAGGCCATAGAAAAGCTTTATCTTTTCTTGTGGATAAAGTAAACTGCAGTTAAGTCAGAGAGTTAAGTCACTGGGGTTTTTCCAGTTCAAAAGGTAGCAACATGTGGAAGATTACAAACTGTTTGCCAAAAGTGGAATACCTGCATAATACTGTAAAACAGATAAACTGGAAAAGAATCAAATAACTGAGTTATTTTAGAGAAAGCCCACGTGTTATAACACGTATCATTTTCCTGGTCATGTTCACAGTTTGAGTTCACTTTCCAAAGATTAAGTTATTTTCCCCTCCATAAAATATATAACTACACATATTTGCAATAGCTCTTTTCTTCATTGAACCACAGTTAATATGTTCAAAAGAAATGTATTGGGCCTGATTATGTACTAGGCCCTAGTAGAGGGTCTAGAGATGCAGAGTGACCAGAACACTTAAAAATCCCTGCCTCATGGAGGAGACCAGTGATAAGCTGGCAAATGTACAGTATACATAAAATTTACCTATATTTATAGTATTACATCTATCTGTAGATGAAAATGCTATGAATAAAAGTGACAGAACAAGGGATAAGGATTGCTGTGGTTGGGGGGAAGCTAAAACCTTAAATAAGATGATCAACAAAGACCTGAAGATTTGAGCTATGGGAGTGAACTGTGTAGATAGTGCCGATATATAGAGGAAAGGCATTCAAGGCAGAGGCAACAGTTAAATACTAAGGACCTTTAGCAGGAGTATGCTAGATGTTTCAAGAATTAACAAAAAAATCACTGCTACTGGAGAGTAGTGGGTGCTTGAAACTGAAATGATGAAGAGAATGCAATTGTAACTACAGGTCTGGGACACTATAATTAGGGTGGGAGAGGAAAGCCAGTGAAAGCTAGATTTCCAGAAAAGAATTGTGCTGGAGATCATGATAGTAACCAGGAGTTAAAATCTTCCAGAAGGGAGCAGAGTACTTGGGAGTATGTAGTTTGCTACAAAAACCATGCAAGTACAAGGCAACACCTCTTTTTATTTAAATAAAAATTTTGCTTACAAGTTTTGCTTACACCTGATATTTTCATACCATGCCTTTCTAGAACTGTGCTCAAGAATATAGCCAGATTAATATAATCACTACATTTGCTAAATAAATACAACTATTTAAAGGTGATATGATGCCAAGCACCTCTACTGCATTCTACTTAAAAAATAAAAATTTCAGCCAGGCGTGGTGGCTCACACCTGTAATTCCAGCACTTTGGGAGGCCTAGGCAGGCAGATGACTTGAAGTCAGGAGTTCAAGACCAGCCTGGCCAACATGGTGAAACCCCGTCTCTACTGAAAATACAAAAATTAGCCAGACATGGTGGTGCATGCCTGTAATCCCAGCTACTCGGGAACCTGAGGCACGAGAATCTCTTGAACCCAGGATGCGAATGTTGTAGTGAGCCAAGATTGCACCACTGCACTCCAGCCTGGGCAACAAAGTGAGTCTCTGTCTCAAAAAAATAAATAAATAAATAAAAATTTCAAGTTCTTTGATCACCAAATTTGATCTCTTAGAGACAAGTGGACTTGATTTACCTAATGTTTTTTAAGGCCTCTCCTACTAAGAGATCCTATACTTTTTTTATTAACATTATCATTTATTTTTATTAAGTATTACATACAATTATAATGTTATATTAATATATTGTTACATAGTATAATATGCAATATATTAACAAAACAACAAACATTCATCATGTCGTTTTCAGGGATTTTAAAATTTCTTTCAGTGTGACATCAACAAGATTTCTATAATATTTAGTAATAATTTCTTAAGAATTCAGCATACTAGTATTTTTAGCATTGTCTGTAAACAGTTTTTATTGTTTTCTGCTTATTACTTGGAAACTTCCTTCTATAGTAACAAAACGTTTTAAGTGTAGTATCAATGTAGCATACTGCTAAGCATGTCACCTTTAGGACACTAGGTGGCTGTGTTCGAATGCTGGCTCTAGTACTTTCTAGTTAGAGACTGAGCTAGTTACTAAATTCCCTGGGTATTAGTTCTTCCATCTCTAAAATGAGGATGAAGTTACTTCCCTGCTGGCTTTGTTATAGAGTAAACATCAAGAGATAATACGTATGGCCGTGGCAAATTCATCTCTTGATACAAAGCAATTTGTATGTTTCTGGATCTCAATTATCCCAGAGAATCTTTCTTTATGCCCAAGATATATGATTTTTCTCTTTTCCCATTTTTTTCATTAGCCCTTTGTAAACTATTTTAATTAACTTACTCTAATTTCCTTGTTTCCTTAACTAGCTTCCAAATTCCACAGGTGTCTACAGTGGAAGACTTTAACACTGTACTTAAATTTCTGGCAACCTTTTCCTAAACTGCTGTTAACTCTCCTGCCCGGTATCTTGCATTTTACTACAGGTTTTCAATGAAAATTAAAAGGTAGCACCTCTGTTTTGTCCTCTGCTTTATCTTTACTGTACTCTTCTAAAAATCACTTAGAGTTATAATTTTCAAATGTATACATTTAAAAAAATTTATAATTTCCTTGACATTTTTTTGAATAATAAAGTATCTGCCCCTGACACCTTTTTCATTATAGTCATCTTATAGGTTGCTATTTTGGACATTTTTTTCTCTTCAGTAGGAGTTGTCTTCTGCCAGCTTTCTTTTTTGAGACGGAGTCTCGCACTGTCACCGAGGCTGGAGTACAATGGCGCAATCTTGGCTCACTGCAACCTCCGCCTCCCAGGTGCAACCGATTCTCCTGCCTCAGCTTCTCGTATAGCTGGGATTACAGGCACCAACCACCACACTCGGCTAATTTTTTGTATTTTTGGTAGAGACGGGGTTTCACTATGTTGGCCAGGCTGGTCTTGAACTCCTAAGCTGGTGATCCGGCCGCCTCGGCCTCCCAAAGTGCTGGGACTACAGGCATGAGCCACTGTGCCTGGTCTCTGCCAACTTTCAACAACAGCACAAGAGCTCAAACACTGGTCACCAGCTATTGCTGCCTCTTACTGTCCTAATGCTGAAACTCACAAGGGCTAAATTGTGTTTAACGTTCTTGGCCTTCCTTATAGCAGCAGGTACAAGAGCTACCTTAAAATTTCCCTATTGTTCCAAAAGACTAGTAAAAAAAAAAAAATCTCTATCAGAGTATTTGTATGTTGTACACATATAATAGTGCATATGTATATACTGTCTGTGGTATGCTGAACATACATCATGTATAAGAAACTGTAGAGAAGATACTCAGTCATTCTTGGTATTTGGATGATATTATCCACATCCCTCATGTATTGATTTTCTTTTCAGGTGATTCCACCTTTTTCTTTCAGTTTCTTTTAAAAATTTCTTTTCCTCCAACAGTGTAGGGCAAATTCTCACTGGCCTTCTCTTAGTTTATATCTTTATATGATGATATTTCTTTCCCTCATTTTTATAGATTTTGGCCCTATTTCCTGGGCTGTCATCCAACTTCTCTATCCTGGTCTTTGGATTTTTTTATATTTTAACTTATTTTCCTTGCTGTCATTTTGATCTAATTGCTATGTAAAATACTGTACCCAGCCCTAGTCCTGCTAAACCTTTTCGGAGAAATGTCATTCCCATTACATTGAGTATTTCTTTATTACTTTTATGGTTGATACTCCATATAGCAATAATTCCTGTACAGGTAGATTTCCTGCATCCTAGTGTAATTTCCTCCTTTTTTGCCGTTTACCCACTTTGTCTCATTAACAATAGCATCTGTTACTTTTTAACATAGTCTTAAAGAAAGCAATGATTTATTGGAAAAAATAATTCCACAATATAAATACAATGCATCTCCTAGCGTGTTCTCCTTTCATGCTATTTGGGCCAACCTTCAAAGCAAAAGTCTCAAGTGAACAACCTACTAAATTGTCCACCCCTTGATACTCATGCAGGTCCTCCACAATTTATATACCTCTTTGTTCCTTTCTAAATTGCAGTGGATTCACAATATCAGACTCTTTGACTATTCAAAATTACTCTTTTGAATTGCCCTTTGAAGCCATACCTTCTTTATCTCAGTCATATCAGTGCCTGAGACATGGGCAGATGATGGGCATTCAAAAAAGACAGATTCAATTGAATTGAGTACCAACCTTAGAATCTGGCAAAGTTACAGGCACATAGTAAGTGCACAATCTCTATTGTTGAGTGAATGAATTGGAAGATATTGAATTGAATATCCCAAACTGGTGCCATCTTAATCTACTCATTTGTGTTTCCTAATGCCCTCTCTTCTCTTAATCTTGACCTCAAAATATATATTTATTCATGCTTTACCTTTTCTAATTCCCTTTCTACCTTGTTCTGGACAATATAGAATCCTCTCTTTTGTTCTTTGATTTTTAAAATGGTTTCTTCTCTAATTGATTTACTTTTCTAAAGAAATCTACGTTTTCTACAAACAAAACTGCATGTTCTGTTTTATAGTTATATCATGGAATCTAAAGAGACAAATGGAATATCTCTTTACACTATAATAGCACGCGGCTTTATTTATTCCTTTGAGGATTTTCTTCACATTTTATAATATACCTTACTGCTCTCTGACATCTTGAAGGAGGAACAGCTTTTCTCTCACGTATTCATCTCTCTTGTATTGTTATTTTCTTCCTTTTCAAAAAGAGATTATATACTGCTGCCAAACATATCAATTATTTAGATTCGCATTTCAGCTTTTTCTTTATATGTTATGGCAGCCATTTATTTCCCAAAAGAATATCTCTATGATCTTTGAAAATGATATATGCTTATTTTAGAGATATATTAAAATACACAAAAATATGTAGATGTAAATTCAAATCACCTCTGGATGGCAAATCATCTGCCATCTAAATATATTTCCCTTTTATTTTGTGCATATATGTGTGTGTGTATATGTGTGTATATATATACATATACATATATATTTTTTTTTCTTTTTTTTTTTTTTTTTGAGACGGAGTCTCACTCTGTTGCCCAGGCTGGAGTGCAGTGGCGCGATCTGGGCTCATTGCAAGCTCCGCCTCCCGGGTTCACACCATTCTCCTGCCTCAGCCTCCCAAGTAGCTGGGACTACAGGTGCCCATCACCATGCCCGGCTAATTTTTTGTATTTTTAGTAGAGACGGGGTTTCACCGTGTTAGCCAGGATGGTCTCAATCTCCTGACCTCATGATCCGCCCGCCTCGGCCTCCCAAAGTGCTGGGATTACAGGCATGAGCCACTGTGCCCAGCCTGTATGTATATAATACTTTAACATGCTTCTTTTTTACTTAATGTTGTATCATGAGAACTTTTATGTCACTATATACTCTTCTATACTTGATTCTACACTTAGCATTCTTCTTTGTCATATACAGTGTGCTCTCATTACATAGGAACTGTGTATGCGTGTTCGCAGAGAAACAACTTGAAAGGAAACATTTCTATGAAACGGCAATGCAAGTGGAAATGATATATACATATATAAAATGTTCTTTATTTTTCTGTTTTCCAGATGTTCTACAGTAAGCATGTATCTGATCTGTAATCAGGCAAAAGACATTTGCAAATGAAGTTTGTTTACTCAGCTGTAACTTTTGTGATGTATTGATTGCCTACTAGCTTCCTGTATGCCTGAGTAAATATGTATTAGATGAATTTGTTATGCAGGTATGGTATCTAATTTTTTTCATTTAAAACATTTTTTTCAGTGTCCTCTATGGAAATAAAATCACAGAACTCCCCAAAAGTTTATTTGAAGGACTGTTTTCCTTACAGCTCCTGTAAGTATTTGACTGTTTTGGATCTCTCGAGCCTAATAATATATATTAGCCAGTTTGTTGTCTCATATTTTTATGGAGGCTTTGGAAAAATTTGACTCAAAATGATACAGTTTAACAAAATAGAAAAGAGTAGTCTAGTCAAGCTAGCATTCGTGATTATTTACTTGAAGACACAACTTTTGGAATAGTCCCCACACCATTTTATCTACACTATCATGAATGTATGCATTCTGGCTGCTCTATCATTTAAAGCTTCTACAATCCCTGTCTTTGTAAAACATCTGTTTTAATGTAACCAGTAGTTGGAACTGAGAAAAATATGGTGATGACTTTGGGAGGCCGAGGTGGGTGGATCACGAGGTCAGAAGATCCAGACCATCCTGGCTAACACGGTGAAACCCCATCTCTACTAACAAACAAAAAATTAGCCAGGCGTGGTGGTGGTGGGCGCCTGTAGTCCCAGCTACTTGGGAGGCTGAGGCAGGAGAATGGCGTGAACCAGGGAGATGGAGTTTGCAATGAGCAGAGATCGCGCCACTGCACTCCAGCCTGGGCGACAGAGCGAGACTCCGTCTCAAAAAAAAAAAAAAGATGTGGTGATATACTCAGCAACCTTTGTCCAAAGAATCTGCAGGAGCCACAGTGCTGCAATAACTTCCTCAAACAGATGGCGTGCGGTGAGCTGTAACACACAATAGTCCTCAGACTAAACCTTTAGAGAGAGAATTACCTGTAAATCAAAGACCACTCTGATTAGACAATAGATACTACTCATTTGTCTCAAAAGAAGTATTTACCATACATATTTGCAAAAAGCAGATTTAACACCATGTGTTTTAATGCATGCCCATATGAAAAGTAAAGTTGGAAAAAAATGCAAATATTAAAACTTGGTGGTTAATCATCAAATTCTATTCATATCATCAGAGGACCTCATTTGGGGCATACACTGGCCTATATGCTTTAGATACAAAGATAATTGTGTTGTAATTTTTTTCTTAGTAAATCTCCCTTAAAATCCTTATGCATACAATGTTATTTTCCCTCTGGAGTATATTTATTTCTTGGCATTTATTTGGTAACGATTTATTCCTAATCCCACAGTCTTCATATATATATATATATTCCTGAATTGATAAACTTATGTTCTTAAGTACATTCTATTATCCATGTCTTAAACTTTTTCACCATTATGCAGGAATGTATTTTACATTACACCTTAGCACACACACACACACACACACACACACACAAATGAATGAAATAAAATGCTAATGAAACAATAATGAACCTTATTATGTGTAGTGCTCTCTTTTCTATTCATCCCCACCCCAATTCTCTCTTTATTTTCTCAGTGCTACATAACCCAGTAAATTTATTTTACAATAGACCAATGAGTCATGAGAAATACTGATTTTGTAACTTAATGACTTTATTTGGGTTTCAAATTTTTCTAAGCTTTGCATTTCTGTTATTAAATATTGCTACTAATTTGATAAAATTATGCTATTCACAGTCTAGGTGTCTGTACACATTGTAGATATAGCTTGATGCTGTAACCAAGTATTGCCTACTTGTGACTCACCTCTTTGCCATTCTTCCACATTCCCCTAGAATTACTCTCCATTCCAGTTACTCACAATCACTCTTACTATCACTGCCCTATCTACTACCAATACATAAAGTGTCACCTTCTTTTTCTTTCCATGCACACTTATTGGTGGTTGATGTAACACACATGCTAATAAAATATGGAGATCTGTATAGATAAACCTTACTTCTAAAGCCATCTTTATAAAGTTTCATTTCTACACTAAGGCTCATTCTTAAGCCTGCCAGAGGGAAAGAATGGCATGATTATCTCTTTACAGCTAGCTGAGAACTTGGTAAAGTTAAGTGTCTTAGTTTTGGTTGGTCAGATATTAGAGAGAAGAGGCAGGGAAATAAAAGAAACAAAACAGATTGTTGTTTAATATTTATTTACTTTTCCTTGGGCCACACTGAGTCAAAGTGAGTACAAACTGCATAGATGCAAGATGATGTGAAACAACATCTTTCAGTTTCCTCAGGCTCCACACAATTTCATTGTCCTTGTTTGCTCTCTAACTGCTTCATTCAATTAGATTATTAATTAAAGAACAGGTCAGCATTACTTGAGTTGTGGCCCAGGAAGGAGAGGTATGGGGTTAATCAGCCCCTGTCACCCACCATTTCTTGAAGGCTTTTAAGAAGGTATTACATATACCAGAGGGAAGTTGAAAGCTTCAGCTCCTGATGGGGAATCAAAGAGCACAGCCAACTGAGTCACCGTGAGAAAGTCATCACTTTGCATGTTGCTCATGTAGCACCTTTAAAAAAATCAAGTAAAATGGAAATACCCCATGTTAACATAGAGATTGTTTTATTGTCAAAGGAGAAAATATTTTTTAGTATGTTAGATAACGAGGCATACCCAAACCACATGACACATATTTTTGAGCTGTTACAAATTTGTTAAAAGTTTTAAGTATCAAAGCACTGAACTAAATATAGCTAGATATAGCTTGATGCTGTGTCCAAGTATTGCCTACAGTTTCTCCCTCTTAAGGCAGGAATTTAAAAAAATTTCTCCATTCCCATGGAGAAAAATATTCTTTCTCTCCTTATATAAAAACACGCTTCAGACCATCGCCAAGGGGACCTTTTCACCTCTTCGGGCCATTCAAACTGTGTATGTATAAGTGATTTGGATCACATTTGATGACATTGTTTCCACTCTAAATGTAAGAGCTGAGTCCATTGCAAGTCATCTATGAAACTGTCCTGTATGTGTTTCCAAAGGCATTTGGTCCAGCACCCCTTTATTTGTGACTGCCATCTCAAGTGGCCAGTGAATCATCTCCATACCAACCCTATTGAGACCAGTGGTGCCTGTTAGGAATGGAGAAAAAGAATATTATTTAAAAAAATTGTCCTTCCTGAAGAGGGAGAAACTGTCATTGGACAAATAAGCAGGTCTGCATAAAACAGTTGACAAGACTGCATAGCATGGAATGACATTTTGAGGAACCCAGAGGGAGGAGTACTCTGTTGGGTGGAAGTTGAGTTCAGAAGGTGGTTGAGGAAAGTAGAGAGCAGAGTACATGCTGAAGAATAAACCTAAGCTCACACACAGTCACATCAAGAAGAATGATGTTTGCCAAAGTATAATCCATAAACCACAGTTCCACAGAATATTGATATAATATATAGGGGAAAAAAAGGAGTTTGTGGGGAATTATGTTAAAAAGTTAAACAGGTATTTATAATATAAGACTACAGCCTATACTAATGTACCATGTGACTCTCCAAGAGGATTGTAAAGTATTCATTCAACAACCGATATTTATTGAGCTCCCAGTATGTGCTGGGCAGTCTGGGAAAGGAAAGGAAATGAAATAGACATATGGATGATTTCCTATGGGGGTAGGGAGGCATATAGATGACAGTCAGCAGTAACGTAACAAGTTGTGTAGCATAAAAATATATATATACTTTAGAAAATAGAAAAAGTAGGTCAAAGTAAAAGGAATTGAGAGTGCTAGGGGTTGGGAAGGGATCAAAGACAGCCTGCATGTATTAAGGAGAGGGGTCCGGGAGGCTGGATTGAGAAGGCAGTATTAGAGCAAGCTTGACATCTGGGAGACAAACATTTCATACAGAGAATAGGAGAGCCTGGTGTGTTTAAGAAAGGCAAGGAGATCAGTGATTGGAGCTGAAACAGCCAGGAGGAGAGAACTGGGAAGATTGCAGAGTTCTGAAGAGTGGGCTACAGGTCAGGCTGTTGTGACGACTTAGATTTCTGCTCAGAGCCAACCGGGAGCTGTCGCATGGTTCTGAGAAAGGGGTGACATGATTTATTCCATGTTTAGAAGGATCACACTAGCTACTGTTTTGAGATTAGCCTGAACTACTTTTCCAGAGTGTCTTGAGGGATTAATAATGTCTTAGGGCATCTTTATGGTGTCCTTGCCAGTGGACGCTGGGTTTCACCCACCTTTGTGTACTATTCCACCTTTACATCTTCCAGAGGAAATACTTAATATTTGTATTGAATATATGTATAAGTACCATTAGATTTAGGTTCATTTGATCACATGATTTTTGCTTTATATGGTAAAACCCCACATCTGCAGCCTCTAATTCCTAAATTATTAAAGTTAAAATGTTAGTGTTGAGGTGAAAAGAAATATATTTCTTGACTGGGTTTTCTTAAAAAGCACAAAATCTTGCAGGTGAGTTAATGACATGCTACACTTTAATTCTACAACTATTTAATCAAACAGATTATTGAATGCCAACAAGATAAACTGCCTTCGGGTAGATGCTTTTCAGGATCTCCACAACTTGAACCTTCTCTCCCTATATGACAACAAGCTTCAGACCATCGCTAAGGGGACCTTTTCACCTCTTCGGGCCATTCAAACTATGTATGTATAAGTGATTTGGATCACATTTGATGACATTGTTTCCACTCTGAATGTAAGAGCTGAGTCCATTGCAAGTCATCTATAAAACTGTTCTGTATGTGTTTCCAAAGGCATTTGGCCCAGAACCCCTTTATTTGCGACTGCCATCTCAAGTGGCTAGCGGATTATCTCCATACCAACCCGATTGAGACCAGTGGTGCCCGTTGCACCAGCCCCCGCCGCCTGGCAAACAAAAGAATTGGACAGATCAAAAGCAAGAAATTCCGTTGTTCAGGTAATTTCTTCACGTGTTATTTCCCCTGTGACCAACAACAATGGTTACATGAGACCTAACAAAAGCAGCTGGCCTTCGGCTGATTAGTGAATACTGTAGAATCGTATTTCTTTTTTTTCTGCCCATGAATAATAAAATAAAGAGAACCGTAGACACAATTCAAATAATACTTCTATATGTAACATTTTAACACCATATAGAGCAGAAGAAACAGGCAATTGACCAAGTTAAATAGATGCCTAGAGACTTCGTAGTACCTTTCCAAAATTCAAACTTCACCAGAGCCTTTTAGCTAACTCAGAATACCTTTAAAGTATGTTAAGTCTCATGTTTGTGGTATTGACCAACCTCAAGTAATTAACTGTATTTTCATTTCTTCAGAAAGCGAATTGAGACTTGGTTACATGATTTGTTTGGGCTCAGAAGTACAGGGGCGCCAGGAGGGACTCCAGATCCCTTGCTTCTTATTCTGAATGCACTTTCTCAGTTTGCATTCTCTTATTTTGCATACAACTGTGAGGATGCATTTTTTCCAAAAGCTATTTTTTAAAATATTTTGGTAATATTGCATTTATTTCTAAAAAGCTAAATATGAATGCATTGTATTGATATTAAATGAAAGGCTGCCATCATTCTAATTTACTATTTGCTTTGGTCTAATATTTTCCTTTTTTATGATAGAATACTTTATATGTCTTTTTGGTAGTATGCTACCTAACTATTCCAGGCGTATTTCACATTCGGCAGTTAATTTCATACTAAAAAGCTAATATAAGAACCAAGCTGGTTATTGTCCATAATTATAGATGCATTTACTACTCACTGTACATTATTGTACTTCAGTCACAGCTGTGAATATACATTTTTCACTTAATTGTAGTAACTTTAGTCCATTCTTAATCTAATATAACTCATATCTCTGCTTGCTGACATTCAGGTGCATCTTCTATTTTTTTTCTCTTTTTTTATTTAGCTAAAGAACAGTATTTCATTCCAGGTAGGTTTTGCTCGGTAGTAGGACTAACTACAGACACCCTTTCCTCACCTTATAAAATATAGCTTCTAAAACTGATATGCATGCTTCTGAAAGTACAGTGGATACTCTATAGATAGATTGACTTATGCATATATCACTTGTAGCTGTTTCCTGAAATCCTGACCTTTGCATGCAGCTTCTGATGTTAAACATATATATTATTAAACTCCACCTTTTCTTCTCTTTCTTTTACTTTGGCGCATTATCTGAAATTTCTCACAGTAGCTAAAATGTTTGAAGCTATGGCTTTCTACTTAAATCATTTTCTCTCCTTACATTGTATATCTGATCTTCCAACCTGTTTTTAAAATATAGCTAATTGAGCTGGTTTTAAAGACAGAGATCTTTCTGATGGCAAAGAGCTAGTTCTACATGAAATCAGTTACAGACACACAGAATTTCATTTTCAATCATGAAAATTACTTTTTTTATAGATTCTTATATTTAAAAACTGCACTTATTGCTTTACTTTTGCTTCACTGTTTATAGAGAAACAGCAGCTCCCTGCTGATTTATATGCAGTTGTTTCTTATTTGTTTGTGACTTTACATTCTTCTATATCCAGAATTACAACGTAACTCCATAAAAAAGAATATTGATGTATGATGTGAAAGTATCAGAAGTTCATGGACACAAAATGCCTTGAATAATTTAGGCAGATGGATAAAATGTATCTAAGAAAAGTAATCGCAATGTTTTACCACTTCAATTGTAACACTATCAAGACTGATGATTCTAGAACTAGCTCTTTAAAATACGTTTCTTTACTTATTTTTCCTTGCCTGCCAATTGTGTAAAATGCCTCTTGACTTGTTTGTTTTAAACCATTATGTTAAGTATCGATTGGCCACATTCACCATCTCTTGGGTATATTCTAGACTATAAAAAATTTTAAGAGCTATAGATAAAAAGATATTTCTACAGCGTTAGTGTACAGTGTTAGTCTAACTTTCCATATTTTCTTAAGAACTCTGGGTTTAGTCTCTATTTTAAGGAGATATTTGTTAGCTTGCCATTATTGAATTACAGTTTGGATAATTTTATGGATTTAGTAGATTTGGTGATATGACTTATTTTGAGCTTGAATGATCAATAGCATTGTATATTATTATACTGGCTGCATAACAAGTAACATGTTGAAAAGAACAGTTGATTGGCCTTCATTGACAATGTTTAATATTAATTACTTTACCCAATTAAGTGGAAAGTAATCTGATAGCTATTATTTAACCAGAAAAAGCCATATTCTAAACACCAGACTACCTATAGAATAAAACATTAATATGATTTAAATCCTAAAATTATGGCAGTAATGTAATTGGTATCAAATTATTCAAACTATTTCATTTAAATATACTTAATAATTGATAAGTTTAATATTTCCAATTCACTAAACAAAGAACAAAAGTCAGATTGTTTTCATATATTCTGATATAGTTTTTGCCTGTTACTGACAGCAGCCAAAATAGCATTTGGAAATTATCTTTAATATCAAATATCGTGTCTTAAGTTTCAATTTATGATAATTTAATTTACATTCTTTAAACATAATAATTGTAGAAGCCAGGACTCAAAAGGATCATTTGGGCCTCCTCCCCTTTTTTCCAAAAATTTTAATTAAAATTTGAGTCCACCTAACAAGCCACCATAAAATAAGCATTATTACTCTTCCGTTGAATGCAGATTATTTGAATTGCAAGTCTAAGTGTACCTGTCACTTAGACTTTGTGCACTCTTATTTCATTTTGGAGTGAAGCTTAAATCATAAGACACCAGATCCTCAATAAATATCATGGCATTAACTGCCAAATGTAATGAAACCATTATATTCACCATCGCAAACTTCTTATGAGATTCTGATTCCATTTCCACTAAGAAACATTATTTATAAGTTGAAAAGTTCATTTAAAAGTGTACATCACAATATAAGGATTAATCCAAATGTTCTAATGATTGTCCTTGAGGATCTCCATGATTAATTTTTAATTCACTTTTACGTGTGTACCTCCCTACTACCGTTTTATATGGCACTGTATGTCTTACAGTGGTAAAAGAAAATCTGTCTTGCAGAGAGTTCATCTTTTTTTTTTTTTTTTTGGAGACGGAGTCTCGCTGTCTCCCAGGCTGGAGTGCAGTGGTGCTATCTCAGCTCACTGCAAGCTCCGCCTCCCGAGTTCACGCCATTCTCCTGCCTCAGCCTCCCCGAGTAGCTGGGACTACAGGCGCCCGCAACCACGCCCAGCTAATTTTTTGTATTTTTAGTGGAGACAGGTTTTCACCGTGTTAGTCAGGATGGTCTCGACCTCCTGACCTTGTGATCCGCCCGCCTTGGCCTCCTAAAGTGCTGGTATTACAGGCGTGAGCCACCGTGCCCGGCCTTGAGAGTTCATCTTTTAAAGGAATCGAGAACTTAATTTGCACTATGCATCTTTTATTACATTGGTTTTCTTGTGAGACCACCGTGCTTCAAAATATTAATTGTAAAATTTTACAAAGCATGACAATTCCCATCACATCATACTATTTTTTCAATAATTCCCATAATAAAGAAAGAAGGAAGAGAGCTTAGTTTTATAAATATGTATATTAATCTTAATTGAGATTACTCTTTCTTTCCTTCTTGGTGATCTTTACTTTTGCAGGAATTCACCATTTTGGCTGTAAGTAAAAGTGTCTGATCTGAAACATAATACCCTCCCTTTTCAATCCTGATGTACCTTCTTCTAGTCTTGATCTTTGGCACCTTTTTTTCAAGAAGAAACCACAGATCTTTTGAGCTTCTCTGTTGTCCTTGTAGCTCAGCTTCAACTTCTTCCTGGATGTTGTTCCCGAAAGCTGTTGTTTCCATTCTGCAGTTCTGAGGAATGGTGGAGGCACCTTTTCCGTATAGCCCCTTCTTTGTGTTTCCAGGAAATCATCGGTAGTAATACTCTTACTATGGTCATAAACATTCTGCGGGAAGAATGCATGTCATGTAAACAGTATTACGTTTCCAGAACGTCTGTAGCTTTTCTCCTCCTTCCCTCCATTTTCCTCTTGGTCTTACCTTTGGCCTAGTGGTTGGTGTAGTGATAATGTAGCGAGATTTTCTGTTGTGCTTGATCTAACCATGTGGTTGCGAGGTATGAGTAAAACATGGTTCCGTCAAGCACCATGGAACGTCACGCAGCTTTCTACAGCATGACAAGCTGCTGAGGCTTAAATCAGGATTTACCTGTCTCTTTCTACAAAATCAAAATGAAAAAAGAGGGCTTTTTAGGCATCTCCGAGATTATGTGAGAGGGAGAGAATAGTAAAAAGTCCATAGAAAATTTAAAAGCCTGAGTATATTTATTTGCCTTCTATTTATTTGCCTTGAAAGCCCTAATTTACAATGAGATATAGGATCATGTTTATTACTGGATATATTTTCAATTCTTGACTCAGAGAAAAAAAATAAACTTTTTAATAATATCCATTGTGTGACTAGCTGTGAAGTAGGCTAGAATGACTCAGAATTGGATCAGCAGAAAGTACAGCTGTGAAAAGCTCAACTTTATTAATGTTTTCCTGTCATGTGAATCTGGTCACTCTTTTTTCCAGAAAATTCCAAGCCTTTCTTTTAACCTTTCTCCTGACATCCATTGACCAAAATACCCCAAGTTGTCTCCCTGCTACATAATCTATAGTTATCTGACTTTTTTCTTCCTACAAACTAATAAATATTCTAACCTTTAGACTCAGTATCTTTTTTTTTGGTTTGAATTCTCAATAGGTACAGAAGATTATCGATCAAAATTAAGTGGAGACTGCTTTGCGGATTTGGCTTGCCCTGAAAAGTGTCGCTGTGAAGGAACCACAGTAGACTGCTCTAATCAAAAGCTCAACAAAATCCCGGAGCACATTCCCCAGTACACTGCAGAGTTGTAAGTTCATCCCCCAACAAAATTCTGGTTGGGATGGAGGGGATCAAAGCATTAAAGCATAGGAATGTTTGTCTTGCCATTTTTATTATTAATAATTGCATTAATTTTAATTAATATGCATTACAGTGGCATAACTCTTCTTGTACAAGAATATATTAGAGGCTACCTTCGTTCATCTTTCTAGCCAACCATACGATTAAGGACAGAAACTATTTTATCTCTCAAAATTCAGTAAGCACTTCATACTAATAACAATGAAATTTATTTGATGCTTATTTATTGGGTAGTATGTATTCCCAATTTGTTTTCTAAGTACTTAGTTTTTTAACGTGTTTAATCCTTATAACAACTAAATAAAGTAGTTTGAGAGCCTCCATTTTCAATCTGTGTAAACTATCAATAGATTCAAGGAGTCCGTCTTATCTAATTTACTACTTCATTGACTTACGGGCGGAAGGATTCAGTGATTATCAAGTATTAAAGTAGAAAGGATAGCTTTTTCTGAACAATGCAAGAAAAGCTGAAAAGGCAGAATATGATGACATTTACACTTAACAGCCTTAACATAGGACCTTGCACATAGTAAGTGCTAAAATGTTTGTTGGAGCACTTACAGATTCTATGCCCATGCATGGTTTGCCTTTACTGACTTTATTTATAAAAAGAGGACCTTTAATGTTAGTGTTCTAACAATTCAAGGAAAAAACTAGCAAAACCTCATCATTCTCTAAACATCTTAGCCATGTTTATGTATAGCACCATCTGGTATTTGTCATTTACTGCTTTGCAAAGTTCGTTGTCTGTTTGTTTGTATATAATCCTTCTGTCTTTAACTAGATTATAGCTCCTTGATGACAGGGATTGTGTGTTATTGTTTATCTCTCACTGTGCCTATACTCATGCCTGTACTTAATTAATTTTTAGCAATTTGAATAACTAAAAATAAAGTAACTTTTTTAAACTGTCAGCTTTCAAAGAGTTGACAGAAACCAACTATCTTGTAGTTATAGTGATTTTTTTTTTTTTTTTTTTTTACTCCTGTTAGTTGATGAAGCATTTCACAGCTCCAGGAATTTTAGAAATACGTGGAGACCATGCAACCAAGGCCCTGAACTTTATTTTTTATGGTCATATGGGGATTTATGCTTATTACCTATAATACTACAAACAAGTGCAAACAAGTGGTATCTTCCAGCACAATAGCACTTTTTTTTTTTTTTTTTTTTTGAGACTGAGTCTCACTCTCTCGCCCAGGCAGGAGTGCAGTGGCACAATCACAGCTCCCTGTAGCCTTGGCCTCCTGGGCACAAGGGATCCTCCCACCTCAGTCCCCCACCCCCATTCCCCGAAGAAGCTATGACCTCAGGCATGCACCACCACACCCAGCTAATTTTGTACTTTTTGTAGAGATGGGATTTTGCCCTATTGTCCAGGCTGGTCTTGAACTCCTGAGCTCAAGCAATCCTCCTGCCTCTGCCTCTCAAAGTGCCAGGGTTACAGGCATGAGACACTGCCCCTGGCCTAGCACTCTAAATAAGTTTGTTTGTCATGGAGGAATTATAGTGGAAACTAGCCTCCAATTTAGACTTCAGCAAATGTGTGTAGTGTAAGAGTTTATAATTTTTTTCATTATACAATAAAATCAGTACTGAGAATAAAATATTTGCAAGTCATGTATCTAATAAGACACATATTCAGAATATATACAGAACTCTTATAATTTAGATTAAAAGGTATTTTACTCAGCTAATGAATGGTTAAAATATTCATATTGACCTTTCTCCAAAGAACATATACAAATGTCCAATAAACACATGAAAAACTGCTCAATATCACTAGTTATTAGGGACATTCCAATCAAAACCACAATAAGATACCATTTTAGACCCACTGGAATGGCTAAAAAAAAAAAAAAAAAAGGAGAGTAACATAGTGGAAGAAATTGAAACCCTCATACATCGCTGGTCTGAATGTAAAGCTTCCATGGAAATCTTTTTTCTATTTCTCAGAGAGTTAATCACGATTTACCATGTGATCCAGCAATGCCACTCCTATGTATATGTCCAAAAAACGACAACATATATCCAGGCAGAAATGTGCACACCCTGTTCTTAAGCAGCATTATTTATAGCCTTCAAAGAATGGAAGCAACACAAATACCTCCTAACTGATAAATGGATAAACAAATGTGTCATGCCTATGTAATGAAATGTCATTCAGTCTTAAAAAATAATGAAGCACTGCCGTATGTTACAACAGGAATAAGACATTGCACAAAGCAAAAGAAGCCAGACAGAAAAGGCTACATCTTACATGATTCCATTTATACAAAATGCCCAGAATAGGAAAATTAATAAAAGCAAAAAGTAACCTGGTGGTTGCCAAGAACTGTGGGGGAACAGCCACCAGGAGTGACTGGTAATAAGTATGGGGTTTCTTTTGGGGGTAATGAAAATGTTCTGGAATTAGATAGCAAAGATGGTTGCACAACTGAATTGTACCACTTTTAAAGGGTAAATGTTCTGGCACGTGAATTGCATTCTAATAAAGCTGTAATTTTTGTTCTAATTGTGAAGCAAATGATTAGGGAAAAAGTCTAGAAATCCTTTTTAGTGGGGACGATAGTGGAAAAAATTAGAGAAAATTTGTTCTAGAGATTACTGAAAGCTGGTTTTGATCTTTGTTTTTTTTTTTTACTGTGTGCTTCCTAACATTTTATTTTGATGATTAAAATTTGAATAAAATGAGAAAAAATATCAGTACGTTCCACAAATCTTCTGTGATATATGTATTTCCTTTTATTTTCCTGGTGTCATTAAATAATGTTAGAATTCATTTTGAGAAATCAAATTTAATCCTGTCCTAACTATTGGTAATAAAACTTCTCTATTCCTTCTTTTTTCTTCAGGCGTCTCAATAATAATGAATTTACCGTGTTGGAAGCCACAGGAATCTTTAAGAAACTTCCTCAGTTACGTAAAATGTAAGTCACTTGTTAGCTATTTTTTTTATTTCTGTAGCATTTTTTGTGTTCATTTCAGTTAAGTTTCTTAGAAAATTAGAAAATATTAAAAATCCTGGGAAATTTCCCTATGATGTCGACCTGTGACATGAATTTAGGGTAATCTCTGCAAGGGACTTTTCTGTGTGTTCAACAGTGTCAATCACATTTTCTGTAGCAGAGCCTAAGCATCTTACTTTAACTCAGACAGCTGGTCTGTTATGTGGCCACAGCAGGAATCCAGCAATCTAAGCACATTAAAATGGGTTCAGTAATGTTTTGTAACTTCCTTTACTATTCCCCAAACCATGCTGTTATTTTTTTTTTCATGTCAACTATTGGACTTTTTTACTTCATTAAACTTTCATTAGAAGATAGTCAAAATTAATGATTGGTAAACTGGCTTGATAGCTTATCTGTGTTACTACATGTCCACAACTCATATTTTAAAATAAGTTCATAAGCTCAGCAGTTTCAGCAACACTCAGTGGGTTACTCCATGCCCCTGGGGAGGTGTGACAGGGAGACAGGACATAGGTCAATAGCATGGGACCAATGGAGCACCCTCACACATGCAGAAACATCAGCATCGGCTTGCTTTAGCTGTGTGTCCACATATGTAACTGGCCCATAGTCACATAGACTGTAAGTTACCAAACAGACTACTTGTACAGATGGCATCCATATTAGGCTACCTCCCAAATGGTTTCTGATATCTTAATTGCCCTCCTTTTTCACTGTTATGAAATGTACTTTCTTTTTAGCTATAAGATGATTTCCCATGCAACAAATATTTATTAAGAAGCTACTATGTACAATTCTCTCAGAGAAATTAAAATACGTGTAAAAATGATCCTTATTTGGGGGACACTCCTGGTCTTGGAGTGATCAGTGAGAAAGAGGAAGAAAAAGCCTATAGACGGTTGACCTCAACTAGATACTCTTGCCTTCTGGCAAGCATTGTAGTAGTTGGTATCATACGTAATACTGACAGTTAATTTGGTTGTTTCAACACATTATTACATGAGACATTCTTCTGGGAATAAACTCATATTCAAATACATTCCTGATGCTATATATAAAACGCTAACAAATTTTAGCCCATCTATCTCTACCTAGTTGCCTTCTTTTAGTCATTAATTCATTCGACAATTTTAATCAGGGATTTTTTTTGAAAAGTTTCTTGTTAGGTTTTCTAGATGGCATAAACGTTTGTGTAACCCAATACCTGATCTCAAGAATTTTATACTCCTGGGGCCCCTTGGAGAGTTTGACATGAGTCCCGCTGGCATTTTTTACCATAGACATTCCTTCTTAGTATTATTGTCCTTTTGTCTTGATGGTGTAAGGAAGTGGAATCTTTTCAGAGCCCTGGCAGTGCTGGGCAGTGAAAAGTTGGAAAATTTGGATCATTAGAAGAAAATGATCAACTGTGTTTCAATTCCCTCCTTATTAGAAATTATTTAAAATCTTTGTTCCAACAACTTTTATTTAGAAACTTTAGCAACAATAAGATCACAGATATTGAGGAAGGAGCATTTGAAGGAGCATCTGGTGTAAATGAAATACTTCTCACGAGTAATCGTTTGGAAAATGTGCAGCATAAGATGTTCAAGGGATTGGAAAGCCTCAAAACTTTGTAAGTATTTGTACTTGTATTGCAGTTCTTCTACCAAAGATTGCAGCTCATTGTTCATTATAATCCTGCGAGAGAGAAACACCTCCTACTTTTACCCACCCCACTACCTCTATCTCTTTCACATTCTCTCTGTTACACACACATACACACACTGCTACACACACACACACATATCGTGAATGCAAATGGTCCCTTACCCCAATATTCCTGCCTTCGATGTGTGTTACACACACATACACACACATGCGTGCATGTATTGTGAATGCAAATGGTCCCTTACCCCAATATACCTGTCTTTGATGTGTGTTACACACACACACACACACGTATTGTGAATGCAAGTGGTCCCTTACCCCAATATTCCTGCCTTCGATGTGTTGATAGCAGATGATTAGGGGCGTCCCCCATGGCTTCTGTCTCCTCTACAAAATAGATCATCCTTGTTCCAGTGCTTATATGGGTCTGACTACCCTGTCCTGCCTCAAAATGGTCATTTTATTTGTTTGTCTTCAAACACCTCTCTATACTATACTTCCTCTTGGCTCAATGACTGTAAGCTTTAGAATCTCCTTGAATCTCTGCAGTAGAATAATTCTAACAGCTTATCTGGAGACTACTGTTTTTTGTCCCTGCAAGGTCTCAGTGTAAAAGAAAGACAGGCTGGTGATACATCTTCCACTGTTTTTTCAAAGAAAACATGCTAAGAGTTATGTCTACTTGCTCAGGGGTAGGGTGTTTGGGGGAAAAAATTATATATGTTTCCAAAGAGTTGTTGTCCAAGAAATATGGGGATTAGATTGAGGTATTTCAATCAAAACTACTTAACAACACTTTTGTATTACTTGAATTTTTCACGTGGCACACACACACACACACATATACACACATATACATTGTATCTATAAAGTATATAATTATGTTTGACAGAAGCGGTAGCCTAAAAATTGGAAGAAAGACAAACCAAACTCTGAAGCCTTTAGAAGGCAGAAAGGAAAATATTCGTAACCAAGAAGCAGTCCTTGGTAATTGTAGTGGGGAGTCTGTCTCCCGCCAAATCCACAATCCTGCCCCGCGCAGCCTGTGAGAGCCATGTATGACCAGTGGGCTGAAGGCTGAGTCCATTGTCTGCTCTTTATCAGATACGGAGGGAGAAGGGCATTCCCACAGCCAGCGAGATGTATTTATAGCATCCCAAATCCAAATCCCCACCCCCAAAGCCCTCCCTGCACCTAAGAGCAGAAGTGCTTTCCTTGAGTTTTGCAGGAATAGCCTGAAACCTGACCACCCAGCAGGACCAGTCTGGGACCTGCTGACCCATCGCAAGGGCTAACTTGGTGCCCTTTCAAAATGATAGGCAAACATTCAGTCAGCCTTGTGATGAAAGAGATACTGAGGACCGGGCGTGATGGCTCATACCTGTAATCCCAGCACTTTGGGAGGCCAAGGTGGGCAGATCACGAGGTCAGGAGTTCGAGACCAGCCTGGCCAATATGATGACATCTGGTCTCTACTAAAAATACAAAAATTAGCCAGGCATGGTGGTACACGCCTGTAGCCCCAGCTACTTGGGAGGCTGAGGCAGAAGAATCACTTGATCCTGGGAGGTGGAGATTGCAGTGAGCCGAGATTGTGCCACTACACTCCAGCCTGGGTGACATAGTGAGATTCTGTCTCAAAAAAAAGAAAAGAAAAGAAAAGAAAGATACTGAGGAATATGTAGGAAGAGGATAGAAAAGAGACCACAGGTGGCTGCATCTAACCTTTTCCAGAGTTGTCTCAGGTAAAATACAATTATTGCAACAAGCAGAAGTCTCCCTTTTCACACAGCAGTTAAAAGACTTTCTTGATACTGGAACCTTCTCCTGGCAGGGAAGTACCTTGGAGTGGGAGGAAGGCAGTAGGCTGTAACTCCACCTGTACGCATGTGTTCAGGCAGCCATAATGAGCTTCCACAGACTGAATTGCTTACACAATAGAAACTGATTTTCTCATCATTCTGGAGGCTAGAAGTTCAAGACAGAGGTGCTGACAGGGTGGGTTTCTGATGAGGCCTCGCTTCTGGGCTTGTAGACAGTCACCTTCTCACTATTTCTTCAAATGAGTTTTCTTCTGTCCGCTCATAGGGAGAGAGAGTGAGCTGCCTGGTATCATTTTCTTCTTGTAAGGATGGCAGTCTATCAGAATGGGACCCACACAATCTCACTCAACCTTAATCACCTCCCTAAAGTGCCTCTTTCCAAATATAGTCATACATACATTCTGATAAATGTGTCATTAGGCAACGTTGCCGTTGTGCAAACATCCTAGAATGGACTTACACAAACCTAGATGGTGTGGCCTACCACACACCTAGGCTATATGGCACAGCCTATTGCTCCTGGGCTACAAACCTGTGCAGCATGTTACTGTACTGAATACTGTAGGCAATTGTTACTAACACAATGGAAAGTATTTGTGTATCTAAACAAACCTAAACAGAAAAGAACAGTAAAAAATATGGTACAAAATATTTAAAATACTACACCTGTGTAGGGCATTTAAGAATGGAGCTTGCAGAACTGGAAGTTTCTCTGGGTGAGTGAATGAGTGAGTGGTGAGTGAACGTGAGGGCATAGGACATTACTGTACACTAACATAGGCTTTATAAACACTGTACACGGCCTGATGCGGAGGCTCACACCTGTAATCCCAGCACTTTGGGAGGCTGAGGCGGGTGGATTACTTGAGGTCAGGAGTTCAGGACCAGCCTGGCCAATATGGTGAAACCCCATCTCTACTGAAAAATAGAAAAATTAGCCAGGCATAGTAGCAGGTACTTGTAATCCCAGCTACTCAGGAGGCTGAGACAGAAGAATTGTTTGAACCTGGGAGGCGGAGGTTGCAGTGAGCAGAGATCGCACCATTGCCCTCCAGCCTGGGTGACAAGAGTGAAACTCCATCGCAAAAAAAAAAAAAAAACAAAAACAAAAAAAAAAACAAAACACTGTACAACTGTACACTTAGGCTTCACTAAATTTATTTTTTAAATGTACAAACATTGTTCAGCTGTATAAATTTTTTTGCTCTTATATTTATGTAAGATTTTTTTTATTTTCTGTTATTTTCTTTATTCTTTTCTATTCTTTAAATTGTTTGATTTACTTACTTTTGCATTTTTAAACTGTTTTGTTAAAAACTAAGAAACAAGCACATACATTAGCCTAGGCCTGCCCAGTGTCAGGATAATCAATATATCAATATTACTGTCATTTCCCTCCACACCTTGTCCCAGTGGAAGGTCTTCAGGGGTAATAACATGCAAGGAGCTGTCATCTCCTAGGATAACAATGCCTTCTTCTGGAATAGCTCCGGAAGGACCTGCCTGAGGCTGTTTTATAGTTAACTTTTTGTTAATAAGTAGAAGTACACTCTAAAATAACGATAGTATAGTAAATACATAAACCAATAATATAGTTGTCTATTGTCATTATGGAGTATTATGTGCTGTACATAAGTGTTGTGCTATACTTTTATACAACTGGCAGCACGATAGGTTTATTTACACCAGTATCACCACGAACATATGAGTAATGTGTTGGGCTATGGCATTATGATGGCCATGACATCTCGAGGCAAAAGGAAATTTTCAGATTCCTTGCAATCTTATTGGACAACTTTCGTATAGCTCTGCTTGACCAAAATATTGTTCTGTGGTGCATGACTGTACACTCACATTTGGGGGTTAGGGCTTCAAAATGCGAATTTGAAGGGGACACGGTTCAATCCGAAACAGCACCTCAAGGAACTTATCAAAGTATTTCTTCTTGTTTTGTTTTTCATTCACAGGACTGCCCCTGTGAAAAGTTATCTAAATTCCACTTTCTCCTTTCATTATATTTCTGTGGATGTTTTTGAAGTGCTTACGTTTTAGCACCTGAGACAGATATTCACTGACTCCCTCCGTAATCTAATTATGTTCCAACGAGTGTCATAGAGCAGTTTAGAACCAAACTCAGGGTAGTCAGTCCTAGAATAGTTTTATCTGAACATACCTATTCTTGGTGTCTTTTGTCTTGGAGCTATGAAGATTTTGAGAGCACATTTCCATTCCCCCTAGGCTTCTTAACCCTAATAGGCCACTTACTAGTTCGTATACATATTTCAGCCAGTCATTGAATTCCTTGACAATACAGGTGAAATTTGTGCATATGTGTGCTTATGGATTTTTCTAGCAACAGAGATCAAACTTTTCTCTTTTTTTAAATTTTTATTTATTTATTTATTTATTTATTTATTTATTTATTTTTTGAGACGGAGTCTCGCTGTGTCGCCCAGGCTGGAGTGCTGTGATGCTATCTCGGTTCACTGCAAGCTCCGCCTCCCAGGTTCATGCCAGTCTCCTGCCTCAGCCTCCCGAGTAGCTGGGACTACAGGTGCACACCACCACGCTCGGCTAATTTTTTTGTATTTTTAGTAGAGACTGGGTTTCACTGTGTTAGCCAGGATGGTCTCGATCTCCTGACCTCGCGATCTGCCTGCCTCGGCCTCCCAAAGTGCTGGGATTACAAGCATGAGACACCGCACCTGGCCCTCAAACTTTTCTTCAACTTCCCCCAGGGGCATGTGACTCCAGCAAGATTAAGATCCAGTGCTCTTCATCATTTATGACAAAGGAAAGCGCTGATAGGAATGCTTTTCTGTTGTGCATTTGTTTTCTAACATAAAACGATCCCTTCATAAGGAAAGCATCATCTTTTCTTCTTATCTGTGACTTCGCAGACTGCAAATGTTTGTATTTCTTATTTATTATGGGGCAATCTAGAATTTTAAAGTGACACTTTGTTTCTTTATTTTTACCTGTCTTTTTCACATTCTTCAATATTTTAGTAGCCAACTTATGTTTAGAAAAATTAAGGAATACTTTAATTTTTCAGGAAATCTGAATACGATTTATGGCAACTATTCGTATACTCATAACTATTTTCACATGGGACTTTGAGCTTTTTGTTCAGTTTTTAAGCCAGACAAATAAATAATTAGCAAAGAATTGATAATTGAGCCAAAACTTTAGCAGTAACAAGGAAATGACAATAGTGTTAATCCTATTAATGACAATGACTAAAAAAAAAAAAAAGTATTTTTTTCATGGTAAACCTTTTTAAACTTTATTGTGGATATGGGATCTGTTACCGTTGCCTCTTTTTAAGTTCTCAACTTAAAACAATGAGCTAATTTTCATAAATGAAATTATTCGTGTAGTCTTTGTAGATATTCTGTCCATTTTGGCGCCCCCAGCCCATGTTTGACATTGACTCAGTCCCTGAGATGCCCTCAGTTCTTCATCTGCAGTGGCTATTGATTCTTTTTCCGCCTCCCTTCTGTTCAACCTCAAATGTAATACTGCCCTGAATACACAAATCACAGGGCTCCAAGGACTCAGAGAGCTGTAGGTGAATTAGGACATTATGCAATCATGCAAACATAATTGTAGCATCAAAGGAAAACATTCTTCCCTCATCGTGGAATTGTAAATCCATGCCTAGACTCACCGTGCCTTTTGTAACTGAGATTAATCATTGGCAACTCAAAGCATTTTATTCTTGCAAGATATTCCCAGTATATATTCATAGCAATATCTAATAGCAAGAGAACACTTTTAAAAAGTAGTAATGAATGCTACATATTTGCAAGGATCATTTTGATCCTCAGATAGGCAAAATTGATTGCCTGATGCTTTGTCTCCATAACAATGTCCTTTTTTTCCCCTCAGGATGTTGAGAAGCAATCGAATAACCTGTGTGGGGAATGACAGTTTCATAGGACTCAGTTCTGTGCGTTTGCTTTCTTTGTATGATAATCAAATTACTACAGTTGCACCAGGGGCATTTGATACTCTCCATTCTTTATCTACTCTGTAAGTATGAAAAATAGCCTTTATGTATTACTTGAGCCATTTATTATATTTGTTAATGTATTTAATGTATTATTAAGCATTTCATTAAAATGTGATCAAGGGTTTTAGGACTTAAAAAAGGACAAACTTATTCACATCAAATTTATTTAAATTTTTTTAAAAATATTACCTACTATCTTACATTAAATTTTAACAAAAAATTATAGTATTGTTCAGTGAATTATTTTTCATAGTGATATGATCAATGATGTAGCTTAATTCCAAATTTTAGAATTATTATAACTTGATAGTGCTGCATATAAAAGAAATGTTATAGATTTTTGCCAGTATTCTCACATTGGAGTATTTTCAGTATAAGTATTATAAAAGGAGAAGTGATAGAGTTATTGCCAGCAAACTTGGTCAAAAGGATCAGCTGGGCACAGTGGCTCACGTCTGTAATTCCAGCACTTTGGGAGGTTGAGGCGGGCGGATTACTTGAGGTCAGGAGTTCGAGACCAGCCTGGCCAACATGGCGAATCCCTGTCTTTACTAAAAATACAAAAAAAAATTAACCGGGCATGGTGACACGTGCCTGTAGCCCCAGCTACTCGGGAGGGTGAGGCAGGAGAATTGCTTGAACTGGGGAGGCGAAGGTGGCAGTGATCCAAGATCACGTCACTGCACTCCAGCCTGTATGACAGAGCGAGACTGCATCTCAAGGAAAAAAAAAAAAGAATCATTCGAAATGACAGGAAATATATTAGGATGACCAGATCAAAAATAAAAGCTGTTTACTAGAGGGGATCTACTATGATATTAGCAAAATATTGAAGAAATAGTTTGAGCCAATACAAGAGAATATTTTTGTAGACAGCTTAAAAATAAACAGTATTTGTAGGCCTATACACAGAATTCAAGAAATGTAAATAAATAAATAAATAAATAAAATTTAAAAGCAAAAAAAGCCACACACCTCCAAACAATGTATTTCAGGTCTCTTATATGTCAGTATCTAAAAAGCAGCATTTGAAATTATTAATGATCTAACTGATAAGATTTCTCAGTAATGGTGGCATGCAAATATACTAATCTAACTTAAAAGGAGGGGAATAAAGATAGAGAAAAAAAGTTCGTAGCTCAAGTCGGTGAAGAAATAATTTGAGAGAAGCATCCATCCATCAGTAAAGTACTTAATCCTCTTTTTGCATAAAATGTGACATTTTACATCAAGTGACTAATTTGCGCGTATTAAAGATGGCATGTTTATAAATAATGAGATTGTCAATAGGTTTATGCTGAAGTGGTGAGATGCCAAAAGTATTGAAATTTGTAGAAGTAAATTCATTTTTATAACTGGCATTTAATCAACTCAGCTGTCAGTTTAGATGGGAAACCTATTCTCTAGAGCAAATAAGAGATGGAAATCTTGAGATGACAAATTAATGAATTAGCTGTTGTCAGGTTAAACTCAATAATATAAGGTAATCAGCCTTCATCTTTATATTAAATTACTGCATTATCATTGCGAAGTTTGACAGCAAGTCAGATTTCTGACAAGTTTAAATTATTTCTAAATGAAATATCTATCAGGATCCACTGTATAAACCCCAAATTCTACCTTACCTTATTTTTTGCATGAAATCATGTGAAGGATTACCTTATGTAAAAGTGTTGTTACTGCTTAAGTTCCAAGCATAAATATTTTAGCAAAAAAAAAGTGCATCTCATATACTGCATGTGATTCTGAGTAAGAATGGGGACTGGGAATACAAAGAAGAAGGAATCATTCCAGCGGAAATAGTGTGGAGAAGGGTAGCTGGGGTTTTGAGAAGGAAGAAGATGAAACCCCAGACTAAACTGTGCATTGTTTGCCTGTGGCTCTTAGAAACCTCTTGGCCAATCCTTTTAACTGTAACTGCTACCTGGCTTGGTTGGGAGAGTGGCTGAGAAAGAAGAGAATTGTCACGGGAAATCCTCGATGTCAAAAACCATACTTCCTGAAAGAAATACCCATCCAGGATGTGGCCATTCAGGACTTCACTTGTGATGATGGTAAGAAATCCTTGTCAACTCTTTGATTGTCAGGCATTCACATGCTTGTTCCGATGCAGCTTTGCACAAATCTACAGCATAGTTCAGCTCAGCAAATAATGATCATGTATCTTTTGCTTTGTTGTTTGGGTTCTGTTTTAGTGCCGAGACACTTACTTTCTTAGACTTGCCTTCCACATTTGAGTCTACTTGATGTGCATTTCAGAACATTTTAGATTTTCTAGTTTCCAACTTGTGGTTGGTCTTATTTGTATAGCTTCATTTGAACTTTTCTTTGTGACCCTAGGCATGTTTTTTAGTACCTACCATTTTCAAAGGAGAAGAGAAATTAACTTACAGAAGTTTTAGTAAATCTGACAAAAATACTAGTTGTCACTTTTTAATGCTCTTTCTATATCATCACATTTGATTCTCATATAGCCCTATCAGGTACATACAACAAGTTCTATTATTATTGCCAATGAACAGAAAGCTAATTTGAGCTTTATAAATGAGGGACCTAAACTTTTGAGTTAATATATTCCCTTATGTCTCTTCATGTCTGTTTCCGTGCTGTTTCTCTATAATTCACTTTACATTTACATATTCTAATTAAAAATATAATTTGTACAAATAACTATTTCCATTGTATTGGTAATTGTAATTACAGTTTACAAATTGCAAGCCATTTTCCAGAATTCTTCACTAGGCAGTCTGAAAACAGTGCTATATAGAACTTATGGTATCAATTAGTAAATACTGAATATCCCGTAAATAAATGATTATGTAGCTTAAGACTCTTGTGTTTGTTAAGTTAATTTAAAGGCATAAAATCCCTTCTAGCACCTTCAAGACCACAAATCTTGGTTTTCCTGTATTTCCTCTGCGATTTAGGAAATGATGACAATAGTTGCTCCCCACTTTCTCGCTGTCCTACTGAATGTACTTGCTTGGATACAGTTGTCCGATGTAGCAACAAGGGTTTGAAGGTCTTGCCGAAAGGTATTCCAAGAGATGTCACAGAGTTGTAAGTAGAGCTTGTCTTTCTTTCCTTTTCTTTTTCCTTGATGATAAATGTTTCACACACCCAGAGGAATGGAGACCAAACAAAAGCCAGTTAATTATTATCCTGTAAAATGGTAAACAAGTAATGCAAAAGCTACTTTAGAGGCCCTTGGGAATTGCTGTGTGTGTGTGTGTGTGTGTGTGTGTGTGTGTGTTTATGCTATAAGATTTCTCAGTGCCTTTACTATGCTAAGGTGTACTATGACTCTTAAAGAAACAATGGTAAAATATAACGTATCTTTCACATTTATTTGTTCCTATACCCCTTTTCTCATGGAGCATCTTACAAGACTAATGGCCCATGGAATGCACTTTGGGAAATGCTTTATATTTAATTTACTTACAGTCTAGGATATTCTGTACAGGAAACTTTTTTTTTTTTTTACCTCTGTGACCCTTAGGAGAAAATTTTACCACATGGGATAAATAACTATCTGGTATATGGAAGAAACTAACATAATCTCTTCCCTTAAGAAGAGATGCTGCTTTTGGTGGCTTGAATCAAAGTCCTTCAGAACCTAAAGGGTATGGGACCAATTATCCTTGACATTTTCATAACTGATATTTAACCACAAATTATATGGCCAATATATACACATCTCGACCTTCTTCTGCACTGCCCATGCTGCCTTGGCTGCCTCATGCTACAATTGCAGAATGGAATTCATTAGAGAATATGCTGCCAGAATAATGATGCTTCCTTGCCCCATTCATTCCATTCCTTTGTCTCTAAACTAATGTCATATTCTGGATATCCTTGATCTGAATGCAGTTGAGTCACTTTGCCTGTTTATTTTTTATGTATTTGGAACTATGGATCAATAATGATTTAAACCCAAATGTAATTTATGCAGACATGTATCAGTTATTTGTGCAGATGCACACACGTATTCCAAATGAGCAGGTTTGACAAACTTTTGACAGTGTGCAACATAGGTAATGAGGTTCAAGGGCATGTCATTTCAATTTTTAAGGATCTTATTTTCAAATCACATGCAATTCTTTAAATCCTAAGTTTGATCCTGAATGGAACACTTAGAGGAAAAAGGCACAATCTTAGCACATGTGCACAGAACATGCCTCTTAGATTTGAACTGCTGTTAAGTGCTCAGGTCCTCTCTCACTACCAATCACATTGGTTAATCAACTGGAAGGACTGTTTTGTATGTACATGTGTGTAATTAGATATTTAATTCTTATGGTAATGTTTTTTATTTCAGAAGATCACATAGGGATATTCCGAAACCCTCCTCTGTGGGAAGGCTAGATGCATATAGAATATTCTGTGTCCACAGGACGGGGAACATCACACACCAGGGCCTGTCGTGGAGTCGGGGGATAGGGGAGGGATAGCATTAGGAGAAATACCTAATGTAAATGACAAGTTAATGGGTGCAGCAAACCAACATGGCACACGTATACATATGTAACAAACCTGCATGTTGTGCACATGTCCCCTAGAACTTAAAGTATAATAAAAAATAAAAATAAAATATAAAGCAGAGATAGTTAAAATAAAAAAATAAAGAATATTCTGTGTCCAAAGCATTAATTTTAGGAGTACACCAATGAAGAACTTACACTCAGACCACCTTTGATGCTAAATCCCTTCTTCTACAATTTTAACTGGACTATGTATTGGTCACTTTACTCTATTCCCATTAAGTAACTTTAAACATTTCTTACTAAGCTCCGTTGGGCATCCTGCTTGGTTTATGCCCTGTGCTATCTACAGCATACTTCAACTATTCAAAAAGTTGAATTTTCAATCTATTTTACTACAAATTATTAAAAGGTAGTCTTTTTTTCTAAAGAAAGTTTGTTATAGAGATGAGAAAAATATTAACTCATCTGTTGCGAATTCAAGTTTTACCCCCTAGAGAGCTTATTCTTGTAACCTTACCGAGTCAGCAGAATCCTTCTTAGCAGTAACATATATGCATGCATTAGAAGAATTTCATATGTGTATTACATTAAATAATTAAAGACTTTGGCAGAAATTAGTATTATTGGTGGGCTAGTTTGAACAAATGGTATCCATTATTTTTAATCAATTCCATATAACTTCCGCCTTAGATTATTTTACATATAAACATTCATAGCGCACATTCTGAATCTTTTTGACCTTCTGCTGTGTTTTCTGGAATAAAGGGAGAGTGCTGAACTATATAGGGTGATGCTTCCCTCTAGTGGTATCAAGAAAAACTTAAGTATATGAAAGAAAAAAATGGAGAGGGGTCGAAGAAGAAATATCAAGTCAGAAAATTTAGGTAGACATGATGATTCATAACATAGACCCAATTATTTATCAAACATTAATTATATTTTCTTATAACTAGTGCCTTTTATATCATTGTTTTTATTTTGAAATATTAGGAATAAATTATCATCCTAGGCAACTTCTCAGCTACTTCTATATCCAGAAAAAATACCAACTTCAACCTGGAATCTTGAAATGGACCACATTGGGTAGGAGGGGCCACGTGTTCAATGTCCCAGAAGTGTTTGTGGGCACATCTATAGCCAGATGGCCCCAGTTTCTGAATGACATTTGTACCCTTCACCATTTATGTTCTAGGAAAAACAGCCTTGGAAGGAGATGAAATTTATTTTCCTTATTGTGACATAATAGATATAACTTCAGGCATTCGACTATCTTTGTGTCCTGCCAGTTAGCCCAAAGCCTATTTTCTGATTATTCTTCTGATTCTAATAAGAAGGGGAAAGTTTACTTATATATGGTTATTTGATTATTGCTGTTACATATATATATATATGTAACTTAAACCTAATATGTTCAAATCCCCAAATATGCCTTTAATGTGTCCATTGTTATTCACTAAGTGTACTGACATATATTAAGGCAGCAATGAGTGGTCTTGGCCATAGCAGCAAGGTTTTGTTACTAGTTAATGAATTTCATGGTATTGTGTCCACATAAAAACAAGCAAACTGGAGGCTGACCAAAAGTATGGTTAATTGAATGAACCTCCTTGCTCGCACACAGATGGCTAAATGCTGGGCTTGCCTTGTTAGATAAACCACAAAGAACTGGACCCGTGGACAACTCTGCTTTTTTTTTCTTTACTTCTCTTAAATAATAATCCATGCTTGGAACATGACATCTTAAAGCAAAAATTGCCAAGGGGTTCCTTGCCTCAGTTAAGAGTGAAGTACTGTTTACTGATTTTATTCAAGGCCACCATTACTTTGTAATAAGATAATATCGTTCCATTGTTTTTAGGTATCTGGATGGGAACCAATTTACACTGGTTCCCAAGGAACTCTCCAACTACAAACATTTAACACTTATGTGAGTAACATATTGCACTTTTCTTTGACTTACTCTATTTCCAGAAAATGGGGATGGCAAGGGACAGAAGACATAGTGAACCTTTCAGATAATATAAATCATTCACAGTTAGATGCTTCCCTCCTTGCTCGTTGCAGTTCTGGACCCCTGGCTACATCTTCATTGAATATCAATCAGGCGATGGAGTGTCTTAGCAAGAGGTCCTCCTCTATTCAAAAAAGCACAAATACGACAAAGTCTGAGTAGTCAGAGAATTATGAAAATGTACAAACCTGCGGATTTTTATTGATAATGAATATGGGTTATTTTATGACAAACTAAGGAAGGAAAGATAGAAAACGATGTCTTTATTCTTGACTTTGAGCAAAAGATGGTAGGTGGTAATGACTTTCCCAAAAACATAAATGTAGTTTATTATGTTTGTTTCTTATACAAAGCATTATTAAATAAGTTATGGGTTTACAGTATTAAAATGTATTTTAGAAAATCCATATATATTCATGTAGTGTTTAAGTAAACTTGACAAAGATACTAACATTTTGAGTATAAATTTCAAAATTTTGATTTTTTAGCTTAAAATAACATCTCTTTTTTTATTAACGTAAACAACTTTTGACAACCCTTAAGTTGTAAATACAGGAAGATATTTAAATATACAAACATTTGATCTAGTTACATGCACAATGTTTAAAAATTGATACAATCTTTTACATATAATACTGTACTTTTAAAGTAGCCTTATTGGTAATTGAGAAAACTTTTCAGAACACAAAAAATCGGGAAAAAGATAGCAGATATTAATAGAAAGTACCGTATCATTTGTTTAAGTCTATCTGATTTTAGAGTAAATATTAGTAGCGTAAGAAGCAGATTACTAGTGTTCCTAGAATTAGAAGGTTTATTTCTAAGTGAATTCTACAAACCTAAGTAGCAAAAAATATTACATGCTCCAGTGTAAACTAGGTACATTGAAGCTAGTTAAAATTGCTGCTGATCACTTCCCTTGAAAGTATGGGTAAATCAAACACTTTTTAGAAAGTAAATAGGACTTTTTAAATGACAAATGATTAAATAATGGAAAAAGATATCCTCTAAGATGTCTTGTTCTGCTTCTAGTTATTTATTTGATAGCAGCAAGAACTGATTACATACATTTTGTTCTGTTAAATAAACCATTAAATTGCTGCAATTTCTAAAGGGTCACTTTAGCAGAATTGGGTCATTTGTGGGACAGCATGTGAATACTTTCAAGCCAGTTCGAAATGACAAATGAGGATTTGTGGATCCAGCTAGTGACTCATGATACAACTCTAGGCAAGTTACTTCTGCTAATACAGATACTTTTATTTTTAAAATTTAGGAATAGTTCTTCAGCAGTTAAAAATATGAGTATAAAGCTCCTCTCAGATTCTTAACATTTTCACAATTTCGTGGGTCCATTTTACTGACATTTTGATATTTTAATAAAGGAATAGATTATCCTCAGCTTTTCTGTATCTTCCATTTATTCATATATTTTGCATTTTGCTTCAGAAAAAAATTAGTGAATATATTTAGTTATAAATGGTGAATATATATTAGTATTACATATTGTATATATACATTTTAATATATTTTTACATATATAGTGTGTGTATATATACACTATATATATAATGAGAATAAGATCAAGTTCATGAAATGTAAATTACGACCCATAGCACAAACTATACATATAAATAGCCATTTAACATTGGTAAAAATTCAACGTCTCTCCCATTTGCTTAACATTCATTAAACAAATATTTATTGAGGACCTACTGTGTGACCATGACTCAGCCAGGGGCAGGAACACAGACGTTTTTATTGATGGCATTTTGAATGTAATTAATCAGGGGTTCTTTCAGTGATCAAATTTGAGTCTGTGTATCAGTGAACATATGTGTCAATGAGGGTAAAGTATGTGTATCTGATAGGACTTTTGATGATAAGGGTTTATTTCCCACGGGCAAAATTTTGTCTATTGCAAGTCACCTCCAAGGAAGCTCTCTGTAAAATATCAAAAGCCTTATGGAGATGGGAGCAGAGGGATAAGGGAAAATAAACTCTGCTCTGAAGCTGCTACTCTGAAGTGAACCAACCCCTTGCACGTACACTACATGCTAAAGCAATGCATATATATATATATATATATAATCCTAATTTCAAAACAGTGAGGTGTAAATAATCATGAATAACATTGCAGTCTACTCCAGTGGGTCATTCACTGTTTTATTGTTTTCAGATAACAGCTGAATGCTAACAATACTGCTATGACTATGAATAAGAAGACCCTTCTCCTTCTAAGAATCACTAATATTTTCATTTCTGTGGTTAATAGTGTACTCCATTTCTTTTTCTCTTTTAGAGACTTAAGTAACAACAGAATAAGCACGCTTTCTAATCAGAGCTTCAGCAACATGACCCAGCTCCTTACCTTGTGAGTGTGAAAGTGTGGTACTGAGTATTCATTAATTCATTAGACAAAAGGCAGTCTCTAGATGCTGGACATTGCTATTGAACAAGACAGTCTCTACCCTCAAGGAATGTTTCTATTGGGAGAAACAGACAAAACCACAATAGGTGAACAAATGTAGATATTAGAAAAAGTATTGCGTTCCATAAAAAAAAAAAAAACAAAGAATAATTTATGTTTATGGGGGGCTTAGGGGAGATCCCTAAGATAGGGAAAATCCACCTTAGGGAAGGGACAGCTGAGGCACCAAAGTTGGGCAGGAATAGGCAGAGGAAAGCATTCTAGGTTGTATTTAGGAAATAAGTATGTTGTGTTAGGGAGACAACACACAAAAAAATAACAATATATTGTGTTTTAACACTGTCAGTTAATAAGATGCTTTAATAAGCCTTAACTGCTTTATTTTGGAAGTATTTGGCCATTTTTGGAATTCTGAATAAAACAAATTGACATATTTATGCTTTCAGAATTCTTAGTTACAACCGTCTGAGATGTATTCCTCCTCGCACCTTTGATGGATTAAAGTCTCTTCGATTACTGTAAGCATCTTGTATTCAACAAAATATCTCTTTTCTCAGAGATCTGAGTTTGGGGTTGTCTTTTTAAGGATGTAACTGCTTTGTTGATTCTTGGTGCTTGAAGATACATGCATGAGGATTTATTATAAATTAGGAAATAGAAAAATCATTTCTTACAGTATCATTGTCCAACAGCTTTGCTTTGGACAATATAACTTCCTTTTTAGTAATACTGATTGTTGTTATAGTCATTTATTTGATTATATGTAACATTAAGACATATGGTTTATATAGTTTCAATTAACTTTGAAAGAAACTTTCAAAATTAATTTGAGAAACTTTCAAAATTAATTTCTTTAGAAATTACATAGTACATGAAAACATTTTTACTATAAAAATGTACTTTAAAATATGTGAAATAAAACATGATCCTTGATCCTACTCTTCTACCTCAGAATTAACAGTTTGATGTGCTCTCTGGTCCTTTTTCAGATGCATTTTTTTCTATTCTAATAGATGTATGCCCATGGCTATATAGCTTTTAAAAGCCACAAATATTAATAGGATCTGTTTTTGTTCTGCCATTGTCTATTTTTGTTTAACATATGCTTTTGAACATTTCTAATCTATCATATGTATGAATAAAAATATATAAGAATAGAATAGATATATATTTATACATATATATAACTCAACTGTTTAACTGGTAGAGACTGTTCTATTGGTGGGAGGAACCAGAACTGACTCAATTAGCCTCATCTTTACTATGATTTGGTTTAATTTCAAATTTTAATGAGTACTATACAGTACTCTAATGAACATCCTATACATTTCCTCTTGGTGCAAATGTGCTGGCATTTCAGCAAGAATTTAGGGTGTGTGGGAAGGTACTGTCAAGTATATTGGGAGGATTCCAAAAGTAACTGTCTTGTTATTCCCCAAAAAAAGACTTTGTCCATTTAGAAGTTTATTTTTCCACCAGCTATTTAATAGAGTACCTTTTTCAAAACACTCTTGCAAACATTGAATATTATTTATTCTTTTATTTTTGTCTATATGACAGATTGAAAGTTATTCTGCATTCCTGTCTTAATTTGCACTTCCAATTAGTAGAGCATTTGAGTATATTTTATTTGTTTACTAAGCACTTGTGCTTTTTATTCTAATGAGCTTGATCTATCATTTCCCCATTTTCTGTTGGATACTTTATATTTTCCTTATTAATGTAGGTATCTTTATGCATCTACTACTTGACTCTATGCTTGCTGGGATTTTTCTTAATGAAAGAATTAATCCTTATATCTTATATAAGTTGCAAATATATATTATTCTATTTCTTATGTGGAATATTTTATTGTTTGGATATATTTTATGTTGTCAAAAATTTCTGCCTCTTTTCCTTGATGGTTTCTGGATTTTATACTGAGCCTTTGAGAGCCTTCTTCACTCCACATTTATAAAAGGGAGATCTTCTTTATTTTCTTTTAATACATTTTTATTTTTACATTTAATTCTTCATTCTGGAATTTATTTTGCACACATAATGTGAGGTGGAAGTCGTTTGCTTTCTCAGGTATCCAGTTGTACCAAAACTGTTTATTTTATAGACCGTCTTTTCTGCACTGATTTAAAATGTTTATTATAAACTAAAGTCTCAGAATTTCTCTGGAGTCTATGATTTCAGAAATATAGGAAGTTTAATTTTTCTTTTTCTTTCTTTTAGTTCTCTGCATGGAAATGACATTTCTGTTGTGCCTGAAGGTGCTTTCAATGATCTTTCTGCATTATCACATCTGTGAGTACCTAGTTTATGAATATAGGTTTAGGGTCAAACCTTTCCTAATGAGTGATTAGGAGCATTCCTCTGCCAGTTATTTTATTGTAACATCAAAAGATGTAATTGGTTTCATCTTTAAAGAAAATGTGAAGATTTTCAAACGATATGATGCCCTCTACAAGATGGCTTTAATTTTCCCTTCTGGCTCTTAGTTTTCATTAGTCGAATTATCTTTGCTTAGCTAAACATGTCTCTTCTACAAATATGGCTCTCCAACTTTACTAGCCCATGCTTTTTCTCTCATTATTTTCTGATTCTAGAATATCAGCTCCCTTTCAATTGTCTATCCTAACCCTGCTTTTCTAAGTCATATCCCAAGTATCACCTTCTCTATGAAGCCTATCCTGATTTGCTCAAAATGGATTTACTTATTCAACTATGGCACCACGCAAAAATAAATTCAACATGGTTTGAGACTATAGTTTGGAAGTAAGACACAGCCAAATACTTAGATTGGGTGAAATGGCTTTTCCTTTGCGTTTTCTCTGATCACAACTTGTTTGTACCTCCATAGTTTTTGGAAGTACAATATAACCATTTGAAAATATGTGATAATTGGGGTTCAAAAAACTCATTTGGGTCAAATTCCATGATTTTATTATTACTAGGTGTAATGTTAAGATAATGGCAAACTTAGAAGGAAGTTCAGCCAGCAGCCTTAGGATCCAAAGCCTCCTTGGCTGATGCTGAGTTGGGTGCCTGGTGGCAACTATCTGCTTCAGCCTAAATAGCAATGTCAGTTGTGCCCCAGTTCCCTAGAAGAGATTGCCTGCCATATCCTCTCCTGCTTTTGCACTTCTCTCGAAAACCTACAAACTCCAAGAAGATACGAGTTTACAAAATTGAGAAAGGAATAATCATTTTTCACTCCAAAAATATACATATGATTGGAATTTTAAAATTTTCTGCCCAAAAGTCTATGTTTTTACATCTTCTTTGAATTGAATTGAAGATCCAGTAGTCAATCACATTATGTCTGCATTTGCCTTATAGAGTCTGTGTTATCAATTGACGTTTTGTACATCAGTCTATCAGACTGGTGCCTATTAATATTCCTTCCACTAAACTGCTGAAGTCCAGGAAGGCAGGGCCTTTACATTTTCGTGTTTGAGCCAAGAACCTACCTCTAAGCCACTCCTTTACAAACTCCATGGCTGCCACGTGCATGAGCTGCAATATGAAGGAAGCTACTAGCTCAGAGGTGCAGGGCTGCGGTGCCCTCAGGCAGAGAATGCAGGCTGAATGAGGAGGTAGCCGTTCTGCTAGTGTTATGGTCAGGCATCAGAAAAGGCTTCACACGAAAGGTGCTGCTTGAGCTGAGCAGAACTTCCCTTCTTGTTACCAGCCTCCTCCCGCAACAGTGAGAGCAAGTAGAGTCTTCCTTGTTCTGTGCCCTGCTCTGCCTTGCATTTCTTTTTTTTTCTTTATATATATATATATAAAGAAATTTTATATTTTAAATTTTATTATACTTTAAGTTCTAGTGTACATGTGCACAATGTGCAGGTTTGTTTGTGCCTTGTCTTTTACCCCCTAGAGCATAAAGAGCTCTGCTTTTTCACTTTTCCCACTTCCTCCCCTGTCACAGCAAGGACTTAAATGGTGACAGAGATGAGATAAAATGACTAAAAAACATCATTTTGCTCATTTTTAATTTGGAAAGGTTTGAATCTGACATACATATGCAGGTAACATTCACTACATTCTGATTCTTAAACGGGGCATTAAAACTTCCACAGTATCGAGTATTATGATTCCACACACATATTTCAGGGGCTACCTAAAAAAAATCAGATAACTATCCTGACAGTAGACCTACAAGGATTACTAGTTAGAAGCTAATTGTAAATCAGAAGTAAGCAGTTTTTAAATGCCATTGTATGCATCTATGGCTTCAATCCAAGCTTTATAAGGTTATGAGTCCAGGTCTCAGATTCTTAATCTGTAAAGTCAATTGTTAATTAAATGGACCTTATAAAGTTACTATTTAGGATAAAATGAAGTAATTCTTATAAATGGCTTATCCCAGCTCCTGCATATAGTAATAGTGCAATAAATGTTAGCTATTACCTTGATTACTTTCCTGTCACTACTTCTAATGAACAACTGTAAAATGAACGACCTTGAAAAGGGACAGACAGCACCCAGTGCGGGTCCAGCTCAGCTCTGGTGAGCTAGCTCTAGACATCTTCAGTATTTTATGTTCTTTCTTTGTACTTACCTGTCCTTTATCTGCATCATTATTCCCAACCTTTCTTTCTACTTAACTCTAACTATCCTACACAGTTTAGACTTTCTTAACCACTAAGACTCCCAGAAAAGTTAATCTGTTGTTCACCATCATCTTGTAAATACTTCTCCTACATCACTTCTAATGAAACTTCTTTGCATCTGTGAGTATATCCCAATGCTAATGCTAATCTCCTCTGCAGCAGGGGTTCTTTGGAGGTAAGAATAATGCATTATTTATATTTGGGTCCTCAGAACTTTGCATTGTGATTTAAGTCATCAGTAAATAATTGGTGAATGAAGTATTAATGCACTCAGGGTGTGCTTACACTCAATATAAACATGTCTCTGAAAATATTAGGAGACCTTCTAAAGCAACATGAGTGTTAACACCAGTGACAACTCACTAAATCCCAGTGCACATCATTCAGGAAAATGGGGAATCCCCAGTGTCTCTATTTTTTGCTAAATTGTTATCCTCAATAAATCTATGGGGATTTTCTACTGAGCATCACTTTGAATTCTTTTGCCCTTAGGAAATAACAATACTTCCATACTTGTGTGTGTGTGTGTGTGTATGTGTGTGTGTGTGTATGTGTGTGTGCTTTTGTGGTGTTGTTTTTCCAGAGCAATTGGAGCCAACCCTCTTTACTGTGATTGTAACATGCAGTGGTTATCCGACTGGGTGAAGTCGGAATATAAGGAGCCCGGAATTGCTCGTTGTGCTGGTCCTGGAGAAATGGCAGATAAACTTTTACTCACAACTCCCTCCAAAAAATTTACCTGTCAAGGTATGGTTTTTAATCATTTGTATTTCTTTTAAGAATTACTATCTTAAGTGAAAAAGAAAAAGACAACTAATTGTCAATCCAAAGGTATGGTTGAAATGCCCAGTAAATGATTATTTTTTCAGCCCATGCTTGGACAAGACAGAGCAGTTACCTAAGGTGCCCAAGTAAAGAATCAGGCTTTTCAAATAAATCTCAGAAATAGTCCATTGGTAATGACCAAGTTTTCTTGAAAGTGTATCAAAAAATGTAGAGTTCACAATTTCTGGAAATTCCTTTCATAGCCTCTAACAAGTCAAATGTTTTGCTTTTGCCCTGTCTGAACATGTGCCCTGCTCCTAGGGCTGCCAGGGCCCTGTGGCTTCCTCATACCAGGTAAGGAGAAACAGGCCCTTCCCAGTGTTCAGCCCAAACCTTCTGACTCGCCTTATGTGCTGCAGCCTTCCTGTGTTGATGTTCTTGTTTCTTGCTTGTTTGTATCCCTTTATTTTCCCTTTGTTTGATGTATTTGTGAATTTTAAATATTGTCAGAATAACAAATATTATTTTCCTTTTTTATTACAAGAATAATATATGTGCCTAAATAGAAAAATATGAAGAATAAGAAACAATTTATCTTCTGCAAAAAGAAATAAAATTAACCATTAGTCAGCATACCTGGAGATAACCACTACTAAAGTTGTGTAAATATTTCCACTGATGGTAGTCAACTATATGGATTTAGGTTCCTTATAAAAAGTGGGATAAAGTTTACTATTATTCTTAGATTGTGGGGTTTTTGGGGGGCTTTTGTTTTGTTTTGTTTGCTTGTTTGAGACGGAGTTTCCCTCTGTAGCCCGGGCTGGAGTGCAGTGGCACGATCTCAGCTCACTGCAACCTCCACCTCCCGGGTCCCGGTTCAAGCAATTCTCCTGCCTCAACCTCCTGAGTAGCTGGGATTACAGGCATGTGCCAACAGACCCAGCTAATTTTTGTATTTTTAGTAGAGACGGGGTTTCACCATGTTGGCCAGGCTGGTCTTGAACTCCTGACCTCGTGATCCACACTCCCCCCACCCCGGCCTCCCAAAGTGCCTGGATTACAGGTGTGAGCCACCACGCCTGGCCAGATTGTGTATATTTTAAGAAGGTCACTCATCATTATTAGATGGAGGAGAGAAATTCTTGAAAATGTTAAATGTCTAATCAGAAAATGTTGATTAAGCATGTTTTATGTGCAAAACTCAATCCTAGGTGTTATGGAGCATAGAGAACTTTATGGTATGGCCTTGCCTTCCATGATTTGAAAACCTAACTAAAAAGATAAGCTTTCAACATTTGAATATTTATGGAGGAAAAACATACTTAAGTAGGTAATACTGTGCCATGGGTTGCAGTGTGAGCTCTGAAGCCCAGCCTGGCTGGAGCCAAATTCCAGCTTCACTTTTTGGTACGAGATAACTGTAGTTTAATTACTTTACTAGTCTGTGCCTCGGTTTCCTCATTGTAAGCAAAGGTGGTGATGGTTACAGTCTGAAAGGATTTTGTTAAGATTAGATAATATAGATAAAAGACTGCCTCAAACACAGAAACATTCAATATGTTAGCTGCTGATTGTATTGTTATAACATTTCAAAACACCAAAAAAAGGTGATGTAGGACACTTCATGATTTATTAATAAAAAAGTAATTTTCAAATCCTATACACACCCTCAACGTTTTTAATTTGGCCTCTAATGTATTTCATGATGGTAAATGTTTGCAAAAGGTAATTTGCGGCACATTGTAAATATTGACATTTTAAAACAAAACTCATCTGTGATTATTTTTAAATGTATCTGGTGGGATCTAAATATCAGAGCTAATTTTATAAGAGGAAAAAAACAAGATCCTCCATAATATATTGCATTGTTTTTTTCTTAAACTGTATTTTCTCCTTGAATTCCTATTTTCAATACCTCAGAAAATCGTATCATTTTTTGCTCCAAAAAATATGTATATAATTGAAATTTTAAAATTTCCTGCCACCAAAAGGCTGTAAGTTTTTACATCTTCTTTGAATTGAATTATTGCTGTTAATACTAGTGCATCACTGATTGAAACTACATAATTATTTATCAATATTTTATTTTATTTAAAGTTGAAAGTGAAATTTTATTGCAGTGCCTCTCTGGGATTATGTGCATTGATTGCAAGAATTTTTGCAATAATTCTTCCTTTACGATCCTAGATCTTTATTGGGACAGTGTCCCGTGATAAGTTTCTGGTGGGCTGAGAAGTATATCATTCTTTTGTAAAGTGGGAGAGAGATGATTGTCAAAGGGGAGGCAAGGAAGGTGAAACTGGCATAAAACCTTCTACTCAGCACATTATTAGGCAAATTTCATGGGGAAGTTGACAAACTGCAAACTGATTCTGTTACACCTTTCTGTGCCCAGCGATACTCATACTTTATTTTCAATAATGCTAATGCTTATCTGTATTTCTTAAAGTTTATAATTCCCTGCAGCTATTTCTTGAAAAAAGATTATAACAGAAATCTGAGAAAAGTTGCATATTTGTATTCCACTCTTAGAGCATCACAGTTTACACTAATTTGTGAAATGCTCTTGGAAGTCCAAGATAAGTCCCCTGTCTCTCTCTCTCTCTCTCACCTTGGGTATCCCAATTCTCTGAGACCCAACAATACTGAAATTAGGCCAGTCATAACACTACAGTGGTCTCTAAGTGTTCAAGTGAAAGAAAGAGTCTCACATCTCTCACTTTAAATCAAAAGCTAGAAATTATTAACAACAACAACAACAAAAAGTGTAGCAAGGAAGGCCATGTTGAAAGCCGAGAGAGACCCAAAGCTAAGCCTCTTGTGCCGAACAGTAAGCCAAGTTGTGAATACAAAGCAAAAGTTCTTGAAGGAATCAGAAGTGTTATTCCAGCAAACAGACCAATGATAAGAAAATGAAACAGCCTTATTGCTGATATGGAGAAAGTGTTAGTGATCCAAATAGAAGACCAAACCAGCCACAGCATTCCCTTAAACAAAACCCTAACCTAGAGCAAGGCCCCAACTCTCTTTATTTTTATGAAGGCTCAGAGAAGTGAGGAAGCTGTAGAAGAAAAGTTGGAAGCTAGCAGAGGTTGATTCTTGAGGTTTAAGGAAACAAGCCTTCTCTGTAACATGAAAGTGCAAGGTGAAGCTCCAAGTACTGATGTGGAAGCTACAGCAAGTTACCCAGAGGATCTAAGATAATTGATGAAGGTGGTGACACTGTTAAACAACAGATTTTCAATGTAGATGAAACAGACTTTGTTGGAAGCAGATGTCATCTAGGACTTTCATAGCTAAAGAGGAGAAGTCAGTGCCTGGCTTCAAAGTTACAGAGGACAGGCTGACTCTCTTGTTAGGGGCTAAGAAGTTGAAGCCAATGCTCATTTACCATTCTGAAAATCCTAGAGCCCTTGATAATTACAGTAAATCTACTCTGCTTATGCTCTATAAATGGAACAACAGAGCCTAGATGAGAGCACATCTGTTTACAGCATGGTTTCCTGAATATTTTAAGCCCATTCTTGAGACCTATTGCTCAGAATGTTTTGTTTCAAAATATTACTGCTTCTTCACAGTGCACCTAGTCACCCAAGAGCTCTGATGGAAATACACAAGGAGAATGATGTTTATATGCCTGCTGATGCTATATCCATTCTGCAGCCCATGGATAAAGGAATAATTTTGATTTTCAAGTCTTATTTCAGAAATACGTTTTATAAGGCTACAGCAGCTGTACATAGTGGTTCTTCTGATGGATTTGGGCATAGTAAATTGAAATCCTTCTGGAAAAGATTCACCATTCTAGATGACATTAAGAACATTTGTGATTCATGGGAGGAGGGCAAAATATCAGTATTAACAGGAGTTTGGAAGAAGTTGATTCCAATCTGCATAGATGACTTTGAAGAGTTGAAAACTTCAACAGAGTAGGTAACTACAGATGTGGTAGAAATAGCAAGAGATTAGAATTAGAAGTGGAGCCTGAAGATGTGACTGAATTGCTGCAATCTCGTGATAAAACTTCAATGAATAGGGAGATGCTTCTTATGGATGAGCAAACAAAGTGGTTTATTGAGATGAAGTCCACTCCTGGTGAAGATGCTGTGAACATTGTTGAAATAGCCACAAAGGATTTAAAATATTATATAAACTTAGTTGATAACACAATGGCAGAGTTTGAGAGGATTGACTCCAATTTTGAAAAAATGTTCTACTGTGGATAAAAGGCTATCAAACAGCATCACGTACTACAGAGAAATATCTGGTGAAAGGAAGAGTCAATTGAGGCAGCAAAATTCATTGTTGTCTTATTTTAAGAAATTGCTACAGCCACCCCAACCTTCAGCAACCATTACCCTGATCACTCTCACCAGCCACTAACTCCAAGGAGAGAACCTTGGCTAGCAAAAAGATTACAACTAACTGAAGGCTCAGATGATCATTCACATTTTTTAGCAATAAAATATTTTATAATTAAGGTATTGCATTTCAACACACATTTAATATATAATAGTATAGTTAAAAATAACTTTTATATGCACTGACAAACCAAAAAATTTGTTTGACTGTCTTTATTGCAATATTCACTTTATTGCGGTAGTCTGGAACCAAACCCACAATATCTCCAAGGTCTGCCTGTACATACATTCATACCTACATACATCTTTGTGTAACTCAGTATTTATCTGACTAACTTGAGCTTTTTTTTCATTTAATGACTATAGAATCTCATGTACTTAATGTAGCATGAATGGAAATATGTTTGAGGGAAAATTAGCTCTTTTCAGCACTGCCCGATACAACTTTCTATAGTATTAGAAATGTTCCAAACCTGCACTATTCAATATGGTAGCCACTAGTTACATAGGGTTATAGAGCACTTACAATATGGCTAATGCAATTGAGAAAAATAATTGTTATTTTATTTTATTTACATTTAAACTGAAATATACATGCATGTCTAGTGGCTACCATAGTGGATAGTGTAGTTGCTACAAGAACTCAGAGGGATAATTTGTGTAAAAGAAGGAGGGCTGTGAAAGGTTGAATGACATAAGTGGACAAGCAGACAAGTGTGAGGATAATGCTACAGGTGGGCCTAACTATGGGAGCAGAGCTTGCACTGTAGGAAACTTCTGGACCTGTTCCAGGGCCACCAAAAACAGTTGAGCTGAAACTTGTTAATTGTCAGATGATATAAAGCCTAAATTTGTCATTTCAACTGTGGAAGTTCAGTTTAATATTCACTAAACCGTAAGATCAATAGATTGCACGTATTTCAAGGTATACCTTAAATAGCAAACAGCATGGGTGTAAGCCAGTTGGCAAGCAGTGTAGACATTCAAGACTCAATCAATATAGTCGCAGTTACGTTTAGAAGACTTTAAAGTTTACTCAGTTTTTCTGTAACTGAATTTTAGAGTGATAGGCACTGAAACTTACAGTGCCCTTTGCCAGCATTTGTCTCAGCATTTGTCAAACTATTTTGAAGTTTCATTGTCCTATTAATGAAGACTCTGCTAGTTCAAGGTTTATGACAGTTTAGACTGGATCGTTGCCAATACTACTACCACTACAAATAACAATAATAGCTAAGTTCCATTGAGTAGTTTACCTAATGCTGAGTACTTTACATAGATTTTTATCTCTTTTAATCTTTCCACCATTCTTATAGTGAAAACTATCATTTCCCCATTTGAGATATGAAAATATTGTATTTTAGAGTTATTAAGCAATTTTTAAAAAACATTCAGCTGCTGATTGGAGTCAGAATTTGAACCTTGACTCTGATTCCAAAGCTTACTGCTTAAGTGTATTTTATAGTTTTTAATAAAAGTATTTTCAAAATAAATTTTCAGTGTAAATAGGATTGCCACCCTATTATTGAAACATACTTAGAAAATGAAAATTCTGAATTACCCTCAAAAGCTTTACTAGAAATATTTACTTGTAAAAATGGATTGGTAGAAGGCCAAGTATTTTAATCTATTAATTAAAATAATTCAAGGAAATCCACTGAGTACTATACTATTAAGCATATGTGCTTTATGAGTTTTAAAGCAACAAAATCATGTTTCTTTAAATGTTTTATAATTGAGGTTTACATATTTTAACTTTCCCTCTAGTTATGCCAGTCTAATGTTTTTTTATTTTATTCATGAAAATTATATAAGTACAAACTCTCAATATTAAGGTTTGTCAATGTAGAATTTCAAAATGTAGCAGGAAGACAAATATTTTTAATTGAATGCATGTTTACATAGCTATATTTAAATACAATTTAAATGTTTCTTTCTGCTAGAGGATGCCATGCCATGCTGTTATTTTGAGTCATTAATTATTTTAATAAAGAAAAAAGTGTTTTCTTTGTGGTAAACTCTCATCGTTTTGATGCATAACAGAAATAAATGAACAGGAAGAAATTGATTATCAGATCATATTTAATTAATACCCAGATAGAGCATCCCTGAGTGGAAAGCAGATGGCCATGACTTGTCTTTATAACCCAAATGTCCTGTCCTCATCTTTTAAATATAAGATGACGTTAGAGTGATTAAGCCGTCTGCAATAAAACAGTTTTTGTCCTCTCCAGATAGTCATTGAGAAAGTCAGTGTGGAAAGTGGAACATTGTTAATTTCTAATATTCCCTTTATTTCTCTTGGTTCAGGAAGTTTTAGCTATGGAGGCAACTAAATTATTATTTTTTTATTTGAAAGACATTTATTAAATAATTACATATGCTAACAAGTGAACAGACTAATGGAGATGACTTACATGTGCCGAAGAGTGAACAGACTAATGGAGATGAATGATATATTTATTCATTCATTAAACAAATATTATTCAAGTTCGTACAATGTTCAAGGCACTGTGTCTAGGTGGTAAGAATACAACGATAAACAATTCGGAGTAAAACCTCTGTCCTCATGGACCTGATATTCTACTGATAGATACTTTTAAATAGATAATTCTAAAAAATGGTATGGAAGTCTGGTGATAGAAATATGTATAAGATGCTAATAATATATCCATACCGAATGACTATGGAATTGTAACTGATACTGTCAGGTCCAAGAGGCCAACAGGAAATTCTTCTTTTGAATCAAATGGAATATAACACAAAGAGGGGAGGAGGCCCAAAAGGGGAGGGGTCTGGTAGCCATGAGCTCAAAAGAAAGGCCGGGATATGGTGCTGAATGTACCTCATTACTTCATTTGTAAAGGCCAGCTGAAGGATCAAAGAAACCTGAAACATTGGCATAACACACGATAATCAACATTTAGCATGCTGTGGTTGATCTCTTCCTCTAATTTTATATGTTAGGAATCCTCTAGATTCTGGAATTCCTGTGAAAAATTTCAGAATTCTCAGCAATAATATTGTAATATTATTGTTTTTCTTAGCAAGATCGACATTTTCCATTTTGGATGAGTTTTTGATAGGCTTGAGTGAGAGCTTTTGTTCTGTGTCTTAAAATTATTGATATTGTCCTTAGTCGTTGAATTAAGTATGAAGGTGATTAAATAATTGAGCCCAACCTAAAGCAATGAAAAATTCGGTTTTGAAGCATTATTTAGATCAGTTTTGAAGCATCATTTAGAATAATAATTATTCAAAACTGATCAGTTAGATCAGTTTTGAAGCATTATTTAGAACTTGGTCGAATCTTTTTTACATTTTCAGATTTAGTATTACTAGTACATAGTTGTATCTTGGAAATTACCTTAGATTTTGGAGGTTTTGATTTGCTCATTGGCTAAAGAGAACATTCAGGTTTGGATATGGTAATCTGCTAAACGTACCATTTAAAAAAGAGGGGGCTCTTTTATTATACTTTTTAAAACTTGAAACACTGAGAAAAACTTAACAGATATTTATTTTAATAGGTAAAGAGAACTAGCAATTAATGCTCTGTTCTTATATGTTTTACATTCATATTCTCTCCAATGCAAAGATTTTATAAAATAATTATTGCCCTTTCCATTTAATTTTGGCTCAGGAAGTTCATTTAGTAGCACAAAGTCACATGTAAGTGTTGCGAATGGCCAAGCCTGGTAATCCAAAAGGTGTGGTAATTTAGCCTTTGTGTTTTTAGCTAATGATTTTTGCAATGCAAATTTACAGGATTTTAACCTCTGTCATCTGGAGATCGTCTCCACCCCTCCACTGAAACTAGAACCAGTATCTCCTATCTTGCCAATTTCAGTGGCTTCTTTTTACTTATATTTATTTGCTCTCTTTACATCTTCGACACTGGTGGCCACTTCTCCGTCCTCTACAATCTCTTGGCTTCCTCATTCCTTTTATTTTTTCACCCACTTTTTCATGTAGACATGTGGCGTTCTATCTTTAGCCCTATTAAATTATCAGTAGACTTCAATCCATGCCTTTAAATTTCTAGCCATGGCTTTTCTTAAGAACTTCACATTCATATTGCCATTCACTTAGTGGATTCTTCTCCCTTGATGGCTTGCAGATACTTAAAACACATATTCTAAGACATACATTTTCATTCCCCACATCCACTCTCTAATTGATACATGTATGTCTCTACTGCTAAACTGTAAGTTTTTGCAGAAATTCAGGCGTTTCACTTGTCTTTGGTCTCTTAAAATCTGGCCTAGTCCCTGGCACAATGTAGATGCTCAGTAAATATTTGATAAATTAATGATGGAATGTTGTTAACAAATATGCATTTGGTATTATTAATAACACTAGAGAAATGCCAGAATGTAATTGCAAGTGGAGTGTAAAAGCATTGGTTTTAAATAAAAACCTTCTTTTGGTTAATTATACCCAACATCAAATATCCCCAGGATGTTTTCCTGAGTTGCCTTTGATGTACTTCTGGCTTGATACAAGGGCAGTGCTAGAGTATTTTGCTATTTGACCCATGTTTCCAAGGGATGCCAGAATGAAGGCAGATTCTAGAATATAGCTAGAAGTTTTTGTCTGGAGCTTTTGGTAATAAATCAAAATGAGATACAGTACTCACTGGGTAGCAATAGTGGTGTCAGGTGCATAACTAGTGATTTTAGTCAAGTAAGCTAGTCTGCCTACAGGCTTTAATGGATCCGAGGTCCAACAGTTCTTCCATTAAAGATTAAAGTAACTGACAGAGACAGATTGTTAACCAAACTTTCTTCTCATTTTCCCTTTGAATTATTAAGCTAACCACACCTCCACACCTCCACCCTCCACCCATATAGCTAATACTATAGTGCTCTCTTAATCAAAACCAAATCTTAAATCAATCCAGTTCGCCTCGACTGTTCTCCTTCATTTCAGTGACGTTAGTAAACATCTTTACCCCTGAAGCTACATTTCCTTTCCCCTCCATGGCACACATCTCATGAAAGCTAATTTGTTAACAATGTGTTAACATTTCTTGGAACCAATTAGCTTTAGAAAGGAGAAAAGCTTAAAGATAGCACTTCTTTACCAAGCAGCAATGAAAGAACAAAGAGAACCTCTTCTGTTTCTTAAAGGTGTACTATTATTTCCAGTGCTTGTCGACACCTAATTTGTAAATCACAGTTGCATTCCTTAACAGCTTAAAGTCATTAACTCTCAGTGTTGTACCCGGTGCCCACTTCTGTTTCCCATGGGTTTCATAATAGTCCCTGTAGTTTCCCCAAATTTGAGCAGCTCCTAGCATATATAGAAGCCTCTCAGGGAGCCTGTGATGAATAGATAAACAGCAAGATCTAATTTGCCTTTGTCTGTGTTGAAATTTGGACAAACAAGAAAATGACTGCTTTTCTCCTTTTAAATAAAACACTTTTTGTTCCTCCTACCTACTCCAACTCTCTGGAAGTCTAAGAGTGTCAGTACTTGCCATAATTTTGTATTTGATCTCACTAGGTTCCCTGCTTGACATTCATTGACATCTTAAAACAACCTATTGGAATGGCTGCCGTTATCCTAATACCACACACTTAAGTAGTAAATCTGGGTTTAACCTGGGTTGGTGGATTTCAGATCCTATGCCCAAGATTGCTACATATTATGGACATCTTTTCACCTAGGACTAATCGAGTGTGGAAAATTCTGCCAAGTGTTGGCTTGCTTGTGGAGAGGGGTGCTTCTTCTCCCCCATTTTATGCTGACTTTATTTGGCATCTCTCTTTAGCTCTGATGTCATCTCCTTATTGTATAAACAGATTAAAGTTGTCATTCTCCTTGAATAAGAAGATTTCAGGAGAGGTGCTCTGAGAAAGTGTAGTGGATAGAAAATGAATCACAAGTTGGATGCAAATAGAAGACAGAAGATGGACTTAGAAGGGCAAAATATGGACAGGGAGATGAATGGGAGGAGAGCCAGATGCAAGGAATATCATTTCAAGAGATTAGACTATAGAAACAAGTGGATTTAGATAAACCAGGTAGATGTAAAAATCACATTCTGAAAAGGATTTTTGGTTAAGGAGAATTACAAGCTACATAAAATAGGAAAAGAAATTATATCATGTTTAGACCTTTAGAGATATGAGAAGATGCTGCTATGTGGAATTTGTTTGACTTACAAACATCTTTTGTATTACCCTTCACTCAAACTCAAGTACTAGAAATAAGAAATGATCGTTGAATAACTGGGTTTAAAAAGATATGAAAAACAAGAAGCAAATAGAATGATAGCTAACTTTACCATTGGTAAAGTTGGTAGTCATGAGCTTTACCAACCTGAAGAAGTTGGAACTCAGTATTTTGCTATGTTCCGAAACCCTATGCCACAATCAGTTCAGCAGGTTTAAGAAGTTGTTAAAAGAGTCCTGAGTATATGAGAATGCTTGTTATCTTGATTTTTTTTTTTTTAGCTAAACTGAACATATATGAGGGGGCGACAATCTCCCATAACAAATTCCAGATATGAGAATAATTCAGCATAATTATTTCTATGGAAAACCAAATTTGGTCTTGAATAAAATGCAAAGAAATTAGATAGTGATTATTAATCAGATATGGTCCAGTGGACATTTATTAAATAAATCCCCAGTATGTGGTAAAATGAATATGAACTACTTCAGCCAGGCAATGATGCTGCCAGTATACTTGATTAAATTCTTCAAAACGTATTCCATTTTCTTCCCTAAGACACTCTCTTAATTTCTCATCTAATTACTCAAAGATAATTTTTGGAACATGTCACATTCCACAGGATGAACTTACAAACTGCCAACCCTAAACTCCTTTTATTTAAACCATAGCCTTACAAGGTTGAAAGCACAGTAACAGGCCAAAAGACATTTTTTCTCAAGGCCTTGGGATGTGGCCAGATAAATGCTTATAGTCATTGCATTTGCTGACTTGCTGTTTTGCTGGCATACATTCCTCACCGTTTCATCCTACGCCTTTGTTCTGAATTAGGTTCTTTCCTGTAAACTATTAAGGGATCCGCTAGCAATGAGCTATTTTCTTTCCTCTTGCTGACTCATATATAAGTTTAGCAAACAAAACCATTTATTGTTAGGTATTATGCTAATTTAACTAACTGCTTTCACTGTCACCATTCATTTCTGCAGTGTGCTGAACAGCTAAGTTTTTTGCCCTTAATTGGTAAATAAATTGGGGAGGGTGGAGAGAAATTTAATTTCTATGGAGCTTACTTTACTTCAGAATTAATGCCAGCAGTTTCCCAGCTGTAATTTGATATAGAGACTCCTTTAGTTATTCTAGTTACCAAGACAAAATGTAAGGGACTTTAGCACTGGCACAGTCTCTCCTAGTGACTGAGGCATCACTAGAAGAAGTAAGCACCACCTCTTTCCCTTAATACGGTCATCCTAGGAACAGTCAACTTTCACCTAATGGTTAAAAACAAACAAACAAACAAAAAACAGAATTTCTATGTGGATACATTTCAAGAGTTTTTTAATGGATAGAAAAACTAAACACTGCAGGACACTATCATTTTCATGGATTTTAATTCAATACCATTACTTGAATATGTACTAGTATTTCCCAGGGTAAAGGATATGAAGAATGAATACAATGAATCTCTGTGGCCACCATATTTATTCAAGTTCTCTTATATACATGATTTCTTTCGGTAGGTCGACAACTCAAACGTGGGCTCTAATCTGTAGAATAATTTGATGCAGATAGTTTATGTGAGTAGAAGTTATATAGCTTTTTGGTGAAGGTACCTTAGAAGGTTAGAGCAGTAATGGTGGGGGTGCAGAGCTGCTCTGTAATTATCCAGATAACTTTGCTAGAAATTGCATGTGATAAAACATGCAATTAGAATTATTGCTGTTTGTTCCCATGAAGATAAAGAACTACAGAGAGATTATACTACAGAGTGAAATATAATTAATGTTGACAGTAAGAAATGTATGTGTTTTACAAAGATGTCAGTGTCCTTGTCAGACACATTTGTCAAAACGCATTGTGGTGAGCTCTCACACAGAATGCACAAAGTAGCATAGGTAGAACATAATTTTATTGAGGACAGTACAGTTTCCACATTGTTAGTCATTTGTCCAATAAGTATGTGTGAACAAAGGAAAATGGCTGTGGCTAAATATGCATTTAATCGAGACCTTGTACGCCTCTTGAAGTTTTTTAAAGATGTCTCCCAAAACATGAGATTGCAAGTAAAGATCATTTCAAAGATGTTTTCTTTTTGGAGAGGAAGATACAGAAACATCACCCATCACGTATTGTGCAAATGAACCAACAAATAAACCGAATCAAAAGGAAATGAGAGAGATTATAATGAAGCTTACACTTTTGGTTTATCTCCATATGCATAAAGTGGCACTGTTTTGTGTCTTCTATATGAAAGTCGTACTGCTGAGTCAATGTTACCTGGGCAGGTGCATTGTATTGTGTTTTTAATTATAGTGTTAAATTTCTACTTATTTATAAAATTTGCTCACCCCACGCCACACCCACACACATAGTCTTCTCTGGGACTAACAATAGGCATTTCCATGAAGCAGGAGGAGGTTAAAGTACAGACAATGGCCAAGAAACACATCCACATAAACTAGTCAGCCCATGAGGGGACTTTGTGACACTGGCACCATTAACATCAGATACCAACTCAGAGTCCCACACTGACCTCAGAGAGGCTCACAGTACATCCAATTGAGAAGACCTCCTGTTGCATTCTTGAACATCATAGGATGATGCTGATTTCTGGCTTGTCATGGATGAGAGACACATACAGATATGTGACCAATAATAATTTTATACGAAATTTACCATTATGTTAAGCCATACAAGTAATTATAAGTAAACTGGAAGAGCATCAGTTGCTCATATTTTTAAATTAATTTTCAGGTCCTGTGGATGTCAATATTCTAGCTAAATGTAACCCCTGCCTATCAAATCCGTGTAAAAATGATGGCACATGTAATAGTGATCCAGTTGACTTTTACCGATGCACCTGTCCATATGGTTTCAAGGTAAGTAAAAGCACTTTAAGAGTCACAGTTTGAAAACATAACTTTTCTTGGTGTGCCTTTATTATTCTACTCTGCTTTCTGTATGTGCCGAGAACTACTTTACTCGACTTTATTTGCCCCTTCTTCTCCAGGGGCAGGACTGTGATGTCCCGATTCATGCCTGCATCAGTAACCCATGTAAACATGGAGGAACTTGCCACTTAAAAGAAGGAGAAGAAGATGGATTCTGGTAGGTCATTACTCTATGATCATCTGTGTCTGAAGTATTGGAGCAAAGATAACTAAGCCAACACGCATTTTCCTTTTCAAATCAAAGAACAGTATTTTTCAAAGAATTCCAGAGAAAGGGCAATATGTATTGGTCCTTCTCAGAGATTTTGCAATATAAAAAATAAATGGAGACACCACAGCATTCTCAGCTCAGGATGCTACAAAATCAAAACTAATTTACAGACATACACATGTGCACATTATGGTTAATCAGGTCAGATTAGGGCAAGACAAATTATTAATATTGGCTCCATTATACTAATTAATAGCCAACTAGTCCCCTACTGCTAGTCATATATTCATCTGTTGTTTTGCTTATTGCTTTAACAGACAGTGTGTAATGACAAGATATAGGTCCCACTGAAACAGAAAATTAATGATTTATTTCCAAGACACAATGTAAGTAGACAGACTTGCTGTGAATGATTTTAATCTGGAGTTATTTAATCATATGGTACAATTACTTCAGATGTACTTCATGAATTATGAACTGGAGCTCTTTATTAAATGACACTAATAATGTCACATAAGAATGCTAATATAATACTAAAACTTGTTAGGATTTCACTTTTTGGAAGAAATAGACTTCACTGCTGCATTCTGTTATGAAGTTGTCTGTTATTCATCTAGACTTTACTCAAAAATTATTTGATGCATCCTCAAGATAGTTTTATGCCAGATGAAGGATTGTATTTAAGACAAAGAGAACATGCACATTTTGTAATTGCAAGGAAGACAAAATTTTGTTTTCGGATTATTTTTGTTTCAAAACATCAAGGACATTATACGTATGTTAGTAGATGTTGCAATTTTAAAAATCAGAACCAGTTCCTCTTCATTTATGAGCAAAGAAGCCTGAATTATTCTATTAGAACACAACTCAAGATTAAGATATCTAGGGCTGTAGAATAAAACTGCTTATGTTTTAGACCTGCAAATACAGTGGGTTTGTTGACTTTTAAGACCATGGAACCATTTGCCTTCTTGCAACCGGCGTAAATTTTATTTTTTGAACAGTTTCTGCTTTGGTGGATATTACCTTAAATTGATGTTTACAACATGTCATTTAAAAGCATTTTAAAAAATCAATTTCTGGTAGTTAAAAGCTCTGTGGTTGATGAGTGTAATTATGCTTTTTTCAATATTTAGACCACATGACTTTAAAATGCAACAAAAAGATGTTTTCTGCATTTTCTCCTCTGGTATTCAGGTGTATTTGTGCTGATGGATTTGAAGGAGAAAATTGTGAAGTCAACATTGATGACTGTGAAGATAATGACTGTGAAAATAATTCTACATGTGTCGATGGCATTAATAACTACACATGCCTTTGCCCACCTGAGTACACAGGTACAAATAACAGGAAATATTTTGCCTTCGATCAGTATATCTGTTTGAAAGCATCATTGGAACTATGTTATATATGTTTAGTAAATCTTTTTTTATTTGATAAATGGTAGGTTGTTTGAAAATCAGATGTAATGTAAATAACATAAGGACTTAAAGATAGTTTCAGCTAACCAAATAAAAGACCCAGGAATCTCTGTTCAAACACATGCATCTATTATGAAGCCATGCTATCCAGTAATAAAAGAAGCTATTGTGCTAAAGCTTTTAGTCCCACAATTAAATGGCATTTTTGTGCAAACCATTTTTCCTGTGCAAACCAACCCCCAGCACCTGTGTGAAAAGAGGGCATTTATTTAATAGCCAAAACATAATTAAGCTTTTGAGATCATTCATCTTCATACTTGTGTCTTTGCTAGTGAGTGTTTGCCTCTAGTAACCCATGTCCCTCAAAATAAAAGTCAGGAAGATATTGAGCACTTTGGATAGTCTTATAAGACTATCCCCTTTTTTCTAACACTGTTTCTTTGGATGACACATCTCATTAAGGTATTAATTGCTAAATTTCCTCCCTATTCAAACCAATTTGCTCTAAAGTCAACATCAAGTTTATGACTTGTCTGTTTTGTCAGAATTGATTTTTTATTTTTATTTTTTGTGGCTCTGAATTAGAAACTTCATAGATATGCTCTTTTTCCTTTAATAAATCACTTAACATTGACAAAGGAAAAACAAGAAAGTTGTACATTTTATTTGTAAGAAAAAAATGGAGAAGTAATTTTAGTCACTCTATTCAAAGTTACCGTTTTCATTTTCAGGGTGCATTTCATTTATTATATCTGTTTTCATATAATTTAATACATAGCGACAAAATCAAAGGATGAAATTACAATGCAGGTGACTGGAGTTAACATGTCACAACATGAAAGATGAACATACATCTGTATAATTAAATTTTCCCAGGGATTTGTTGGAAAATTATTAAAATGGAAGCTTTTATGGAATACCCAAACTGAACTTTACTAGGTACCTTTCTTGATGGGAAAATGCTAGGTAGAATAATGAGGCTCGGTTTTGGCAACCCAGATCTGTTTGAGTGACTCTGAAGGCTGCCTTTTCTAGGGTCTTATTTTTAATTCTTATTTTTTTGGCACCAATAAAGCACCCAATGTCATGTAAAGCAGTAATAGCATACTAAGTCTCCAGTAGAAATTTGAACATGCTATATTACCAAGTCTTCTAGTAGTTGTCCATGGCCCTTCGACTGCTTAGTGGGTGGAATTTTAGCATTATTTGATATTTTACATAAACAAAGAATAGCAAGTATATTCAACATGCACCTTTCTAGAGTATCTGGAAAGAATGTAAGTGTTACATAGCTTTGACTTTCACACTAATATTACCAATATTATCACACCTCAGAAACTTGACATTAGCCTGTGACCACAAATTCTGGAGCCCTTTGGGCTACCCTGAGAATTGAACTTCATTGGATGGGCTAATTTAGACTTGTCCAAGAAGCCCAATGTTTGCACTAAAATCTGCTACGTGGTACCTTCTTAGGATAGAATAATTCTCTTTTTCCATCATTTTCCTGATCACTATAGAAAGGGCTTAAGAACCCAGTTAATTTTGGAGGCCTCCTTAAACCAACCCACTGTCACTGCACCAGACAAATTGGACCCAAGCATTTCAAGCAAGCTTTGCCTAACCAATACCTTTCTAAGCACAGAACCAGGAATATATATATATATATATAAATATATATATATATATTTCCTGATGAAAACCTAGGCTTTGGAGCACAACTGCAATGAGGTTCTTATGTGTCTTTTTGACAATAAAATTTCTAGAAGGTGGTTGAGGACTCTTTTGAGTTGGTTTGGAGGAGTCCTCCTGCTTTGGGTTTAGATTTGCTATTCCTTATTCTTATCCATTTCTTTTGAGTCTTTGTCTTACCTGCTCACCCTTCATTTCCCCAGCTCCCTCCCTACACCTGCTCCTCTTGAACACATGTTTTCTCCTATTCTAAGTGTCAGTTCAGAGCAGTTTCCTTGGAGAAGTGTTTTGAAGCCTCACTTCCCCAACTATGTCAGATCTCTTTCTTTGAAACATATCATAAATACCTAAAGCTTAGCCAAACCATTTTTTAGCCAAAATGTGACATCTATAAAAGCTGTCATCTGGGAACTTGCCATGAATATCTGTCAAGAGCCATTTGGCTCTCCACAAGAACTGGGACTGTTTTAGTCTTTTTACTTATAACTATTGCAAATGTCAGTTTGCCTTAATTTGGGCAAAGAATCAACAAAAATACTAAACAGAAAGTGCATGGCGTACAGAACATGAAGATATGACCATTTTATCTTTGGAATGGGTCTTGTGGGCCATGAAGAGTTTGACAATTTGGCATGAGAGAAGATATCTAAATGGGGCAAATGTATAACTCATCTATTAATTGTAGTATTTTTGTGTACACATGAAATGAGCTCATTTACAAAATTTCAGACAACCATCTGCAGATTTTGAAATCATTGACACATAAGTGACCTTTAATTATGGGGAAGTATGAATGAGGCTCTAGAGTTTTATATCCTGCTTCATCCAAGTCTGCAGTTAAGGAGGAATTTTCTTATAATGTGATTATATGGTTTAAAATTTGAGTTTGGAATCTGGTTAATGAGCATGAGATCTGGGAGCAGAAGCCCTGCTATGCTCAGGGAATATAATAATGTTGTCAGTGTTTAAAAATCATCCTAGTAACAAGTTGCTTTTTCCTTTGAAAATTTTTTATTCTATATCCCGAAGGCATACAATGAGAAGTGAACTCTGTTTAATAAGAACAAATAATGCCTTACAGGAAAAAAGCTTGTAAATTATTATGGTGACAGTTTTTGTATTTGACACCTATGTCAAGAGTCAGAATGGACATTATGTCAATGGAAACAAATTCAGAGATCTGAGAGCAATCTGACAGAGAAGTTATGTGACGAACAGACTATAAAACATGACTAGAAATATTTAAAATAAAATGGGCCACCAATGGGGAATTTATTAAACATTATTTAAGCCCTGTGTGACCAAAATATCACAGTAAGTAGTTACTGATTTGTTAGAGGAGAAAATTCTCTGCTCTTTCCTGCTCCAGGGATTGATAGCATGAATTGTAAGGGCAAATACTGTTTTTCTGTTATTTAAATCTTGCTGTGACTTCACCACCCTAGTCACCAAAACCATTCTCCATATACTCCAGTTCATCATCTGTGCTTCCAGTTGTGTAATGCATGACTGCCAATTACTAGTATATTTTAGGTAAGATTAACTTTTGAAAAGTTGAATTCACTATGTATCTAAATTAACATCCCTATACTATTAAGAAAGTAGGACTTCAGAATTGTTAAACAAATAATTTTAAAATTAAATCTAAGGTTTTAATTGTAGCTTGAGAGATTTTGTTGGTTTTGATTTTTTGTTTGGTTATTTTTTTTAAATCATGATCATCTTCTTTCTAAAGACAAGACACTTCTTGGAGCTAAATTTCCAAGGAATTCCTGAAATAACATAAACCTAACACCTATACAAATAAAAACTATAAATATGGCACCCCTGTTTTTTAAAAAAATGGACACTTTTTTTAGGCTGTAGTGTTAACTTAGGTGTTTAATTCAAAAATGTGCTTTTGTATATTTCCCAGCAGTCAGAACCCTGGATCTGCTATATCAAGACTGTGTGTCTCAATGAACTCTTATTCTTACAGGACCACATACAAGTATGACACAGTTGATCACATTTTAAGCCCTTCTTTCACTTAATGGGATTACATAAATTCCATAAAATGAACATCTCCATGCAAATTGGGTGTGTAAAGCCTTAGAACACATTTTGTGGAAAATATTCAGACCACTTTAAATTTTCCATTGTGTACCCGTTTTCTCTTTGTTTTCCGAATCTCTGACGCCCATGCACAAGCCATTCAGTGTCCATCTTAAACAGTAAAACTGCTGGTTGTTCCATCACCTGGTTTAGACGCAGACCTCTAGCTCCCTGCGATGGCGTTTACCTTTTGCCTCATTTTCTCCATGTTTGTGCATGTGGCCCGGCTGTAGGTAAGAAATCCAAGCCTTGCTTCAGCTCACTCGCCCACCCCTGCTTCTCTGTTGTGAACGCTGCGCATTGGCTTCCTGTGCTCTGCTGTTGTATTGCAATGTAAAAAGTCTTTTGTCTCTTCTGTCTTTGTCGCTGCCAGCTGCTAATCTGAATGAGGTGGAAAAAGGTTAGTTGCCTTTTAAGTCTATTATGATTTTCATTTTAGTCTCCCTCTTTCTTGTAAAGTTACATAGATTTCACTGCGTGTACACGGTAAAAAGGAATGTTGACAAAATATAAAATCTGAAAACAATATGCCAAATCAGTCATTCAGATCTTTAATCTATGCATCGCTATGACAAACAGTATAAAATGGGCCTCTGAAATGCAATTTATCTATTGTTAGAAGACAATGAGTAGAAACTTTTTGAGTGGGAAGAAGGGGTGGCTAGAATAAGGGACTAATATAATTTTTTTTAATTTTCTACTTGTCTATATTCTTTCACTTCTTAAATATATCACAAACATATTATTTTTGGAATGAAAAACATAGGTTATTTAGTACTGTAGATAAGGCTGTAGACAGAAAAATTTTTAAGTAAGACTGTTCCCATAACTTTAAGCAAATATCTTTAGTGACATGTAACATGAAAAATATTTGAAGGTGTATACATTTATTGAAACACTTTATGAAATAAATATTATAAAGCCCAAGAAGTTGACCTATAAATTTGTGTTATAGGATGCCGTGACTACTAGGCAGTATGTTTAAGCATAAAAATGCCATATTTAATTATTGACATCAATATGGGCCACCCGGCTCCCAAAATACATCAGGGCCCAAGAAAGTGAGTCATAGAATTATTTAATTAATTAATTAATTTATTTATTTATTTATTGAGATGGAGTCTCACTCTGTCACCCAGGCTGGAGTGCAGTGGCGCAATCCCGGCTCACTGCAAGCTCCACCTCCCAGGTTCATGCCATTCTCCTGCCTCAGCCTCCCAAGTAGCTGGGACTACAGGCATCCACCACCACGCTTGGCTAATTTTTTGTATTTTTAGTAGAGACAGGGTTTCACTGTGTTAGCCAGGATGGTCTCGATCTCCTGACCTCATGATCCACCTGCCTCAATCTCCCCAAGTGCTGGGATTACAGGCGTGAGTGTGAGCCACCACACCTGGCCTGAGTCATAGAATTATAAGAGTGATAGCCACGCCTGGGAAATCATCATGGAATATTCATGAAATCTTATCTTAAAGACTCAGAGTTGTAACTAATCACATTGGATTTTTAATTATTCAGCTTACCAAAAGTCTTCAAGTACCAAATGCTGGCACAGTGTCCTAAAAGGAACACAATGTGTGCTTGTCTTGATAGCTCCAGTTGTATCTGAAGCATTCGCAGTCGGATTATGAGGATAATAAGGAAGTTATTATAGACTGGGCGCAGTGGCTTATGCCTGTAATCCCAGCATTTTGGGAGGCTGAGGCAGGTGGATCCTTTGAGCCCAGGAGTTTGAGACCAGCCTGGGCAACATGGTGAAACCCTGTCTCTACTAAAAATACAAAAATGAGCAGGACGTTGTGGCACACACTTGTAGTCCCAGCCACTTGGGAGGCTGAGGCAGGAGAATCGCTTGAACCTAGGAGGCAGAGGTTGCAGTGAGCCGAGATTGTGCCACTGCACTGCAGCCTGGGCAACAGAATGAGACTCGCTCTCAAAAAAAAAAAAAAAAAACAGAGGTTATTATATAGCAGGTCTCCCTGTCTTCTCTTGCTATGGGCTTCATTTCTTCTGTTGCATTGTTTGGATGATTTACTGTGTTTGCTGACTTACTCTTACAGTGTGCAGAGTTAAGTTGAAAACCATGAAAAAAAATGGTTTCGTATTTTAGAATGTAACAATATAACATGTGCTATTCTCTGTGGATTAATGCATCTAATACTTTCCTGGGTCAAATGGCATCTTTTATCTTTACAAGTACTAAGCAATTGATGACCTGGGTCAGGGATGTCTAAGGTCTGAGTCTATCTCAGAAACATAATAGCAATTATTCCATCACAGGAATATGTCCTTAAATTGTTGTGTATACTCTTAGAAACAATCTTGGCAGTACAAGTGTTTTAAATCGCCATGTGGTTTCATGTGTTGACTAAATTTCATGCTTATGTTTATAAAAGCTCCCTTTTATTTCCAAGAATTTGCTGCTGACTGAATTTGCTTTTAAAAGGAGTCAAATCATTCTCTATATTTTCAATTCAAAACTTAATTGGAAATAGAATTTCCATTTTTTTCTAGCACTTAATTTAATTCTTAAATTAAGAATTTAGCATTCTTAAATAAAAAGAATGTATATCATTAGTCGATACATTGTTAATTTAAAAGAACTCTGTAGTTTATGTGAACAACACAAAGGTGGGCAAAAACTTCTATGAAACAATGATAAACCACTTAGTCAAGGATGTGCACCTTGTAAGTAGAGGCCCAGATGCAAACCCATGTCTCATTGGCCCCAAAGCATGCACTTTGAGGTGGGGGCCTCTGCTGGAGCCTGTCCCTTCTGCCTTGCTGCCTTCTTCCAGGCACGGCTTCTTTTCTAGCTCACAATAGCTTATTTTTCATTCATGGTTTATGCCAAACAAGCTTTCCTTCTGCTCTCCTGCTGTCTCTTCAGCTCGCTATGCACAATTGTCCTTATGTAAGGAAAGCTGTACCCACAAAATTCAAGTGCAGCCAAGCCTTCTATTTTATCTAGATAGGAAAAAAGCACCGAATGAATGCCTGTACAATTAATGAATAAATTCCCCCGGAGAACTAGGCTACCTTTTATCCCATAAGGCAGGTGGTTAGTTTGTGTAGGTAAGGGGAAAAGTTGGGGTTTCTTATCCTGGCATGAATGTTTATAAACTCTGGGACACCTCCCAGTCTTTTATTTTTCTTCTGTGAAACAGGAATAATGATATCTGTCATATCATTCATATAGACATTTGAGAATAACATGTAACTGTGTATCGGAAAACACTTTGAATTGGTAAATGTCTATACTCCGGAAATATCGAAGGCTGCCCTGTAAGACAGGTTTAAATTTTGCATCATTTAATTCCAGCCATCATCACTACAGTGACATGGTTCAGATATATTTGATGCCATTCCTCATGGCAGAAGAATTCTTATGGGAATTCTTTATTCTAATTTTTTATAAAGAAAATTACCTAAGGTAAATTATGTATAGAATGGAAATTTCTCTCCCCATATTGTTCAGTATTGTCTGTCTTTATTATTATTGTTTCTAATTTTACTTTGTATGCTCACTTCATATAGAAAGATTTTATTTAGGGATAGGTCTTTGGTCCTCTTTGCTCCCATACACTACTTTGAAACATAAAGAAATACACAATGCTGAAGAGCTCTTGGATTTGGCTGAGTTGGATTTGTAGATTTTGTGTATATTTTTAGATTTTCATAATCTCTTAGCAACAGTGACTTCTGTTTTTAATTCTGCTTCGAGATGTGTAAGGTCTTTATATCAAGGTCATTATAGTTGCGGACACACTTGTGAGCCTCAAATAAGGGAAATGTAAGTTGCCGTCTGTTTTTACTAGAGAGAATACTTTGGCAGCCTAATGATACTGTGTGGTTTGTATTCATCCTCCAACCTTTCAAAACCTTCTTAAATGCACTTTAATCTCAAAAAAAGTTTTAAAGATCTTGTTTGCTCTTTAGTTAATAGGCAGTGCGCATTGAGCCCAGAACAACAATTTAGTCTAACCAAGTCTTATTCAATCTAATTTGAATTTATTTATTTTGAAAACAGTTAAATATTTTCTGAAGTTTCAGTAGCTGCTGGAATTGGCTATATTATTTAGCCTCAGAGTTCCAATAAGGAAGTGTTGAAAAACACTGCATTTTCTATTTGTTTATTTGGAGAGGTAAGTTTTTTTTTTTTTTTTCATTTAAAAATATACCAGATGCTTATTGAGAAAATATCTTATGCAGGACACCATGCTAAGTATTGAAAGTGATAGAAAAATCCATAAAACATTACCCTGATCTACTGAGCAAAAACTCTTTGGCTTTGATTCTTTACTGCAAGGTCGGATCAGTTCAAATATTTCTCCGTACATAACCATCACTTTTCATATCCCGAGAACATTAATAATATAATATAGCTACTTTACTAGTTTGTAAGTAAAGAAAAACACTCCTTCTGAATATGGACACCGACCAATCTCCCTGACAGACTCAAGCAACTCATTTCATACCACTTAGAGAACAAAAATAGGAATCGAAAACTGATTTTCCTTCTTTGAAACGTCTTAACACCTACGTTTATAGCATATTTTCTTGAACCTTCCTATTTCGAATTATGATAAACTTTTATCTCACAGGGTTTCTCTATGGCAGCGTTCCGATGATGTACGTGTACCATTTTGCAGCTATTGCACACAAAGATCACATCTGTTAATGGCTAATGTATCTTACTGGGCATCTGCCTGTGTTGCTGTGTTGTGGTGCCTGGGATTATAACCTTGAGTATGTAACAAATAGGGCCTGCCTGGTTTATGTAACAAATAGGGCCTGCCTGATTTAGCAAAAGAGGAGAAAATATATATACTTTTCTTTCAGGTCCAACTTAATGGAGCTGCCCTGGGATGACTCCCATAATCTCATCAGCTATATCCACCCTGTGCTATAGATCATCAATCTCTCTGCCACACTGCATGGTCTGTAGGAGGAGAGAGAATGTTTCTGTTTCTATAAATAAAGAACAAATGGGAAATGTGTACTTTTTAAAATCAGAATTGGATCGAATTTACAAAATTTGGTAATGATAAACATTCAGGTCCATTCATCTTAACTTTCCTCAAACATGCCACTTAAGTGCTGACAACTGCAATTTCTTGATAATGGAGCTCATACTCTCTATCCTCCATTGGAATGGTAATTGTTAGGCATAAAAATACAGTAGGGAAATCTGGAAGTGAACAGACTACCCATCTCGTCCAGCCTGCAAGGGCACACCTCGGGCTCACATCTCAGAAAACAAATCTGCTACCAGTTTTTTAATTCTCTCTTTGCTTCCTTACATTGTTCTTTATGTGATCTGGGTCTCTATTAACATTTAAAAAGCATTTGCTGCAAGAAGCAATCAAATAAGTGCTGTCTTTCCTATTTCTTAATCCAGCACCTAGTTTGTGCCAGACAATTTACTAATGAATGCAATGGGAATGGAGAGATACAAAAATATAAATATAAAGGTATCCCATGCTCTCAAGTAGCGTACTTCTAAGAAATTAAATCATATTTTTTATCTATTAGTTTGCGTATTTTGATATCTTCCCTTGCTGAGTTAATTCAAAGAGAATAAAATTAGTATATTTATTCAAATCTTTCTTGAGTTTGACTGATTACATTTAACACTAGAATTCTGGTCCAGTTATTCAGATTGCCATCCTAAATTTCTCCTTTATTATTATCAATATTATTAATTATTTCTTATAAAAAAACAGTTTGTTACAAGTTACCGTAGGAATAGAAATGGGCTGCAATATCAGCTCCAGTACCCTCGCCACCTCTTTCATACATCTATGATATCCAGAATGGACTCAGATTTTTATCTATTTCAAAGAGAGAAGAAGCTAATCTAGTTACATTAGCAGAAGGTAGCAACAGTAGCAAGAGTTATGTGTGCCAGCAACACCATGTACTGCTATCTAAAATTATTTTGTTGTAGACATGCCCAATTTTAATTTAAAAAGCTAACTTTGGGGAAAATTAAAGAGAGATACTCAACATCCATTTAGTGTAAAACAAATTAATATTTTTAACAGTGATTTGAGTTGGAAAATTTCAGAAATCTTAATCTAGGGACAAAATGACCCGCCTTTTTGATAAGCAGACTTCCACCTTTTTGATAAGCAGGCTTTGAGGACTAAATAAGCCTAGATAAGACATCCTATTGCCCAGATTTCTTGGTGGATAGAAAGTAGTTAATAGTCCAGCCAAGGCTGGGCTCAGTGGATCATGCCTATAATCCTGGCACTTTGGGAGGCCGAGGCAGGTGGATCACGAGGTCAGGAGTTTGAGACCAGCCTTGCCAATATGGTGAAACCTTGTCTCTACTAAAAATACAAAAAAAAATCAGCTGGGCGTGGTGGTGTGCGCCTGTAATCCCAGCTACTCAGGAGGCTGAGGGAGGAGAATTACTCAAACCCAGGGGGCAAAGGTTACACTGAGCTGAGATTGCACCACTGCACTTTAGCCTGGGTGACAGAGCAAGACTCCGTCTAGGGGAAAAAAAAAAAAAATAGCCCAGCCAACAATTCTTCAAAACTTTCCTGTCTGTAATTAAAACGGCTTATTTAGCAAAGAGAACAAATCTCTTTGGGGTAATAATGTATTTTGGAACTGTATAATATAGTTTTTAATAATAATTAAAAATAATAATTTCATTCAGCCCAGTTTCTAGGCCGGAATGCTACCCATATGTCAGTCATTAAGGAAACTTAACGGACAGTAGAAAATTAGATGTTGATCTTATTTCTCTAAATTTTCCATATAGGAACTTCTCCAGGGTAAAGCTTTGTCATACTCATCCTTCAATCATTTGCTAGATCTAGCACAAAAAATTTCTGCCAAGATGTGTAATGAAAATTACAGTAAAGCAGCTTTGTTGGTGAAGTAAAAAACCTCACCCTGAGAGAGTACATGTAAACTAATTATTATTATAAGTAAATTTATTTTTAAACTATTCTTACTCATTTCGGGAAACATTTATTGTTAACTCTCGTGGACCATATACTATCTTCGTTATTCATTCATTTGTCAAAAGATTACTATAGTTAAGGAATTTCAACAATGCTTAATGAGTTAAAGCAGTATTTTTTTAAAGAAAAAGTACATTTAAGAAATTTGACAGTATGTACAGGAAATGTAAATCAACTCAAATATCCTCCAAATATATATATAATATAATTATATATATTTAATATGTAATATATCACATATAATTTATTATATGTAATATATATTATGTATATATTATATGTTTTATATATATATATATATATTTGAGACAGTGTCTGGCCTAGACTGGAGTGCAGTGGCATGATCTCAGCTCACTGCAACCTCCGCCTCTCAGGTTCAAGCGATTCTCTTGCCTCAGCCTCCCAAGTAGCTGGGATTACAGATGTCGCCACCATGCCCAGCTATTTTTTGTATTTTTAGTAGAGACAGGGTTTCACCATGTTGACCTGAGGTGATCCACGCACCTCGGCCTCCTGAAGTGCTAGGATTACAGGCATGAGCCACTGTGCCCGGTTGATATAATGTAAAGTAATAAAACACTTTCAGGATTATTTTTATACTTAATGATAGTATATATATTATATATGTGTGTATATATATGTGTGTGTGTTTGTGTATATATATATACACATAAGTAGCTGTCAAAGTTCAAGATCATCTGCAAACTTAACATAAAGCTGATGGCACAGGCATTCAACTTACTTTCTCTTCTGCAAGACACAGTAGTCTGTGATTCTCTTGCCTTTGCCATCTCTAAGACCTTAAAGAGGAGAATTGTTGTTATTTGGATAGCCTGTCCTGCAAGCGCTAACTGCTAACACTAGCTCCCCTCCAACAGAGGAGTAAGTGATGATTGGTCCAAGTCAAGCACAACTCACAGTGCTTTGCAGAGAGACATCTGGCCACAGCAGCAAATGTAGAGCTAATCTACACTACTGTGCTCCACTTACATCTTGACTCTCTTGAAGCACAGGGAGCCTTGTCATGGACCACTCCTTCTCCTTTGTGCACCACTTATTACAGACTGATTGTTGGAGAAGCTCATAGTCCTAAAAGAAAACTTGAGACAAAAAAGAGGACAGCTACATGAAAAAAAATGAGAGGAAAGAGACGTAAAAATGAAAAAAAGAAAAAAAAAGAAAAAGAAAAAGGAAGAAATAGTGGTGTAAGTTGAAAGTTTTATTCCCCGCTGTAAACTTCCAGTGATTTGGAATTTACTACCTGTATTGTTTTGCTAGGGCTGCCATAACAAATTACTGCAAACTGGAGGCTTAAACAACAGAGTTTTATTGTCTTACAGTTCTGGAGGCTAGAGGTCTGAAATCAAGGTGTCGATTCCTGCCAAGGATTGTGAGGGAAATGTCTCTTCCAGGCATGTCTAGTTGGCTTCTCCCTGTTTTTCATATCATCTTCCCTCTATGCCTGTCTTTCTTGGTATCCAGGTTTCCCTTTTTGATAACACAAGCCATATTGGATTAGGGCCTATCCTAATGACTTTATTTTAACTTGATTTCCTCAGTAAAAACTCTATCTCAAAATAAGGTCACAACCTGAGGTACTAGAGGACTCAAACATATTTTGTTTTGAGGGGCACAATTGAATCCTCAACACCACATCACTGTATTTTAAACTCTGTTTGCACCAGAAAACCTGGTCTTCCTCCACTGTTCTCCATGTCACCAAAAGGTAATTCCCAATATACATACTCGAATCGTAGACGTTCTAGACAACTCCCTCTCTCTCTTTCCCCCATGCTTATTCAGTCCATCACAAAGTCCCATCTGTTTTGCTTCCTAAACACTACTTTGGGCCATGTATATCTCCACCCCACCCCTGCCCTGTACAAGTGGTCACCTCTCATGTGCACTTGTATCCCCACTTATGCAATCTGCCGTCCTCCACTGGAGACAGAGTTCTCTCTCTCTCTCTCTTTCTTTCTTTCTTTCCAGAATTTCGCTCTTCATTGCCCAGGCTAGTGTAGTGCAGTGGTGCGATCTCTGCTTACTGCAACCTCCACTTCCCGGGTTCAAGCAAGTCTCCTGTCTCAGCCTCCCAAATAGCTGGGATTATAGGCACCCACTACCACACCTGGCTAATTTTTGTATTTTTAGTAGAGATGAGGTTTCACCATGTTGGCCAGGCTGGTCTCAAACTCCTGACCTCAGGTGATCTGCTCGCCTTGGCCTCCCAAAGTGCTGGGATTACAGGCGTGAGCCACTGTGCCCGGCCAGAGTGCTCTTTTCAAAGTGCAGATGTCATCTGGCCATGCCCCGACTCAAAACCTTTCGGTGGGAGCCCATTATTCATAGAATGAAGACCTTCGACCCTGTGGCCCAGCCAGCCTCTGGGGCTCCTCTGGCACCATGTTTTCCCAGGCTCACTCCCCATCTCTCAGGGCTCCTGTTCTTCATGCTGCCTCCTGCTGAAGCCTCTGTCAGAGCTCTTCATTCTCCACTTCACCCTTGCCTCTGAGTCTCACCTCTTCAGAAGAATTTCTCCTGTCCTTCTTCAGAGGAAACAGTCCCTTTCTAGAGTCCCATAAAATGTTCCTACTTAGCATTCAGCACAGAGGCAATTTTATACATATAGTAGTCCCCTCGTTATCTGCGGGTGATACGTTCCAAGACCCTCAGTAGATGCCTGAAACCACAAATAGTACTGAAGCCAGTTGCTATCAATCAGAACATGTTTCTGTTCATGTCTTTCAACCCACACACTGAATCCCTCTTCATCCCAAGTAAGCCCTTAGCATGCATGGTGGCTATAACTTTTGCAGTTTGAGGTATGACAGCAAAACTAGTATGAATTTCTTTTTTCCTTGTTCACAACTTTGCAGAGATAGGAGATTCATTTTTGCTGTAGATCTTAGCAACCTCAGCATACAATTTTTCTTTCTTTCCTTATTAAGTTAAGAACTTTCACCTTTTCACTTAAAGGAAGCACTTGACAGTTTCCTTGGGCTTGTCCAAATTACCAACATCACTACTCTTGCACTTTGGGGCCATTATTAATTAAAATAAGGTTTCCTTGAATAGGATGACTGTGATACCACAACAATAGATTTGATAACTGAGACGGCTCATAAGTGACTGATGGGCAGGAGGCTTCTTCAGCCAGATACCCTGGATAGAGATGATTTACGTGCTGGGTGTGATGGAGCGGAATGGAACAGGATTTCACCAAGCTACTCAGAACTCATGCAATTCAAGACTTACGAATTGTTTATTTCTGGAATTTTCCATTTAATATGTTTTGGCCGCTGTTAACAGTGGGGAACTGAAACCACAGAAATCAAAACTGCCGATAAAGGGGGACTACTGTACTTGGGAAATTACTGAATTAATATCTTTCTCCTCCTCCTCTCATACATAAAAATGGTTTGTTGTTGTTGTTTACCATTATACTTCTAGCATTGATAGAGGTCCCCATACATAGTTGGGACTCAAAATATATGGTGATGTTAAAAATCTGATTTGCTGTTTTAATTATTTGAAAAAGCTATAGGCAGATCATTCTGTAAGTATCAGGGAAGAACTTTGTAGAATAGTTCTAAAACTATGTCAGTAAGTATGGTAACAAATTTAAACAAAAAGATAACTTAAGATACTAGGAAGGAAGTAGAAATGAAGGCAATAGGAAGGGCACCTTTGTGTTAAACAAGGAAGGAGCGTTAAAAACAGTTAGGTTTGGGCCGGGCACAGTGGCTCACACCTGTAATTCCAAGACTTTGGGAGGCTGAGGTGGGTGGATCACGAGGTCAAGAGATGAGACCATCCTGGCCAACATGGTGAAACCTCATCTCTACTAAAAGTACAAAATTTAGCTGGGCATGGTGGTGCACGCCTGTCGTCCCAGCTCCTGGGGAGGCTGAGACAGGAGAATCATTTGAACCCAGGAGGCAGAGGTTGCAGGGAGCCAAGATCATGCCACTGCACTCCAGCCTGGGCAACAGAGTGAGACTCTGTCTCAAAAAATAATAATAATAATAATAATAATAAAAAATAAAAAAAGTTAGGTTCATAGATTTAAAATGAAGCAGAAGGTAAGGCCAAACTCCAGGTATTATTTCCCATAAAAACCATCAATGTGCATTGAGGTTTCTTCCTCAATACAATAATACTCAATACAATATCGGTACCACAGGGGTCTCTGAACACATGCTGGCACTTTATTTTTACCGCTGAATGCAGTAATGTTATTTTGTACAGCTAAGCGTGATACTCCCTCTGGTAACTTGCTGTCTGCATTATCCATATCTTCAGAAGCATTTTCCTTTTTATTGAAAAAAAGGGATTTTTTTAGAGCCACAGTTAACCTTACACATCTTTAATTCCGGAACCTCAGTTTACAGATGTAGAACTGAGGCCGAGAACAATAAAATAGTTCTGCAACCAGTCAACTCTTGTATATTGCATACAACTGTAGAAGGCCATCCCAGACAGTAATACAACTAATCAAATGTCATTTTTCCCAATAAGAACAGTTACTTCCTGAGGTCTCTTTATGCTGATTCACTCTTCACTCCAGAGTATTATCAACTCTGATGATCCAGCTTTTTACTCTTCCACCTAGAAGGTGACCCATAACATGTATCATCCAAATCAGGGTAGTTATGTGAGTGCCCACGCACACTATTGACAATTACCTTGGGACAGCGGGTGTAAACCAGGACTGTTGTGCAAGCAAGGATGAATGGGCACATTACCACTCCATGAAATTTTTCAGAAGAGACACATTCACAGATGTTCAGTAAGTAGCATTTTATCTTCTCTTCAAGAGGGAGTCTGAAAAATCATTCCCATTTAGAAGAGTGGGTTTCACTTTTGGCATGCTCTTTCACAAGTTATAATAGTGTTACTGTAGAACTTGGTCATTTCTTGTCCTGTTGTGTCCCATATATAACCGACAGACAAAATCAGGAAGAGGTGATCTACGAAATAGACAAAACCCTATACCTGTAATCCCAGCACTTTGGGAGACCAAGGTGGGAGGACCACTTGAGGTCAGGAGTTTGAGACCAGCCTGCCCAACATGGTGAAACCCTGTCTCTACTTAAAATGCAAAAATTAGCTGGGCATGGTGGCATGTGCCTGTAATCCCAGCTACTCAGGAGGCTGAGGCAGGAGAATCACTTGAGCCTGGGAGGCAGAGGTTACAGTGAGCCAGGATCACGCCACTGCACTCCAGCCTGACTGACAGAGCAAGACTCTATCTCAAAAAAAAAAAAAAAAAAAAAAACCCTGTATCAAAAAGATTCCTGTTTACAACATGTAGCGCTTTTTCTTAAGAAAGTTCTGGCATTCGCAGATATTGGTTACCAGCAATATTTATTACCAGTTATAGTAGATCATTTACTAACCTCTCTTATCCTGAAGAGGTAACCATAGACCCCCTGATTGACCACTGTTTGTTTTCTCGCCAAAACATACACAACCAACATATATACATACACTCAGAATGCTTTAACCTCTTATCAACAAGAGATGAAAACTAGAATCATAAGGAAAATTAATTTGCTCATCTGATCAAAAGTGAAATCACAAATGCCAGGCAGTGACTGTGTTCCACACTATTGGGAAGTTTTAAGGGCCCATGGCTAAAAATAAATAAATAGGATTTCCTGGGATTTAGAGGAATGGATTGAAGCCAGATCATGGAGTCAAGGGTTGCCTAGGCTCCTATCTCTTGAGAGGCTCACGGGCACCAACATTTAACCTATATTCAACCACATTGCCCCAAACCACTCCAATGGATTGACTTATCTTTCTTGATGTCAGTTTAAACATATTAAGACCTGCTTATAGGGTAATCATTTACAACACTAACTGTATAGTCGAATAAAGAATATTTCCAGTTTTCCTTTCTGTCACCTCACACTTTATCATCTCTGGAAAGGAGGCAGCCATTGATAATATTATCTCAGGACCTGAGCCATCACAAAAGCAAACTCAATTCCCCTATTTTTTATTATTTTTCCACTAAGTCAGTACTAGCTCTGACTACACTTATAGTAAAAATAAAAACCAAGTAAAAATGGCATCATGTCCTCACAATACTATGAGGTTTGGGGGAACTTTTCAATATTGGTAACTAAAAATACATTAGCTGACTAATGTTAGTCATTTTATCTCTATTCTTCCTGGAAAACCAGTGCAGCTTTTAGCTGTCTAATTTCCTCTTACTGGTTGAGAAGTAGATATGCAGGCCAGTATTCGTCTAAGGAGCTTGCTCAGTTTCCCTTCTTATATTCAGCTCCTGGATCTCACCACTGTTGCACTCTTTTGAAAGCGGTCCTTCCCTGAAGTATAGCAGAATCCAGTATAATTAAGGAAAATTAAAGAAACAGTCCAATGAAAACATTCATGTTAATATTTAGTCAGGGAAAATTCACAGTAATGTTTAAAGAGAATAGCATAAGCTATGTTATTACTAATCATGAGTGAGTAATTAAGCAAAAAATTACACTAATCTCTAAAGGCTAGAATGAAATCTGAGTTGATTACAGGTCAACAAGATAGAGTTCTTGCCTTAAAAAGCATGATTCCTCCTTTTAATAACTATTATTTGAGTATGTCAGCATACCACACTCTGGAAAAAACACAAAAGCAAATGTGGCAAGAATTCTACTCTTAGTGATTTTACAGTCGAGAAAAGAGAGTCAGATAAACACCAGTAATATAAAATGCACACATAACAGTGCAACCCTAAAACCTTACTTTATATGCTTGTAATGAATATTAAGTGACTGCATATTTATACAGTGTTTAAAACTGTTTAGCATACAGTAGTAAGCATGATATAAATGCTCATTAAGTACATAAACAAATGTGTACCATATATATGCCATAAGATAGGCATAGTCAAACACGATATAAAATTAGAGATAGAGAAGAAATAGTTGAAAAGATCTGACATGATTCCATAAAGAAGGGGACATATAATGGATGAGAAAAGTGACAACAGAATTGTGAAAGGATGTTATTAAAGCAAAAGGAGAAACCATTAGCCCCGGCATGGAGTTGAAATAAATTCAGGAAATAGTAAACAGACCCAGGTGATATGAATGTCAGGTGGAAGATTGGTCTTTAAAGCAAGTTAGGCAGTAATTGGATTCAGAAAATGTTTTTGTAATATTTGTTAGCATTATAATGTTTGGTGATAATAAAGAAAATCAAATCTTTTTTTTTTTTTTTTGACTGCTCTTGTCACCCAGACTGGAGTGCAGTGGCACAATCTCGGCTCACGGCAACCTCTGCCTCCTGGGTTCAAGCGATTCTCCTGCCTCAGCCTCCCGAGTAGCTGGGATTACAGGCGCCTGCCACCACACCTGGCTAATTTTTGTATTTTTAGTAGAGACAGGGTTTCACCATGTTGGCCAGGCTGGTCTCAAACTCCTGACCTCAGGCAATCTGCCCACCTCAGCCTCCTAAGTACTGGGATTACAGGTGTGTGAGCCACCGTGTCTGGCCAAAAATCAAATCATTTTTGAAGTCATCAACCTTCCTTACTAAAGTCAGGTGTATAGCTATGTATGGTCACAAAGAAGTATCATATACAATCTCAATAATGATTATTGCTATTTTGCTACTCTTATAGAGATAAGGAATACTTGACATTGATGTAGTTTTTTATGTTCAAGTTGGCATGCTTAGTCTTAAAGCTGTTGATTAGAGATTTAACAATCTGGTTAGCTAACAGTTTCTTGGAACTTTGTCCTTGTTCACTCCTTTCCATTATCAAGTCTATGGAGTAATTCCTTGTAGACAAGGGTCAACTCTCAGTTTTATTTTTTAGAAATGAAATTCACTGTCTCTGTTCTTTCCCTAGCTCAAGACTTTCTCTGCTGGTAGATTAAGAACTGATTAGGAGCACAGTACATTACATTCATCCTTGTAGCTCCAGCCTCTAGCACAACATCATGTAGTAAATCCTTATGGACTGTGACTTAGATTGGATGAATTGGGTTGGATTGTATCAGAGTAAATAAAGAATAAAACATTTCCCTTTATTATAATTTTGAAACAGTTTCTTATTTAGGCATAAAGTGAAAAGTACATAAAATGACATTTATTATGTATCTCAAATGGACCTTCTTTACCATCAGTTTTTACAAACTGTCTTGGATAGATACTACTATGAACAGCCTATATCTCCATCAGATAGATTTGGTTAGAAACTGAAAGTGATTTCATGATAGTAGGCTGATAAAATATGATGAATGCATTTCATCAAGGTATCCAACTTAGAGTAATACTATTTGAAATCACAAGCCTTTAAATAAAACCTGTTTAAAAATAGTTCATCATGTGTATGGTGCTAAAAATCTTTTGTATCCCAGAAAACTTACAGAAGCAATATATGAGACTTTCAGTGCAATTAGTTCTTTTTAAGAGACAGATAAAAACTAATATCATACACCAGATTGATGTAATAACTAGATGAATACATTTATTAATTTGCATCATGGGAAAAGACTCGAAGTCTAAATAATATGCCACATTTAGTTGTCAAGCAATGATTTCTACCAACTAGCAGTGTGTTATTTTAAAAGGATCATCTTGTAACAAAGGGGTGCTGTTACAAGGTGCACACGCCTGAAATTTTAACCAATGCTGTTACAAATGACAGTTTTAGTAGTTTCCTGGAAATGAACAGCTGCCTATAGATGTGTCACTTTATTTGTCCATTTATTGCATATAAAACAATTCGAAAGTAGGAGTAAAGTAGAAAAGGTAAAAATAACTTAAAATGTATTATATAAGTTAATATATATTGTGTATATGAATACCTTTCCAGTCACCTTAATACTTTACGCCACAATTGGGAAAGTCTTGTAAATGAAAATTACATTTGGTCTAATGTATCTGAAATAATAACCGTGTTATTTGTATCAGAAGAAATTTTCTAAAGAAATCATCAGTCACGTGATTCAACAAAGTGTACCTAGAATCTGCGTGGTTATGCCTTCAGCTCTCATTTGTTGATAGAAGTTCTATTTCATGAGTTAGCTGACTTTCATGGAAAAAATATATGTTCCCTGTCTCTGGATTGAGTCTCCTTTTACTTTTTTCTTTATATGTCAGAGGATGTGGCTCTAAGAAGTATTCTGTTGAGCTGTGGCAATGATCCATAAGAAGAAAACCCAGTGTTTTTCTTTTAGACTTTTAAGACTGGAGACTATGAAGATTTGAGAATATTTTTTTCAAACATAAAACTATAGAATAAGCCAGGCATAAAAGGGTACATATGGAATTATTTCATTTATGTCCAGCTCAAAAACAGTCACAGCTAGCCTATGGTCTTGTCATGATAGTGATCCTCTTTGCAGGGACCAGGGGGAAGACTTCTGGGGTACTGGTACATGTGTTTCTAGATGTGGGTGCTGGTGACCTGAGTGGGTTCAGTTTGTGAATAATCATTAGCAATTTATTCATCCTTTGGGTCTATGCTATATATCAAGAAAAAAAATCCAAAATAAACAACACCATTGAAAAGCATTCAGATTTCCTTTTCCTAATTCCCATAGTATATTCTGAAGGTGCTCATATTAGTCACAGATCACAATAGTCCTGTTGTCCAAAATCACAACACTGCTTAGCAGCAGACCCAGAATTGGATAATGGACCACCTGGTTTCATGCCTTGTGGCTTTTGTTTTGGGCTTTTTGCTTTGTTTTGTTTTAAATCACAAGCTGCCCTAACCTCTAAGACCCATGACAATGACACAGTCTGCTGGCAGGAAGCCTGTTGACCTTTTTCTATGAGTTAACACTGTTTGCCCTGTTGCAGGTGAGTTGTGTGAGGAGAAGCTGGACTTCTGTGCCCAGGACCTGAACCCCTGCCAGCATGACTCAAAGTGCATCCTAACTCCAAAGGGATTCAAGTAAGTCAAAAGCTACCTTCTTGCTCACAGTTAGGGTAGGGGACCCATTATTTTAGGAGCCCTTCCTCTCCTTCATCCTTAGCTTCACACCTCTGCTCAGGATTAAAGGGACCTATTCACTAGTATCAATGACATTTTTTAAATGTCCATATACAATATGGACTTTTTTTTTTTTTTTTTTGAGATGGAATCTCACCCTGTCACCCAGCTGGAGTGCAGTGGCCTGATCTCTGCTCACTGCAAGCTCCGCCCCCCGGGTTCACGCCATTTTCCTGCCTCAGCCTCCCAAGTAGCTGGGACTACAGGCACCCGCCACCACGCCCAGCTAATTTTTTGTATTTTTAGTAGAGACGGGGTTTCACCGTGTTAGCCAGGATGGTCTGGATCTCCTGACCTCATGATCCGCCCGCCTTGGCCTCCCAAAGTGCTGGGATTACAGGCGTGAGCCACCACGCCCAGCCCCGGACTTTTTGTTTAGTACACTAAAGAAAAATGAAAAAGTGTTTCTTTTTCATCCATGATTTTTTTTGTGAAGTCACCTAAGGCAATGAGCAGCCTTTGAAAATGCTTACTTAAATTTATTTGAAGGCCCATCCAGTGACATTTGTAATGTCTTCTAGGTGCTTCGTTGTCTGAAGGTAAGTCTGTGGTAAAATAGAGAATTTGACTTCAATGTAATTGAAGATGTTACAGTTTGAAACAATAATTGGACTATCCAAGGTGAGAAAGATAGAGTGACCATATATCTCAGGCTGCCCCAGGGAGTCCCAGGCTATGCCTGTGATGATCACTATAGTTATTGATAGTGTCTCTTCCAACTTAAATATTTTTTGCATGGGGTGACAAAGCATTATAATCTCGCTAAGTGTACTCCCTTAAGTGAACACAGAACTTCAAAAATCACTTCCTTTTTCCTCCCCAGCAATATTCCTGAAATATGTTTGCTATCAAATTATGTGATTTCTTTGCCAGCATCCTGAAATATTTTAAGGGTCTTTCAACAGCAACTTCTCTTTTTAGAGCTGGCAGTAGTTTAGAGATCATCTAGTCTTCATTTAAACCTGAGGAAACCATGGCCCAGAGATGTTAGTTGACTGTGCAGAGATCTTAAGGTTATTTATTGGCAGAGCTAGAGCTAGGATTTATACTTTCCAGTTGGGTGATTTTTCTACTATATATTACCTATAAGAAGTTTTATAGTTTATTAACATTACAGTTGGTATTGTATAGCAAATAGGCTGGATTCTTAGGAATTACACAGTCGGGTACAGGGGTGAGCTGTGCTTTCATCAGACAGCTAGCAAATAGCATTATTTGTTCCTTCAAGCAATGTTTATTGAGTGCCTGCCATGGCCAGAGCACATGGTAATAATACCATCTTATGATTTTGTAGTCCTTTATAGCTATTCACCTTCACTTAATTCATCTTCTTAGAGAAATGACCCAAGCTCAATTGCCATAGAATTCAGAGAATTAACAATTACACAGGGTGGGATGAATTTTATAAGAGAAGATGGAATTTGAGCTGGATTGCTAAGATATTTATATTTACCGAACAGATCATCAGATATTTTAAGTAGGGTGGGAGAGTGGGGTCAGAATCGCCAGATCCCCACTGCTTTTCAAATATCAATCTAAATTAAATATTTATTTTCAAGCTTTCTTTTGACAATGTGCTTTTGCTTTAATTTGGCTTAAAATCCAAAAATGTAGAATATGTAGGTACAGTTGTAGCACCTGCTAATTCCCTACAATGTCTTTTTGAAAAAGGAAAGAATAAATTTGATTCTATTTTGCATTATATTTTAGTTTACAACCCTAGGCAAAAACCCAATGTTATTCCATTTTCACTTTATACCAAACTTTACATTATATTTTATTCAACCAAACACTGTAGGTAAGTTGTTTTTAGTCGTCATATCAATGATACGCTCACAATTTAATTTGGCAAGTTGAAAACACATCACTTACATAATAAATATCATTTCTTAGAGAAATTAGCAGTAAGGAAAGTTTTCCAGAACAGCTCATCTGCTGAACAGATTTCACAGTACTTTGTGCATTGTAAGTATAAGATAAAGTATTAGTAAGACTTAATTGAAACCATTAGAAAGTGAGTTTGTCTGCAAAAAGACTAACCCTTAATTAAATATCTCCTCTCACTATCAAATAAATTAGACACTCTTAAAAGTGCATTTTGCCGCATTATGGACTAACTGATTTGGAAACCCTCTGTTTTCCGTCATAATTTGTAAGCTTGTTTCATAGTTGTATGTATGTAGTTTAGCAGAAAACAGGTTAAGTCGGTGTGTGTGTGCTGTTACTTCCGACATTGTGGGAAAGGTAGCTGTGAAAAGAAAATAGACTTAAAAATCAAATGATGTGAAGCTGCTAAAGAAAATCTCTACTGACAAATGTTTAGACAAGTTATGCTATGTTACTTCAACTTCGTTTTCTTATTACTAAGCTAACAGAGCTGGTTTTACTTTTATTGCTTTATTATATACTTCATAAATCTCCCAAATTGCTTTGAGATATTTTTAGACTATGATATGCCATAAGCAGTATTTTCAAACATGCATCTTACATAGCCAGCTTTGGGCTTCTAAACAGTGTATTTTATATTCTTTGCTCCTTCCTCTCTCCTTGTCAGATAATAGAGTTGAAGGAATGTCATAGGTTTTATTGATAATACAAACTAAGGAATTCTTATTTAAATTTTTTCTTTCTGTTTTGAAACTCAGTCTGAGGAGCAAAAGAAAGACAAAAATGTTGGACATAATGTAACTCCAAGCTCTAATGGTCTTGAAAAATAGTGTTTGGAGAGAAGAGAATATAAAATAGCTCTTAGACAGCCGCTATGGTGGATGTGTGGTTCTCTTATCTTTCACTTTGATTTCTTTTTTCAGATAAATAATTCAGAGTGTTTCAAAGCATTTCTTCTTTCTTTTAATGCTTGGCACTTCAACAACTCTGCTCACATTAACATTGATGGAAGTTCTCTTCTCGGGCCTTGTCCATCTCTTTGAGAATGTATATGGCCACTTAGAGTCCATTTAACTTCAGACTTGTTGTTTACTTTGCTTTGCTATGATTTAGCATTAAAACCAACTGGCTGCAAAGCAAGCATGCTTATGCAGTGAGCTCATTTTATTTCTTAATTCATACATGCAGAGCTGAAAGTCTGTTTGCTACTCTTGGAGGCTATATACTCCCATTTGTTTTAATTCATCCGCTCTCCAGCAACTCTCAAATCCTGATTTTGCATTTTCAGACAAAACCTTAGGCATTCAGTAATGCCACATTCACTTGGGTGTTTTTAATTATCCTTACTTCAAATCTTAATAGCTTTGAAATAGAAAAGTGGATAATTAATACAGACTAAACCATAAAAGCTTTTATAGAATTATAAAGATGTATATAGAAAATTATTTTAAAAACCAGCCATTTATAGCACATGCATTATATATAAAAACTATACTAATTAATTTACAGATAGTTGCATTTAATCTTTAAATAAACCTGTGAGGTGGAATTATATACATATTAAAGATGATGAAAAGAACACTTACAGAGATTAAGTAATTTAGTCAATATTATATACACTTTATGCTAAGTGAAATAAGCCAGACATAGTAAGACAAATACCGGATGGTCTCACTTATATGTGGAATTTTAAAAGTCAAACTTATAGAAAAAGAGAGTAGAAGAGTGGTTACCAGGAATTGGGGTGGGGAAAATGGGAAGATGTTGGCCAATGGCACAAATTTTCAGTTACAGGATGAATAATAAGTTCTAGAGACCTAATATCACAGCATGGTCACCATAGTTAATACTGTATTATATACTTGAAATTTGCTCAGAGAGCAGATCTGAAATATTTTCACCACAAAAGGAAAAGGGTAACTATGGGAGGTGATAGGTATGTTAATTAGCTTGACTGTGGTAATTATTTCACAATGGATGTATGTATAAAACATCACCATGTACATCTTTAAAATATAAAGATTTTATTTTTCAATTATACCTCAATAAATCTGGAATAAAATAAAGTTGGTAACATACAATTAAGAATGAAGCCGGGGTACAGAAGCAGTTCTGTAAAACCTGAATTCTGCAAAGCCTGAATTCTGCAGAGCTAAGTTACAGTTTTCTCATATATACACATATATGTTTTATGATATATATATGAAGTTATATATATACATGAAGTGTGTATATGTGTATATATGAGAAGTTATATAGTATATATGAGAAGTTAAGTTATAGTTTTCTCATATATACACATATATATACTCATATATATACACATGTACATACACATATACATACACACGTGTATATACACATGTACATATATACGTACACATGTACATATATACACATATATGTGTATATATTTATACGTGTATATATGTGTGTATATATGAGAAAACTATGACCTAGCTCTGCAGAATTCAGGCTTTGCAATTATGTATATATATATGTATATATGTGTGTGTATGTATGTGTATATATGTATATATAAAGTCAGTGAACCCTCTGTTAAACTCAAATCAAAAACACTCTTGGAAGCCAATGTATAAGCCTAATAAATCACAACAGGAGAGTGTTGAGGAAAAGGTGGAGGGTAGAGGGAGGCTTCCAGAAGACCCCTCCTCATTGATGGCCATACCTGTAGGGATTCTATGGTCCCCTATAGGTCCACAATGCAGTTTGAAAACTGCTGCACGTGCCACACTGCCTTTCTTCATGCAGCTATAAAGTCCTGCATCCTTGGAATCATAACTAGAGATCCCAGTGGTCAGCACTAGAGAAGCACAGGTTTAAAGGGAGCCTGTGGAATGAATTATTCAACAGCATAGTGCAGTGGTTAGAAATACAAGCTTTCTTGTCGGATTGCTTGAGTTTGATTCCTGGCTGTGGCACTTAGAAGTTAAGTGTTTGGGGGCAAAGTACTTCACCTCTTTGTTCCTTAGTCTCCTCACCTGTAGAGTGGGTGAAATAATACCACCAATGTCACAGGACTGTGGAGAGGATTCAGTGAGTCCATAGATGCCACATGGTTAGGCCAGAGGAAGTGCTCAGTGAATGTCAGCTGTATTATTACTCCTGGTTCTTCACCATCAATGCAGCCGAGACCCTTTACCACCATGGTGAACAGGCTGGAAACTGTCTGTGGGATCGGCCCCGTGAATTTTCTATCAGTTCTTCTATCCTAACCCATTATATCAGTCCCGTTCTTCTATAATGAGTATCTGGATTCATTGTGAATTAGGGTATTTAGTATTAATATATTTGCTTTTCTTAAAGTAGTACCTTGTTCTGATGTATCTAGTCTCTATTGTAAAATTTAAAATGTTAATCATTTTTTAAAATATGTTTAATATTCCCAGTAAATTTTACAACATAGCACTTTTATAATCTCAATGATCAAATGGATTAGGCCAAACTGAAAATATAGGGCACTGTAAGCAAACAAAATGGGGAGAAAGAAAGGAAGGAAGAGGGAGGAGAGTGGGTGGGAGGGAGTGACCCTGCTACAATTATCCTGTTCTTATTTGGACTGTGGATGTTCACTATCATCAAGGAGATCAAATCACTATTTCTCTGGTAGATCACAGTGATAGAACATGGAATATACTGCAGAACAGTTCGATTTTCTAGGTATCCATTAATGTGGGGGCTCTAAGAGCTTATTCTAAATAAGTATTTTAAAGATAGTGCCATTGTGTCTAGATAAAATGCATTGTTTACTTATTTTGGCTCAGTTGGGTTTGAAACCATTACCTACTTGTTCCAACAGATGTGACTGCACACCAGGGTACGTAGGTGAACACTGCGACATCGATTTTGACGACTGCCAAGACAACAAGTGTAAAAACGGAGCCCACTGCACGGATGCAGTGAACGGCTATACGTGCATATGCCCCGAAGGTTACAGGTAAAAGCAGAAATGAATAAGACCTAGTGTTCAATAAGACCTAGCATAACAGGGTGACTATAATCAGTAGTAGTGTAATTGTACATTTTAAAATAACTAAAAGAGTATAACTGGATTGTTTGTAACACAAGGATAAATACTTGAGGGGATGGATACCCCATTTAACATGATGTGATTATTATGCATTATATGCCTGTATCAAAATACCTCATGTACCCCATAAATATATACACTTACTAGGGACCCACAAAAATTAAAATAAAAAAATTTTAAGACAAAAAAAGTAGAACTTACAGAAGCAAAGAGTAGAATGAGGGTTACCAAGGAGGAAGACAGGGATGGTGTTTGGGGAGATGTTGGGCAAAGGGTACAAAATGTCATTTAGACAGGATGAGTAAGTTTGGAATATCTATTGTACAGCACAGTGATGATATTGTTTAATAGTTAAGAATACTTGAAAACCGGAAAAACAAGGAAGTGTACATGTATAATATACAGTTATGTTATACAGCTCTCAATTCAGATTGGCAATTAAGTAAAATCATATTAACTTATTTTTTTTCTCCTTATTCTTCAGTGGCTTGTTCTGTGAGTTTTCTCCACCCATGGTCCTCCCTCGTACCAGCCCCTGTGATAATTTTGATTGTCAGAATGGAGCTCAGTGTATCGTCAGAATAAATGAGCCAATATGTCAGTGTTTGCCTGGCTATCAGGGAGAAAAGTGTGAAAAATTGGTCAGTGTGAATTTTATAAACAAAGAGTCTTACCTTCAGATTCCTTCAGCCAAGGTTCGGCCTCAGACAAACATCACACTTCAGGTAAGAGTTCTCTCTCTATGGAGAGATGATCTGATCTTAAAATTCAGCTTCAGAGAACAAACATTTGTGGTAGCTTCTGAATGATTGATAGTATGTCTCAAATAGACAGTTAAAAACAGAAAATGCTCCTTGTGGACAGCGTTAGTAATTTTTCTCTTCAACATTTGTATTTTCAAGACAAAATGAAAACCAAATATTTTATTCATTACTTGATAAGCAGACAGTACAAAATAATATGTCTCTTTGTTTTGTGCTCAGACAAAAACATTTTATTCATTTGCTTTTATGGCTCTGCAGTTCAGCCTCTGCACGGGGGAGGCTTTTCTTAGGAAATCTGCAGCTAGGAAGGGTGCAGGCGAGAAAGAACACCTGGATTCAACCACCAGTACCTTTTTTTTTTTTTTTTTTTTGAAACAGAGTCTTGCTCTGTCACCCAGGCTGGAGTTCGGTGGCACGATCTCAGCTCACTGCAAACTCCGTCTCCCAGGCTCAAGTGATTCTCCTGCCTCAGCCTCCCGAGTAGCTGGGATGACAGGCATGTGCCACCATGTCTGGCTAATTTTTTTGTATTTTTAGTAGAGACAGGGTTTCACCATGTTGGCCAGGATTGTGTTGAACTCCTAACCTCATGTGATCTACCCGCCTCGGCCTTCCAAAGTGCTGGGATTACAGGTGTGAGCCACTGCGCTCAGCCAACCAGCAACTTTTAACTCTTCGCCCAGAACTTTGAAGAATTGACATGAAATTAACAAACTCAAATTTTAAGTCTTTCCACCAACTCACTGTATACCTTTGAGCAAGTCATTCAGATCCCTATGGAAGAAGCTGCACTAGATTAAAGATAATAAATATAGTGTACATGGGGCAAGTTATGTCTACATATTTGTTTTATCTGATAAGCAAAATCATTTAATATATTTTTAATTCAAATGACTTTAGCCAGTTTCATGTAGACACCACCCCTTTTTCGGTTTACCCTGATACTCTAGTGAGGGACAGGGGATCCTTTTGAAGTCAGGAAGAAGAGAATCCTGGAAGGCATGATTCTCTACCTTCCAGTGTTTGCCCCACCAAATTGTTATGAGAACTGCACAGTGATGTTGGGGCTTAAGTCTTAACTTAGCTAATTAATCCTTTAAAAGCCAAAATGAACCAAAGAGCAGGATAAAAACAAAGATTTCCCCCTACACATGGCATAACTGTGAAGAATTTGTTTTTTTAATATGGGATATAAAAATCCGTCTTTGACAATGTAGTCATTTTTCACAGATGCTATAAATAAAGCTTATAACAGGAGCAAAAGGAGCAGTTTAGCGCAAATCTCCAGCAAAGAAAGTTCTAAGCACATCCAACATGTTTACTTGAGGATTTCTTATTGTTCTTTTTAAGTTTCTTTATGGATTTATTTGCAACAAAGCAATTTAAGAACAAGTCACCTTTCAAGTAATAATTTCAGCATTGTTTTCTCATAGCCATCAGGAAAACATAAACCATAGTAAAACCTCTTCACCTCACTTAGCAGTCTCTTTCTGATGAAATACGTTTGGTTGCCTACACATCCTAGTAATGCCAGGGTTACTTTCTACTAGATTGCCACAGATGAAGACAGCGGAATCCTCCTGTATAAGGGTGACAAAGACCATATCGCGGTAGAACTCTATCGGGGGCGTGTTCGTGCCAGCTATGATACCGGCTCTCACCCGGCTTCTGCCATTTACAGGTGAAGATCTCTCAGTTACGGGTAAAGGTGAAAAAAATTGCTTAATGAAGAACTGCTTCTCCTCTATTTTATTATGGAGAGGAGAGAGACTAGGTTGGCTCCAGCAGGTCTTAGGATGAGGGTATTAGTGAGAAACCTGGCAGGAACGGAGGGCATGCTCAAATTGGAGAGTGTGAGGAGGGATTTGTAAGGGGACTGCTATGCACAAAGAGGTGACTGGGATAGTACAGTAACCTGGGGCTGGAAACAAGGGATGCAGGGAGGTGTTGCTACCCATATGCCTGAAGGATCAAGAGGAGGGAGCAGTTATGGAAACTCATGCTCTGTAAAGGCTTTGTAGAGAGGCTTGCCTGCCAGAAGCCGTGACCTTTAATAGAGGTTTGCAGTAAGCTCTCAAGGAAACAACCAGCTTTTGAAATACACAACCTCACTCTCTTTCCTCCCAACAATCTCCTGTCTGTGTTCCCCACTGGCCACGCTGCATGCCAGGAAAGAAGGAATCTATAGACTCTAGTAATGTAGCTTGCACATGAGCTTCCTGGGGCTCAGAGCTGGGTAAAGAAAGTTGGAAGGGAGCTCCAGAGAATCAAATGAAGATATCCAGCACTGTGAGTAACTTCAGGTTGCCATTCATACCTCAGAGGTTTATTGAGCACTTGCTATGTGCCAGACCTGTCCTGAGCTTTAAGGGACAAAGCCCCTGCTCATTTGGAACTTACACAGAATAAGCAAATGGATTCATACAATGTTGTCATAGGGAATCTTGACCACCCATTTTGGAAGTTTTCTAATGATTAATGATATTAATAATATACCGGACACGTGAAATGGGTGGTATTTGTGGGGTATAATTTTTAGTCCTTATTGCATAAGACTATCAGAGCCCGTCTGTTGGAACCCAACACCAATTCCCTGACATCCTGCAGACTATTTAGCTAGTTAATTTTTTCACATGTAGAAATTCACCCTTTAGAGAAGGGATCACAAACTCCTAAGCAGTCAGTTTTTCCAGATAAGTAACATAAATGATTAAACAGGTCAAGTGCAAGAAAATAATATGCTCTCACCCTTTTATTCCGTAAAAGATCTAAATTTTTACATAAGTATTATTTTATTATAAATAGCCTTGATGTTGGCAATATAAAAGAAGTAGTTGTGACTGGAATGAACCAATAGTAAATATTTGTCAAAACAGGATTTCATCTACTCAGTTCTCCGTGGAGAAAATATGGACTTAGGTTTTTCCAGACTCTTGGCTTTTCAGGAAAAAGGCAGAAATATGGGGTTTTTTCAATATAAATTTTCTCTCCTTTAGATATCAGTGTGCATTTTTAATACTATATATAATGAACAAAACATATCTGTAGGTCAGACACACTTGGCAACAAACGAACAGGCACTGATTATGACATAAAGTGGAGACGCTGGCCTGCATGTTATTGATATTCTCATATGTATCAGTGTGCTTCAAAAGTCTTCACATCTTATTTGATGCTTCATAATAGTTCTGGGAAAGTACATGCCACTTGTAGCCATGAATGAAATTTGATATCCACCACTTGTGAATATTTGGAGCATGGAAACAAACACATAATTGTTGGTTTCCAAGTTGAATACAATACTGATTTTATCTCCAAATGGTGATGAATTAGTGCCAAGATTTTAGATATTACGAGGCCTTAAATTTTCTTGCCTCAATGTGTTTCAGCCCATAAAAAGATTTCAGAAATTTGTGGTTCATTTTTTTTATTTTTTTTTAATTTATTTTATGTAATGGTGCAGCACAGAACTCTCAGAAGCCATAGTAAAGGTTTTTGGTTTGGCTTATTAAAGCTAGCATTCATATCACATATGCCAAAATATTTCTAAATACTTTGTAGAAACCCAAGTGATTATATCCGAACCAAGGACCTACCATAACGAGTTTGTTTGAGTTTATGTTCATTGCCATTTCACCTAACAAAGGATGGAGTGTATCTTGTGACATTTATAAAGGGACTGTTATGTTGCATTTTCTTTTTTTTTTTTTTTTTTTTTTGGAGACAGAGTCTCACTCAGTCACCCAGGCTGGAGTGCAGTGTTGTGATCTTGGCTCACTGCAAGCTCCGCCTCCCGGGTTCATGCCATTCTCCTGCCTCGGCCTCCCAAGTATCTGGGACTACAGGTACCTGCCACTATGCCTGGCTAATCTTTTTTGTATTTTTAGTAGAGACGGGGTTTCACCGTGTCAGCCAGGATGGTCTCGATCTCCAACCTCGTGATCCGTCCATCTCATATTCTTTGTTAGGAGCTGCATGCCCATGTTTCTGCTGGTGGATCATCTAATAGAGATACAAAATGTGAGGCCTAGAGCAAATACAGCTTTAATTTAATTATTGCCTTTTGGCTTATGACCAAAAAAATTTTCTTGATTTTCCAATCCAGAAAAGCTATGACCTTATTTTTTAATAAAAGAGGCAACAATTACCAATAATTCAGATATATAGATATGTATAATACATTTTATTAACATATTAAATATAAAATAATATTTTTATGTTGAGAAAATTAATAATGTAAGAAAAAGGAAGAAAGGAAGGAAGCAATGAAGAAAAAAGAAGGAAGACAGGAAGGAAATGTAAGGAAGAACAAGTATCAAAGGAGATAAATATAAGCACTTACATTTTCATGTATTTGCACAAAGAAAAACTAGACACAGACAAAAAAGAAATAGAAACAAGACTTCCGCATGAATACCATTTTATATCTATTTGATTTTTGAGCCATTTCAATGTCATTACCACTCAAAAATATAATTGAGATAATAGAAAAAAGCAGCTGCTCTAGAGATAGTCGGGCTTGATTCAAGTCCAGCTCTGTTATCAACTAACTGTGTGTCTTGGACAGATTGCTTCAGCTCCCTGGGCCTCATCTGGCAAATGGGGATAACAAATAATAGTGTCCTTTTAGCGAGATTATGGTAAGAATTGTACGACATGATAAATGTAAAATATTTGCAACGATGCTTGGTAAACCATAAACAATGATGGCTACTGGTATCACAAATTCAGGATGTCCAAAACTGAGTTTATTTCATTTGCTTCACCCAAACCTGTGTTCCCATTGCATTCCTTCTTTCATTGAAAGGCATAACAGGTGCAATGGATCTACTCTTAATCCTCTCCTTTCCTTTACCTTCAATTTGCAGTTTTTCATAACTCTTAGCTCTGATACGGCTAATTTTTTGGCCTTTTTTCAAATGCCAGAAAATGCCAAGCAAGGCAACCTCTGTCCTGGGCCAGGCCTTTATTAAAATCTAAAATCTTTGACGAAAGATAGTACTTCTCCATCCCTGTAGTAAAATCTATCAATAACAGTGTTGCAATCAGCTGTCCCATAAGTTGCTAATAAATATTTTGTCTGGGTGAAGTACATTTTCAAATTTTGATTTGTTTCCACTTAAGTTCAGTTTTATTGCCATAATTCTGTGTTATATAAAATTTACTTTGGTAAAACATTGTTTTCCAAATTTTGCATTATTAAATATATTATTGGGCCTTGCACTTGGAAATAATTTTACACCTCAGGTGCATCATTTCAATTGCCTGTTTAATTCTCCACATTGAAGAAAATTGATTTTATTTTAGCAAAATGAAATCTGATAAAATGAGGGGAAAGTAATAATACACTTATTAATTCTATAGGGTATTTTTGGTTAAAATTTATTTTATATGTCAACTATTGTTTCATATAAATCAGTATGAAGACAATTATTTTATGAAATTATCTCTAGACTGGTAATTTGCTGCCCTTCAAAAAGACTTTCTTTTAATCTAGATAAGGGGAAACATTTTTTACAAAAGTTAATGAAAAATATGTGCTTCTTTCTTTAAATTTAAATTAATGTCATTTTCCAAACCAGACAGCCTCTTTGAAAACACAGCCAACTATATTAAAAGTTAAAAGACAGTAGTTAACATAGCTTGAAGTGTATTTAAGAAAACTCAAGATGTAGTAATTATTCTTTTAGCGCAGAAATAAAGTAGTATGCACATTTTCTAATCTTATCTGTTACATCCAGATAGAATATCATGGCTTCTTGTAGACATGCCTGCTGTTAACAGCACCAAGCATGCAGGCAGTAGTGTAGAACAGTTGTTTCCAAAAGTCTGCATTGGAATCACCTGAAAAACATGTTAAAATACAGGTGTTGGGCACCACCCCTAGTTTCTGATTCTGTAGGTCTTAGCTAGACCTGAGAATTTGCATTTTTAACAAGTTTCCAGAAGATCTTGTACTCCAGGGACTACACTTTGAGAACCCCTTGTGTAAAAGGAATATGTACTTTGAGAGCTGATTGTCTGCATCTCTTCTCATATCCAAGTTCTACAACATCATGCTTGATGCTCACATTGAAATCAGCCATGTTGGGAGTATTCCCACCACAAAAATCAGCAAACCCAAAAATCCAGGTTTTTGTTCCTGTTTTTTTTTAACAGTACCAGTTGTTAAACATTTGCCAACAACCTACTGCCTAAAGGACTGTAACCAGCAACGTAGATGAAATGAGCTGCCTAACAAGGGAATGGATTTGGAATATGGCGCACGGGCCTAATCTTTACAACACTTAGAGAATAGCATAAAGAGGGACTTAGTAATTGTATTAGCCCATTTTCACACTGCTGATAAAGACATACCCGAGACTGGGTAATTTATAAAGAAAAAGAGGTTTAATTGACTCACAGTTCCACATGGCGAGGGAGGCCTCACAGTCATAGCAGAAGGCGAAAGGAATGTCTTACATGGTGGCAGACAAGAGAGAATTGAGAACCAAGCGAAAGGGGAAAATTCCAATAAAACCATCACATCTCGTGAGACTCTTTCGCTACCATGATAACAGTATGGGGAAAACCGCCCCCATAATTCAGTTATCTCCCACTGGGTCCCTCCCACAACACGGGGAATTATGGGAACTACGATTCAAGATGAGATTTGGGTGTGGACACAGCCAAACCATATCAGTAATAGTGCCGTGAATGAATGGAAAAATGAATGGCAGCCTAAATTTAAGCAGTAGGTCCTCAGACAGGGCTACAGTATTAAATTTTTATTCTCAAGTAGGCTAATAATCTGCTGTCTTTCAAAGTGACTTTCTTTTCATCTAGAAAAACATAAACTTTTTTTAACAAAAGTTATTATTGAAAAATAAGTGCTTCTTTTTTTAGATTCAAATTAATGTCATTTTCCAAACCAGGTAGCTTCTTTGGAAACACAGCTAGCTACTGTTTAAAAATAAGAAAATCAGATGAACCACCTTACTATTGTACAAGTTTTCATATTTAGGCAACCTGCTCAAATTCAGGGGACTTTCTGTCACCTACTGTTACATTTGATTGGCTACATACACTCTGGTTTGCGCAATTTAGAGGCTTGCATTTCAACAAAAATACAAAAGAAACCCAACAAAGATTATCTCTGTATCTGAGAAGCTCAGTCTCATCAGGGAGACAGACAGTAGACAGAATCTATATGGTATTCTTGTTTCCAAGATGTTTATTCAGCCATTCTTGATATGCCATACGGAAAGTTTCCCCTGTTTACTAGCTTATAACCTTGGGCAAATTGCTTCATTTCTTTGTGCTTTATTTTCCTTATCTCAATAAATGCAATTAGATCTGCTTTTCATGTTTGGTTATGAGAATTGAATGAATGTAAAGCAACTAGCATCGTGCTTGGCACAGAGTCGGCTCACGATAGTGAGTAATGCTGATGATTCATGGATACTCTTCCTGCTCAGATATCCAGATATTGAAGAATAAATACCCAAGTGGGAATTTTATAGCCTGACATCTCACTGTACAGTATGTTCAAGTTTAGAGAAGCCTTTCTAGTTTAGTGAATTTTATTCACATTGATCTGTTTTAAAAGTACTGATTAAAATATTACTTGAAAAACTATTTTCTAAAGCTTTCTTTTGAAAAATTCTTATAAGTATATATAGATATCTTTTTGTTGTTGTTGTTGTTGTTTTGGAGACAGAGCCTTGCTCTGTCGCCCAGGCTGGAGTGCAGTGGTGCGATCTCGGCTCACTGCAAGCTCTGCCTCCCAGGTTCATGCCATCCTCCTGCCTCAGCCTCCTGAGTAGCTGGGACTACAGGCACCCACCACTATGCCTGGCTTTTTTTGTATTTTTAGTAGAGATGGGGTTTCAACCATGTTAGCCAGGATGGTCTCCATCTCCCGACCTTGTGATCGATCCACCCACCTCAGCCTCCCAAAGTGCTGGGATTACAAGCGTGAGCCACTGCACCCAGCGTACATAGATATCTTGAATCTCATTTGGCTTCCCATTCCTTTTGACTAAAGAGATAGGCAAGGATACTTTTTAGTATCACTCCCACTTCACAGGTGAAGTTATCATCAGCCCAGAGATACCAAAATGAGATGACCAGTTGAATTTGTTTGGTTTCCAGTTCCTATTCCAAAGAGCAGAATATGCCACCAGATACTTTAATTTTTTTTTCTTTTTTTTTTTTGAGATGGAGTCTTGCTCTGTTGCCCAGGCTAGAGGGCAGTGGTGCAATCTCAGCTCGCTGCAACCTCCACCTCCTGGGTTCAAGCGATTCTCTTGTCTCAGTCTCCAGAGTAGCTGGAATTACAGGCATGTGCCACCATGCCCAGCTAATTTTTGTATTTTTACTAGAGACGGGGTTTCACCATCTTGTCCAGGCTGGACTTGAACTCCTGACCTCGTGATCCACACGCCTTGGCCTCCCAAAGTGCTGGAATTATAGGTGTGAGCCACCGCACCCAGCCCAGATACTTTAAAATTTTAAGGCAAGAAGTTGAAGCACACATAAGGAAAAACAGTCTGTTTATTAAACTACAGAAATACATTATGTTTATCATTGTTAATGTGTTGTGTGTAAGCAAAGTAGAGAAAGACAATCAGAGACATTTTAAAGCCCCTTTTAAGCCCCAAGTTTCTGAATTATTTTTCTGTAGCAGACCGCAAACAGTTGGGGAACTGCTTTGTTTTCATGTATCAATTTCCAGTATATAAATTCAAGAAAACAAATCTCAGGAAACAGGTGAGCATAGTAAAACTAAACTTCATAGTAATAGTAATAAATGCAATTCAAATTCCCAGTGGAAAGGCTCAAAGTTAAGTGGTTCGCCTGTAGTTTTTGTGAGTCATAAAATACCTTGTTCCCTAGGGAGTGGTGAAAGAGAGTTTATCAATACTTATCAGAACCCAAAAGGATGCCATGCATTGCATGTGGGTATGTAGGAGACAGCTGCTATAGACTGAAAAGTGGATTATGGCTTTCTAGCTCAGGCAGTCTTACTATATAGCAACTGATGTGTCGATCACTGCTTTTATTTTATTTTATTTTATTTTATTTTATTTTATTTTTTGAGACAGAGTTTCACTTTGTTGCCCAGGCCAGACTGCAGTGGCACGGTCTCGGCTCACTGCAACCTCCGCCTCCCGGGTTCAAGCAATCCTCGTGCCTCAGCCTCCCACATAGCTGGGATTATAGGCACCCGCCACCACACCCGGCTGATTTTGTTTGTATTTTAGTAGAGACAGGGTTTCACGATATTGCCGAGGCTGGTCTCGAACTCCTGAGCTCAAGCAATCCGCCCATCTTGGCCTCCCAAAGTGCTAGGATTACAGGTGTGAGCCACCGCGCCTGGCCCACTGCTTTAATTTTAAACGAATGTGTAGACAAAGGATTCCTGGACATCCTCCAGTTTATCTCATGCTAGAAAAGACAGCATGAAACACCAAGTTAGAATGTTATTAACTCTGAAAAATTCTCTTTAGGTCCCATGTGTAAAATACCATCTTAAAAACCAAATTGGCCAGTCGTGGTGGTTTACATCTGTAATCTCAGCTCTTTGGGAGTCCAAGCCAGGAAGATCACTTGAGACCAGCCTGGGAAACATGGCAAGACCCTGTCTCTACAGAAAAATTTAAAAAGTAGCTGGGCATGTTGGCATGCAGCTGTGGTCCTAGGTACTTAGGAAGCTGAGGCAGCAGGATCACTTGAGTCCAGGAGGCTGAGGCTGCAGTCAGCCGTAATTATGTCACCATACTCCAGCCTGGCTGACAGAGTAAGGCTCTGTCTCAAAAAAAAAAGGAATCTAAAATCATGAACTTTACTGTACTTACCTGTTAAAAGGTCAAGATGAGGCTTCATTTAATTCCAGGGAGATATAAATGGAATTAATCTCAATGATAAGTCTTGTGAAGTTCTGGTGTGATCAGACTTTTAAAGCTTTTAGGGAGAGAAAATTATAGTCAGTCTATCTCACTCATAATCTCACTCATAATTGGGAAAATAAAATCCAAACTCAGTTTTTAAATCCATATAATTTATATGCATTCTTCAAACTCTCATTGTAAGATGATTACTTTTATTAACAATTCAGTGTTTTTTAGTAAATGAATCAAGTTTTGCTATCATACAAGGTAATTTACTATAGAACTTTATTCCCAGGCTATTTGGGACAGAAATCATGTATTAAAAGCTTGTTAGTGGTGAAAACACGTGCCATTTGTCTAGGAATAGGTATTCCTCAGGTTTTCGATTGTAAAAGTAGTACATAATCATTAAGAGCACATACACTTGAGCCGGACAACCTGGCTTCAGAACTGTTTAGCCACTAACTAGATGTGTCACCTTGGATGTCCTCAGTGCTCACCTCTTGTTGTGAAGCTTACATGAGGTAATACTTGTAAAGTTCTTAGTACCTGGCCCTTAGTATGTGATATATAATCCTTTGCTCTTACTATTTGCCCTTCTCTTAAAAGGAAGAAAAATCACCTAAGGTCACACTAACCAAAGATGACATGTCTAATGAGAGCTAGGACAAGCTGAGCAAGATTTATCTCTCAGCATTATCCTTGACGATACTGCCACTGAAACTTCCAACTATGTTTTATGAAATGAATTTTCAGAGGTCTTGTCTTAAACATACTTGAAGTGTAATGATTATCTATAGATATCATCTAGGAGTATTGCTAAAAACATTGATGTATGTTTTTCCTAATACAGCTCCCTTGTATTTACTTACCATATAGTTTCAGAAATAAATAATACATGGCTGATACTTTAAATTAGCTTACAATTAGCAAGAGTTTAAGACGTGTACTCCAAAAAAGAATAAAAAGGAACAGAGGAAGGAATAAAGGAGCAATAAGCAAAGTGAGTTGATGATGAAACTACCTACCTCCAAGTTCCCATCTGACACACTGCATTAGGGTGTTTAAAACCGTAAAGTGTGTTAACTTAAACCATACAATTGTACTGCATCAAACACCGTCATTGATGATGACATGCCTGAATTGACTGTCTAAGTCCAATATGTGACCAAGAATCCATTCCTTGGGAATATATGGGCCTTTTCTTTGCAATTTTAAAGAGAAATGGGGGCCTCATTATTAATATTTATTAAGGTTGATGTTGATAGGACATCCATATAAAACTACATGGAAAGTTGTATATAACCTCAAAGTAAAAAGGAATTGACTTCTACTCTATGTCTGTCTTTATTTTAATGTTTTACTTTAAAACTTTTAGTAACTTGATTAAGATATGCCCCCAAAGAAGTTATTATATTTCTGCCAGCCTTTAACATTATCTTACAATCAATATTTAAAATAAAGCTAAATTCTTTCCTAAAGAAGATTCAGAAATGGTATTGAATTATTTGTATCATAATGATCGTGGTTGGGTGGGGGGCTGATATGATAGTGATGGTGATACTAATATCTAACATTAATTTTTGCTATGCTAGGTATCTTTCAGTCATTTTACATAGTCCTCAAATTAACCATGGAAGGCAGAAATATTTATTAGCATTTACTGAAGAGAAAACTGAAATATATTAGTAATAAAGTAACTTATCTAAAACAAACACTTAATAAATGCAGGACCACGATTCAAATCCAGGATTATCTGACTATAGAGTCTATATGCTTAACCATTAGCCGATGTTACTACTTGGCATACCCTCTTAGAAGACAGTCATATTTAAAACCACTAATGGATGATGTGCAACTTTACTTAGAAAATAATTTTCTGGTCTATTTTTTCCTCTGCCAATTGTATTGATGTTAAGTGTTAGGATAATTAAATGTGTAAAAGGCAAAAATATTGATTGACATATCTAACATTTAATTTTATAAAGTTGTTATCTGAGACAGGCTATCAAAGATTCCTGCACACGTGGACTCTTCTAACCACTTAAACAGAAAGAATGTCAAATGTTTTCACAATTGTGCAGAATGATTTCTCTTGTTCTCAAATCAAAAAAACGTTTTATTATCTGTCAGCATACAATGGAATATGATTAGACTCCAGTGGTGAGAACCATGCAGAAATATGTTAATGCATTTTTCTATCATTCCCTAGACTTTGACATTTTACAAATTTAAATATCAGTGCCTAGAAATTTAAGCAGTCATCTTGTATTCAGAGTATTAAGTATTCACATTTAGGAATAATCTATCACATGCTCCCATGTTTCCATGTTGGAGCCTTTTTCAGTCTTCCCAGTATCCCAGCATGTTAGATCTTTAATAATCACCATTAACTTTTTGACGCCAACTTCCATTACGCCATGTTTTTCCTGTATCATGAAAGGTAAGTACATTCTTAACACTGCACTGTGTATTGGTCCTATTTCTTCTTTGGTCCTGTTTCATTGGTCTGGTTTGCTTTTTTCCCTGCTGTAACACCAGAGTTAGATATGCAACTACACTTTAAAACCATGTAACACATATTTACTAATTGCACTCAACTTCATCTTATTTTTTAATCCTAATTTTCCATTTCCTTTTCTTCATCTTTTTGTCTTTATTCACTTCATCAATTTCTATAAGCCCTTCCAAGGTTTTTAGAAGGTGACAGTAATAATTGTTAGGCCTGGCCCTTGAAAATTATAGAAAAGAATCCAGAGAGCCACTGTCATTGCAATATTTCCTAGATATCACTATGTTAAGCATTTTATTTAATCTGTTATTCCCATGTCTCCACTGAGCATAGATAGCTTCTTCACAGTAATATCAATTGATGAAAATGCACAGAAAGTAAGAGGATATTATTAACAAATTTTAAAAAGTATTGAGATCCCACCAAGTTGGTTCTCCTTGCATTTGTGTGTGTGTTTGATTCTGACAAGTCCTAATATACAGTTTTTTTTAAGAGCAGAAGCCAGCAGTTGCCTAAGGTCAATGTGTTAGGGTGTTTTTGGCACAGGCCTAGGTTCCTTGTCTTTTCAGTACAATTTGAAATAATAGTATCTTGGTAAATGGAACTTTTATGGAAGTTAAAAGCAAATGTATAAATTATCCTTTGGAATCGCTACATATTGAGAGAATGTGGCTGGATGATGATGAAATATAGTTATTTCTACTTCTCATCATAAAAAAACAAACTTATTTTGTATTCAGTTTCTGAGAAGCTGAAATCAATCACATCTCCCTGAAAATGCCTATTTTCGAAAAAAAATTCAACTACTGGTCTTTATCTTCATTAGTGTTAGATTGCCATCTCTTTTCCCAAGGAGCACTTATCAAAGTTTGTATTTTAACTACCTTGCTTTAATGAAAAGAAAATGGAAGAATCAGCCATTTTTTTTTTCCATTGTAGTGTGGAGACAATCAATGATGGAAACTTCCACATTGTGGAACTACTCGCCCTGGATCAGAGTCTCTCTTTGTCCGTGGATGGTGGGAACCCTAAAATCATCACTAACTTGTCAAAGCAGTCCACTCTGAATTTTGACTCTCCACTCTATGTAGGAGGTAAGCTGTCTTCCGAATTCAGTTGGTCCTCAAACCCTGTGGTTCTCATCATGGATGAATTCTGAAGTTTATTAATGCCTAGTGCATCAGTATTTGTCATTGACCAATAGTGATCAATCATTGAAAGATAGATAGCAAGGACAGAATAGAAAGATCTTTAGGTGGGTATTAAAGGATCATTTTATTATCCCATCTCTCATTCTAACTAAATGTGTCATCTGGGTAGAGAAGGACATTAATTAATATTTATTTTGTATCAATCACATATGCTAGGTGATTTATACATTATATAGTTTAATCTTATATTTGATCTGGTCTATGGAAAAGGAAAGTTGGTTAGAGGTTAAATCATACAATCAAGAAAATGATAAAAAAAAAAAAAAAAAAAAAAAAAGGTTAATGCAAACTGGAGAGTAGATGACCCCACCGCAACTCCCTTAAGGAGGCAAACCCTATCAGCTCAGTCAAATGTTACCATGCTGGAGCTTCTGCATTACCAGTTGCTAATTCATCTGGATGATAGGATAAGTATCACTGTAATCCAGTGACTGACTGAATGAATGAATGAACAAATTAAATGTGCA